>NC_069710.1:21382085-22582085 GCF_027358585.1 Pangasianodon hypophthalmus
AAATAAAAATAAGCTATTTTATTCTATTATAATTATATTATAATGTTCACAACAACCATCAGAATCAGAATAGAGAAAAATGTGATCTCAGTGATTTTGACCGTGGCATGATTGTTGGTGCCAGACAGGCCGGTTTGAGTATTTCTATAACTGCTGCTCTTCTGGGATTTTCATGCACAACAGTCTCTACAGTTTACTCAGAATGGTGCAATAAAGAAAAAACATCCAGTGAGCGGCAGTTCTGCGGACAGAAACACCTTGTTGATGAGAGAGGTCAGCAGAGAATGGCCTGACTGGTTTGAACTGACAGAATGGGTACAGTAACTCACATAACCACTCTGTACAATTGTGGTGAGCAGAAAAGGATCTCAGAATACACAGCACATCGAAACTTGAGGTGGATGGGCTACAACAGCAGAAGACCATGTCAGGTTCCACTTCTGTCAGCCAAGTACAGAAAGCTGAGGCTGCTGTGGGCACAGACTCACCAAAACTGGACACAGACAATAGGGTCAGAATTTGGGGCCAACAGCATGAATCCATGGACACAACCTGCCTTATGTCCAACAGTCCAGGCTGGTGGAGGTGGTGTAATGGTGTGGGGAATGTTTTCTTGGCACACTTTGGGCCCATTAATACCAATTGATCATCGCTTGAATGCCACAAACTATTTGAATATTGTTCCTGACCATGTGCATCCCTTCATGGCCACAATTTACCATCTTCTAATGGCTACTTCCAGCATGATAATGCACCATGTCACAAAACTAAAGTCATCTCAAACTGGTTTCATGAACATGACAATGAGTTCAGTGTTCTTCAGTGGCCTTCCCAGTCACTGGATCTGAATCTAATAGAACACCTTTGGGATGTAGTAGAACGGGAAAGTCGCAGCATGACAGTGCATCTGAAAAATCTGCAGGAATTATGTGATGCAGTCATGTCATTTGTGCAGTTTTATAAGGAAATGAGCTGTAAGTGTTACTGAGCATCTTACAGAACCAGCCACAGTTCTTCTGGAGACTTTGACTGTCACACTTTCTTCTTATTTTTAAAGCAAAACCCAGCAGCCTTCATTATGTTTTTTGTCTGAAAAGTGCTCTCTTATGTAATATGCTGCTTTCTTTACTAATTTACAAACATTTTTTTGTAACATTTAAGTTTATGAGTGTTTTTTGGTACAGACTCGATAATGTAGAAGTCATAAAATAAAAATCTATAACAAAATTTGTACAAAAAAAAATAAAAATACGGTCCCTAAGACTTTTCCACAGTACTGTGTATACACACACATACACACACACACACACACACATTTAATTATACATAGTGTAGCAGTGAAAAATCTTTGTTACACATGGGCTTGAGACTAACAGTATGCGTTGCTTCATGTTGGAGTGTAAATTGCTTGGAATGTAGGTGAACATTCACCTACTATCTGTGAATGCAGGTGAGACAACTACTGTAGCTTAATGGCCGTGGGAGCTTTTAGGTATGAATTATAGTTGCTGGCAGGGCGAGCTTAGTGTTTTGGCTTGATCTGCATGCTGCAGTTTCTCCCAGCTGCTGCTGGTTAAACACACACACACACACACACACAGTGCTTTGGCCATGTTAAGGGAAGCGCCGCTACAGAGAGAAAGACTGACTTAACGTTTAATGGTTTTTGAGATGGAAGGAAGGATGGTAACTGACAAGATTCAGTGTCTGGGTTTTGGACTGATGAGATCAAAGAGGAATTTTAGAGCCTCCTGGGTTGTGTGTGTATGAGTGTTTCTACGTGCTGGACAGAGTTTGATGAAGCCTTTTTACAACAAGCTGTCAGGAGGGCTTCTCCTCCTTTGCAGCTGTGTTGCATTGCAGGCAGTGTTCTTCATTAAGAGCCATGGGATTAACCTCCGGTGAAAACCATTCTAAGATCCAGCCTTTTAGACTTAAGCTAAATGGCTTCAAAGAAAGTTGATGATGAGCAATTTTGATTAATGGAAGAACTTTTATGATCTCTGAAACGGCTTCCTGTATTTTTTTTTTTTATATATATAACCTAGAGCAATTTAGGAAAAGAGCAAAGATCAGATTCTGAAAGGCCAAATATCACTGCTTTAACTTCATGCACAATAGATGTATTGTATCTCTGTCACTTACAGCTGCTACCTTATATCCTTTTTGTTGACATTGCCACCTTTGTGGGATCCTGATTGGAGCTTGAAGCTGGTGAAGCTTGAAGCAGGAGGTTTGTGGTATACAAAACACGGCATTGCCTTGGAGATAGCTACGTGCATCTGTACCTCTCCAGTGCACACAAACCTCCTGATGCAGGAGTAAACCCTGGGGAGGAAGAGCCTATGGGTTATAAATCCTTCACATGGCCATTGCTTTGCTGAAAGATGGGTGGGTGCTGTGCCAAACACTAAACAATGCCAAAATGGATACCTGATCCATGAGTCATTGGCCTAGAGCTGTGACTTGGGCTCACGGCTGCCAGTAGGATGTTATTGCCACCTGGTGTTCAGGGGAAGACTTCACACTACCTGAGCTGGGACTAATGAAATGGAGACCTGGTAGCTTTCTGTCTGCTTTGTATAGCTTGGCTGTGTATAGATATTGCTGCCTGGAAAAAGAAAGTGTGTTGATTTTTTTCTTTAAATTTTTAAGGTTGTATCACCCTTCTCTGGAATTTAACACCTACCCTATGAAGCCATGTCTTTGAACTCATGAGTCAAGATTCCCGTCTGTGTCCTTGGCTTGCTCGGCTGTTGAAATCTTTTGCAATAACCCATATGTTAGATGGAGTTTGTCTCTTCAATCTCTAGTCTAAACAAATAGGCAATTCCAAAGAGCCCAGCCTGGTGCTCTTTGAAATTGGAGCTCTAGCAAATCTAGGCCTGATTTGCAATTTGTGAATGTCATGTTTGGAGCGTCAGAACATGCCACCAGGGTGGAGCTGGCGAATACTGCTTTATAATTATCCTGTCAGGGAAGGAGCAGCAGTCAGTATTGCGTCCTGATATATGTTCGTCCCACTCCTGCAGGCAGATTCAAGTCTGACCTGATTTGATGTTTGTTTCACAAAACAAACATTAAAGCAGTCGTCCACTAATCTTGCCTCGGGACCCACATTTGTCCTTTATTATTATGTCCTGACCCAACAGTAATTCAATTTATTTCACAAAATGACTTTATTTCACATACATTATATTTTATTTCACTTAAAAATTCACTCTCCAAAACCAAAACACTGTACTCCCAATCTTAGACTGTGTAACCAGTCTTCATATTATTGCAGCAATAATAAAATATTTCCAATTTGAACAGCAGTGCTCGGTATGAATAATAATAATGACTCATGTATTCTGCAGTTTATGTGTTTAGCAAGTCAAAATTTGAGTTAATGAGGAAGCTGGACATATTCTTTGTTCCTGACATTTAAGCTCAGAAGGGCTTCATGCTTTTCATTCCTAATAACTCCTCACACAAATATTGTGCTTTCCTCCCCTGTGTCTTGTCATTAATATAAGAAAAAATATGTGTGTTATATTTTTCTATAGAGGTCATTCAAAAAAAAACAACAAAAAAAAAAAAACAGCAGTTTATCATGGTGCTTTTCTTGTTAGGTTAGTTTAATATTGACTGTAGGCCTACATGTTACTATTCATTGTTACACAAGCTGTAAACGGAAACACCAAGTGCTTCTCAAAATAAATGTCCATCGTTGAGAGGGAGGTTTTTTATTTTATTTTTTTTTGGGTCCGATTTGTTTTTCTTAATACATAATGTCGTGCAAAGCTGTGGTTTCTGAACACGTTAAGGATGTTTTTAGTTGTTTTGTTTTTTTTGTCCATTTCATGTATGTTTTTTTTTTTAGCATGCTTTGGCATTGAGTATGAAGCAAAACTACAAATTCATCCAACATCAAACAGTTCACTGGCAAACAAGAAAAATTAGAAAATGGACATGTAATCTATTATTATTGTTTAGGCTAAGCTTGCCTCATTTATTTATTTCACATTGGCCCAGGTGTCATTCATGCACTGGAAGCTTCATTTGGTAAATTAATTTGATTTGAAACTTAATTTGAGTAAATACACTGTGCAAATTATCTCTTTTGGATGTCATATAATTATAAACATGCATTGCCTCTGTATACAAACAGCTAAAGAAAATTAGCTTGACAAAATAAGTTTACTGATCATGAAGCTGCTTTTCTCACATCAGGCTTTAAATGAGAGCTTATTAAAGTGGCGCCAGTGATAACGCTGCAGTGAGTTTTTAACTTCTTTTCAGGACTTCAGCACCTCACATTTAAATACATACAGAGCAAAAACAAAGAAGAAGAGACACAGCACAGCCCCTGTTGTAAAACATCCAAAATGTCTGCTGTAAAGTTTTGTTAAGGGGACCAACACCACGGACATTATAAAGTTGTGATCAGCTCCCCGGAATTAACATTAACAGTAATGAGAATATTAAATTGACCAAAATTCACACCTCTATATAGCTGCACCAGGAACTAAATAACATAGTGTCTTTCTGTATAACATAGAGTGTCCCCCCCACCCCCCAGTGATTACGTCAGGTCACAGATGGTGTTTGTACACGGGAGGAGGGGGGAGTGACAGCAGGAAAAAAGGCTGCTGGAGTGGGGCTTAAAGGCATCAAGGGGGCTGTTTGCATGAAACACATTCTGTGGCATGGTTTGCTTGCAGTTCACACTTGCTTGTAGAAGTCATCCAGTGTCTTTGAGGCTGATCAAATGTGAAAGTAGGGATGAGTAAGAGGGATATCACTTGTAGTGACTGCCATGTATATTCAGAATTAGAAGGGCTTCAGCAAGTCATTATTTAAGAGATGATTGTTTACAGACAAGTCTTTATTTAAATCATCTTACTTAGTTAAACATCATAGCTTCCCATTTATATTTTGGTGTGTTGATCAGCCACTTTAGCTTTCCCTGGCTGTGAGTTGCTCCCTTGGTTTAAATGAGAAGCACACAGGGGTTCAGTTTCGCCCTCACTCACCCTAAACGGGCTTAATGAGTGAGCGGTGTCCAGCGTGCAGTAATGACACTGCCTTTAATGGTTTCCTGTTCTTTACAGCTCCAGCACCCCAGGCTACTCTCCCTTGTACAGTCAGGGGATTACAGCAACTTTAATTGTGGTGAACTGCACAGTGAGAGCAGCTCTTAAATATCACCATTTGCCAGTGACTCTGCATTTGTGGATTTGTACATATGCATGTTAAATCACTTGCTATAGATTTCCTGTGTGCAAAGTTATGAGGCAGCAGGCTTGTTTTCTGTCTGTGTGTGTGTGTGTGTCTGTGTGTGTCTTTGTGCATGTGTGTGTGCGAGTACTGGGACCCACAGCCAGTACAACGTGAGTCTGATTTTGCTTGACAGTTTTATGGCAGACGGCTGAACTTATGGATATATTTTCTGTGCACCCCCCTCATCAGCCATCAGTTAACAACACATAAAATTCATATAATTACATTTTGGTTTCCAGTTTGAAGTATGTGTAAAATTTTCACCTATTTTCCTCTTCCTGTTAAGCCTGAGTTGTAGCTCCGCTTCCTCAACCGAACATATCCAACAAGGTCTTGGCACATGTGGCAGCTGGGAAGAGTCATGTATCAATCATCCCACTTATAACTCATGCAGAGTTCACATGTGTGCACACATCTCTGAGTGTTTCTTTCAGGCCTTGGTGCTGAAAGGCTACTGGTGATGTATACAAGTGAGTCAGGCTATGGGGAATGCCATGACCATCTGAACACTGCATCTAATGTCTTTGAATTAGACCGCACGTGTGGCAGACTAAATAGACCTCCTTTTATAGAAATAGGTTGTCCATTCCTGTTTTCTTTTTAGCATGAGTGGTGCGTTGATAAACCTGTTAGAATGTATTTCTCTAAATTACATGTCAAGTGAACCATACTAAGCCCATGTTTTAGAATTCTGACATGTATTAACCACATTTTTTTTTCATTTTACTATCGATCTAGCCAGTTTACCACGCAAAACCCTTTCTCTCGTAGGTTGGCTGGAGTACGGCTCGTGACTACTACACCTTCCTGTGGTCTCCTCTACCAGACGTGTACACAGAAGGCACCGCAGTCAACAGATCAGTGATCTTTCAAGGTAACGTGACATGAACATAATATTGTATTGCACCTCTTTCTGACATTTTTTTTGCTCAGTTGCATGCAATACTATGGCTTGGGCCCCTTCAGAGGTATATTAAGAGTTTTTAATATCCAAACGACGGATGCAGTAAAATATGGAACACTCAAACTCCCTATTAGCACGCCCAAGTGTTGATGGGCCTGTTTTATAGCAGTGGTGTAGGTCAGAGACTGGAATCTCTGTAAAACGTAAGATAAAGGTGCACCAGTATGGTCCGGAGATATCAGAAAGATATAGTAAAACAATTTATGAGCTAGCACACTTTTAGTTTGCACATGTGAGTTGTAAAACATGGTGTTAAATGGAGGCTACAATTTTTTTTTAATCTTTCTCCAGAGGGCTTTCTATAAGCTTTTGGAAGAATCATCTATCTGAACTTTCCTTCACTGATAATTCAAGATGGATTTGTGTTTATAAATATTTGTACAGGTTACTACGTCCCCAACGATGATGGGGAATTCTACCAGTTCTGTTATGTCACTCATAAAGGAGAGATTCGTGGGGCCAGTACGCCTTTCCAGTTCCGTGCTAACAGCCCCACTGAGGAGGAGTTGCTCACAGTGGAGGATGAGGGTGGATCAGACATTCTGGTTGTCACCACCAAAGCCAGCTATTTAGAGGTAAGCAAGTCCAGAGAGCTGCAAGTTGTGTTACAGAAAAGTAAAGAACTCTCTAATGCCTGATTATCACTCCTGTGTTTTGAGTGCAGATGAAGTGCTGTACATTGTCTAATATAAAACATATGTTAGGTGTGCCTATGTGAGCTGCTTTGCTCAACTCCAGTCAATTTCCTGTCTGATTCACCCCTCAGTGTGAGGCTTTGATGAATAACAAATCATGTGCAGCGTTTTCCTGTCTGTGCTTATGAGTGCTGCATTTGCTCCATGCATTGTTTTTCAGCAAAAGATGGAGGAGGTGCGTCTGGAAAAGGAGGAGCTGCTGAAGAGCATGGAGCTCCTGCAGAAAGAGAGAAATGAGCTGCTGGAGGAAAGAGACAGAATTCAGAAAGAGTATGAGCAGGAGAGAGAGAACACTGCTCAGCTCAGGAAAGAAGTGCAGGTCAGAGCTGGGGGTCTCTTCTCCTTGCTTCTAGTTAAAGTTGGTGGAACTTATAAACGATTTATTACATGTTAAGAGCTACTAGCAACGCATGATTTAAAATAGCTAAGCTATAGCCAAACTAATTGCTTGATAAAGTAACTAGCTACACTACAAGCTAATAAGAAAAAGTAGCTAACTACACTGAAGCTACGCTATCAAACTGAGGAAAAGCAATGGTGATATTTTCATTTTATGGTGCAGCTATGTTACTGCAAAGGATAAAAATGTACTTGCTTTGTACAGGGTATGCCATAAGAAAGAGGTTTCGCTTTTCTGTTTGTAAACCTTGTAAACCACTCTTAGTAAGAAGCATGTGAGTGTAAAACAGCAATTATTCAAAAAAAAAAAAAAAAGCCACAGGTACAGGAAGGGCTCGCTCAACTATTCTTGGTTCAGCTCATTTCTGAAAATATTTAGCCAGGGCATATGATAATCCATAGAACTCAACAGCTAATCACTCCTGACCACCACTAATCACTTTTTTTGCCATTTTAATCATAACTCAAAAGCACTGATATCTGGCCATGAATGTTCTGACTGTTTTGAACACCGATACTTTATCACACACCTTTAACATTAAGTTATGTAAAATTAGATGATGAACTAGACAGGACAAGCAGGTATGTGCCTGAATTAAACTCTCAATAAAACGTTTAACTGTCTTATCTGTCAAATTTAAGTCAGTGTTGGAATGTTGCTCTCCAAGATGATTGTGTTGTGTGTTTTGCAGTGGTGGTATTTATTTATAACACATTTATCATACTGCTTTGGTTGTGTCCATTTGCTGCATGTCTTAATCTGCACAGTCTCACTCAGAGCCCATCTTTTCCACACTTCAAGGGTGTGACACTTGTTTTCTTTATCTGCACTTCCCGCTGGAGCCACTGTGCAAGTCAAATTAGCACGCTCAATTTGATTCGTCTATAAACAAAGTCAGCTTGGTGTTGGCCTGTTTACATACAGAATCTAAAGTATCACGTTATAGGATCCAACTGTTCATGTTGAAAACGCAATGATCTTTCTATACTTTGTGCAACTCTATTGCTTTTACTCCAATAAGTTCATGTCATTTACTTTTGTGGATTTTTTTTTTTTTTTTTTTTGTAAGTCCACGACATCACCACTCACTGTTGTGAGACTTTGCATGATTTACAGGGTAAATCCCATAATGAAAATCAAGTTAATAAATGACATCAGTGCTTTTATGGCAGTGGTGGTTGATGAGTTAAGGCTCTGGGTTACTGATCGGAAGGTCGGGTGTTCCGCCACACTGCCATAGTTGGGCGCTTGAGCAAGACCCTAACCCCTCTCTGCTCCAGGAGCACCGTATCATGGCTGACCCTGTGCTCTGACCCCAACTTCCCATCAAGCTGGGATATGCGAAGAAAAGAGTTTCATTGTAATGTACACTCACCAGTCTCTTTAACAGGAACACCGGCACACCTGCTCATTTATGCAGTTATCTAATCAGCCAATCATGTGGCAGCAGCACAATGCATATAATCATGCATATACAGATTAAGTTTTGTAAGTGTTAGTTTTGTGTGAAAATGCCAGGAGATCAGCAGTTTCTGAAATACTCAAACCAGCCTATCTGGCACCAACAACCCTGCCACGATCAAAGTCACAGAGATCACATGTTTTCTTCATTCTGATGTTTGACGTGGATGTTAACTGAAGCTCTTGACCTGTATCTGCATGATATTTTGCATTGCACTGCTACCACACGATTGGCTGAGTAGATAAGATTAGATGTACACGTGTTCCTAATAAAGTGAACTGTGAGTATATCTGTGACAAATAAAGGCTACTTCTTCTTTAGTATCATTGCAGCTACCATTGGGTGACTTAGAGTGGAGTTTTTAGAAGTATATTTGTATGAGCACAGAGGGAAAATTGAGTTAAGATGAGTTTGCCCACCCATTTGTGGCTGTTAATTTTATGACTGCACTTTTATATGTTGTTTTATGTGCTGCTAGAATAATTCTAAAAAAGATTTTGCTCCGAAAAGGATACAGTAGAGGGGAATTCTGGAGGAATGATTTTTGATGTGATTTATTTGATGGATGTTTCCTGGTTTTTTGATAGGTCTCTTCAGTCACATAATACACATTTTTTCCAAAAATAAGTAAGATTTTACAGTGCAATAGTTTTAGCAGTTAAAATATCAGTCAGGATAAAATGAAGAGTTTTAAAACTAAATCTGTGAGTGTCAGAAATCAGTTATGTATTTGCTGGATTGTGCAATAATATTTTTGTTATTCTTTATTTCCTGTTGGAGTGTCTACATTAAGTTTTACCAATACTGAGAAGTGTATGTGTATATCTTAGGAGCTGCAGCTGTCCTCTCAGAGCCTACAGGAGGAGAGAGAGGAGGTGAAGAAGAGGATGGAGGAGAACACAGCACGGCTGCTGCAACTGGAAGAGGATCTAATTGGGGTCACACAGAAGGGCTTGCAGAAGGAGACAGAGTTGGACTGGTGTGTCATTTTTAAAAAAAAAAACATCAAAATACAGATTTAAATACTATTCCAGTTCTACAGTCTATGTGTTCCTTTTTCCTTATACACTGCAGCCCACTACTCAGAAAAATATGAAATGATTGCCACTACTCTTTTCTAATTATTAAAATCTACTTCAGATATTTCAGGTTGCACTACAAATTAAACAAATTAAACAAAACCTACAGTTTTTAGTCTAGTAGTTGTTTTGGATTTTACACCAAATAATATAAGAATAAAATGTGATCTCTGCCTTTTCCATTCAGGATGCAAATTCCGTCTTAACTGCCATCTTTAGTGATCAAATTTTTTGTGTCAGTCTGTGCTGGCTTTTAGTGATTACAATGTTAGCCTCCTCAAATTAGACAAAAATTAGTCGTATCCCCCATTTGCAGTGCTGCATTGTACAATGATGAAACAATAAGTAATTTATAAGATGTGGCGTACTATACATGTATGTAATAGGTGGTAGGGAATGTTGCCACGGTGTTAAGACCCTGCGGGGGTGGAGTGGGGACAGTGTTGAGGCATACTGGGATGTTCGGGGGTCACATATGTACCATGATGCTTCATATCGTAGACATTGTGTTAAATCATTTTGTTACTTTTTTATTCTGTGATACTGGGACATTTTCCCACTAGGTTGAAAATGTCAAACCCTAATACCTGATAATCAGATTAATATCTAATAATCAGATTAGCAAAGAAATACTGTACCTTTATTGCTTGATTAAGAATTCCAAGCGAGGATTATTGATTACTTATTGTCCTAACTGATAGCTTGAAAGATCGAGTGAAGAAGCTCACACTTGAGAAAGAAGCACTGGAGTCTCAGCTGAAGAATGAGAAGGATGAGAAAGAGCTCTATAAGGTAACACCAACACCACCAACACCACCAAAATAATCATTGCAGAATACTATATTGTTTATCATGTTTTAATGAACAAGAAACTACTAAAAATGGCATACATCTTTACCCATTTTTGAACACTCAGATCTGTCAATACCTGTGATAGTTTGCTATGATAGTCAGGTGTCTGGAGAGAAAGAACACTGGTGGCCCTTTTTTTTTTTTGTTTTAAACCTGCTCTCTGGGAACAAGCCTGACTCTGTTCACACAGAAAGCTGTACATGTCTCTGCTGCTTTTTTGTGGTGGGCACAGGAACAAGACGTGACATGGAGCTGTAGCTACGGAAACACGGCTAGGCCCACACCTCATTGCTGTTGCCCCTGGCTGTGTGGGTTAGCCCAGTGCTGCCAGTGCTTTCTTATTGCTCTTATAATTAGAGTTAGGCAGCGCATTTCCGTGCAGAGCGGAAATGCAGCCTGGTGATAATTATGGATCGTTTGTGCTCAAGTGCCGCAGTCTCAGAGTCTTAGACAAATGAGGCCACTGAGTTCTCTCTCTGTTTCTGTGTGTGTGTGTGTGTGTGTGTGTGTGTGTATACATGTGACCCAGATTCACCTGAAGAACCGTGAGCTAGAGAACACTAAGTTAAGTGCTGAGCTGCAGATGCTGAGATCAGTGGATGTGAATAAGGAGAACACCATTGCTCAGCTGAAGGAGGAACTGGCACGTGCCAAAGCCTGCCTGGCAGAGAAAGACAAGCAGCATCGCCAGCTCCTGGCTAACAGTTCCCCCTCGGTAATATAAATCTACACACCCCTGTCTCTTCCACTCCAGGTTACCCGTTGATTCTCTGGTGTATCAAGAGCTATTTGGAGATTTTGGCAGATTTTAGAAACTGACACCTTTAAAGTTTTTGGGTATTAACTCAGTGTTTCCCCACACAGGTTTTACTTTGACACTGCGCCCAGGTATATTTACGAGCACCCAAGTATATTTCGCCCCATAAAAAAAACACTTTATTTATTAATCCATTTTGAGAAATCAGCATGCCTCTTTTCCAAATTGGTGGTAACGTGAATGCAGCTCAGGGTCAGGGGCAGGCAAGAGACGCGGGGGGGCAGAGAAAGCAGAAAGTGGGGAAGGGCACAGCGGAGGTGACATAAACTAATGAGAGAGAAGAACTTCACTGAGCTTGTAAAACATTCTCCTTTCTTATTAATGCATGATCCTATGAGTTTGATTGCTAGCCACTAACTAGTCACTAAACTGACATACTCTGCTGCATTAGTAGTCGGCTACAATCTTGTAACATTTGGTCCACTGACCCCCCCCATGGCCATTCATGCAGAGAACAAAGGCAAATAAATATTACAATCTAGAGTGTGCATATTTTTGACCAAATTACCAACAGAGTATGGTGAAGACAGGAGACAGGTGACACAAGAGATAAACAAACTGAAATGTTTGAAACTAAATTAAACTAAATCCAGAGCTTGTGTAAAGGCGATTTCATGCCAAATGTGAATGCATACATCCCAGTGAAATGGTTTGAAAGTTTGAATGAAAGTTCAAGCTTCACTGGTAAAATTATGTAGATGATACCCCAGGTAGGTAAAGTAGACTATTTTGAAAGTTTGTGTTTGCATGCGGGTGTCTTCATGTTTGTGCGTGTGTTCTCAGGGGGAGAGCAAGGCACTGCGGGAGCAGTTGAGGCAAAAAGAGGAGCAGTTGCAGGCCACTCAGCAGCAGGCTAACATGCTGTCTGCAGAGCTGCGGGACTCATCCAGTGCACGGGATCGCAGCATGGCTGAGCTCTACCGGGTCAAGCTGGAGTCTGACACGCTCAGACAGAGCCAAGCTGAGGCGCGGGCTGAGTGCAGCCGTCTGGAAAAACAGGTGGAGGAAATGAAGAACTCAGCCACGCAAGAAGCAGTAAGTTGTAGTGCACCACGACACTCCCAGAATTTCTATTCTACATTTGAGCAACCAGATTTAGGCGTCAAGTTTGAATATGCAGTCATGTGGTGTAAAAATGATGGGGGTCTGTTTCTTAGCAGCGTAAGGAGTCTGAGGATTTGGCTGTGGCTGAGCTGCAGAGGGAGGTGGAAGACCTAAAGCTCAGGTTGCAGATGGCTGCAGAACATTACAAGGAGAAATACAAGGAGTGCCAGAAACTGCAGAAACAGGTTGTCAAACTCTCTGAGCAGCAAGGGGTGAGTAAACACGCCTCTGTATAATCTAATGTCCAGTTCAACTCTCTGGCAGTGTTGCCAACTTAACAACTTGGCGACCTTTTTGGCCACTTTATCTAAAAACGAGATTAGTGACAAATCTAGTGACGTTCTGAACAGCTGTGAGCAGATGTGAGTGTCCTGCACTCGATACAGCTCTCCAGCGCACATTACAGCTGCTGGGTATATGAGGTGATCGAGTAGGCTCGGTCAACTCAGGCCTGACTGAGTTGCACTTGTGTGAGCTTATGTTCCCAATAACCAATCACTGATCAACATTGTATGTCCCACTTGTACACTTCTTAGTTAAATTTACAAGCAAGAAAAGTGATTAATCTATCTCCTAATTTGGCAGGTTTTTTTTGAGCATGCATTAGGTACTTTCCCCTGAAAAGAGTAGGCAACACTGCTCTCAGGAGATCTACTGGTTTCCACCCAAATCAAGCACAGCTGATCTAGTTAACATGTTCAAATGTTTGAATATTGGTTGGAAATGTTTGAATAAAGTTGGTGTTATTTCCTAACTTATCAGGGCAGGCCAGAGGAAGGGTAGGTACTGCTGATCTAGTGACACAGAAAGCAGTCTTTTTCTTAATTATTATTATTATTATTATTATTATTATTATTCAAGTACATATTCAGGTACATAAAACCCATGAATCTCTTATTCTTAATCAATTGCAATAATCTATGTGTGACAATAAATTGTTTAAGACTGAGCAATTTAACAGTAGCCTCACTTATTAGAATATACTATTATAATCATTTTGTTCTTCCCTAAAATTACCCAAGTTAGCTATATAGCTGGCTTAGCATGCCAGGTCTGGATACTGTGTAAAACCACTAAGAATTTGGATAGCAGATGTGGCAGGCTTCACTGCATCAGAAACTAGGAAATACTGACAATACGTTAAATGGAAACATAGTGCTTGACCAAAACACCAGTCTATACACCAGACTGAGTCATCCAATATCCAAAAATCATGTTTTTCCCACTGAGATAAGTACAGTAGGTACAAAACTAAATGGAAGGTCCTTGTTGCTTTTTTGTTTAGGCAAAGAGAAGTCCTGGTTTAGATGCAGCGACTGGCCCCTTGTCTGCCAGCCCTGAGGCATCTGTGCCAGGTAAGTCTTCTAGTATCCCAGCTTAATAGCATCCAATTTGTGTATTAACTATTTAGATGTCTGACCTTCTTTGACTGTGATTCAAAAGGCAGATCCTTGTAGGTAAAAACAGTTTTCTTTGCTGAGGATAAAAGTATCAGTAAGCTTTTGTCTCTGTGACAGGAAGCCCAGGCTCATCAGACAACGTGCTGGATGCTATTATCCAAGGCAAGCTGAAGGGTGTCAGTAAGGATGTTTTTGATAAGAGTGACAAATACAAGAAGTGCAAACAGATGTTGTGTGTAAGTATTAATTATCATTTCCTTTGTATAATCGTTATATTTAATCTTCATGCCAGACGTGACATGTGCATCTAGTGCATCAGCATGTGCATCTAGTTACAACCATGCACCCTGCTTTTTAACTGAGCGTTTATGGTGGCTTTCTGGCACATGCTACAGTTAAAATTACGCTAGTACCAAAGACATGTTGTAAATGTGACATGTACTATAGGAGGAGAAGGGGCGCAACAGCATGCTGATGGATGAGCTAGCTAAACTTGAGCTGAAGTGGAAAGAGCAGGTGAAGATCAATGAGAGCCTAAAGCTGCAGCTGGCTGCTGAGGAGGACCGCTACAAGGTCAGCGCCCCCTACTGTACCAATGTATAACCTGTCCATGTGTGCAGTGAAGTCAGTTTTTCCTCCTGTGGAGGCATTCTCTGGTGTCTTCTCTTAGGCAGGACCAGATTTAATGAGCAGTTCATAGGAATATAGCCTGATTGACCGGGACTACAAATGTGATTACACTGTATTACACTGTAGGAAATAATTGTTCATAATTTCAAAGTGAATTACATACAGCCAGGTCCATAAGTATTTGTACAGTGACTATCTTTGCCTCTGTACACCACTACAATGGATTTGAAATGAAGCAATTAAAGTGATTGAAGTGTAGACTTTCAGCCTTAATTCAAGGGGTTTAACAAAATTATTGCATTAACCATTTAGGAGTTACAGCCATTTATTTTCTGGAGTCCCTCCATTGTTACAGGCTCAAAAGTAATTGGACAATTGACTGATAAGCAGTTTAAAGGCCAGATATGGCGTATGAAAATTGTGTCCAAATATTTATGGACTCACCTTTATATCATATAATGGAAAGCCATTAAACATAGTTCCAGTGCCACTGGATGTTTTCTTCCACTCTCGGAGGGTCTAAATTCTAGCTAAATTCCTAGCTTATTTACAGCAGAAGGAGCAGGATTTAATCAACACCCAGTGATTCAGCTCTCACTGTGTGGCACACAGATTTCAAATATCTTGTGTTAAAACTATACCCATGATTAAAGAAAAGTGTATCTATACATGATTTAATAAAGATATTGTAAAGGTTGTTAGAAATAACAAAACTGACAGACTTTCTTGCTTTTTTTTTTGATCAGTTGTTGTTTGGCTAAAAAATGTCAATAAAAATGTAAGCTACTAAAAAGTAAGTTAGCTCATCCAGAGCTGTAAAAACACAGTTGGACCCAAATGAGAGCCTGTTATAAATATAGATGTGTTGGAACATCTGTCATTTACTTGAAACACGCTAAATATTAAAGATGGCATGATACCAAGTTTACTTTTCTGATACCAGTACTGATACAGAAACTCTGTGTATCACTCGAGATCGATACTCATCTGAGATTTTTTTTTTCTTTAAAAACTAATAAGCTTTAAAATTATTGTTTAACTGATGCTCCAAGCTATCTCTGATACCCAATCCACCATTTTCTGCTGGTATCAGCCCGATACTGATCCTGGGTACCGGATTGGTGCCATCTCTAGTCAGTATATAAATATATATTTTGTCATGCACATCCTAATTATGGTGATGAAAAACATGATGGTGGAACATAACAATTTTTCATAACGATCACAGTCAGAGTAATTGCTTCCATAAGGCATTGCTAGTAACAGTAGTAAATATGAAACAGAAAATTTATATAATGTCATGCTATGCACTTAAAAAAAAAAAAAAAAAAAAGATCAGTACTGGAGTATTTTATTTGAATGACACTATCACAAACCCAAGAATTTAGATTTTTTTGGGAGTGGACATTCATGTAAACTCCAGTGAAACAAACCATAAAACAAATGTACATTTAAAAACCTTTATAGTAAACAATCAATAGGTGCTGTGCCACAAACCATAAATTGTTCTGCTCCTTTGGAACACAGCCAGATTTGCTTTAGTCTCACAATTCACTAAATGACTGTCTTGTGCTGTTGTAACTTATTCATGCCAACCAAAGGAAACCTGACTGTAGATCATAACTGCTGCTCTGAGCTGCTTTGTAAATAAAGAGCTGAGACAGTTTGAGCCCTGATCACTTGCCTCTGCACTGCTTCTCTTCTGTCTCTGCATAACTGCTTTGACTCAAGGTTTTTCCACTGAATGGTATCATTTGTTAGCACAACTGCACAGAGAAGGCAGGTTTATAAGAGCACCGAGTGGAGACAGCATTTTACTGCTGTATACACGAGACATGGAGACAGATGGAGAAGGATAGACAGAGATATTCAATGCAAGACAGCCTAATGTAACATCTGGCTCACTGTACCTTCACTTAAACACAGCGAGTAACATGGCTGAAGGATAGTAGACTGACTGTGGTACAGCAGTGATGGAAGTGAGTTATTCACTGCAAGTAGTAATTGTTGTAAATTATTCTTATCCCATTCTTACCCATTCATATATATATATATATATATATATATATATATATATATATATATGTTAAAATAACACCCAGCTTGAAGAATTCTTTTAGTTTTCCTCAGGATATTTATACCCCCAGTCTTCATCTCTATTAACACCATATGCTCTTAACTAATATTGCACTACTGTTCTCCTCATCGCACAGAGCCAGGTAGCAGCCAAGGGTCGGGAACTGAAGGAGCTGAAGGACAGCCTCGCTGCTTTATCCAAAGAGAAGGAGAAACTGGAAGGGGTGCGGGTTTTCATTTTTCTTCTTTAAAGACTTGTGCCAATCTAAAAATGCCTGCAGAGTGCTTGTTTTTTTTTTTTTTCCTCTCCCAGGATCTGGTTTGGGTTTAACGTATCTCTCTAATTGGGGCAGCAGAGCCAGCAAGGCCTCATTTTCCATTCAATTACTCTGGACCACAGAAAGGGATGCACAGCAGCCCAAAAAATATCCAAAAAACAGAAAGCACTGCTGAGAGAGGTAGCTAGAGCACAGAGCCTGACGCTTCAACTAGCAAAATGACCCAATTTGAGGCTGAGACTGTAAATTAAATTGGCGCCTGCAGAAAACTTCAGTAAAAGGCAAAGCTCTGCATCCCTTTGAACAGGGAGAGGAGTTTTTAATTAAGGGGCTAATTAAACTGTTTGTGCGAGAGGGTGGCTAGTGCGTCCACAACGCTGCAGCTAAAATACTGCGGCGGATGATGTATTGTCTGGAGCTAAAGATGGAGAGAAAGGATAACTGATGGAAATCTGAATGGCCGTCAATAAATTGTTTGCTGCTTTAAGGTTTTCTTTTATTTTGCCTCTGTTTGGCAGCCCAGCTACATTTAGTAACAGTAAAATTTAAATGTAGCTTCCATCTAGGGCATTTAAATCATGTATTGCCACTGCATTGCCATTTAGAGTTACCTAGTATTACTTTTGTTTCCATTCACTGGCTGAACTTTAATAAATGCGTCTTTGATAGCAGGAATTGCAGAGAAGTGCTAGTCGTGAGGAAGAGGAGGAGGATGATGGTAGTTTGGATGTGCCACCAGTTTTTCTGCAGTACCCCTTGCCATATCAGCCAGATGTCCCCTCTCCTTTACTGATGGCCCAGCGTCCTACAGAGCTGATGTTTGGAAACCCGTATTCATCTGAAAGCAGGGGTCAGTGTTCTGTCCACATGCTACACAACATGCAACAGCTGAAATAAAAAAACTGTAGATATCCACATTTAAATAGCTTTGGTCACACCTTCAGATAATGAAGGGTAGTCTATGACTCACTTTTGTGTGTGTCTTGGTTTAGACAGTGCAGATGGAGAGTTCTCAGATGATCAGATGCCTAGGCTTCCTCCTGTTGGACCTCCATCTTGGGACAGTAATGTGGTGTGCAGCCAGCCTGCCCGCAACCTGAGCCGCCCTGATGGTCTGGAGGAGCCCGAGGAGCAGCCAAACACTGTGAGTGGATCACGCTTCCACACATACACAACAAGCACACATATTGTTTATACATGTAATTAGATTTTTTAGGCTCTTTTAGCTCTTTTAAGTTATTAATGGATCTTAATCATGAGAGTAATTACTAAGGAATTCAAACAGATACAGCTCTAAAAATCTTTGAAGAGCCTTAGGTTCACTGGGATTCATGCTTTGTCCGTTAGCATTTTTCTATCACTCAGCCCAACCAGAATAGGAGGGTTCTGTCATTCACTGAGATTTAGAATAAAAATATATCTGAAATACATCAGTTTTATCAAACTCTAATGGTTAAAAGTTGTAGCCATTTTCCACAAGTTACTATTTCCACTATTTTGTAAAATGGTATAGTCTGATGATTTTTTTTGTAGTAAGAGCCACTGAAACGTTTCTGAGTAATCACAGAGATTTTCTCATCTGTAGAGGGTCTGTCTGTTAGTTACTTTCATTCATGCAATTTTGCTAAGATGTCAGTTAAATCAAGTGCACAAAAAAGAAAAGAAAAATTAAAAAGGGAAGGACCATTTAACCCAAGGAAGTATATGGCAGAGTTCTTAAAGCAAGACTGAGTGTCACATTAGAATGCATTATAGTTTGATTATGTGATATAGCTGTTTACATTTTGAGGGTTGTGTGAGTGTGTTTCTTTGTGGGTCCTTTTTAAATGACTTGCTCAGCAAGGCCTGACTGCACTGCACCGTACATCAGGGTACAGCAACAAATCTGTGATCCAACGTTTTGTCATTATTTCCATTGTCAAGTGACCTGTGCTTAATTTGGTTAGCCTTCTTGCCAGGGAGCCAAGAGTACTCAACAGGAACTTATGGGTGGAGCTAGGAATAGAGCAGACAGACTATTGATTGGACAGTAAACAAAATAGTCATGAGTTGTCAGACACCTGCCATTTGAAACAGTCCTAGCTAGAATTACCTTTGTACCAGACAGCATGGCACAGTGTTTTTCAGTAGTCGAGTTGGACTACATTCCCTTCATATACAATGGAGAATCCTATGGAAACCCTCATCAGTATGTATGTATTTGGAGAAGCAAAAACAAGGTAGAGCTTGAGTTCAGTATATGAAATGAGAAAGTCTGCCAAGTCATTTCCTAGCATTTCCCGGTTGACCAAATAAACGGTGCCACAAAATAATATATAAGTTCCTTCTACATTCACAGACATAGCTATGTAATGAGAAACAGACGCATCCCCTTGACCAGGGTACGTATAGTTTTGGATTTGGAATAGTATCTGTACCGTGCCACGTTATCTGTTGGAAAAGCTTTTTATGGTTTGTGTTGTGCCCTCTCTGCTATGCTGAGTGGGGATTAGCTGAGCTTGCCAGATCTGAACTTACGGAGGCTCATTAAGGACGCTGCAGCTTGCCTCCAAACACTGTAACTAATTGAGTAATTCAGCTCAGAGAGGAATTGTGGTGCACATCAAATGGTAGAAGTTAATGCTATTGCTGACAAAGGTAGTAACTTTAATGAGTGCTGTCTGACCTGTGTGCTCTCTCTACAGCAAACCAACAACCAGGCCACGGTCAGCGAGCCACCCACCCACTTCCTCAATGATGGACAAATGCCATTCTGCTTTGAAACCAGGTAAAACGCACAGAAACCCTGAGAAAGTACCACACAGAAAGTGCTGTCATGTGTCATGTTGTTGAGCTCTGCAGGAGTTGTGTTTGTGGCTGAATTAGCTATATGGGCCACCCACGTCGCCCAACACACAGATGCTGTTTTACTACCTCACTCCCTTGGTTCTCCCGCATCATCAAAACAGCTTATTCCACACAAATGCACACAAGCACTGTCTTTTATTCGCCTTGGCTATTCTCTGTTGTTTTCTCCATCCCCCATTCTCACTCATTTGTATTTAACATTTTCTCATGCATTAACCTTCTCCTGCTCTCCTGCAGCGAGGAGTTGCAGAAGCGCTGTCCACTGTGTGAGGTCATCTTCCCTCCAAATTACGACCAGTCAAAGTTCGAGGAGCATGTGGAGAGCCACTGGAAGGTGTGTCCCATGTGCAGTGAGCAGTTCCCCCTAGACTGCGATCAGCAGCTGTTTGAGAAGCATGTGCTCACCCATTTTGATGGCAACGTGCTCAACTTCGATTAGACCAGCCAGAGAGAAAATCTTCACCACATTTATTTTAAAGTCATTTTTATCACCTCATAACTGCAGCCGTTAACTCTTAGCCGCATGTTACGCTGTGAGCATTTACTTCTAAGCAATCAGTTAATTAGCTCATGACTATCTCTTTGCTAAGGATTTCTTTTTAAGCTCATGTTGCCCATGAGATGGGTGGGGTTACTATAACGCAATCAAATAGAGATACTGCAGGATGACAGATTTTCAGGGTGCTATTTATTAATATGGGTTTCTTTGGAGAAGGCTGTACAGACTAACTCACTGTCACTCTGTCACAAGCATAATCATATAGCCAGTATAACATCTTCTCACGTGTATCTGCAAGCACTCTCTAGGCTTTATGAAATAATATGTCAGGTATTACCTATTTTCCCCTGTGCTGATTTAGCACAGTTCTGTACTGTCAGGGCAAAATGCTAGTTTATACACAAGAAGCTGATCATATAATCATAAAATAATCTATTTTAGAAAATGCTTTTAAATATCACACATGAAGAATAGGCTATAAGAAGCAAGATCATTCTTAACCAAGATGCTTTTTTTTTTCTCTCTATTTAAATCAACTGATACTTCAGCCATTATTATATTTTAGTTGCATGCTTATTCTGTCACTGTGCACTGAATTCAAAACCTCTTGGTCTGGTTTCCTTGACACAAATTAAGCCTGGTTTTGGGACTAAAATAAATTTTTAAAGGAAAATCACAAACGAACATTTTTGTCCAAGGTTATGTTCAAGAGAGTCTGATGTCAGAAACTAAGTGAGCTACATTTAGTAATTATCCTGCACAGAAGGGATGAGATATTAATTTTATTAATCAAACCTGTACACAGCATTGCACTACTGAACATTGCTCAGCGCTAGACTTAATCTGTCTCAGTTAACCAAACTAATGTGTGTTTACTTTGGTTTAGGTTAACAGTGTAAGGTCTACTGGATACCTTTTCCTTGTATGTGTGTCTTCTTACTCTGATATACACCAATAAAGTTTTGTTTGGAACAATGGCTGGTTCTGCTGAATTGCCGGTGTGGTTAGATAAGTGCTACTTAGTTTTAGCTAAAAGCCACTCTAGCTAAAAAACACATGTCCCAACATGGTTATAAAAAGAATAAAACATTCCACACACAAAGTTATCGAAACACATCAGAGGCCATTTAATATTTAACTTGTAACCAGGATTACATTTATGAAGCAGCTTTTTTTGTCAGTTTTTTCTGTTTGTTGTTGAAGAAATTCACCAGTTTGAAAACAACCCCTGGTGTCAATGGCATTACATGTAGGAATTTTTTCCCCCAAAAAATGTATGAAAATATAATTTAATGCACTTACACAGATACATAATACATAAACTATGCACAACATGTCCAATACTTCCCTCTAGACTGGCAGTATAATACTGTCACAATGTTCATTTAAACAAGTAATTCCATTACAACAGTGACGTCCATGCAGTTAGAATGTCATGATCATGGGTGATTGGCAGCTTGGCTCTTGATCAAGCCTTTCACTGCCAACTCTTCTTGTTTTTCTTCTGATACCTCCCAGAGTAGGGTGATTGATTTTGGAATAGAACACCTCTTTCTATAGAACTACTCTATTTAATGCAAAAACTGATGCAAGATTACTGCTGGTACTCAGAAGTCTGCTCCCGTCTGACTTACACTCAAGCAAAAAAGGCAGAAAAATGAAGTTCTAACTCTAGGACAGGACATCCCTGAGTTATCCTACTGCCACATTAGCAAAACAACACTGTTGGTGCAGAAGACCACCAAAGACGGTGATGGGCAACTGCTCTGCTGTAGTTTTAATATTGGGAAGTACAATAACTGTCATCTGTCCATCTGAAAGGCGGCTCACGTAACGCCAGAGCTCAGCCAGTGTCAAAGGACAAAACACAATCCGGATTGACTTGTTACACCAAAGCTACGGAATGCTGTTGTCTACAACAGTTCAAGGCAATCAGTTACAATAATCTGAAACTAACACATTTTTGGGGCTCTGATGAAAGATAAGAAAATAAAAGAAATCCCCTAGACTGAAAAAAAAAAAAAAAAAAAAAAGAGTACATGTATTCTAACCCCCAAGCAGCGTGTCAGTGTGTAGATTTGACTCAGTGACTCGCAGGTAGGACTCTGCTGTCCCTGACGTGTTGGCAATGAAAACTTCCTTACTACGTTGGCAACTAGGTGCTACAAAGTGCTTTAGGTCCTTTATCAGGCAATGGATTCAGCTGTGGAGTTCTAGAATGCTCCAGAGGTTCTAGAACACACCGGCCACAGCTGGCCTGGGACCCGTGTAACAGCTGTATAAAAATACCATTAGACCACATGGGCAAGATAATGTGTTTGAAATGCTGGCAATCTGTCACCTGAGATTGTTAATAGGTGTAAAACATGATTTGTCCAAGGATGACAAATATGGGATTAAACTTACCCAAGGTAAACTCCCAAACTTAATCTTTAGCTTGGTATAATTTTTTTTTAACTGGAAATGCAAAAAAATAAAACTTGGGAATAAAAGGATATATTTAGCATCTGATTATGAAAGTCTATATGCATTTATTATAATCTACAACTAAAAATGTTGGTTATATTCTTATTGGGTGGCATGAACATTCAGAAATGTTCTGCCCTTCCTTTTTTTTGCCCTTTTCTCTTGTCAGAAGCCAAAAAAAGTCATGCTGGTTGAATTCTGATGTTGTGGCTTTGGCACGCATCACACACTGCCCCAAGTGGAGACAGCAACTGTTGGGAAATCGTGCCACAGTTATGCCAAGCCTTATCTCAACATATCCCAATAATTTTACAATAAGCACCTTATATCAATAGTAATACAAGACAGAAAAAGAATAATAATTGAATGTGCAAAAGTACAAAACTGCAAACTCTAATATGATACATCATCTCAAATAGACACAGAACAGATAACAGGATACAAAAAATGCATGCAATTCAAAGCGTAGTGTAAAGGGAACATAGGAGCTCCTTGACTTAAGAGGGTAAAAGGGTTTACTCTTCACAAAGAGATGGAATGAAAAGGGGGATAAAGAAAACCTCCTAAACGAGGTATGAAATGATGGCAAGATAGAAAGAGTCTTCCTTATGGAAGAGTTAAATGAAGGGGTACAAGTTTCCTCATGGAGAGGTGGAATGAGGGGACAGAGTCTTCCTCGTGGAGGACAAGGAGGAATAAAGAGTAACAAAGCAGGAAAGGTATCAAATGCAGCAACAGCTTCTAATGATGGAACGTATGTGTGAAGGATCTGGTTGGCACAGAGGCCCGCTCTACTGCTGCATCTTGCGGATGATGTCAGCCGAGACAGGCGGGTGGAAGTTGATGGTGTGGAGGCGCAGGCCCTGTGCGCTCTTGTAGCTTTTCCCACAGCGGCATTTAAACGGCTTATGCACACGGATTTGAGTGCGGTGGCCGTTCTTGGCGTGATACTTGATACCATTCACATTCTGCGAAAGACAATCCAGCAATATTCAGGATTCAGTGATACCAGGTTTTAACAAGTGTAATGTATATTTCTGTAGTGAGCATGTATATTTCTGTTACACGAAAATAGCACTTGTATTCTTATAATAGAATTGGGACCTTTCTCTAGTTATCCACTATGAAGCTAAATCTTAGTGAATTTAATCACCAAATCCAACTGAATTGGCATTAACGCATGAATTAAGCCATTTTAGCTATATTCTCCAAGTGTTTGTACATTCTAAGAACTGCTGCTGTAATCATTAAAACTGTCTTGTGCTCATCTCGTCCCAGGACTCTTATTTACAATATTCTCATACTGAACAAACTTTCAGCATACTTAGTACTGCTTGTCTTTACTCTTCTACACGTATGTACTGTAATGATTTATAATATCAACCAGAAGAAGATTTATTAAGAGGCAAAGAGGCTTGGTTCCCTTTTGAGTCTGGTTCCTCTAAAGGTTTCTTCCTCTCCCCTCCTTGCCACAGTGTCTGGCTTGCTCATTATGAAGCTAAAGCTGTTTTGTAGCAATATTGATTGCTAAAAAAGCTATACAAAAAAATTTACTGAATTGAATAGACTGATTTGTTAGGTTTTTTACAGTTTGGAACTCGAACCTGGAGGAGCACTAACTTTTAGCATTTAGACTGGGCTCAGTGTCGTAGAGCATGGTAACAGGACACTCATCTGGTGTCAAGACCAGGTACACAGAGAACCATTCCAGCCCAAATCAAATCCACATCTAACGCCATGGAAAAATGGCATGAACATGGAAAATCTCCTTCGTGCCTGTCACCAGACACTTCCTGTGCCTCTTAATGAACACAGCTCTCTCAAGCTGTACATAATTCATCACGGGAGCATGCGCCAGATGCCAGCGGAAAATCCCATAAAACCTGTGGAAGCCTTGAAGTGGACTGTATGGCCGTAGGAGTGCGTTTTGAGAGCTTTCATCAGTCTTGAGTGTACTCCGTCAATAGCTGTGTTTCACAGTCTAAAGCATTATGGTTTTAAGAGAGTGCTCTGACACAGAAAGCTTTGCTCTGTTGTCTATTGTATGAACTGCTGATCATCACGACCCTGGTTCAGCATCACTTACATGCCTCAGATCCACTGCTGTAGAATGTAGAATGCAGATCTGCCCGTTTCTTACCTTGTATCTCTTTTTGCAGCCAGGCACGGGGCAGGCGAAAGGTTTCTCGTCGCCTCCATTCATGCACATGGAGCTGAGGATGGACTCGGAGCTAATGGCACTTTCGGTGGTCCAAGACTCATCACTGTCAGACTCCTCGTAGTCTGCTTCCTCCTCATCATACTCACTACCTGCAGGATACACACAGCCAAAGAACTGTTTCCCATGGGTCCTGTAGCTATGCAGAAAAACCGGGTAGCGTGAATTTCTCACAGATTTTTGCTTTGCTATTGCGATAGTGCTGACACATTGCCATTGTACTTTTATGGAAAGGAATGTAAGCATGCTGTCAAGGGTTATGGCTTAATGCACAGCATTCCCAAACAAACCCTCACAAATAAAATGCCCTGACTTCTAATTGAGGAGGAAAGAGAAGAAATAACCCACCAATAAGGACCATGGGAAAATATAGCTGTGGTTGCAATGAATTGAGAAAATGCAAAATGCAGTGAATAAAAGCAATAAAATGCCGTAGGTGTTTATACCCAAGCACTGGTATATTCTTGATTCTGATTAGTCAAAATGTGTTGATTAATTGTCTTTAACAGCACAGTTCTGACAGTAGTGCCAGCTGTAATTCAAATCACATTTATATTAATGCACTCATTCTAATACATTTCTGTAGCTTCATGTCAGGCTGCATCACACCACCCCATCACTGACAATTTTCCTATTACAGCACACTGCATCATGTTTTATTCATTTCTTATTCAGTCAAAACAAAATTAAAGAAAGGAGATGGAAGCACTGGTATGATGATTAAATTGCACTTTCACATTTTTTAACTAATCCCTGTATTTTAGTAAAGACACCAAACAACTGTTTCACAACAGTGCAGCTGTAAAATATGAAGCTGAAGTTAGTTGTCTGACATTCTGTGGGACAGAGAGCAGAGGGTAAAATGACAGCCTGAGTGTGTGCATGAGGTTCAGCTTTTCTTGCGGGAGCTTAACAGTGCTGTCTGTTTGTCTGCAGATTGAATGTCTGTAGAGGCGTGAATCTAACGCTGCGTTAATCGATTAATATTTATACCACAGCTGAATTCTCAAATCGGATTGGTCAGAAGGTGTTGATAATTTTCTGTAGCAGCACAGCTTTGACAATAGTGCCATCTGTAATTCAAATCACAGGGTTATATTAATGTGCTCCTTCTAATACATGATTGTTTCTATAGTAACAACTAATTCATTGGTAATTGTATGGAGGCTGCTTAACATTAAACCTAATAATAATAATAATAATAATAATAACAACAATGAAATAAAAAAACTTGTTGCTATTTAACAAAAGAAAATGTATAATCGTTGATACGATGAAGTTTTCTGTAAAGACACATGTATTTATTTATTTCCGCAACAGTAAAATCTTCAGGGGTGAGGACTTTGCACATTACTGGTAACATGACAAAAGTTTTTTTTCCCTGTCTTATTGTGACCGTTTATAGCTGCTATATTGTAAGTGATAACAGGAACTTGTTTTTGTGAGTGTCATAAATGTAACTACCGACAGTATTGTCATTCTTTAATAAAAAAAATAAAATAAAATAAAATAAAAAACATAATTGCTAAATTGCTGCGGTATAGGAGGAATGAAAACACGGAGGAATAAGAGGAATATAAGAGGAATAAAACTTGCAGTTATTTGCGGCAGGCCACATCACATCACCTAATCGTTGATTATTATCCTATAACAGCATGTGTTGTATTCCTTACTTATTACACACATATTGTAATAATCAGTGTGAAAAAAAAGAACATGGTATTCTGTTATCCAGTGGCCGTGGGATAAACGTGCATCAACACACAATCATTGATTCATCTTCAGTAACTGCTGTGCACACATAATTTTTTTTCTAGTCTACACCCACATTTGAAACCATTTTGACTGTGTGCATCATCTCAAGGCCTTCTTTTTATATTACTTTCATTTTCCTTACATATTATATTAATTGCCAGCTGTCTGGTTGCCTGCAGGCCACCTGTTGAACAATCCTAAAATATATATGTCTGTGTAGACTGTAATTTTCAGTTCCCACAGCAACACAACTGTAATCAAGCACAATATTTTAAATTAAGATCATATAGTGCCCATTCCCAGTGAAGACACACGAAACATGTTGGAGAAATATTGTAATGGTTTGACATAAGCATGGTATTATAAGTTAGCTGGGAACAACCAGCTCTAGTATGAACATAAAGACAGGAATGAACCACTGCCGTAACCTGTGTGCGTGTGTGTGTGTGTGCGTGTGTGTATTCAGTACCCGTGGGAGTGCTGCTCCTGAATGATGATGAGGGTGTAATAGGTGGTGTCACAGGTGGAGTGAGGTTGCCGCTGGTGTGTCGGGGCGGAGTGGACACACTGTTACGTGATAGGCTGCCTGTCAGAGAGAGAGACAGCTTTGGCTGAACTTTCTTCTTCAGAGTCTCGTGCTCTCTCCTCGCTGCATCTGTCATGAACCTACAGAGAAGAATGCAGATAGAACGAAGATGATTAGAAATCCTCATCAAAGAGAGACATATGTAATCACTTCCAAGTCAGTTGATCCACTACAGACGCTTGCATTATCAAACTATTGGGCCAGAGTTGTTTTGTTACGCTGTAAACGCTTTTATAAATGCATGTCACAAAAATAAAAAGTTCACACAAACATTGTTAAAGCTGGTGTGGAATTAACAGACTACAGTTAGAAACCACATCAAGTGGAGACTCCTCTTTCTACCAACAGTGAAACAGCATAGAGACCCACTGCACCCTCTCAGCATGGAGGATCCACTCCGAAACCACGCTATACACAGAATGTCAGAACACAAGCGTCTTCAGTATGAGGAGCATATGGAGGCTCAGATGCCGGTTTGAAGTCACTAATAGAGCCATAAAGGGACTGGAGCCATTCAAGGGAATCTAAAACACTACCATGCACAGCAATGCTGAAGCCTAGGGATCTATAAACATGAAAAAGCCAGCTGATAATGTTTGAGTAAAAGTGCATTTAGCATTGTTTTAGCAAAATAAAAACTAATACATTTAATAGAAACCATCATCATCAATAATAACATTAATAATAATAATAATAATAATAATTATAAATTCAAGACACTGAAAAGCCCAATGCACTGTATGCAGTACAATGTGACTGTCCACTATCTGATGCACAAGAGAAAAAAAACACCTTCTTGGTGCTTCATGACTGTATTGTTATGGATAACAATTTAGCAAACAGACCCTTAATATTAAGGAACAAATATGTTTACACACCACATACTATTTGTAATTCTGTGTGTGGTAATGTGTGTCACCTGTTTATGTAGCTGAGAGCAACATATGTAGGCTGCTGCAACTCCTGTTTCTCAAGCACGCGAGGATCCGTATCTGAGACAGAAAAAGGAGAACAAAGGAGTTGAGAGAATGAGAAGATGGTCATGGACTGGCATAAAACACAAAACCGCTGTGAGAACAGCATGCCCTTAAAAACACCTAATGTTTTAAACACCTGTCATTCTGACAGCGTCTGTTTGCAGGTTTCCTGAGAAAATGAACCCAATTGTAATCGGAATAACTAGCAGAACACAGTGCAAATGTTGCGTGAGAGTGTGAGGAGCTAATTACGTGGTAACAACTTTTTCCATGAAGGCACTCATTTTGAGCATGCACTATCCCCAAAGCGTATATAAAGTGAATCTATTACTCATTTCATAGTCTCACCCAGTGGTTCTCTAAGATTCCTGCCACTCACCAACCCCCCAATCGCTCCCAGATGGCAATTAACTTCATTAATAAAGTTTCTGTCATTAAATGTAAATGAGCAGCAGAATTAGTCAGAGGTCCTAACTAAATATGCGGAAAGTGGAGTTGGTCTTTCCAGGCATTTTGGTTTCATGTTGACTTCACTGAAATCACACAAACACACACACACAAACACACACACATACACACACACAGTTGGGTACATGTTAGACCACATTAGACACACTTGTGCAACTTCATACAGTGTGTTCCAGACATCTGGTCTGCTGCACTTTAGTGCTGGTCTACATCAGCACGCTCTGTGTTCAGAAGCCTATCCAGATATCCAGCCCATTGGTCTAGTGTGCAAGATATGGCTAGGAATGTGAACCTGAAATCAGTCCAACCTGGCCAAACCTCACACAGAGAGGACACAACACTGCTCCTGAATCAGTATTCCCAAGGAAGATTTTGTCCTTGGTGTTCTACAGACTGGACTGAGTGGACTAAATGGTAAAGTTCTGCTGCCCCCTAGTGTGAAGAAATGTAAAACACTCTCAAAGTGGCCTGCTCTAAAACCTAAAAGCTATGCAGCCCTGCATTTTTGGGAAGCTTTTATTACAAGAGAATCCACAGGTCCCAGAGCCTCATGTCCACTCTGTGTTTAACTTAGCCCACAGTTTCACTGCCCTGCCAGGGTAATTGTTTTCAGATGCCCACCTCTGCAGGCATTCCCCAAAACCATTAACACAAATGCTGCACAACAAGGACTTCAGCTAATCACGGCCTAAACACAGACACACATGCACACACTACAGTGCATCTTAATGCCTCTCTTTATCCTGCTGCTGTGAGTAAACACATTTTCTCTCCGTTTAAACTAAACCATATTTGTCTCAGTTCTTCAGAAACCACACAACTTCCCTGAAGAGAGAGAGAGCAAGCCAATGTGTGTGTGCGTGTGAATCTGCAGCGCAATTCCGGCCAGCGTGGCATCACACACTCACCAGCACCTCATAATTACACAGGCATGCAGACGGTACCACCTGGTATTCGCCCGAGCCACAGCGCCAAAGGGCAGAATGCTCTTTAGACAGCAGCTATAAGGGCTCTATACTCGACTGGAGTGTTGGTCCAGGTAGCGTTGTGTGTTGTGAGTCACTGGCACTGCAGCATTGAGCACTTTGACACTGCACTCTTACTGAAGTGTTTCATTAGTCTGGAATCACTGTGTAAGAGATTTGACACTCTGCAGTCCCGCACACACATAAAGACACATTAAGATCAGCATTATTCTTCTGCACCCGAACAGAGGGTGTGTAACTAACACACACACACACACACACACACACCCTCAACAGCCACACAATTAGCCATAGATCAATCCCCCAACACACTCTGTAAATCACATGCTGGCATCCGGAGGCCAATCAGAGACCTGGCGCAGCAGCCTACCAGATCCCAGCTCAGGAGAGGGAGAGAGGTGGTCCAGCATGCAGGCAGGTGGTCCACTGTGGTGGTCTCTTCTCCTTTTATTTCTTACACACACACAAACACACACACACACACACATACACACACGCTTTGTCCATTGAGACTAAGCCAAAGTTTATGTAAAATGCTTATTATGGTTAGGAAAGCGGGAGTGAATGAGTGAAAAGGACAGACGGAGAGAAGTACCATAGCCCATCACAGACACAGGAAGGAATGAGTGAGGCAGAGCAGAATTCCTTCTTTCCTCCTCCTACACCTCATAATAAAACCAGAGCCAATCCTGCTATGGAAAGAAGGCTAGGTATCACAGTGTGAACATGCAAGTGTGTGTAAGGAGCTGAAGCAGCACACCGAACGCATTCATTAGAACAAAGCCATAAACGCAGGCATGTTCGCCTCATTGGCTCTTTATGTACCTCATCCTGTTTTCCTCACTCTACCTCTGAGCCAGCACAAACACTCTCCGCTGTTCAGACATGACTGCCTCCCAGCGTCCTCCCTCCTCCTCTCCTCTGCTCTCCCAGTGCACTGTGGGATGCCTTCGTGTGGCCCTCGTCATGGTGACATGTTTACGGCAAATGCCCCTGTGTGGAAACATGGGCTTGTGACCAGAAACCAGGAACGCCAAACCAGCAATGTCTCGCATCAAGTACATACATGGGTGCTATATTTATTCATCTGGCAAGACGATATTTCTGCAACGTGTCACCATGACACATCAGCATCAGGTTCCCTCATGGGACTTTGATAAAATCCTATTACCTAAATTGGGAACAACCGCACACCTCAACCAGCAGAGGTAATATGAGGCCTTCCTGTCGTTAGCCATGATTAGTGAGAAGCAGTGCTGGGCTGAGCTTATTCTTAGACACCCTCACTCCTGCTGGAGTCCAATGGAACTGAAGGAAAAATGAAAAAGAGCAGTGCTATGGGGTAGAGGTAATTAGCTCAGCCAGGTGCAGCTATGGGAGGACCACTAACTGCTCCTCAAATTTATTATTTCCGCTGAGCTTTCGGGGATGCATTCCAGGTGCCCTAAATGAGCCACCGGTTCAGAGAGGCCGAGAAAGTCTCATTGTTCCAGATGACAGAAGATGCAGTTGGGACAGGGCAAGATACAGCCTCCGTCGCTAGAAAAATTCAGTCGCTAGAGTGCAAGAGGCTGGGCACTGATGTTGAGTGAATAGGTCTGGTGCATTCCAATTCATCCAATTCAGGCGCATTCCAATTCATCCTAAAGGTGTACAGTGCAGTCGAGATCAGGGCTCTGTGCAGAGCACTCGAATTTGTACACATCAGCCTTGACAAACCATGTCTTTACGGATCTCACTTTGTGCACAGGGGCACTGTCATTCTGGAACAAGTTTGGGCCCCTTAGTTTCACTGAAAGGAAATCTTAATGCTAAGCATGCAAAGACATTCTAGACAATTGTGTGCTTCCAACTTTGTAGCAACAGTTTGGGGAAGAGCCCCATATGAGTGTGAGGGTCAGGTGTCCACATACTTCTGGCCATATACTATAGCATGAGCAGCAGTTTATAAAAACGCAGTGTGTCCACATGTCTCAAAGGAAGCACATATTAGCCTTCACCCTTCCTGGTTGGTAGCTGTCAAGTGATAGGGGAACACTAACTAGAACTGGCAAATGACCAATTTGGGGGAAAATGGGGCAAAATTGAATGAAATAAAATAAAACAATACATTTTTATTGTTCATCAAAACTAAAACTAACAAAATGTATATAATTATTGCGTCAAAGCCCAGATTTCTAGACAACATTACTACACTAAGAACACTACTCCTAAGGGGGCAATGTTTAGAAAACCATGTGGCCATTTTTGTTTAACGAAGAGGTGCTAGCCATGGAAGACCAAAACTGATTTCATTTAATATCAGGTAACCAGCAAGCCCTTAATGAATTTCATCAAGTAACTTTATAGCACCGTGGAGTACAACTTGGTTACTTCTATCTATAGTATAGATTCTATAAGTCTATAAGTGTTTTCCTAAAACAACTACACACAAGTACAGTGTCTTATGTCAAAAAAGCAACAGTGTGATTAGGGAGCTCCTCTTTACAGTGTCAGTGGTTTCAAAATACTGTAATGTGAATTATAATGATTCAACCAGTCATAAACCAGCCAATATAGACAAAAGAGCAATTGTGTCACAAGATATTCTTCATCCATGGCCTTATCTGACTATCTATTTAAGATTATCATCCATTGTCTTGCCTCTTGTGCAACCATCATTCATGGAAAGCAAGTAATAAAGAAGTAAGGACCTTGAGAAAGGGAGAGGCCTAAGAGGCTATCAACACATCAAATACAAACACAGCACCATGTGCTGTTATAGAACAAATATGGGCGAGTGCAGTAAAACATACAGGTGAGCTGAGTCTATCTGAAATGCAATAGCAAACAGCAATCTCCTGCAGTGGAGACTGGCCTTTGCTCTGATACACATTTTAAAATGGCCGCTCTTCATCTCTTTAACAGTAAATGCATGTGATAGCTTTTCTGACCAGCACAGTATTTGTATTAATAGTATAAAAAATCCGAATCGGGCAAGTCAGTTCATTTGCATGAAAGCAGCTCGTTGTTTCATTGACTAGGGAAGGGCAAAAGTATATATATTTTTACAAATTAGTAGTCATTGACCTGCCTGAAAACATTACTTGACTAAGTATCCTCAAGGAATCCGTGTTTAATTAGGCTGGTGTAGGATCACGCTCACCTGAGACTGGGCTTAAGCATTTCTTATTGATGTGTGGACACACCAACATGGTGCCTGTAAAGCCATGAGCTCTCAACGTCCAAGAATTCTCATTTGAATCTAAAAACCATGTAGAAGTGTTTTTATGTGACCTAAAAAGTCACCAAATATCTGTCTTTATTTTTACTGACTGAAGATACTGGGCAAGTTTGAGAGATAATAGCTAGTTTGAGAGATGAAGGAGAAAGCTATTGTCAAGGAGTTAATGTTACCATACACTGCTTGCTTTTATCAGGTGAAAGGCACATTAATTTATTGCTAGTAACCAAGACTTCTTTTTTTCTTTTGTAATTTAACTTGAATTAAAAAGAAATTAGCTGTACTTCCAATTTTACCAGTGAAACTCTTAGAGATGTATTGGCCACCTGCTGGAGTGTGACATTCATGAAAACAGTACGCGAGATCAGCCATAATCAAACGGGAACTGTGGTTTCCTGTGTACCAAAAGAACATCAAATTTATATACTGACATACAGAAAGACATTATGCTGTTGGTTTATCAGCTTCATGCCCCTACACCTCTTTGCGACCTTTACCTTACTTAGATCAAGGAAAAGAAAAACAGCAGCAGTGCATAGGCCTCCTAACAAACACTCAAAACAACTCTAAGTGTGTGACAGCGCCACCTAGTGCTAACGCTTCATCTCAACACATGTACATGGAATGTAGACCTTCATTTTAGCCTGGTACTAATTAAAGCAGAGAATGTGTTTGAGCAGCAGGTCCCCAGATGAGGAGGAAGAGAGGCCAGAATCTGCCAGCGCACCCTGTAATTAGGCTTCCTCGCCCTTTGCAGAGCGTGCCAGATTTTGCACTTTGCTGTGAGCGAGGCGAGAGGAAGGAGTGGTTCCAAAGAATTTTTTAAACTCCAGAGACCACTAATTACCTCATTACTGACCAATAAGACCGATCACACTTTCAACTCACACCTACAATCCATACGGGCCACATCATCCATAGAAAGCAACTAATAAGCAACTATGAACCTGGAGAGAAAGAGAGAGGCCTAAGAGGCTTTCAACACATCAAACAGAAACATAGCACCATGTACTGTTACAACAAAAATGGGAATGTGCAATAAAAGGTACAGGTGAGCTAAGTCTTTCTGAAATGACTCAAGGAGTTAATGGGTGCCAGCAGAGAGACACAGCAATTTCCTTCTGCAGGTCAGTAATGTCTTTGTCAAATATTGGAGACTGGCCTTTGCTCCGATGCCATTATAAAATGGCCTGCACTTCATTTCTTTAACAGTAAATGTGTGCTAGTTTCTCTGAACTGATTATACAGAACCCAATTTGGGCAAGTCAATTCATTTTTATGACACCAACATTCTTTAATTATGCAGTTTGTTTGTCCAGAGACTAGGGAAGAGATGAGAAATATATTAATTTCAAAACTGACTGTTTTAAAACACTACTAGACTGATTAATCTCAAGCAAACCCTGTGCAATTAGACTGGTCCATCTGACACTGGGCTTAGAGGTTTCTTACATATGTGTGGATGCAGTAATGTCAGAAGCACACAGGCTTTATTTATTTGGGGCAATAATATTCCCTTTGTGCTAGAAAATGCAAACAAGACTAATTGGGTCTAGTTTTAACCAGGGACGCAGTCGGCTGATCAGACATTTGAGAAGTAGATTAAAGCCCAGCAGTAACATGCAAATCACTGGCCAATACAATGAGACAATTGATAGCTCAGTAGTTGAAAAATTGTTCACTACACTTACTCATAAGTTACTCGTTATTTTGTGTCTAAAATTAAATTAAGCCTAAAAGAGAAAGCACCTGTTTTTCACCTGAAAACTGCATAATGAACATTCACAGTAAATACAATTTTATACTGCCACAGAAAGCCCGAACAATTCCACAGTTCATACTGCATAAACCATGGCACATTTGCAATGAAAATGACAAAGTCATACTGTTTTAGATTTGATTTTATTTATTTACCCACAGTAAAGTTTTCTTGTCATTAATATTTAGCTAGATACATAAATATAGAAATCCTCTCCTCTGTGTTGTGCTGTATGTTTACTTGAAAGTTGTTTACTATCCTAGCTTGGCTAGGTCTTGAGCCATCCCTCGCTGAAAGTGATGGATGCTTTTGTGATCACTGTTGTTAGACAAGGACAGCATAAGTGTTCAAACATTTCACTGTACAAGGTTGTTCAGCTGTAAATTCACCCACACAGCATTTACTTTTATGATCTCTTCAGAAGACTGATAAGACATCTGCAGGGAGGTGTAGTGTGTGTTTAGCAGGCTTGCAATGCACATGATGCAAACCAGAATCAACATATTGTTAAAATTCATTGACAAATAGTTTTAATTTTTACACAATTAACTGACTAGTCAGTTGCTCAATTGCTAATAAATAACATTTACAACATTTTGTAGACACCTTTATCCAGAGTGACTTACAGAAGTGCTTTGCAATCTCTACCGAACACGTAGATGGTAGTACAAATAGGTCAGGGGCTAAGAAAACTATCAATCCAAATTCCTAATGGAGAGAAGTTAGTACATCGTGACAGTACGGCAATGGAAAATGTGCTCATTTAAATGTTTAGTGAAGAGGATTATTTTGACACAAGATCTAACATTTTATTACCTGTAGTGTCCAAAACCACCATTTTTTCCTCTGTATTGAAGTTGTATTTTTCCAACAGCTCTCTTTCAAATTTAAAGGTTGCAAAGACATTTACTCCTACACTAATTTGTGCAGGCATGGAACCAGTACTGGCCTATACCTGAGCATGTGTCCCCCTCTGTTGGTCAAAATCAAGTCAGTGCAACAGCATCTGCAGCAGCACAACCACTGCCATAGCTGACACACAAGCTAATGTTATGGCTATTGTTTGTTAATACATGAGGCAGTGATGAGTAACAGTGCAAGTCTAGACAGCATCGATTGGAATGTTGATGAACATCAGGGATGCATGGGAGGTCTGCTAAAATAAGTAATACATCACTACATTATTGCATTATTTATCACCAACATTGTACTGCAATCTTTCAGTTAAACGAACTGCAGCAGATGGACAACATCTTCAAAAAGCACTACATCAGCATATGACTCATGGTCTTAAAATGCATGGCTGAAACCATTAATGCTGAGGTCCTCACACTTCGATCAAACATCTTCATGAACAGTAGATACTTTTGAAGTTATCTATAAATTAAGAAACAAATAAGGCTATTTTATAACAATCCTGGGATCCTGAGTGTCTGTGTTATAGGCAACAATGTGACACAGGAAGTAACTCTACTGTAGACCGGTGTGTGCCGGTCTAACCGCCTCAAGCCGAGATGAATGACTGAGACGAAGAACAGTAGAAGATGTCCAGCTGTCTGCGCCCCACTAGGTCTATTCTGATTGGCTGAGAGACATGCCAATCAGCCACAAAAGGGCAGATTCCCCCTGCAGGTGGGTTTCTCATTACAAATCCTTTCACACTCTGCCACCAGGCAAATTCTCCAGGAGACAGGCAGCCGGGGAATCACATTACAGGAGTAGAGATTAAACAGACACTTCAGGTCACGTATCAAACCAACACAGCACTGTTTCAGTGCCGATAATTAACATAATGAAAGAGTGATTACAGTGGAAGAATGATCTGTGTCCACAAGAGAATTCCTGGAGAACTGGAGCCTCAGATGGGCTTCAGCATTAATTAAGTGTTTAGTTCTCTATGTAGTGCTAAAAGTATTTTAGCTAATAATTATGCTTGGGTAATATCAATTTTGCAACACAACAACAATGTTGGCTTTACACAGTCATAACTTACCTACTAGGATAAGGGCAGCGCCTCAACAAGAATTTTACTAAGGATCATAATCAACATCTAGTATGCTTACATGCAAACTTATTCTGTTTTTCCTTAATGACAATGGCAGCTACCTGACAACTTCCACTATAAAAATTCAAGTTTTCTTCTGTTCTTTTTTCTCATTGTTTGCATAGCTTTATTTAATTATGGATTTAAATATTGAAAATTGAACTTGAATAACAAATTAGTCGTAAAAAGATGTATCATTATTTGCATGACACAAATGTAAGCATAGTAACAGGTCTTGTTCTAGTTTTCTGGTGCAAGAACCACTCCAGGCGCTGCTCTATATAATCAGATAATGTTTGCAGCCCTTAGCCATATGTAAAGTATACACCAGAGAGACTGACCCTGATTAAGTCAAGCAGAGCTGCAGAACAAACAGGAAAACAAACTGCAGCTGCTTAACCACCTTCACTACAGCCAAACAACAACAATGACAGGAGGTAAACAGGAAAGGATGCAGGAGTAATGCAACAACAGATAGGGTAGAGCACAGATTTCCAACCCTGGTAGTAAACTACTCCATGAGTTACTGTTTTCCCTGTTGTAACACATCTAGGAATATGTGCAGGATGAGGGTAGTTCAGGACCAGGGTTGGGAAGCTGTGGGGTAGGCTATTTATAAATGGCCTTCCAGATAATGTAGTATTGTGAATTGAACTAACAGCCCACTCTCTGTCTCTCGCCATGTTTGCACTAGATGTTAAAGATGTATTAAAGATCAAATGGTGGAGCCAAATATTAAACAAACTGGCCTAAATAAATAAATAAACCAGGTGATTGAGCTGTTTATTTCTTATCAGATATGTTGTAGTATGACACCAGGTAGCTACTAATACACATAATGCATTTCTCACGGTTTGGTTTTGTTATCATAGCCACTCAGAAACACAGCTAATGTGAACTAACGAGCATGTCAACGTTACTGAGCCGCGACGCGGAAGAATCCGTTAACTCTTAGCTACATAGCTAACGGGAGCTCTGACTTAGCTCATTTGTTAATTAGGCAAGTTTTCAGCGACGTTAATAATGGCATCCTTCAGTCACGTCGACGATATAACGGTGTAAATAGCGTGCTAAGCGCTGGCGGTGTGTCTGTGCTCAGCCCAGGCCTAGCACAGCGGTAGCCTGCGTGGGGCGGATAGCATCGACCGGGCGGAAAAGTTACAGCCTGCATGCCGTTTCCGGCTTTTGCTTACAACAAACGACTTGCTTTACAGTTCCAGTCTTGCCAAGAGGCTGAAAAGCCGCCGAGTGAAGCTAAAACAACCCGTCAGTATCATCGCTACCACACCTAGCAACAGCAGCGCGGGGACGCAGGAAGTAACTGGCCGAGACCGGCCATTGCGGATTGGCGCTCCCCGGCTCCCTCGCTGTGTGCGTGTGTGTGTGTGCGTGCGTGTGCGTGTGTGTGCCGCTCCGCACTCACCGATGTGGTTGTCCTCGATGTGGACGATCAGCTCCACCAGGGAGTCGAAGTGCAGCCCGCAGCCTCCGAAACGGCACGTATTGGAGAAAAAGGAGGCAGCAGCGATGCCTGTCATGGTGGTTGCAACATTGAGCGCGAGGGCGAGCGGAAAGGAAGCGGCACGTAGGCACGCACACCGGCGGGCACACACACTCACACTCGCACACTCGAATATACACACACACGCGCGCGCGCGCGCAACACACACAGCTGGAGCAGCTGCACGAGGAGGAGGGGGATGGGCCATCAGCGAGACCCGCTCTGACGTCACTACTACCGGACCTGTTGATGATTGTAGAGGGTTTTTTTTGTTTGTTTGTTTGTTTTTGTACGCACTTGTTCGTGCGAATATATTTGTGTACATGCAACAGATTTCACACAGCTAAATAATCTGTCACACTCTGGAAGAGTCAAAGATAAAGACAGGGAATATTTTGTTGTGCTTGACTGAATGTAATCTTTACCTCACTTACCCCTAATTAGGAGCTTTGGTTTAGGCCCTGCTGAAAAATCCAGCTGATCATCTACCAGCTGCCAAAACAACACAGGCTGAGCTGGTCAGAGTGGTAGATCATTTTTACCAGCTGGGAAATTATTTTCCAGCTTCCATATTACTTGACTAATTGTATTAATAAAGGTTTGAAAGCTTCTGTCCCTGGATCCACTGCTGGTAATGATCAGCTAGCAAAGATCAGGGGAAAGGGGGTCAGTCTAACACTCCTAGCACCCTAAAAACTCTGTGCCCCAAGGGAAATGTTTTTTGTGTATATTAGAGAGAGACATACATTACGCATACATATTTTTGTTATATAAATACAAAGGTAAAGTGTGGCACATTGGCAGTCCTACAAATGAAGGATTCCTTTCACAGATTAGCCATGTACAAATTAGTGTGCAAAAGCCCTTTACCAGCTGTGCTGCAAGTTGTTTCACAATCATTGGACATGCAGTTATTCTTCAAAAATAGGCTTACTGTTTATTTCCTCTAGGATGCACAAGAGAATAAAATGCAGTTCTGCTCTTTAACCACAAGGAGGCAGTATGTGACTTAAAACCAGAACTCTGAGGGGCCAACTAGTCTTGCTATCAGTGAAGAGTTTAGAAACCTCAAAAAGCAGTTTAACTACCAAATACTTCAGACAAAGACCAAGAGAAGATCATTAAGAGACACTATATGGCCAAAAGTATGTGGACACCTGACCATCACACCCATATGTGGTTCTTCCCCAAACTGTTGCAACAAAAGGACACAACTGTCTGGAATGTCTTTGTATTCTTTAGCGTTACAGTTTCCCTTCACTGAAACTAAGGGCTTAGCCCAAACATGTTCCAGCATGAGAATGCCCCTGTGCATAAAGCGAGGGCCATAAAAACATGGTTTAATAAGGTTGGTGTGGCAGAACTCAAGTGGCCTGCACAGATCCCTGACCGCAACTCTGAACATCTTTGGGATGAACTGGAACATGGTCTGCGGCCAGGCCTCCTCACCCAGCATCAGTGTCCGATCTTACTTTCGAGGCTGAATGAGCAAATCTCCACAGCCATGCTCCAAAATCTAGTGGAAAGCCTTCCCAGAAGAGTGGAGGCTATTATAACAATTGGAATGAGTTGTTCAAAAAGCACATATTGGTCAGGTGTCCACATACTGTTGGCCATATAGTGTATCTGTAAACAGGATAAGCATAGACTCATGTTTATTGTTGGATATCATGTTGTTGTTGGATATTACAAATTTCTGTACTTCTGTTCTGTGCATTTATTACAGAAAAAAGCATTACCATCCTCCAACGTCTTTAAGTCCAAGGTTTACACGTGCAGCTTCTATTCCAGTGCCAGACAGTCATCAGGTATTTTAGAAAATAATGCTTCATCTAACACAACTTGAGCAGATACCAGTAAAATGAAAAATAATAATAATAATAAAAAAAAATGGTGGATCGGATAAAAAGTTTGATAAAAGTTTGAAGAGTTTCAAAGGTAAGATGTGTGATAGTAGTAATATTTAGGCCATTTGCTTGCAAGTCCATGGACAAAAGGAAGGAACAAAGAAAAAAATGTATGTATTAAAAATTTACTAAATGTATGCAAGAAGTTCACTGTTGGAAGAAGAGATTACTGCAGCCTACAAAAATAGACCTTATCGGACAGCAGGCATAGTGTCTGATGACTTGAGCATTTAGCTGTCTAGTTACAATATTAGTCCCAGGAAACATGTTCTTTATTTCACATCCATGCATTTCACTGTTCACTTTTCACTGTCATATCCCCCCAGTCCTCTGTTTTTCCATGATTTCCTGTTCACGTTTGTTGGCAGAGGCTGTCAGTACTGGTTTTGTGCCCAGGTGGTGTGTAATGGGGACTGTGCTCGGTTGGGCCTCATTCAGCCTCAGCTCAGTGCAGTGCTGTGCGACCAGCCTTCCCTCTGATCGACCTGCTTTTTCCAGCAGCACCAGAGCATGCTAAGGGACGTGCCTATGAAAGCATTACCTCACTGACTCACTCATGGCTTTGAAGAGCTCCAGAGCTGTGTGGCAGCCTCCAGTTCCATCTCGGCCTTACTGATCTGGGTAATGCAACAAGCTGCCTCTGATCACACTGAAGTTCTCCTTCAGTTCATTTACAACTAGAGAAACTAAGATGAGGTCATAGACTACGAAGTGCTGTTTATTTGTGTGTGTGTGTGTGTATATGTGTTATGTGCAAGACTGTGTTGTAAGTTGCCCTCATTTTGTACAGGCTTTTCACACATAGGAAATGTGTACAGCTTTTCTATTATTTATAAACTGTTTAATTAACAGTGATTCACAATACTGATTATAAGGATTTGTAATTTATTATAAAGCTCTCTATATGGTGTGCATCTTAGGATCAGTGTTATGATCCATGGGGGAAAAATGTAAAAAAAAAAAAAATAAAGCTCATGTGTTGGATGTAATGCCCTAACACGACACAAAGTAATAGGAGGTGCTCTATTTTGTGTGAAATATTACATTGATTTTACATTTGCAGTGTATATTTCTTAACCCTACACAATATTCTTTAGCACAGACTGTAGGGATTTCTATTTTTATCATGTTCCACATGGTATACAAATGAGGTTAAGTAGAAGTGTCACTTTTAGTAGTCTAATAAAACCCTTGAGTAATAACTGTTATCATTCATCTATGAATTCTCTTTAGCCTATCTTTCCAGCAGCCACCACAGGATGAGTAATAGCACAAAGATGTTGGGTTTAAATCCCGGACATGTTAAAGAGGTCCACTGGCTCACCTCAATCCCTCAGCATGGCCAAATGCAAACTTTCAGACCCCATTAAGGACTTAAACGACACCGTAATATCCCTGCATACAGCCATTCCACACACTGGCAGCATGAAGCGCTTCATGCCTCCACCATGGTAAATGCTTTTCCTTTAATTCTCTAGCCAAGCATCACTAATTTTTTTTCTGCTGTTCCAAGTCAGCCTGTTCAATAATTGTTCAACACTTCATAACCTTTCACAACGTAACGACATGCAAGTTTTAGGGGACATAGGCCTTTTAATGAGCACCGCCACATAATATAGTTTCAAGATCATGTTTACCTTGGAAAAAAAAATAGCTCCTAGATTTTGTTTTGGCTAACTTGGGTTTACTTATGAAATCTGATGCTGCATGGAATTAGAGCTTATTCAGATACAACTGGTGGTTACCTAAAGTGAACACACATGAATGTGAACAGTGCATACATTTTACTGCTATATGACAATTTATGTAGTACATGTTGATAGAGAAGTTGCAGTTAAACAAAACAAAACCCAAATTACAGCTTTTTAGTTGTAAAGCTTTGTGTTCAACATGATTTTATTATATACCTGAAATGAAATCTAGTTATTAAACCACTATTACCTCTAAACTGTCTTTTGGATTTTATTTATACATGCTTCTTATGATTTGCAAAAAGGGCATGTAACATTATATGAAGGCTTATGCTATAATGTTTCCATTCCCTCAGGCATTTCAAGACATCAGAATAAGTTGACAGAGTGAGAGTGGAACATTCCGTTAACAAGATCAAACACATAGACAGACAATCGGCAGCTACGGCTCAAACTCTCTAATAGAAACATTCAATACGGCAAACGTGTAGCTATCGGACTCTTAAGCAGGGAGTCATAGCTAACAGTGTATATTTAAGGATTTTTATCAGGATTTTTGAATTCTGCGAATAGTGCTTAAGCAGTTTGGAATTGGAATTTGGAATGACTGTGAGCTACAGTGTCTGAATTTTTTGTACCGTGGTTTTGTCTTTTAATGCTTATTATTGTTTTATTCAGTTATTGATATATTTTTTTATTTGTATCATATTTCTTTGCTGTTTGGAATGACTTGATTTTATTGTACAGCACTTTGGCTGACATGTGGTGTCTTTAATTGTGCTATATAAATAAAGGTGACTTGACTTGAAAATTCCAGCCTCAGAAAGATCATCTATGATCTTTATTTCAAGATTACAGGTTTGAGAAGTCTCAAACCTGTAAGCTGCACATCCTCTCTAGTGCATTAGAGGAAAAATTTTCTAAAGCTTGGGGTCAACGACCCACCCCTGGCTGTGCACTTATGCCACTTACTGTGCAGCTCTCCCAAGGGATGATGTTTGGATTGGTGGGGGAAATATATAGTCCATAAAGGCACAAAAGACTGTCATAAAGCTTTGATTAAGCCTCGGGTTAAAAGACAGAGGCAGAGGGAGAGGCTGAGTTATAGCAGTGGATGGGGCCGGTGTTATTGTTCCCGTGATGAGGCTCTTAGCACGGACGGCTCGCTGTAAACAGCCCCTTCTCCGAGGAGCAGACAGTCATTAATTGCTGCAGCCATCTCATACTCCTCTGATGAGCCTCCAGCCTCAGAAATCACTGTACTGCCACCAGCAGAGTCACTAAAGCGCTAAGGGCCATGACTCCGTCTGCTGCCTCCTGGGTGGGCCACTTTTTTTCATTTTCATCTGTAAATGGCTAATGTGTCAATTTAATGGTTATGATAAGCCATATCACCATTGTCTTTGCTATTGCACATGGTGTAGATTCTGCTCAAGTGAAGGAATAGCATATAAGATTAACAGTTCTTAAGCAGTTTTAATGGCACCATTAATTCACTGTTATGACTTTGAATGCTGAAGATTGTGTCATATTTCTCAGCCATTCAACAGCTACTCCACTCCCGTCTCCACTCTTTAACCTTGCGCAAAACCATGGATACTTATGCCAGTGAAAAGTGCGACAGACTGTTTTTAAAATTATCAAGTTACAAGAGTATCACTATTTCCATGACCTTCCAGATCGGTATCAAAACCGGCTGTGATATTACTTTACCTCACTGCACTGTCGGTATTTAGATCGTTGTGAAATATGAATAATACATGAATTCCATTGCATTTATCAATATCTACCATATCGCTTAAACCTGACGCTCCATTAGTATTTAAATGAATCTGAGATATACTCATTATCATTATTATTATTTATTTATTTCTATGTTAAGATAAAGCAGATATTAGACACCTTATGTCTTTTTAGATAAGGTTAATGTTATTATACATGTCCAATTTAGATTGTGTCACATCAATTATTGCATTATAAAACACACAAGCAATAAAAAGCATTTTCTGCTTGAAAATAAAGATTTGTGTAGTGTTAAGGCTTTACCTGCATCACATTACGCCTACTTAGCAATTATCTCAGGACAAAGAAGTCAGAGCTTTGATTCTGTAACACCATCTTCTGAATACAACACTGGCAGACAGACATAATCCTGCCAATAATTTATTTACCTCTGCTACTTCCATTATTTAGTATGTGCTGAGACGTTGGTGACCCTGATCCAATTAGTATTACTGGCTTGCTGATTAGGGATAAAACCAACAAGTGTTCAGATTGTAATTGTGTGTGTGCGTGTGAGTGTGTGTGCCCGTGTGTTCTTGCCTTTATCACAAAAGGACCACAGCACAAGATCATTGTTGAATGATAGCATGAGCATCAGATTGAACACTCTCTCTAAATCTTAACTTTATGATGCTTTTGGGAAATTAGGCTCTGTTCATTAAATAAAAGCATTGTTTTAATATTAAACATTAGATAGAGACTTTAATGTGCTGTAGGCTGCTGGCTGTAAATTAACTGGTCATTGAATAATTGCAAAAGGTGCTATCTTTACAATTCATTTGCTGGGTTTAGTTTGTAGGATCAGGTAGTCGAGTCAACGTGACCCAAATTGGGTTGATAATGGGGAAATCAGCATGCTGGCTTGGGGATGTGGACCTGAAAGAGAACAGGCAAGTTAATTTCCAGGAATTTTCCTTTGTTCCTGTAGAGAGCAGCAACTAGAAAAATCTGAAGTAAAAGAAATCAGTTGCAACTGCAAGAAATGTACATTTTTGTTTACATTTACTTATAGAATTACAGTATTTTTCTGTATTGAATAGACATTTTGCAGGCAATAACTTTTATAGCATGTAGTTTGGCTTGATAGCCATGCAGACAAAAAGTAAGCTATTTAATGTTATTTGAGGGAAAATGTGGCTGAAGTTGGCTTCTTTTAATAACACATTAGTATCTTTGTAAGACAAATGTAAAGATTAGAATACTTTCTTACATAATTATGAGTATTATGAGTATTTAGAGTTAACATAAAGTTCCCTAATTTTGGGCTGCTTCATAACTATTAACGTTACGTCTATCTCATCACCTTCGCATATTAGCTAGCACCAGAGTCAAGTTAATTATGATCCTGTGTTTGATATTCACTGGGATTTCAGAATTTACACTGGCTATGATATTGGGTTAATATTTTCTATTTAAAAAGTATATATTTAATTCAATATATATTGGAATGACCCAGAAATCTGGTTTAAAATGTCAACTGAAATTTGGTGTCAACAGGTTATCAGTGTAATCATTTTACCCATACATTGGGTCAATGTCCTAATATCCTAATCATGCTGGAGTAGTCTATATTGTACCTGGGGCTGGGTTTCCAAACTGGCCCAGATTAGGTTAATTTTAACCTGGCTATTTTAGAGTGTGGGGGTATTTTTCAATTCATTAAGACTTTTCTGTAGTAATTGGGACCAAGATTTTTGGTGTCTGTAATGTTATTGTGTGTGTGTGTGTGTGTGTGTGTGTTTGTGTGTGTGTCTGTAAAATTGTTACATTTCTTTGCCTTAGTTTGTCTATCACCTATACCTCCTAAGTTCCCTTCCAGTGAAACTCTAAAGCATGCTGCCCCAGATATGCTCCACCATCAGCTACTGTACAACATTGTTTTGAATGTGTTTTGAGCATGTTTGCCATCCCACATAACAACAAACCAGACAGCTGGTCTCGTCACCACGCCCACTTTGAGCCCAGCCAAGTCCAGAACAGATTACTACCTTACTAAATAGTATGTCAAAACTACATTAAACAACCTACAATCTGCACTGGCTGTTGTGGCCTCCTGTTTTGACACACTTTTTAGTAGGGTAGTATGCGGTTTGGGCCGTATCCCCGGTGGCCCCGCCCCCGCCTCGCGCCGCCCCGCCTCCAAACGGACCGCAGTGATTTAGAAGTTCAGGAATCCCACGCGACGTCACCAGAGGGTGACGTAATGCTTCTCTAAATAGATCGTATTGTAATCTTTGCTCAGTCCAACGTGGTTCCTTCAGAAAGGGCGCTGCATCTTCTCTACACTTCTGCGGTAAGTAGTTTGGAGAGCCGCGATGCCGCTGGCTTAGTTTTTTGGTTGCAGATGTAGAGAGCGCGCGCTTGCAGGCTGGAAAGTGAACTCGGCCCCGGTACAATGGCTATTCTCCCGAGTGAGCTGAAGTGACAAGTCGCTGTGCGGGGCAACGCATTTGAAGTTTCTCTCTGACGGAATGCGTGCGGCGCGAGCTGGGTTTGCTTATGGCATCAGTCTTAGTAAACAATGCGTGATGGATTTGTCTCTAGAAGTCAGCGGCATGTAACAGGTTTCGCCTTGTTTGCTTCAGGATGCCTGAGTTGTGCCTCGCGCTCATCTGTAGCTACTGCTTCAGCTCGGGAAAACAGCTCGTGCGTGTGACTGGGGTTAGAAGTTTCCTGAGCGCTTCTCTGTTGCTTTTTGCGCGCCTCCAGCAGTGACATACTTACTGTGCAGCACCGGAGAGCCGCTGACTTTTCGTTTTAGGTGCTGCACGCATGTCTCTGTGTATGTGTGTGAGTGTGTGTGTGTGAGAGAGAGAGAGGACTTCAGTTTCCTGTGGGCATGACAGTAGTGAAGTGTTGTGCGACGTGCGACCGGCACACAGTTTTCGGACCCGCGCCGCTCTGCATTAAAATGCCTCTAGATCACATGGAGCTCAACCGCCTCAGCTTCACTGACACACTGACAAGGATGAATGTCGGCACAGGAAGGCTTTCTATTCCCAAATAACACTTAGGCTGCCTTGTATATTGTATTTCATACCACAGTTGTAGTTTCTATCTGTCCATAAAAACTGCTATGCCTTAGGGCATTACGTCATTCTGCAGGCCAGTCGGGGTATTTGATTAAGCACTGAGATGGTGAAGGATTCAGGAGACTTGTGCTGAGCAAGCACTAAAAGCTCCAGGCTGAAACCATGCTTTAATCCATACACACGCTGTCTGTAGACCAACTAGTGTCTCTAGGGTTAATAGATTAGATAATTAATTTCTTTTCATAGCTTCTAATAGTAATAATAACATAGTTGCTGTTGTTGTTGTTGTTATTATTATTATTATTATTATTATTATTATTATTATTATAACAGCATCTACTAATAATAACAACAATAATAATACAGTTCTTTTTTAATCTATTAATGCCTGAATATAAATACATGTTAATGTATAATAATAATAATATTACTACTACAACTAATAATAATAATAATAATAATATATAATAATAATTCTTTGCATTTTTTTTGCGTTACTCTTACACTTTTAGCTCATTATTCAGTTATTCGTCCTAAAGCATTTTATTCAGTTATTATTATTCATTTCTATGAATCATTCAGTACATTCAGACAGTGAATATAATAACATATGTAGTTCTGAGTGCAAGAAAGATTAGTCCCGAGCTGCCAGTGGATCCTGGGAGTTTAAGAGGTTAACGTGTCGTTTGAGAAGCATCAGGTTAGTATTGTAATTTTTTTTATCTACTCTAAAGCCTAAAATAGCATCTGAGTGAGTTAGTAAAATTAGTTTTAAAACCTAAAAGTAATGATGCATAGGATTTTGAATGTTCACATTAATTTTTCAAAAATAAGAATTTCTCTGTGAATTTACATTCAAATTTATATTCAAATATACTCAGATTTATTATGTTTGTGAAGTACATTATATATGTTGATTCCTTTTTTTTTGGGAAGGGGTTTGTGCGAATTAATTCTTAACTACACCAGCAATAAAGTTTGTTGACGCACAAATCAAAAATTAATATAAATTTCTATACTTGATATACTCTTTTATACTTCCTGAAGGAAAAGTAAATCTACAAAAACACAACAGGTCATATCTCTGCTTTTATAGAGGAGTTAAACTGGAAATGTGACTACGTTTTTTAATAGAAGTTTGACAACCTTCAACGCTATCAGTACAGCCGAAGGCGGCTCTCACACATTCTTTCATCCGGCTTTTTCACTTTGTTTTCAAGCAGTCGTGTTCAAATTTAACTCTGCCAATTGTTGTATTTGCTAAGCAAATATCTGTAGAGATAGGAAACAATTACACAGTGCATACTATGGACTCTGTGTTACCTTAAGATATGAAATAAAATGTGAGTTCTCAGCAGTTGTTTTAAGTTTAAATTTGAGGAGGCAAAGTGATTGTCACTGATTGAAGGTGGCCATTGTGGGGCCCCTTTGCCTGTTCATTATGAAGGCTTCTTGACAATAAGTGCATTGCCTATGTGAGCCTTATTCCTCGCCCCCGGGCTTGCGCTGATCCAACCTTGAACTTGTGCTGTCAAAGGCCTAGGGAGTCGTGTGTGTGTGTGTGTGTGTGTGTGTGTGTTCTTTTGGGGGGGTTGAATTGCAGTGCAAGTTTGTGCATGCTGCAACCTACGCTCACCTCCTCCCTCTCCATACTGTTTGAATTCTCTCTTGAACCTGAGTTTTAGCTTGAACCTTGGGAGCAAAAGTTCCTCATGAAACTGTACTCCGCTTCGCTAAACCTCATGTGCTCCCACATCGGGACCCACTTACTGTGAAACGTAACCAAATTTCCTCTGCTAAATGAAAACATATCAGCAAAAGCAAAGTCAATTGCCCCCTTTGCCCTGAATGGTGCAGTCGAATCTCCAGCAATCTGACATTACACGCAGGCCCGTGTCGTCGGGTGGGGTCAGATAGTTTCGAGTGTCTAAAAGATGTGACAGAGAAAGGGAAGTGAGCTTGTTCATTTTGGAGGTCATAACAATCAACCAAGTACAGAGTTATACATCACTCTGAACTGCTGTGATGACAGGCTTCAGAGCGTACATGAGACATGCTGAATGTGTAGTCACACACACACGAGTGTGTATGCAGGGTGAAGCAGCCGTATGTTCTGGACTGATCAGTTTGCACCGTGAGCTGTGCTTTTAGTAACGTTGCCGTGATACTCTGCACCAAAATAACCAACTAAGTCTCCTTTACACCACCTCTGAAGGGTTTGAGCCTTATATACTCCTCAGAAAAGTGATACCATTGTATCAGAATAAAGCTTACTATATACAAGCAGCCTTGTGTGCTTATGATATGGATGGACTTGCTCCATTTTTTTAGGTGCGATCTTGGCTAGATTTCAGCAAAAGCCTTATGACAATTATTATATAATTTATCAAACTGTCTGATGGTCATTAAATTACACATCGTAACCAAGCAAGCCGGTTCTGGTTCCAGACTGATTTTGGATATGCAGCTGCAAGCACACAAGCTGCCTGATACATCTGGGATAACAAAGAGAGAATAAATACGATGATAAAGACAGAAATAAGATATACATTCAGTCTTATATAAATAAGAGATAATATACATAAGAAATAAGAGTAATGAGAGAAAAGAGAGAAAGATGTGGGGCAGACACAGATCCAGAGAGAGAAAGAGAGCGAAATCATGTTGTTGGTTCTCATCACTCTGGTTCTCAGAGGCAATGTATCGAGACCAGCGCATGTAACCCATAAGGCCGTGGGCTGGGGCCTGGCTGGAGGGGTTCTGCCCGTCGGCCCGTGAGTAAGGGAAAACTGCTCTGGCTAACATAACGCCAAATTTGAATGTTTTGACTGCATGAGAGGAAACAGTTGGCGAGACCCATCAGGAAAAAAAAAATCACATGCAAATTGTGTATGAAAGCGTTCATGCAGTAAAGGTTGTGTGTCCCCAGAGAGACCTAACCTGAAGAGTGCTGAAGAGAGCTCTATGTGCCTCCTTTTTCATGCCTCAGAACTCCTAACATGTTTATTTTCCACATATTTGGAAAGAGAATGTTTGTTAGCTGTCTAACCAGCGTGTCAATACATATTCTAGCCCACGGCTGTTAGTCTGGTTTTACTATTGTAAAGTACTGTGCAGAAGTCTTAGGCACATGCAAAGAAATGCTGTAGTGCAAAGATGCTTTCAAAAATAATGAAATTAAATCTTTCTACATAAAAAATACTATAAAGAGCAGTAAACAGTAATAAATGATACAAAAATCAATATTTAGTGTGATGACCCTTTGATTAAAAAAAAAACAAAAAACAAATAGTAATCTCAGGTACAATTTGTGCAGTTTTATAAGGAAATGAGCTGTAAGTGTTACTGAGCATCTTGGAGAATCTGCCACAGTTCTTCTGGAGACTTTGACTGTTACACTTGCTTCTTATTTTTGCAGCAAAACCCAGCAGCCTTCATTATGTTTTTTGTCTGAAAAGTGTCTCTTACATAATATGCTGCTTTCTTTACTGACATACAAATGTTTTTCTCTAACATTTAATTTTGTGCTGGAAAACTAATGTTTGGAAATTTAAATTGTTTTTGTACTGAATCAATAATGTAGAAGTCCTAAAATAAAAATCAGTAACAAAATTTGTACTAAAAAAAATAGTGTGTCTGAGAATTTTGCACAGTACTGTATATGGAGGACTCGACTCAGGCTGTCATGCACTATTAAGACAGCTACTCATTAGGCCCTTCTAGACTGTGGTGCTGTTACTGAAATGAGGCATGTGAAAGAACAGTGTTTAATGCCCAAATTGCAAATGTATAAACTGTGAAAAAGGGACTTAAAGAAAAAAGATTTTGGAAAATTATTGTATATCATGATGCAGCATTATAAAAAGCTCCCTGTTCTTACTTCCTCATTTGTACCCCATTGTGGATTTATCCTCGGGGTCTAATCATAGATATGCGGTCACTGAGTTGCATAAGACCCCTGATGTGCTAAGAGGGCCAGGAGATTTGAGTTACGCACTAAGTCCTTCCAATTTCATCATCTCTGGAAATAGAAATATCCTCTTCTTCCCTGGGGCACACATGCTGACCCACCTATTTCACAGCTTAATTTAAATGAGCGTCATGGTAGCAACTACGTATTTGTAAGAAAACTGCAGACAAACTACAAACTTCCATTAATGCCAGAGAGCATCTGTTTACACACCTCATGTGGGAAACAGAATCACTGACATACCATTCCATTGTCAGACTGTCATCAGTGGTATTAATCATGGCACTGAAGAAGGGCTCTCATGAGAGAAAGAGGGAGAGGGCGATAGACATACGTAGGGCGTGAAATAGAGAGGAGAGAGAATGTTTATCAGTGGTGGGTTGGAATTATTAAGCACTTGTAAGATGATCACTAGAAATCGTTGGAAGTTTTGCCATTGTTTTGTGACATATTATTTACTTTACGCTCCACTCTATAAATTATTCCCCTGTCTGTTTGATAGTCACACTCATTATCACTCTAATGAATAGAGCCTGTAGTATTTACCATTATTAACAGTCAGATGCTAAACTGACCTCATCCCTGCTACTAAAAGCATGACTGAGAGGACGGCAGAGTTGAGGGGTCAGGATAACCGCGAGCGAGTGGCAGTTTGTTGATACCCAGCCCTTGTTGCTATTGCTATCCGGGTACCAGGTTGCGTTCTGGGTAACTGGTGGATAATTTACACACTTGTGCTGTGGTCAGCAGTAGCACCATGGAGACACAGAGGCAGTGTGACACCTTGGGCCAGTAAACTGTGCTCCTGATCCTTCCTCCCTCTCTCAGCTCTACCCCAACATGACCTTAACCTCAGCAATGCACGCAGGCACAGGCAACTGAATACTCACCTCTGAGATTCTGATAAGAAAATCCTCGGCAGGTAGCACAGCTTTCGCCGGCACGTGATACAAGCAAACTGCGACACGGAGCCAAGGCGCTGATTTCTTTCTACATGCTTGTTTTCAGGTTTATGAGGAGCTGGAGTGAGAGATGAACTCTGAGCAGGAAAGGCCGTTCGTTTGCAGCGCTCCAGGCTGCTCTCAGGTAAGTCTGACTGCACAATGGCGGGGATGAACGCATCAGTAACCTGATAGAGGCTCTCTCAAAGAGAAACACTGCTGCACAGAAAACAGTGAAATGCTACCCTGTTAAGAAAACTGTTTCCCTTGGGCCTTTTTAACATGTGAAGCCACTGTATTTCCTTAGATGTCTGGGTCACTATATCTTGGCATGTTGATAAAAAGGAACCCAGAGTAGCGCATCATAGTTTATTTTTCTTTTGCAGTACATTTTATATGTGTAATAATTTGGGTAAAAGGCCTATAAAAATATGAATCATTTCTAAGTTATTATAAAGATGTTTATAGCTATGGGTCACGGGTTACACCGGTCTAACCGGCAGTCTGTGGATTGCTGATAATTAAAGATTGTTCAAAAGGGTAAGTCTATCAGTTGCAGATATCAGAGATGTTTGTGTCCTAAAGCCACATTCTCATGCTATAAGTGATTGTGTGTGATAAGAGCAAAGAATAAATAACCACGTTCAGTTTATGAGGCTGCATGAGCTAGCAGTGAGAATAAATTTTTGCACCATGACCACTTATAGACCCTTCCACAGTGAAGCGTCTGATCACACCTACTCTAAGCTCCCTGAATCGCACTGATTGTTTTGAATACAATTTGTAAGTGTCCATGCCATTTCAGGATATTACAAAGCCTTCTGCCAAAACTATAAAGGCAAAGCAAAACCACCATCTGTTTTTAGCCATGACATAAACCACAACTGCTTTTAGACTGACTTGTTTCTGTGTCTAACAGCGTTTCCCTACAGAAGACCATCTAATGATTCATCGCCACAAGCATGAGATGACCCTCAAATTTCCCCCCATCAAAAGTGATAACATGCTATCAGGTGAATCACACATGCGCACATGCACTCGCACATGTATTACGGTCTATAAATGGGATATTGTTTCAAAATAGTTATATACTATTTTGACCCAAGTGTTAACTTCAACTGTTTTTTATAAACAAAAGCTGCATCATTTTGTGTAAAATGCTGTTTATGGGACATGTCACCACAAACTCACAATAGAACGGTTTGGTCCCTCATAATGACAATATATGCATACTCCTTTGAATGAACACAGACACACACAAAAAAAACAGCCGCATGGGCCGTCTGAGACTTCATTTGACGTCTGTCTTTGATTAGCAAGCATTAGGCGTGTGTACATGAAGTTTAAAATGCATAACTATGTGGTTAAAATAATATTTTTGCTGCCCTCTACCTAACTCTTCTAATCCCTCCTATCACTCGCACGCTCTAAGCCCCATATCAGTTAGATGGCTGGTCATTTTAGGACAAAACCAAACAAACCGCAAAACCACAATTACCGTGATGAAAACAGGGAGAAATCCAAAGTTCAGATTTGGAGACAAATTCCACATCTGACTCCAGTCACATACACATTATGGTTCTTTAAAAATGCAAACAGTTGAAATGATGAAATGGTTCCCGCCTGTTACTTCAGATAACGTCTGAAATTTTCAAAATTTTATTAACTATGGAACTGTATTAGTTTACACAAGCTTGTAAAATGCATGTTTGTGTTTAACTTTAAGGCTAAAAGTCATAAAGAATTTTTCAGCCTGAAATGTTTAAATTTATCTTGGAAGTTAAGTAAGGGAAAGTACGTAAAGGCTAGTGTGTGTGCGTGTGTGTGTGTGTGTGTGTGTGTGTGTGAGCTCTGTGCCTCTCCAGCAGTGCTGTGATTCTCTTCATTATTTACCCTTGTCAAGGGAGCAGATCAGGTTTCAGGACCAAGCAGCCTGGAAGCTTTAGGTTTCCCACTAGATGTGCATTCTTGTACATTCAGTCCCTTCATCTCTTTGCTGCTCTCACTTACTCTGCCACTCAGTCCCTCCCTCACTCCTTTCCTCATTCACTCACTCACTCACTCACTCACTCAGCTACCCCACACTCACTTTTTCACTCACTTCCTTAAACACAGCATACTCAAATGCCCACTCATTTACTCCCTTTTTCAGCCTCACTCCCTCATACACCCCTACTTATAAATTCATTCATTCTCTCACTCCCTCATACACCCCTATTTATATATTCATTCATTCCCTCACTCCCTCATACACCCCTACTTATATATTCATTCATTCCCTCACTCCCTCATACACCCCTATTTATATATTCATTCATTTCCTCACTTCGTCATACATCCCTACTCATATATTCACTCATTCCATCACTCCCTTATTCACTCTACATTCACTCACCAACTCTCTCACTATCATATACATACTCATATTTTATTTCTCTGTCTCTCTTTCTCTTTCTCTTTCACTCACTCAGACACACAACCACATATTCAGAGACAATTAAACAACTAAAATGTCATGTACACCTCATTGAGCTTGTAAAAAAATGCACTTTCTAACCACATTTAAAGTCACACAACCTATTACCATAACCCACAATGCAAATTGCAGTCTAGAACTGTAACTTAACTGTTAAAAGCAAGCTAAGTGCTCACTTAAGTTTTGATACTGGGTTAAATTCCAAGATCCCTGTTGATTCTGTATGCCAGAACATCTACATTACTGTAAAAAATGAGTTTACACGTGAATTCTGTCGCTTCCTTCATCATTCTGAAAACATTTGAGCATATTTGCATTAGGATGTTGGTGACATGTAAATTAATCCCCAGAGTCATTATACAAAACTAATGGTGCTGACCAGTTCTGTGTTTACAGACTATATATACTGTTCAAAAGACACTACGGGGGTTGATATTGCTTCTAAAAATGTGGTTGACTGAGGTTTTAAAGCTTTAAATCATGTTTTTTGCTTTGTCTGCAGACCAGACGCCAACCCCAACACGCTTCCTGAAGAACTGTGAGGAGGTAGGACTGTTCAGTGAGCTGGACTGCTCCATCGAGCAGGAGTTCTGCAAAGCCCAAGAGGAGGAGGACACCAAACAGGTGAGAGAGTGGGGCCTGTGGTGCAGCTGCACTGTGGGGCTCATCCTACATTAAATTCCGCTGTTGTCACTCCCATAGCTTCTAAACAATATTGCTTCAGAAGTGAACACACACACACACACACAGCCACACACATACACACACACACATACAGCTTGCAAAAACTGGATCAATAGCATCTGTCTGAGTCTGCAACGGACCAATAAGAGTTTTTTCCCTCTAAATAAAATTTAGTGTGGCATCTAAACCACTACATACATCCCTTAGAGACAGCCATATTTCATCAGTGCCTGTGTCTCGGACAGTGTGAAGTGATTAATGTGATGTCTGTAAAATAATCACACAGTTGTGGTCAACCATTGTGTCTACCTCATGTTATTCTGCTTGTGAGAATGCTAATACCTACAAACAGCCCTAGTGTGGGTTTCATAACCTAGACAACACAGAATCAAAACTAGACTACTTTTACTACAAACTACTAGACTAGCCTGAGTTTTTGGCTAGACTTTCTTCAGGCGAGCTGATGTCTGGGTGGTGTAACCTGTAGAGTACCTGTAGAGTAGAGATGCAAAGTCAGCAGTTAGCAGGTCGTAGCAAGATTCTGCTGAGTACAGTAAAGAAGCTATACTGATATAGCGATATAGGTTAACAGCTAAGACTTATGGCTAACACATGAGAAGCAGCTCAGAGATTACCCAGGGGAATGAAGGGGATTTCTGTTCTTGTTCTTAATATATCTAAGCAAAGATCATTTCGGAAGTGTAGGCTATATGCTTATCTGGAAACTGTTTTCCTGAAAAAGCAGGAAGATAGTTTCCTAAGAAACTAGGAAATAAAAGAAGGCAGAAATTCTCGACTGTCGGGACCAGTGTTTATATTTGTGTAATCAAGGCATGTTTTTTTCTGTAAATACAGTACATTATCATACACTGTAAGGCAAAGACAGGATTAAAACACTAGATCATTTTAATTAAAATTCTACACTGGTAACACTTAGTTTCTGATCAGACTTTAAGGTTTCAGGTTTTGTTTTAGATGCTGTTTTAGTTCTGAGGTTTGCCAGTGACCACCCACCCTAGCTAACTTCCTCATCACTACTGCTGAGAAAAAACCTCAAACAACTATACATTAGGTGGGAAAATGCATGAGTTTTCTACTTCTTTAGACTACTAATAATAATAACATAAATAAAGTGTCATTCAATGTGGGCTAAAAAAACAAAACTTCGAACCTGTCAATGGTGCAAGAACCTTTTGTCAGGCCAATAATTATATTCATTTATGACAATCAGGATTAAAGGGTTAATAATAAAGAGAGACAAAAAAATAAAAGAAACTTTTTTTGGAATTCTAGGAACAGTGCAGTAATGACTTTAGTGTGTCAAAGCAAATATTATATTAGGGTTCTGAATATTTGAACTCAGGTTAGGTACTTCAAATGACTTACTTATAAATGTTTGAAGATGTATTTTTTGAAAACCTGTGTAAGCTCGGGTGTACACACAAAGTGTCAGGAAATTATCTTTTGGTCAATCAAAAATAAATGTAGGCAAATTAACAGAAAATGATTTAAAAGGATGGAATTATTCTTTAATACTTACCCTAATATTTTGTCTAGTTTATGTGCATATTTATGTGCATATGGTTTATTTAGTTCAATTAAAATTCTAAGCCATATGTGTTTTGGGACAATTCTCATTACATTATGAAAGCTTTACACTCATATTTTTATGCATACATGGACAACATGGTTAATTATAGTAAAAATAGTTTCCATTGAATACCTATATGACATCAAGAGGAAGCAAGAGAAAAGACTCAAGAACTGCTCCTAAAACCGCAGTGTATTGCACCAATGTTGTAGGCAGAATACAGAACAGAAATCACCAAATGACTGGTATAAATACCACAGCTATTAAAGTTCTCCATTTGCTCTTTTATGTTCCATTAACTCATATAATAATATGCTCCAAACACCCTGCAAAAGTCAAAACGTGTCATAGTCTATAAACTGTTCCAGAAAAGAGACTTGATGTTTAGTAGTAGTTCTGTTTCCAGCACTTTTCGACAAGGCCTGGATATACAGATAACACTTCAGTATATATTACATGCCAGACATTAATTCATTACCAATAAGCGTTAAAAAGTAGTTAACATAGCAGTAGTTATTATATGGCAACATTGACTGCTATTTAGTGCTCTCATATTTTTATATTGTAGGTGTTTCCTACTTCTCCTTAATAAGTACTCTTTTTGGAAATAACTTTAACATTTTAATAGTTCTCTTGATTTACTGTCTTAACACAAGACATATAAAGAGATAAAGCCTCCCAAATGTCTGCTCCTAATTTTAAGTATTCAGCACAGAGCTCTACTTTACAAACTCAAAAGTACAGAGTAATTAATGTTGGATAGAATTATGACTAAGTTTTAATAATTTAATTTTAGTGTAATTCATTTACACTGAAAAATGCCTGACAGGATTTGCGTCTTAAAGGAGACCTTACCAAAAATTTATAAACAGGGTATTAAAATTAATTTAAATTTCATATGAGTATCTCTCAAACAATGAAAAATATTTATACATTACATTCATGGTCAAGTATATTTCTAGAAAATTGTTACTATTATTATTATTATTATACTTAATAATATACTTACTTCCTTAATCATTTTTAATGTGCACAAATGCCAAGTAAATGCATATAACATTTTATATGCATATTTATTATCTGTAAATTAATGACTAGTATGAGACCTCCATTAGTGAAATATTAGTGTTGCATTCTGTACAGTATTTAACTGATGACATGTGTGTAGGCACATTTTTAAACAAAATTCATGATTTGAACTATAAACATTTCATTTTGTAATTTCCATGCATATTAATGGTAATTACACTCATTTTTTTGCAAACTAAAAAAAAAAAAATTCACAGTAAGTGAAAATATCTTGAATGTAGTCAAAATTATCTAGTATTTCCTACTGGCAGATAAATTTTGCAAATTGTAAGCATTTATTTCTAGAAAGAAGCAAAATTATCTGCCAATAGAATAAGAAAATGTAAAGCTTGAATTAGTAAAAATGTTTGGAAATAGGTTTAATAATTTTATATTTGATTTTTGTAATTTTATAATAAGAAATACTCTATAAATTTGACTCTATTTAAGATATTTTCACTTTTTTTTGCAGTGCAGGAAGCTGTCATTGGTATGTTGATGCACATTTTGTCTCTTTTCTCGTTAGAATATTGCTCTTCATGCACAACCAGGCCCCAACCAGCACCAGCAACCTCACAGCCGAATGGCCAACCATGAGAGCAGCATAGTGATACAGCAGGCATTGCCGTCACCACAGTCCAGCTCAGTCATCACGCAGGCTCCTTCCACCAACAGACAGATCGGGTGAGCAGAAGACTTTCAGATTCAGTAGCGTCCCAGTGACGTTACACTCGTTAGTTTATTCATACCGAAAGTCTGCACTTAAAATGCTAATCAGCTGCACTGTGTTGAATCATATTACCTCTAAATATCCTCTTATTACTCATAAGATTTTATATTAGTTTAGAGAAGAATTAGATTCCTCCCTTTAGAGGAAGTGATGTCTTTGCCACTCATTCAAAAAATTTTGATAGTATGTAAATACGTTCACTCTTTTATATTGTACCATTCAAACTTATCCTGCAATGTAAACACAAACACTAGTGAAATAAAACATATTAGTTACACGGGGGAAGTTTGCATTTTCACGTGGCCTGAGGCATGTGTTGAATGAGTGGAGCCTGTGTAGCTGCTCGATTTGTTTTTTTTTTTAAAGGTGGAACAGATTTTTTTTTTAACGTAAATATTTCTGCATCGATAGTTTATGGGGCGTCTTGAATGTGTTTCTTGTACATCCTTCTCTGAAGAAAGCCTCTTTGTTTACCACACAAAAATGGCTTTCTCATGAGATGTCTTTTTTCTTGTGAATGTCTATATTTCGTTTAGAAGGATCTGTGTGGTTTTAAATATATATAACAGATTGAGATGAGAGTTTTGATCAGACTATTCTTCTTTAAGTTGTTTACAGTGCTAAAATGTACCAAGGTGTCCATCAAAATATTCCCTTAGTTGACTTCTTTTAAATAATCTTATGGGAAAAGAATCACCCAAAAGGACACCTAGAAAGTTGTGACACAGCTCTGTTTCCATCTTTCGTCTCAGAGGCACCTCGCTGTCTGTAGTTTTTTCTGTGCATGGTAATTGTAGGGCATTGTGCGTGCATGTATGTTGACATGCAGCGGTGGAAAATATTTGTTAGTAAGTATTTGTACTTACTATACTTAAGTATCATTTTAGTGCATTTACACTTTACTTGAGTTTTATTGAAACTGGATAGCTGCACTCTTACATAATTACATTTCCCAAAAAAAACTTTACTTTTCACTCCTTACATTTTTATTTAGTTCTTGTATTTAGCTCTTCTTCTCTCTTCAAGCCAATAACTGTTACTATATATATCAATGAAATGGGCTCAGTTTAGCATCCGATCAACTTGAAAAAAATTAGGAATTGTGCCATTTCACCACCTGCTGTGACCTTCTGTGTGTGCCACCAGACTGCAAACCTGAATTTGATGATGAGTGCCCCTGACCCTACCTCAGTAAAATGTTTGAATATGCTGGAATAAGCAAGACTCATAAGGCCTGTTTTCTTTGCTAATGCCGGGTTATACTAGCATCAATTCCAGTAGCTAACATAAATTGGGTAGAGAGCAAGTTGAATTCTAGCTAATGGTAAATATTGCTTATTTACATGATCTTTCACTTCTAATTAATTCATTAGCAAAATACGTAGCATTAATCATGCATGTGACCTGCAAATTTACAGAGACTGAATAATGTTTTCAGGCAAAATTGCATAGTTGCTTTAAAACAAAAACCATCTTCTAACAGTTTTAGATAAGTAATGAAAGTTACTTTTCTACATACAAACAAGACATTAACTTTTTTCACTTAAGGACATTTTTTCCACTTTTATATGAGTAAAATTTATCTATACGTTCACTTAAGTATATTTTATATCTAAACCCACATACATCTATATTTCTCAGTACTTTTTCCACACACATTCACAACACACACAGTCAACAGAGAATTCACAGGTTTTAGAATAAAATACATCGTTATATTTAGGCAGAGTTATATTTAGGATTTAGCTGGTTCATATTTGAAATGTCCACACTCAAAGCCTACTCAAAGTGCATTTTAAACTTAGATAATTAGCAAAATTGATATACTAGTGAGTGACAAATTTAATAGGAAAAGCCTGTGGCTCATCATCAAAACAACATTTGATGGAAAATCTTTTGGAAGGATGATGTTTATCTCTCCTGCGCAGTTCCAGAGACTTGTAGAATGTATGCCAAGGCACATTGTTCTTGTAGCTTGTGGTGACCCAACAACTTACTAAGACACTTTATGTTAGTTTTTCCTTTAATTAGTCACCTGTCTGTATCTGTAATATATTATTAATAATATATTATTAATACTATATTAATATATCTGCAATATATTAAAACTACTTCTGAACTTAATTAGGTGTTATGTGAAGGGTTCGATTTTATGGCAGCTTTGAAAGTTGTATGCATGTTCTCCTGCGTCTCCAGTGGTGCTCTATGTGTGTGTGTGTGTGTGTGTGTGCGTGTGCATGTGGCTCTTTTCAGTTGCCCTGGCCCTTAGAGAGCCTGTGTGGTTTGGCCAGCTCGGGTGTGTCCCATACTTATGACATCAATAGCACTACTCTGGTGGGGATATTGACTATTTGGGGGTGACGCCCTTTTTGCGCAAGCACTCGCCACTTCTGATCCGTCTCCCTTGCTCTCTTTTGCTCTCTCTGCGTCAGAATATACCCTGTCTGCGACATAATCATCACCTGAGTGCACACACACAGACATAATGTTCTGCAGGAAAAGTACAGTGTCATTTCCAGCTCAGTGCCTGTGGTTTGGTATTTTTGAGGGAGATTAAAGTGGCAAGACAGATCTGTCATGCAGTGGAGGTAGGCAATCAGGGCTGCCACAGGTTCCGTTTCCCTGAGCTGACCTGATGGTCTGTATCTTACATTACAGACCCAGCCACAGAATACTTTACCCAGAATATTCATGTCAGTTGGAATGTGTTTTTGCCTAATAACACGTTTTTGCCTTGATTTATCTGCAGTGCTTGTGGTTCTGTTCAAACACATGACCAATGACCAAGGCCTATGCAGACCTGAACTGCACCCAATATGTACAAGACGAAACTGTTTTCATTATTTTTTTTAACCACTCAATTAAGTAGCAAGGCTCCAGGATATTCTCTGCATGTTAAGCATGCCCTCCATACTTACTTGCTTTACCACTCCCCAACAATCACTGCAACACACATGTACATACACATACACACACTTCTGCGGAGGGTCAGTGTTACAGTTAATGACTGGTCCTTGTGCATTGCATGGTGTGACGCGCGAGGTTAAAGGAGAACACAATGTCTTCTCTATGTCAGTGGCGAGACAGCACGGGGCAGATGCCTAGATGGGACAGCTTGTGAATATTGGATGGGAAGACTGTCAGTCAGTTTGACTGACAGGTCGACAGTGGCTTTTGTTCAGAGGGTTGGATGGAATTTCAGCCACAGAAGAGAGAGAGATAGAGAGAAAGAGAGAGAGAGAGAGCAAGGGAGAGCAGCAGCAATAAGAATGGTGCTCATTCACTTGCAGTGGACTACAGAACTTGTGAGGTGACAGAGGGTTTGTTTAGTACAGCTTTGTCTTAATAGGAAAGAGAGAAAAAAAGATCTCTCAATCATCATTATGGTCAGACTTTACAATTGTAAGTCATTTTTTATTCTTATCTTATAAGCTTTTTTTTTTTTTTTTGCTAACAGCACATTCATGAAGTCTGTGAAGTACCCACTTAGCTGACATATGGGCTTCTTAAATAACTAAAATTGTAATATAGCTTATATTGTGCTTCATAAATGCAAATTTGATGACCACATCAGTTTGAGACCATTAGCATTCACCTAGTCTTCATAATCAGTGAAGCTGGCCCTATAGCTGAAATAGATAAGTACACTTCCCAAAAGATAAGATTACAGGTGGTAATACTTAAAATGTAAATGTGCTGTTAGTATAAACTGACAAATAATTTGTGAGAAAAAATGTAGTAATTCCAAAGAGAAATGAAATAAAATACAAATAAAATTAAATAAATCAGTAAATGAATAAATCAACAAAATGCATTTAAAGGACAAAACAACAAATGAAAAGACAGACAAAAGGCTTCTTCTCTCTTTCAAGATAAAGATAAATACATTATTGTCACCTCACACATTTTGACCTCAGTCTTTCAGAAATCACCCAGCATTACTTTATAAAGGATTCACTAATGAATGTGTTATGAAGGCCCACTGAAGGCACCGTTCAAATAATATGTTACTGAAAATATTTATAAATAACTGACTTGCTCTTGGGCTTCAGAGTTTATACAAACACTGTAGAAAATTCGTTCTCTGTATTTTTTATTGAAATTAAAATGCTGCATAGTTGGAAATTATATATTTTAACTGTAGATTTATAAATTTAGATTTCAACTTTTTACATTTTCCTTTTCATCATAGCAGTATTCTGTTTACATCATTAGTCTCTGTCTACTTTACAAAAATGAAAACTTTTCATTATACATATTACGTTACAGTCATTTTTGTCAGCTGCCCAATATAGAATATCATGGAGTAACTGCAACTATGAACTGTCTATTTATAAAATAGTCAGCCCCCGAATTATTAGCAGCCTTGGTAAAGATGGATTAAAAATGTGTTTGTGGTTAATGAGCTTAATCTCAACTCAAATGCATTGCCATGTAGAAGCTGAACAGAAGCTGAATGTATATACAGCACTAATGAAGTGGCAAAACAGGCTCTGGTTTATAGCACAGTGAGGGAATGACATTAGTCAGGTCTAAACATGAAGAGGCTTGACTTGATTCTTTCCATCACATAAATGAACATTTACAAGCTCAGATTTGTGTTTTTCTTAAGAATTAATTTGATAAATAGAACGACTGGTGTATGGATCACTGATTACAAATCATTTTATCTTGATATTCCAACTAGTTGGTGTGAGCGTCACACAGTGGCATCAAACAAGACCATGAGAAAGTAGCTGGAAAGCCAGCCATACGAGCTCTATTGTTTACAGGGGCTGCGGAGGTCGCTGGTTATCCCGAGTAGGCCGGCAGCAGTGAGTGTGGAAATGTCCACCTCAGCGGGAAAAGCCAAGCAAGGAAACCCCTTGGCACAGAAATGTTACTTTCTGTAACCCAAAGGCCCATTTGGCAGGAAGCAGAGGGTCAGTGAGTGCTTCTGTTCACAGGGGCTCCTCTTCCTTCTCATCTGCATTGTAACTATGTTCCTCTGTCACACACCCCTCAGCACTGCTGCCACTGCTCACACACAACACTGCAGCTGTACAGTGCTGTACTGTGGCTTAATGAAGTGCTCATAAAAGACTCATAAAACCAAAGCATTCATAAAAGCTTGCATAGACAGCAGGTGTATGCTAATTCTCCTGTTCATGATTAGTGAGAAAGGAAAATAAGTGTCCTGTCAGGATGTGTTCCATCTAAAGTTCTAAATGTTTTGCACATTTTAAGTAAAGCCTGCCTGAAGAACATATGAATAATGTTTCCATCAATTGCTGCTTTTGATTATGATTATGTTACCTTCATTAGCTTAGTTGGAAGAGTGGAAGACTGGTAGATACGAGGCATTAACATTGCTATCTTTATAATAACAGTGGTAGTTTGGTGGTTAACATTCTGGGCGACTGATCAGAAGGTTGCAATTTCAAGTTTCACAATACTTAAAGCTGACACTGATCAAGGCCTTTAAATGTCAGTTGTTCCAGGGATGATGTACCATTTCTGAGTGCACACTCCTCCAAGCTGGAATATACAAAGAAAATCACTTTTTTTACTCTGTAGACAAATGTATTATTATAAAGAGAACCTTCTTCATTTTTAGTATGAGAATGTAGTATTACCTATACTATATAAATTACACAGTGGGCATGGAAAGTGTTCTGGAGCTGAGGTTTTGAAATGCATATTATGGTAAGCTGATATTGTATGGAGTTTACAGAAAGTCAAATGCGCTCTGCATACTTCCTATATAGAATATATATGTAGCTTCACAGAACCTTACTTCGATCCTTACTGTGTCTGTTTCCTGGCTTCTTAGACTATGGATTATGAAAGAGGTAAAGGGCCTCTGTTAAATTAAGAGAGCAAAAAGAAAACCCATTGCTGCAACATGTTTAGTAAAGTACTTTTGAGGCTTGGAATCAATTAAGCTTGGCGTTACTCAAACCAGCCTGCTGAGGCGAGAGGCCCACAGCTGCAAGCCCAAGGACCCCCATCCTCCCCACCTTCCCCCAGCAGTTCGTGTACGTTCCCCTGATATGTGCTGTCCCTGAACAAGAAAGCCCTCTGATGCACACCTTGACAAAAACCAGCAGAAACTGTAAAGAAATTACAAAAGAAAGAGCACAACACAGCGAATCTGAACATCATGGCTACCATTATTGCCCACTGTTGGGAGATGGGGAACGTCCGAATGATTCAAACGGCCTCGGCTTTTCGAATTGAAACCATCTGTTCCTGAGTTGTGTCAGTGCTAAACATGTTAGACACAGCTAGTCAACCGCATGAGATAAAACACTGTACGAGTCCCTCAATGTCTCTTATTGCAGGAGGTGGGAGGGGGTATGCAGTGAATGGAAGCATGAACCAGCAATGTGCAATGGTGCAGGAGTTGTGGAAAAAACATAATAATGACTTCTAATGGGTTGAATGTGTGATAAATCTTCCTGTCAGTTTGGGGGCTCAGATAACTCTTTTATTCTTTTTGGATTTTTGGTTTTCTTTTTCTTTGAAGATTTATTAGACCAGTAAGCACATGCTTAAATCATTAGCATGTGTAGTATCAGTAGCATAATTAGTTACAAGACCATGATAAACTTTGAGACCAGTTGGCGGCTACATGCTAATGATGAAGGAAGTCAGACATTTTCTTTTAAATGTTTTAACACCACCCCAAATTTAGCACATACCCTAAAGTGTGACAGCTGAGGCTTGATTTCAGAATTGCTGAATTTTTTAAACCTCTCTCCTTGGCATTTATTCAGCAGTCTAAATCACAAGGTTTTAGTTTCTTAAAAATTACACTGCAAAATCAAACTTCACTCTTCTGGCAATACAAGGAAGCTTAAGACCTCAAACATAGCATCTGATTTGGCTTTTCACTGTGTTTCTACTTAAAATCGACATTGCTAAAATATCAAGCCAAATAATTCTCCCAATCTTAATATTTAGATTGTGAGCACACAGTTTAGTAAGACAGCATTATAAGGTGTGTGTGTGTGTGTGTGTGTGTGTGTGTGAATTGCCGAGAGAGAGGATCAGAGAGGTCCTGTACAGGCACCATTTATACTCAGAAAAGTTTCAGAGGCATCATGAACCATTATAGAAACCATCTTGATGTTCTTAATAAAAATAGTTTCATAATAACATAAAGTGTAAGAGAGTGAAGTAAATTATCATAGTTTAGTTTAAGAGCAGTTTTAGAACAGCGTGTCCAGAGGGCTCAAAAATTCTTTATTGTCACACAGCTGACTTTATGCATCTCTTATTGTGTGTGTGTGTGTGTGTGTGTGTGTGTGTGTGTAATAGAGGGATGTGACTCTACAACTCTGCATGCATGCTTGTTTTCACACCTCCAGAGTAGAGAGGACATCCTGAGGTAGTTTTGATGCGTATAGAGGAAGCTGAGTTCTGAAATAGTACATTACCATATCTGTACACGGCAGCTTGGTGGAGAGAGAGAGAGAGAGAGAGAGAGAGACATATAGTTTCAGAGAATGAGGAAAAGTAGTTCACTGCACTTGAGAAGCGGAAATGGGAAATGAATAACTATTGTGAGTAGTTATGTAAAATAGCATTATTGAGTTTCATGCTCCTAGCCTGTCATCATCATTGTCCTTTATAATTACGATTATCATTCTCTTAGCAGTGAAATGTATTTTTAAGGCTTTCTGCTTTTGGGCCAAAAACATGGACGTCATAGATTTCCATGGTTAGATTTCAATTTGCATTGTTAAAACTGTAGACTGTCATGGTAGATATCAGATTTAAAAATAAAATGTTTACCATGGTATCATCATTACATAATACAGTGATTTATGAATAAGAAATGCATGTGGAATCTTCAACTAATTTAAATATTAAATATAAAATATTGAATGGCATCTTCTCACTTTGTGTGTGGCTTTAGAGCAGCAAAGAGAGAAATCAGTTTTGGACATCAGGACCTATGACATACATATAAAAAATAGCATGATTTGGAGAGGAAGAAAAGAGAGCGAATGAGAGATGGCAGACAGGCAGGATGTACATCTGAGCTGAATTAGAGTGAGCTCATTGTGTACAGCGCAGGCTTTAATAGAGCATTTGGAGAGGAACGCCCAGGCCCTGTTCCTCTCATTCCTACACTGCTGTGTCATCCACAGCCCCAGGGCTGTCCACCCGCCATGACAGAGAGTAGGGAAGAGAGGAAGAATGGGATCAAGAGTGGATTATCGGGAGGAATGGCCCTCAGGTTGAGGAAAGAGAGGAAGAGGATGGGGAAGATGAAGACCTAAAATGGGGATGATGAAAAGAACAGCTGGAGGAAGTGAAGTAGAGAGAGCTCTAAAAGGGAGAAAAAGGGTCTGATCAGGTGGCGCTTGATGAATAGTGGAATAGCCCAAAAAAAATGAGTGAACACAGCATTGAAGCCAAAGTGGATGGAAGATATAAAGCAGGATCCTGATGGAATGTGAAGATGGGCCACAAGGTGTCACATACTCTTGCATAACTTGTGATGAACTACATACACTTGCTGCTCTAGAGGCTTATGGGTTGACATTAAGAGTAAGCCTGCAGATGTGGTTTTGGCGAGAAGAGAACACAGGCCTGTTTTGGAAGTGTCACTCAGATGAAACTGAGAAACAGGTTTTGATAAATGCAGCCAGTGTTCCCGAACACCAGAAAGCTCCACACATGACATTCTACCCCAGCCAATGGACTGCATCAGCAGAGTTGTCACCTGGGTCTGACTCTGTTTGATTGGCTCTGTCTGCAGTCGGCAACTGGTGGGCGGGATTATATCCATGTGACGAGTGAAGCTCTCAGGGTGATATATGGGCAGCAGGTTCTATTGACAGGTGTAGGCGGGACTCATGGGCCAGTTTCAGTCACATGAAGAAGAAGCTGGACCTGTGCCAGATCATTTTTTCCTCTCTGGACCAGTTCCCCTCTGTGCTGAGGGAAATATTGGCACATAATTATGGGTTTGTAATACACTACAGGAATTGTAGGATGCTGCTTTGCCCTGAGGATGTCCCAGAACAAGTCTCACACTCTCGTAGATAGTGCTTAGCTGGTTTATGGTGCCTGTCACTGCATTTCTTTCACACCTGGTTAATTTATATAATTCCACATGTTGAGTTATGTAATTTGGGTCCTTAAGCAATGGGACAAGGACATGCCAAGATTGCTGTCCCTCCACATGTGGTAACTGTCACCCTTTTTAATAAGAGTCTCACAATCCATTAGGACTTGATTTATTTGATCACATTCTTATACCTCCTATCCTTCCAGCACTAGCAGTCCCAAGCACTGTGGCACTCTCTTAAGCTCTACGCCCCCTTTGTATCTCAATCCCCCCCCCCCCCCCCCCCCCCCCCCCTTCTCTCTCTTCATGATTAAAGTGGTAAATCAGGAGCAGGTCCTGTGCTGTATTTACTCAGAGCGCCAGGCAGCTGCAAGCTGTTTGGACTCTCTCTGTTTCTCTCACTGTTTAGGCCCGTTGTTGTGGAGACCGCACCACCATCTCCCAGCGCCTGGAAGTGAGCCCGGGGCTGTTTTGGTTACATTCACACAGAGTAAAAGTTCCTTGCTCCTGCCGTGTCTGCTCCAGTTAGCATTGACCTCACCAGCATGGCGCAGAGAGAGAGAGAGAGAGAGAGAGAGAGAGAGAGAGAGAGAGAGAGAGGCAGAGAGAGAGGCAGAGAGAGGCAGGGGGTGGTAGGAGGGCAAGAAGCCAAGAGCATTACATCATTGTTGGAAGGAGAGAAGAAGGGAAGGATATGAGTCAGTGGGCTGACTGTGCCTCTCTCTCTCTCTCTCGCTCTCTCTCCTCTCTCTGCATGCTGCAACTAGGCCTCTTGTGTTGAAGTCACTAAGGTTGAGCCTTGTGATCTGGCTGCATGTCTGCTGTCTAATTCATATGCATGCAGATACCTTTGTATACCATATGGCACAAATGGTATGACCTACAGTACATACAAAGGTTCTCAAACACCCATGAAAATCCCATTCATTTACCCTGTTGGTGCATTTGGAGCATGTCCATGATGTGCAGAGCTCACAGAGCTAGAATGCTACACGTGGAGTCCTCTCATCTGATCTGGACCTGGATATGCCCAAGTGTGTGCAGCAGAATTAATTGTGTTTGTGTTATGACTGAGTGTCCCATCAGAGATAATCAAGAGAAAGGGCTAGAGGAAGGATCTGGAGATTCAAAAAACTACAGTGCTGGAAGAAAGTGAGAGATAAAGACAGAAAGAGGAGTGATGTCATGTTGGGAAGAGTGGGGTTGTGTGTGTAATCTGAGAGCCAAGGGTCGGGCTGCACTGTGTATCTGTGTGTTTGGATTCACCAGGGCTCCACAGTCCAAATCCACAGTCATTTTATATACTGTATATTAGTCATGGGTGGTATGGCAAAAATGTTTAGCACAATATGGTCACAGTATGAGTATATATTGTAATATAATGTGATGTCCTTTTAACTTCACAAGGAGCAGATTTACTGAATTGTTTGGTTCAGTATTTAATTAATTTTAAAAAATGGACTTCACATTAATATTGTCCTTTAAATCTAATTTAAATACAATTTCTTGTTTAATATGCAGAACAAGAACCCAAGTGAGTTTGCTGTTTAGCAAACCACTCCAACTGAATTATACTGCTATACTCACCAAGCACTTTATAAGGAACACCTGCACTTACTCATTCATGCAATTATCTAATCACCCAATCATATGGCAGCAGGGCAATGCACAAATTAATGCGGATGGGCTACAACAGCAGACCACGTCAGTTTCCTCTTCTGTCAGCCAAGAACAGAAAGCTGAGGCTGCAGTGGGCACAGACTCACCAAAACTGGACAGTGAAAGACTGGAAAAACGTAGCCTGCTCTGATGAATCTCTATTTCTGCTGAGGCACACAGATGGTAGGTTCAAAATTTGGTGCCAACAGCATGAATCCATGGACCCAACCTGCCTTGTGTCAACAGTCCAAGATTGTGGAGGTGTAATGGTGAGGGGAATGTTTTCTTGGCGCACTTTGGCCCTGTTAATACCAATCAATCATCACTTGAATGCCGCAGCCTATTTGAGTATTGTTGCTGACCATGTGCATCCCTTCATGGCCACAATTTACCCATCTTCTAATGGCTACTTCCGGCCTGATAATGCACCATGTCAGAAAAAAGTCATCTCAAACTGGTTTCATGAACATGACAATGGTCTTCCCAGTCACCGGATCTGAATCCAATAGAACACCTTTGGGATGTGGTAGAACAGGAGAGTGAGAGGATGAAAATGCATCTGAAAAATCTGCAGGAATTACATGATGCAATCATGTCAACATGGACCAGAATCTCATAGGAACGTTTCCAACATCTTGTGGAATCCATGCTATGAAGAATTGAATCTATTTTGAGAGCAAAGGGAGGTCCTACCCAGTATTAGTTTAGTGTTCCTAATAAAGTGTTTGGTGAATGTACGGCAGTACAAGTTATGAAAATAAATTGTGTGTTTTACTTTTACAATAAATAGAGCAATAAATAAATAAATAAACAACAAATAAATTTTGTGTTGTATGTAAAGGTACTAACATGTCCACATTAGGTGAGTGAGTGAAACCAGGGGTTTTTCCCTTGAGGGGATGGCTCAAGGGGGATATAAATGCATTAAAATGGCGGCTTTGACAGGAGCACACAGTAGAATCTAAGAGAAGAAATTTGATAAACAATTTAGTATTAATTTGGCCAGTTATAATCAAACATTCATTTTAAACCCCTTTTTTTTTAAACTCTCCTAAAATAGTGGCAGTAACTCAAATTCAAATTTCCATCTACTTTACCAGCCTGGTCTTTTGCACAGACCAAGTTCATTCAGCAGGGAAAGTTTAAATCTGTTAACATTGCAGAGAGACTTGATGACCCAATACATTAGAATAATGCAATATCTACTGTTCAGTCAGAATCTCAAGACTAACTATTAGACTATCGAAATATGCTATCAATAATTTCCTGCTTGAAGCATTTTCGGACAAGTCCAAGCATGCCATCAATAAATTTTATGCCAGAGGTATTTTGTGATAAAGCCATGGTAATAACATAGAAAAACGAGACATGATTGTTATACAAAGACCTGAAAATGTATGCTATGGTAGCACTGTTCACTAAGGCAGGACAAATTGGTCAATGGCTTTCATCAATAGCGCTAGTGATTTTTGGATACTGAATGACATCAGCTGTGTCATGTGCAACCAGTGTGGATAGCACGATAGAAAACCATGTTGACTGTTTTTTTTTTTTTAGCTTGTTCAGTTTTTCACTCTTGTTGCATCACATAGATTATATGTGTGTAATACTGCATGTTGTTGTTTTTTTTTTTTTATACAAAACTGTTTCTATATCAGTATAACAGTATAGACAAAATCCATACCTTCCATACCTAAATTGCCCCTAGATGTGATTGAGTGTCTGAGTATGCATGTACATGATGACTGGCATCCCATGTATGTTGGGTTTCTGCCTCAACTTCTGGCCATATAGTGTTTCTGTGTGTGCGTGTGTGTGTTTGTGCATACAAGATGCCTGGAGAACTTCTCAGTGTCTTAAATTGTTTCTGTCTCTAGTTCAACCCCCCTTGGTCTCTCTGGGTCAGGTGAGTAGCTTGCAGTGGGAAAGCTGCTTTCTTTCTCTTTAGCCAAGCTCAACTGCAATTTGGAGGCCTTCCTGCCCATGCGTGAGAGAGACGGCCTAAAAAGAGCTCTCGCTCGCTCTCTCTCGCTCTCTGTTTGTCTGTTCCTCTCTCTCTTTTTTCTCTTTCTCTCTACACAGCCTTGTTTTTTCATCCCCTTGTTGCCTGGGTGGAGGCCCAGACTCGAACTGAGCTCTTGTGTTATACTGCACTGTCTCACTCTACTGCTAATGCTAGTTACTCCATAACTAAATTTTATTTATACTGTGACCCGAGGAAGTATTTCTTTCTGATTAGATGCCAGACGTACTTTAAAATAGATTGAATCAATTAGGATCTAGGATAGATTACATTTATGCTTTATTATCCTCTTCACTATAGCACAGAGAAGTAAATGGTAAGGATTTTAATAATTGTTTTAATTTGTTTGGAGAGCACAAAACATGATGAGGAAAGAGAGACATCAGAGTGTTTTCCCTCCTCTAACTCACCCAGTTCTACATGCTTGTTAATTAGCTGATGACTTGGGAGTATGGAGAACTTAAACATGTATGGAGGGTGTATGGCAGGACCAGGATTGAAAAACTGCACTAGTACAGTGGTTCTCAAATCAGTCGTTGGGACCCCACAGAGATTTTTGCTCTGTCTCTTGTGTTGTGTGAGGACTCGATTGAGAACCACTGCTCTGAAGACTTCTGACAGACCAGAAACATTTACTGGTAATGTTAGCCTGGAGGGGGGTGTGGGTTAAGAGGCTGTAAGGTTAGCTACAAACAATAACAAATTTGATATTTTATAATTTCATAATCTTTCAGTTATGACTAAGTGAAACATTTATAAAACTTCATTAGAGCCCTGTGAGATTTCACTGCACGCTTTGTCATATCCATCCGAATGGAATATATTAAGACTGAATAGAAAAGTCTTGTGTAGTTCATCAAGATGCTGGTGTAATAAACACTTTGTTTTGTGGATGGAAAATAGGGCTGAAATATGGTTCGCATTTAGAAAACTGAACAATTGAAAGTGGTTGATCTGATTCTGTCCTTGTATCCATACAGGCGTGTGTCAGAGACTGAGACTTTCACTCATCTGGTTAACATGTCACACAAGTTTGTGAAGGGGCCCTAGCATTGATCGTGATGGATTGGAGCATTGAACATAAATGACAATATGTCAGAATGCTAATGACAGTGCCTGTGCGTGTGCGTGTGTGTGTGTGTGTGTGTGTGTGGACATGTCAGCAGTGCAATTGCTGCCATTTAGCCTGTATAAATACATGTATTTGTTCAGGTGAGGAATGTTTTCCCCCTTTCCTACATCTACCTCCCAGCTGTCTGTCATCCCTGTTTCCTGGCCATAATAGTGCTCGGCACTGGCAAACGCTGATTATTCATTATTCTGTGTTGTTAAGCACATCCTTCTTTTATGACATTAGCATGCATGCTAAAATGTAAGAATCCACATAGCCTGCTGTGAAATGAAATGTAATTGTGTTGCCTGTAGCAGGGCAGCTGCAAAGCTTTGGGCTTACCAGCTAAATAATTGATGGCAGTTGCTTAAATGACATCATTTGAGTGCCTGTTCTGTATAGTGTAGATTAAACAGGGCAATACATGCCAGAAGGATTGGATGTGATTGACTCTAAAGTGCCAGCTCTGCAGAGTTCAGCTGAGCGCATCTTGACGTCGAGAGTTGAGTGGTACAATCTGACAGATGAATGTTAGCATTCTAATATGCTAGTCTAATGCTTTACATTTCCAAATGCCTTATCTATCGTATCTTATCTGAAATAAGATGTTTTAGGCTTACAAGACGAAATGTGTCACCATTGTATTTACCATGTTCTCACAGGCCCATGTGCAGGCATTCTAGTGGACAGGGGCTCCAGGAACACCTCCCAAACACACACGCACACACACACACACACACACACACACACAATTTCCACTACTTTAATATTACCACAGCCCCATGGATAATCATGCACTCTGTTCATAATGCTACTGAAACTCATTATTTATTGATGAGTTGTCAAGCTATACACTAGAGGTGTAACTCAGTTCCTGTATCTGTTTAGTGTCCCAAATATCTGTATCAGTATCTGTATTTGGATTTAAACCTGAAGTGGGTGTGTCCTAAATCAAACCTTTTTTTTTTTTTTTTTAATTAAATATGAACCATACAACTATGCCCCCAGAAACACTGGAAAACACTTGGGGGATAAAACAGAGGTAGTAATTGGTCTCAACTAGAGTTGTGCATGGGACTGTTTTTTTAATCCTGCTTGTGCAGCTATGAATTAAGTATGTTCCAGCCCACAATATTTTCTAATTAATTTAGTAGGTTGTAGTACCCAAGTATATAAACAAAGTAGTATAGCCTAATTTGAACCACTGTGATCCTGACCAGGCAGTTTGTTGAATGAATGAACGCTGTATAAATGCTTAACATGTGAATGAATGTGGTCTTTGTTTGTGCTGCAATCTTCATATCTGACTGCTCGCTCACATCCACATAAAAGTAAAAACCACTTGCTTGAGTTTTTTTGTTGCATCCTGCAGGATCCCAGTCGTGATGCACATCTCTAGTCTTAAACACATGCCCTGTGAACCTTTCTGGCAAGCTTTATAAAAAAGAAAGAATAACACACGTCCTATTTGTATCTGTATTTGTATCAATTTAGAACACATTATTAATTCATTCTTGTAATGTAATATATTCATTCAAGTAATGTATTCATATTTGGTTACAGCCCTAATATACAGTCAGTCAGTATTTTGCTTTTCACTGAAGTTTAGCTTATTATACACTATTTGGCCAATAGTTTGTGGACACCTGCTGATAACACCCATATGTGCTTGTTGAACATCCCATTCCAGATTTAGTCCCCTTTTTTGCTGTTATAATAACCTCCACTCTTCTGAGAAGGCTTTCCATCAGATTTTGGAGCTTGGCTATGGGCTCATTCAGCCACAAGAGCATTAGTGAGGTCAGGAACTGATGTCACACAAGCAGGCCTGGAGCACAATCTGCAATCCTGTTCATCCTAAAGGTGTTCAGTAAGGTTGAGGTCAGGGCTCTGTGTAGGTCACTTGAGTTCTTCCACTCCAACCTTGGCAAACCATGTCTTCATGGAGCTTGCTGTGTGCACAGGGGCATTATCATGCTGGAACAGGTTTGGGCCTCTTAGTTCCAGTGAAGAGAAATTGTAATGCTCCAGCATACAAAGGTATCCAATAAAACTTTTTGGCAACAGTTTGGGGAAGAACCACATATGGGTGTGATGGCCAGGTGTCAACATACCTTTAACCATATTGTGTATCTTATTATAGTAATGCAGCATAACACTTTTAATGACAATCAGCTATTCAGCTCAGTAGATAAAATAAAACTATTAGTATGCTACTGGCATATTGGAGATGCCGGTGGAGATCCTATAGCCAATCAACCAAACTAAACCAAACTATAATGTTAGCAGAAAAAAAAAATGTATGCGTATAACACTCATCACGCATAAGCAGAACTACGTGCTGCATGATAACTATGCTTCTGACATTGTATATAGGCCTGTATTTGTCTTGCATGACAGAGGTAACATTAGCTAGTCTAAGGTTAATAACAAAAAGCTGCTTGTGAGTAGGCTTGTACTGACAAACTTGTCACCAATGGGAAGGTCCAAATGATGCATTTCATTAGACAACAACATGACCATAAATTCTGAGGTATTATAACTGGTAGGGCTGTGCAAGGATCCTGCCATAAAAAAAAAGAAAAATGTATATGTTGCTGTATATAATGATATATTAATTAAAAAAAAAACATATATTTTTACTTACTGATTTTATGTGTACTAGGTTGTTCATAAGATGTCATTGTCCACATAATAATGTTCCATCACGTTTATTTTGAGCAGGGTATTTTGAAGGATATAATTGGATAAAGGTTCAGACCATTTGTTTTCAGTTAACAGGGTTAGATATTACATATAAAAGGGGTTATAGTACAGCATTCTTCATTTTTGTTTAGAGTTATATTAAAACTTAGTGAGATTAACTATAGTCATAAATCTAAGGCTTAGAAGGAGCGGATGTATAGGACAGCCAAACAAAACACTGACCAATTTAATTTAACATCCTGAAGATTCATACGTGTTTTTGTACTAAATAGATCTCATTAAGAGCTTTTTGTTTTTACACAAAATGCCACTTATGCCTCTCTAATTCCAATGAGAATAAATGTGTGTGTCTAATTGTGTCCTTCTGTGTATTCCGGTGTCATGACGATGAATGGACCTTGTATAGACATATATCATAAATATCATAACACTTTTAGCACTTGAAACCACATTCTACCCAAACTTTTCACACTTAATGGCTTAAAGATAAGGACGTTTGTTATGCTTCACAGAAGGCATGTCATCTTGTGCACTTTCAGCAAAGTGCTAAATCTATTACTGTAACACTTAATTTTAACAAAGTTAAGGCTTCAGTGTTAGAAAAATGTTGTGGGTTACTCTATAAAATCGATAAATTGTATATGTTTTGATACTAGTTCTTCAGTGGACGGAAGTCTCCTGAAAACTATGCCCTAAAATAGTCTTCACTGTCACAGCTTAGACCAGCTTGCAGTCCAGTGAGGATATGATGGACAGAAGAGATGGTAATGACTCACTGAGGAGTGGAAATGTTGGCACTAACTTCTTAGAAATTAGGACCAACAAAAATGGGAAGTCTAGTTTCTGTGAAAACGCATGCAACGTCCCTTACGTTAAAGGAAGTATGCATCATTGCTATTGTTGAGAAAAGACATATATTTACTTGTTGGCATGTGTAGCCTCACACATCTGTCCATCCATTTGTCTGTCTCCCTCAGCCCAGTTCCTGGCTCTCTCTCATCACTGCTACACTTGAGGAACAGACAGCGACAGCCTCTGCCAGCCTCCATGCCTGGCACTCTGCCCGACCCCACCATGCAGGGATCCTCCGCCGTGCTCATGCCTGTGAGTGCCTACAAACATTCACTTATATGCAGACACACCCACCCACACACACACACATACAAATACTTACACAGATGAGGGACAGTAATATTGTCTTTCATATCTGATTGAATTACTGGAGCAGATGTCTGGAGTCCAGCAAATTTTGATGATTTCCCTTCAAATACACATACTAACCCTGATCCAAATACACATACTAACCCTGATCCAAATACTAACCCTGATCCAAATACACATACTAACCCTGATCCAAATACACATACTAACCCTGATCCAAATACTAACCCTGATCCAAATACACATACTAACCCTGATCCAAATAGACATACTAACCCTGATCCAAATACACATACTAACCTTGATCCAAATACACATACTAACCCTGATCCAAATACTAACCCTGATCCAAATACTAACCCTGATCCAAATACACATACTAACCCTGATCCAAATACACATACTAACCCTGATCCAAATACTAACCCTGATCCAAATACTAACCCTGATCCAAATACACATACTAACCCTGATCCAAATACACATACTAACCCTGATCCAAATACTAACCCTGATCCAAATACACATACTAACCCTGATCCAAATACTAACCCTGATCCAAATACTAACCCTGATCCAAATACACATACTAACCCTGATCCAAATAGTAACCCTGATCCTCTTAAACGCTCACCGTATATAGTTGTTCATGCTAAATCATATTATGCAGTAATTATGGAAGGACTAAACTATGACAAGATGTGCTGTTAGGAAAAGATTCAACAAAGGGATGTGATGAGGTTTGTTGTAGAATTTTGATACCGAAAGTAGATTATATTTAATAAGCCCAGAGTGTTTTATTCCTCTTATACCACAGCAATTTTTCAAAGATTACAATTTTAAAATTGATTAATAATTGACACATGATATTTTTCCTTTTATTTCTTATATCACTTGTTATAGAAGCTATAAATAGTCATTCCCATGCCGGTCTTTAATTTGTCTCTCTTGACGTTAAAAAAAACACCGCTTTTCTTGCTAAGAAGAAACTGAAAATTGCAAAGTCCTCTGTCCTGAAGCCTTTCCCTTTGAGGAGGGAAAATTCCTGACCGCTACAAAGCATGGATACCCGAGACTCTTTCCATAAATGTTAAATAAATGTCTCCTTATGGAATGCCTCACCATATTAACAATTACACCTTTTTGTTTAAGGAGTTTAAGGAGTTAACTGCTGAGTGAATCAGGTATACAGTACTGTGCAAAAGCCTTAGGCACATGCAAAGAAATGCTGTAGAGCAAAGATGCCTTGGAAAATGATGAAATTAAATGAGTCTACATTAAAAAATACTGTAAAGAGCAGTAAACAGTAATGAATGAAACAAAGTCAATATTTGGTGACCCTTTGCTTTAAAAAAAAAAAATAGCAGTCTCAGGTACAATGTGTGCAGTTTTATAAGGAAATGAGCTGTAAGTGTTACTGAGCATCTTGCAGAAGCAGACACAGTTCTTCTGGAGACTTTGACTGTTACACTTGCTTCTTATTTTTGCAGCAAAACCCAGCAGCCTTCATTATGTTTTTTGTCTGAAAAGTGGTCTCTTATGTAATATGCTGCTTTCTTTCCTGACATACAAACATTTTTCTGGAACATTTACTTTTGTGCTGGAAAACTAATGTTTGGAAATCTAAAATGTTTTTGTACTGAATCAGTAATGTAGAAGTCATAAAATAAAAATCTATAACAAAGTTTGTACTAAAAAAAATAGAGTGCCTAAGACTTTTGCACAGTACTGTATATGAGCAGGACAACCACCAGTGTGTGTTAGATAGCAGCTTTCCATTATTTGCTCTGTCTAAACAGGATGTGATAAAAAATTGTTATCCAGTGTAATAGTGAATGAGACATAGTAATTAGTAATCTCACACAAAGCACAAACATCTATGCTGTTATGTCAATTTCCTCATACTGGTTTCTAAGTTCTATTTCCCAATATCAGCATTTTGATTGACATGAATCATTTCTTTTCAATCACAGACACAATTTTTTTTTATAACTTAGTGTTACTATCTTTGATTTAATCTTCAAAATTTTGCACATTTCTGATTTTGCTTATTCAGAGCACAGATTTTTTTTTTTTTAAATTGATTTTTACTGAAATCTGAAAAGTAAATTTCTGATTCCATGCATAATTTAAAAACACAGTACTGTACACCATCTACTCACTTGCTTTTTTGCAGGCTGAAATGATTTAGTGGTCTTAGCAGTCAACTTTCCCAGGGCCTTGCACATATCAGTGACACAGGAGGCCATGCTGGAGTATAGATTCCTACCACAGTGTCCGTAACTTTAATTGTGTTGTAGCAAAGTCAATAAGAGCTGGACGTATGGAGAGAACTGAAGTGAGAGTCAGTGTGTGAGAGCACACGCATCGGGGTTTTAATGACACAACACATGTTCTCATTGTAATTGAAGCCAGTCCATATTGATGGCGGGGAAAAGAAGCTTAGTGGTGATTGAATTAAAGCTGGACAGTTTTTTGGCAAGAGACTGATGTCCCCGGAAAGGGGTGCAGTGTAGGGACATATTTTTATACCAAATATTTCTCCAGTAATTTCTGAAGGCTGCTGTGCGTCCACCTGGCCTGGCTCGTGGGGAACAGAGGGGGTCATCTGGGGATTGAAGAAAAAAGATTGTATGGTTTAGGAAAGGAAATGAGTGTTTCTCTCACACACACCTGCACATACGCTTGTATTACCACTTTTGAGGTATTTCCATTGACTTTTGCATTATTATAGCTACATCATGTTATGCCTAAACCTAAACCTAAACCAAATCTATTATTTTTTTAAATGAACATCAAACATACCCTTAAAAGTCAATATTCCTATTATGAGGATATTATCATGAGGACATTTAGGTCCGTTAAAGTCTGAATACTTGAAAATATCTCCCATGTACACACACAGTTCACACAAGAAACCACTCATGCAAGAACCAGGCTCTATTTTTGACCCTCACACTTCTGCAGAGTTAAACTTCCTGTGTTAGTTTTTTTTTTTCTCTCCACTTTTTTTCTCACACAAATAAGAATGCGAAATCAGAAACTCACCACATGCACACACACCAATATCATTGTGGCCTCTCCTCAAACACATCTTCCAGTAACTGTCTTGCGATTATTTGGTTTTAAAAATGTGTAACAACAGGTTCATTGGATGTGAGAAAGGTCTGTTTCATTTTCTTTTTTTCTTTTCTGACCTGTGTTCATATTCTGTTGGTTTGCTGTTTGTTTCCCCCCGAACAGATGGAGAGACAAATGTCCATGGGCTCCAACATAATGGGCATGCAAGGCCCCACCCACAGCAGCTCCTGTTCCTCTCCTCATGTACCATCCATGCATTCAGAAGCAAAACTGGTTAGTCAGTACACACACATGCTTACAGACACGCACACACACTCATGCACATGACTACCACATAGCATTAACCTTACTCAGCTGTGTTAATTAACATTGTGAAAGTTTTTTCTGCTTCTCCAAACTGAGCTGTTTGAAAGGATTTGGGTCTAAATATCCTGAGGTACGCATGTGCATAAACACTGGTGGTGCTGCTATATAGGCCATGTGACCTGATGTGCATCACTAATGTATCACAGTGCCCATATAAGCATTTCTGCAGCTTTATTAACACTAGTTAAACTGTGGGGTGATCTCACTGGCAAGAAAGCACTCAGTCTGACCAGAGCAAATAGGAGCGCTTAGAAAATTCATCACTTTTTTCCTCTTTAGTTATTCAAGACTTGCTGAGCATAAAACATCTTACATTTAAAGGTCTGTGATGTGAATGTCTATGACATACTGTATTTTATTCTTTGAAATTTCCAAAATATATGATATATTTGTGTATGAAGAGCATGGATATGTGTTTGTGATACTCCTGGTTCGTTTCTGTTCACAACATAAGAACACTATGATGAATCTAAATCTATCCTAAAGGCCAAGTATGTGCACCTGAAATTTCAATTCACATAAATCCTTGTCCAGATATTATTCTCAAAGGCAGTGCAGGAAGTTGCGAAGGTTTTCAGTATCACAAGGAAAACAGCAGAAATAAAGGTCTCATTCATCACCATCATAATGAGCGGGAGCTCTAAAATTACATTCTCCAAACAAAATGCTGTCACCTTTGCATGCAAGATCGCTCTTGCCACATTAAAAGCTCAAGTTCAACTGGGATTATTTATGTGTATCTTGGAGTAATTACAGTTTAAAGTACATTCCTGGAAACAGTGTCTCAGTGTCTAAAATCCTATAATACATTTGTCACTACACACAATACACACCTTTTGCAAATGCTCATACTGTATATTGTGCTCAAAATGAAACACTGGCTCCCAAATCATAAATACTGTCCTCACCTTGAAATCAGCTTAAAATACAACACGTGATTATCGTATGAATTTCTACAACAAACCATGTTTTGATCTCAGTGAATTCTTTACTAACGATATTTAATATACTGATGATATTTATTTGCTTTGCGTTTTTTCTGTGTTCAGGAAATGAATTTCTGTAATATGAAATAAACTTCTTGATTGCATAGCAGGTACAATTGGTCCTCTTATAAAGAAAAGACCTCTGCAGAATGTTTCGTATCATTTTGATTCAGTGATTTGATTTTGTTTACATCATATGCAGTGTTCTCTAACAATGTTAGAATAATCCCCTGCTGCTCTCAGACTCTAAATATGGTTGAGGACATGGCCAGATAGAGTGCTTCTTTTTCTTCTTCTTCATCCTGCATATCTACATGCAACTCAGTCTCTGCTCACTTCATTCTTTTTCTTTGTTTTTTCCAATATTCTCTACATTACAGAAGGCTTTCGTTACGATTTTTGTATTCATGTGTGTCTTGTTTGGAAGGGTGGCAGATGTGCTCATTTCATACACTAAATTATTCTGTTGTTTTTCTACATAAAAGTAATCCAAATATACTTTTCTATGCAGTCAGGTCTGTCTCTGCCTCTCTGGATTATATAGAAATTGACAGTTCTACCCTTTTTTCATTTGGAAGGCTTGAGAAGGATATAGAAGTGTAGAGAAAGAATCTGTAGTGTTAGTTCTGGTGAATCAGTGTTTTTCACTGATTTGCAAAAATGTCTTAGTGTCCAGAAAAAAGGAAGGGGACTTTCTCATGAAATTTGTGCTTAGCAGGGGAGTGCCTTCCTAGTAAAGAGTTTTGCAAAAAATAGGTTATCAGATTGTAACAAGAGTGAACTGCATTGAAATGTGTTTAGAGTTTTATTTCATTCTCTGAGGGAAAAGACAGCTTTGGTTATTGAGAATCATGTGCTAGGGTGCAAGAACAGTGTGCAAGTAATTGTGATACACTGGAATATAAATATGAAAATCAAATTTGAATATCTTGTACAGTAAGCATATTGTGAATATTATAAACATTGAGTTCAAGTGTTTAATTAATTTATAATGTGGAAACCTTAAGCCTGTGGCAGAAAATATAACACAGAAAAATGCTCTTGCAAGTTTGTGTGTGTGTGTGTGTGTGTGTGTGTGGAGGGAGGTAGTAGGAGGAAGACTGTGACTGAAAAATACTGGGACACAGAGGAGAAGGAATATTGGTGAGAAAGGCAATACAAACAGAAAAGTGTGTGTGTGTGTGTGTGTGAGTAGTGTGTCTTACAGAATGTAAGTGATTAGTGGGTGAGATGGGAGAGAGGGAATTTCTTTCTCTCCTATGCTCAAGATTGATCGTGCTGTGTTTCTTTTCTGTTCCCCATGGAAACAGGCAGAGGGAACATAATATTAGTCTAATGTACTGTCTTATCGCTGTCCTGGCTCTGCTCCAAGAACATCCTCTGAGTGCTGCCTCTCTGATTGGAATTCAATTAGAAGTGGACAGCTCTTTCCTCAACACACATCGCACCCCTCTCTTCCACACACACACACACAAACACCTACTCATATTTTTATCGAAACCAAAAATCTTTTAAGATACCCAGAAAAGTCTTATTTCATGACTGTGCTTTGTTGGTGTCAAAAGAAGATCTTTCTGCTGCAGTAACACTCATTACCTTAGTGATTAACTAAAGTCATTAATGGTAAATTAGCTGTGAACTACACATGCAATATGCATCATGTAGAGTCAGTTTTCCAGACAGTGATTGACAGTGTAATTTAGTCCAAGACTAGACTTAAGCTATGTGTCCAAAGCTGATCTCTACAAAGCTGATCTCTATTAAAAGAAGTCCTTCCTGTCAGGTTGCATTTGTGTAATTTTGTTTACTACTTATCGCAGCCGTTTTTACAAGGACTTGTTTGTGCAGGAACACAGAACAGACATTTGTTGCACTTTACACAGTGTATATAATGCTGAAATCCAAAGCTCACTGAAGGCACCATGCAGCTGGACTATTGGTAACTATCTGACCTGTACTTAAGCCCATTTCTTTTCTAATGAGCGTAATTTCCGCTGCGATCCCGGTTGGATGATGATTTTGGGTGCTATCAAATGACCCCCATGCTGATCAGAGCCATGTGTCCCCCACACGGTTGAGCTGAGGCTACAGAGCGCAGCACACAGATCCTGCCTTAATCTCATTATCTGGAGATGTTGACTTACTCTAAATGGGAAATATCTCCCCCCACTGTAACTCTATACCCTACCCTTGGCCACAGGAGACAGACAGAGAAAGAGAGAGAATAAGAAAGAAAGAGAGAAAGGGGGGAGCGAATAAGATGTCAGAGAGGAATGTATAACATGGAAGGACAGATAAAGAAATTTGGAAGAGCAGGAAAAGAAACGTGAGTAAAAGCTAGGAGTAGGTAGGTTAGATTGTTTGTGTATGTGTGTGTGTGTGTGTGTGTGTGTGTGTGTGTGTGTGTGTGCGCATGCCACTGTTAGGTTTGTACAGTGAGCCCTGCTTGATGAGGCTAAATTGATTTTTCAGTGGTTTAAGGATCTCGGGCCTGAATACTGCATAACCTGCTTCCATCCTCCCCATGGGTTCACTATTACAGCCTCTCACACATGCACACACACTCATACAGACACACAGGCATGAATGCAGTGCTGCAACCTTTTTCATGCACACATACATTGTTTTTTCTTTTTTTCACATATATTAACCTACAGGCACTACATCATAAGTGCTATGCCACTGGTATAGCAGCTGGCATACAGTATGTAGTCAGAGTGCGATATTGCACTGTGTGTATGTGTGTATGTGTGTGTGTGTGTGTGTGTGTGTGTATTTGTATGAGCCTGCATGAATGTTTTGTATTTGAGGAATCTGAGTCCAGAGAGGAAATGCTGTACAGAGCACCCAATTCTACTCCAAGCATGACATCACACACGTAACACTCCTCTGTGGCTCAGGTTCGTATTAGTTTGTGTATTCAGAGCAACGCGAGTCAACAGCACCTCACAAGATGTGCACACACATACATATTTGCACAGAGTTTTTGCCAACATCCATCACACAGTAAGTGTGTGTGTGTGTGTGTGTGTGTGTGCGCGTGTGCCTATTGGCAAGTCTGTATGTGAGCACTTCAGGGTGCAAGCCTCTCTTTTCCCCATGAAACCTTCTTAGTTTGAGTTATTTGGAAAGAAGAAAGCACTTGTGTCTCTTGGGAGAGGGAAGCCCAAACACACTCTTATCAGTGGGAGGAAAAAGGCTGTGTCTGTGCCAACTGTACAACGTCAGATCAAGTTTCAACTCTTCTTCCCTCAAAACGTTTTCTGCTCTGCTATGATCGTGCAGTTAGTCGTTAATTAAGATTATCGCCGTATGTGTATATGGGGATATATAAGATCTTAGGGATTTGTGAAATTTGGCTTTTAAAAGTCAGTTTAGAACATGACATTTGTGTGAAGCCTATAGTATGCCTCCACTTTGATTTTTACAGCTGCACTTATTATATGTTAATCCTCTGCTTTCTGTTTCCAAGCAATGCTGCACTCGAGCACTCTCGATTTGTGGATTTAAAAGCACACTCTTATGACTAGTCTTCCATGAAGTTCCTCCCAAAGCAAAGGCCTTGTCGGAATGCTAGCCTCGTTAGTAATGTGAGTGACGCTACACAGCAAAAGTGTGATTTGTAATCGAGGGGTAATTATCTATTGTTTACATTGTTACTAGGGACAATAAATTTGTCACTAAGAATCAGGCTAGGAGGTGGGCTTTTTTATGTGATCAACAATGCTATGTGTTCATGCACCATTCCTCCACTGGGTCCAAGAGCTGGCACACGCTGCGCTGGGTGACATCATTCTTGGCTGGCTGTAAATGTACTCCTTTTTTACTTGGAGTGGGGGAGAAAAACGAACCTATCTTAAAGAAACTTTCACTGAGGGATACTGCATTCAAGATGATGTAAAGAATTTATACGAGAACTGCAACTTTGGGATTACTTAAACACACTAGGGCTGGAGTGAAACCTGTTCAGATCTGTGTACTACTGGAAATATTTACAAGTGTTTGTAGTTCATTAACACATAATGCCAGTTAATTCTGTTGTCCGTTATGGTTCCAATGGAATTATCCTTGTCAGGATGTAATGTAACATGATTCATCTATATATTTCCAGGTTTTTTTCAGTGCCAGTGCCTTATTCCTGCATAGTTGAATGTGGAGCTCTCTTGCTGTGTTCAGCGGCTCAGCAGCACCTGTGGCTGGAGGCCAGGCCGTGTGTGAGGCAGTATGTGCCGAGTGAGGGCTGGAATCTAGGTTTTGAGAGCAACATCTGTATGAATGGTGGCATTGTCAGAGAATGATGTCATTAGAAAGTGACGATGAGCTCAGGCACAGCTGAAATGTGCAGATATGATCAACTGAACACAGACATTTAACTGCATATAAAGAGAAAAATATACTGTATGTAAATACCACATATACCATAATCCATATACTGTAAGTCCCTGTGAATGAGATGTTACTAGTTACTATAGAAAAAATAACATAAGAATGAGGACATAAATAAATAAATAAATCCTTTAGTGGGAGGAGTTACATCTCCCCTAAGAAATGTAGAGTAATCTGTAGTGTAGTATGCTGTTTCAAAATGAAATCTGTGAGAATCCCACACAGGATTCACAGCACTTTTAATGATGACAAGACAAGAGAGGGCTCCTAACTTGGGCTCCTGGTTTTGCAGCTGGTTGTAAGTTTATTTATTGAGTGGACAGAGGATTGAGAGACTACCATGTGTTTGTCTTAGTGTAGCAGCTTGTTGTTTTAGCTGCAATAACACTGTTTTAGCTGCATGGGCATCCACGCTTCACAGCCTGTCAATGTAGTCAGCCACCATGGAATCTAACTTGGTTAAGCACACTCAGTGATGCAGACTCAGATGCAACCTATATATATATATATACATATATATATATATATATATATATATATATATATATATATATATATATATATATATCAGATCAGATCAGAACACAAAATATAGTTCAGGTGGTTGCCAGTCTGGGGAGCACCGTGCTCTGTGTTTCTCATTATTTCACCTAATTACCGAACCGATTATGACCTGATTCCAGGGCCAGATTGCTCACCCAGAATGAAGTCTAACTCACTCATTGTTCAGATCAGTACCAAACGTGACCTCCGCAATCACAGGCGATCTACACCATTACACTTTTACTTAGTCTTTGATGTCAGGCATTTTTCACTGACCTGTTATAGCAAAGCTGGCAGCTTAAGGTACAATCAGCTTTGTTTTTACAGTAATGTGATCCACGTGATAGTCAACTGAGAGTTTCTTTTAAGCCCTAACTTGTAAGTGATATGGATGAACTGTGAAGCCTTGAACTGCTCTAATGTCAGGCACTGCATTATCTATAGTGTAAAGTGATGGATGTTTGTGTCCATAGTAAGAGCAGCCCTGATTACAGCTGCTTAGCCACAGTTAGACCAGGAGGTCTGTGTGTTTATGCTTTTGTTAACTGAGCCTGATTAGGCCTCTCCTGCATTACCCAGCTTGCCGCCTTCAGGCACAAGCAGTTTGAGAGAGAAAATAATTTTGTACAGCTTCCATTGAGAACATTATCCATTCTGCTAATAGTGAATAACAGCACTTTTACTAAAAGCTTGCACAGTCTTACAAATGAAAGCAAACATTCAATATGGTATTGAGTAGAGTTGGATCAGTAAAGTGGACTTTCAGTCTGTCTTCCAACTCTATGGGGGCAGCTGGTATAAATTGGCTAACAGGCCTAAGCCTCTGTGTCTTTTAAAGGTACATAGATATCAGTATAAGGTTTCATTGTTGGCATCTGACATCCATATGAGATTATTTGCTGTTAACAAATGTCTTAAGGTGGATAACTCTGGACTACCAATGGTGCTAAGAAAAGTACACATAATGTTATGAACAAGCAAGGCTGGGGCTGATTTCTTTCTAGTGAAGAGTGTAGATTCATGCCACCTATCAGTGACAGTCATGTCAGGTGATTACACAGGGTGAAAGGTCACTTAGATTTGATCTCCATTTCACTGACACATCTGTAAAATCATCGGCAGTAATTGAGAAGGTGCATGTAAAATCAGATGTGGGCTTAATGCACAGGAACAAGATGGATTATTTAATCTATCATTCCATTTCCACCAACACCCAAAATGTCTTTGGTGGAGACAATAAAAATACACAGAATAGGCACACACTGTCCAGTAAAATAATTTCATATTATACAAAAAGATAAATGATAAAACCATTTAGCATTTTTTTTTTTTTTGAATGAAAGGTTTCCAACTTTTCTGCATGTTTGGTATTAGGAGGAAGCACAACATGAACTCAGTAGAGCATTACAGACTTTAAACACTCCAAAAAAATTTTGAAACCATGTATACAGCTGCTTATCTGCCTTTACGTGTGTTGTGTTAGAGTCCCTCTATATCTCATTATGCTGTCAATGAGATGTAGTGATATAATGCATTGCTCAATCAAGTAGTTTCATTGTCAAGCTATTGATGTTAGATTTTAGCCTCCCATCTAATATCATGACCTTCCATCCCTGATTGTCCAGTATCTTCTTGTAAATGAGCTGGGGTTCTTTTTATGCATGCTTCAGAGTAAAAGTGATCATGGAGGACCAAGCTTTGTCTATCAGGTCCAAATGAAAACAATTATGGTGTCCTGGAAGAAATGATCCTAGGTCATCATGCTCACACCAAACCATTTAATTAATCCAACCTCTGACCATTTTCACTAGGGCTGGTGAATGCATTGAAACAAAATAAATCAAATGGGTTCCAATAATTGCAAATGGCACACATATTCATGTCAGTAAGGCTGTAGTAATACCAGATTTTGTGCCTCTCCCTCCATAAAAGCCTTCCCATAAGAAATCAGTTAAGTAGGTTCAAGCTCACAGCTGCTGGCAGAGCTTGGCTAAGCGAGGTGGTGTTTAGGGGGGAGGTCTCATAAAATGAGCTAATAGGGGTGTGGTGGAGAGTTTGGACATGCGCACTTGCGTTCACCACAGCTGGGATTGAGAGGGTTGGAAAGAGACTCCCCTTGTGTCTGGCATGGAGGTTTGGGGGTGATGAGGAACCAGATGGGTGTCTAATACCCAAGAGCCCAAAGAGAACAGCAAATGGTGCCAGGAAATTTGGGGCTCGGATTTATGCAATAAGCAGTAATGTGTACATAATGCCTGGTCTGCTCTCCAAAGGTCTGGAATGGTTATATGGCTGTGTTTCAAGCATTAAGACTGTGGACTTTGTATGGTTTAATGCTTATTAACCTTCTTCTAACAGCAAAAGGAGATGAGTTTAAACAACAAAAGCATATATTAGTTATTATGTCAAATAGTGAACTGATACTGATGCTCATATACTGTTCACAGAGACATGGGGCTTGATTTTTAAAACAGTGTATGGAATTTATTGAAAGAGAATTGAAGAAAAGAGGAAAGATGAGGGAGAGATGCATAGAAAGTAACAGGTGATCAATGATAGCAGCAAGAGCAGTGAGCCTGGCAGATATTTGCCAACTACACACACACACACACACACACACACACACACAGAGTCTTCACTGCTCTACTGTGAAGAGAGTGAAGAGTGTCTTCACTGCTCTACTTCTACCTAGGGGCTCCCTTTTCCCTCTGACCTCATTCAGCCTGATTTATTCCTGAAGCAGTGGGTGGGGTCCTCTCTCTCTCTATTTACACTCTTTTATTGATATGAAGTCATCCCTCCATTCCATGGAACTTGAATTTGTTAGGATGCACCCCAAAGCACTCAGTGCAACATCACTCAAGATTTAGTGTCACAGTAGAAGTGAAAATAAATACCGTTAAAGTGCCATTATGTACCTGTAAGAGAGATAACCTAGGAAAAAAAAATGAGGTGTCAGAGGTGAAGGATGATATAGTGGAATTTAGACACTAGTTGTAACTTAAACCATCAAAAATGCATGTTCTTGGAAGGCTTTGTAAGAAAATCAAGATTTTAAGATGCTACTTAAGCAGCCTGATCCATTTTGTATACCAGTGGCATTATATGTTATTTAGAAAATAAATCACAGCTTATGCTTTTCATTGCCTGCGTTTTCATGCGTTTCATTACTCTATTATGGTCTGCATTAGGATGGACACTGGTTTCTTTACTTCTTCAAGATATATGAAAAGACATGACGCTTACACAGTCTGGTCATTACCATGATACTATTAGCCTAGCTCAGTGGGGAGAGCGCTAGCCTGCTAGCATCTCATGATATAGTAAAATATTTACTTAGTAAAGCTTAATGAGTGTTTGTGCAAATTTGTTGTCATGATTCCTCCTGATCAAACAGACCGAACTCTTACACCTTTAGTACATTTCACTCACTCCACTGGAATTTATAATGATAACTATCACCACATACAGCCTCTGCTCATAATATACAGATAGTTGACACAAACCTGACAGACTAACTAGTAAGTCTAAGCTACATAAAGGGTAACTGTTGAAATATAGGGCAATATTTATTTCGGAAATTGACAGACTGAAAAATACTAGTACTGCTTTTAGCAAATTCTGCTACAATCGTGAACATAGAGTTTCCTTGAATAATCATTGATATTACAGATGGCTCTTTGCTTCTCCATTCCTACGATGGCTATGAGTCAGTTCTTTGAGATTGCAAGATGAATCATATATCTGAATCATAAAGACCATTTTGGTGACTGGATAACTGAGAAATGACAGGTAACTGAGCAGCATGAAAGAACTGATATGCACAAAGTAGTGAATGTGTCTGGGGAAACTAAAAGTAGTCAAATGCAAACCATGTCTGCAAGTCTAATAGTAGGAAAGTAAAAATTGAAATTGAACAAGGCATTTATATTTCCAAAACATATTTAAGTACAGTAACTGTGCACTGTCTAAATCTCTGTGAGTCTATAAGATGTAATCTACATCACAATTTAAGGTGAGGGAGACAGGGATAAGAAGAAAGAAGAGCAGGCAATTCTGCCATGTCCCCACAGGCCTCCACCTGTAACAGGATAATGAGTGTTTAGCCATGGCTCTGCCATGACAAGGAGAGGCTGGACTGTCATTAGAGGCTCATGCAGCTGCTGCTTCAGGTCTGTGTGAGCAGCACAGTCAGCCCGTACTGTTCTAATGTCTGTTTACACCTCATCATGACGCCTGATGAGGCTTCTGCACACACTCCAGCCATGCTGAGCTAGGCTCTTGGCTAACGTCATAGAGGGTTTGTATGGACGTAATGTGCACCGGATATATTAGACGTTGTCCAGGGAAGTTCAGTATTACCAGAGAGACTTGGAAAAGAACTTCTTCTGCATCTTCTTTTGGCCTGAGGTTGTTCTTTGGTGAGAACCATTCCTCTCTCTCTCTCTCTCTCTTTTTTTTTTTAACAGATTTTCATGGGAATATTGGATGTTTTAGATGGCTTAAAGAAATGTGGTCGAGTTGTTGCTGTGTTTATGGTATAGTAGATTGTTGCTTGTTCACTGTTTTGCCAATTCAGCTGGAAGCGTGTGTGAATGAGAGGATCCAGTCAGTGCAACAGCCAGGGCAACATGTTTTAAGTGAGAACATGTTTGACTGAGAACTCTTACACTTTGGGTCTTTTTTTACTTTGTGTGAAAATGTGAGATTCAAGAATGCGTTTCAGTGGAGTGACATTGCTGACTTTACTATGGTAGGTATGTATCTGTTCAGACTGCCTGGCTCCGTCTATTGTGGCATATGCACTTATACAACCTCAAGAGCAATGCTCTTTTCTGGGCGGGGGGTTGGGGGGTGCTGCTCCATGGAGCTAGAGCGAATGGTGATTGCATTAGCATACTGATAGCACCCACTTTTCCTTTGCCCCAGAAGTGATGGATAGATAGCTCTTCCATGGAGAAAAAAGATAAACTCTACTTCTCCCCCCTCTTCCTCCATCTCTTCCTTCCTCGTCTTCCTTCCTCCACTGGCTCGCAGCCAAGATGAGAGTAAGTGACACTTCTGCTGATGCTAGCCTGATGCTTGTCAACCCTGCCGGGCCCCAGACAGTGGCATTCCACTGCGTGGGAACTGCACGAATCCTACAGGGTGGCTGGGGGAGATAGAGATAGGTGCACAGCTGCATTGCTCCAACTGCTGTTAGCCTACCACTGACTGATGGGTGGTCCACTCAGTCAGATGTGTTTTTGTGCCCTTTGACCCCAATATGTCTGGTGGGTGGATGGATGAATGATGGTGCTTTAGTGTTGGTGGTTCCGCCATATTCTTCTATCCATCAGTGCTGGATATAGTGGGTTGCATCTAAACATGCATTAAATAAGACGATGATGAAACATTTGGCCTGGCTGGTGACATTGAACCACTGAACATAGTGGATGCAGTGTGGTTGGCTGGATTTAAGAATATGTTTGTCACCTGGTATGTTTTAATTATTGTGGAAAGTCTGTATGCATTTAAAATGTCCTACTTTTCATTTATATATATTGTGCTTTCAGTGGGATTTTATACATTTGCTAAAATGGATATTTTCAAGAAATGATTCTCCTCTTATTTAATGTAAATGTTCACATGAAATATCTCCTTTGAGTTCCATGGGTTCTGGTTATCACAGCTCAAAATCTTAGATCGCCAAGAACAAACATCTCCAGGATATTTGACACAGATGTAAACAAATCTATGAAACCAGGGACATGGCAAACAAAGCGAAGCTAATTCAGTCACTGTTCAATCAAAATCACATAGTTGTCTATTTGTTGACCAAATAAACCAGCATATGAGGCTGAATGTGTGTCAGAGCAACAGAAATAAAACAAAAGTTGAACAGTGGTAAAGACGTACACTTATCTGTACTGTCTGCTGAGAATGTTATGCTAGTTTTCCTTATATTGTCATTAGTTTAGTTCATCAGTCAGTGTATAGAAAGTATCCAGCCATCCTCAGTTGCTGGTGGTAGTTTGTGAGTGATGGTGAGAATGAGCTTTAGGAGCAGTTACAGAATGCAGGAGTAGTTGGTAGACTTCGTGGGTTGCAGTGTTTATTTAGTGGGCAGAGTGAGGTGTGCAGTGTTTGGCAGATGTGAGTTGTAAAAGTGCTCTGGTAAAGGGGGTTGTAAGTGTAGTATGTAGCTTGTATTGGTAGTGGTAATGGTGAACACTATTGTCCAGAAACTGCTGTAAAATATGGGTGGGTGGGTAGGTGGGTGTGCAGCTGGCAGAGGTAAATGTGGAACCAGTGATGTGGCTGGCCACAACAAAATGCATGGGAATGGAAATAGCTCAGAGGGATTGGGTGGCTCTCTTTGGCTGGTACAGGAGCAGTCAAATTCAGTAAAAATTATCAAACTGATCTGAGTTTATTTTGGTAAACAGCAACCATGATTTGTTTAAAAACCCTAAAGTGAGTATAAACTTGGATTCATTGCTGTTGATTCATATTTTCATGAGCGGAGTAATGCTTTTTAACTCTAAAGGTCTAGAAGAGCTGTGCTATGGTGCTTTATGGGTAAAGCTGTTAGCATTGGGTATCATCTGAAAAAGTCCACCATGTAGTAGTGAGGGGAGTGACAGTGGGAGAGAGTGGGAGTGAGGGGGATTGGGGTAGGGGGTTGAGAAAAACAGAGGGGAAGGGAGGAGGAGAGGTTGGATGAATGATGCCGTGCGCTGATGCTGGCCAGCTGGCCATGCTTCTTGGCAAGAGGAGTGAATGCTCCAGCCACTGGCTCTGACTGACAGCATCTGGAGTGACAGCAAGCTTCTATACTATTGTCATTATATTTTAATATTAGCATACTCTACAGTCTTTCCCAAATATAAAAGCTGGATATTTCTCATGTTCCTATTTCTCTTAGATTCCTATTTCTCTATTGCTTTTGTTTTTCATTGGTCTTTAAGTCTGTTTCCTTTTAAAATGACTCCACCTGTGCAGCTCAAATGGAAATACTGTACATGCTGTAGACTCAACACACTCTAAAAATACGCTTACTTTCCAGTGTAAGTCTAAAAGGCTAAACGAATGCGTCCAGACATAGATGCACTTTTTTTTAAAGCTTGCCTTCATCTGCTGTCAGGCAGATCACACTAGTGGCCACATTTTGGCAGCTTATGACTGGGCTTGTGGGTTTGTTAATAGTCTGGGTGGTTAAAGAGCTGCCCAGAAAAACAGCTCAGGGAGAGAGAGCACAGGCAGGTAAACACACACTAAACACAGGCACTTTGACTGAGTGTTTCAAGGCCTAAAAGTTTTCCGAGTAGGTCTATGCAAAGCATTTAAGTCTACCACACTGCTGAAACAGAAAAGGAGACAGAAGGGGAAGTTGTATAGTGTATAGGCCATATGGGCCTGTCACTGGTATGGCACATAGGAGGACATGAAAGTTGAGAGTGACGACAGACAGTGGAAGAGTGTGTTTATGTGCATCTAAGAAGCAGTGTAAATTGCACTCTAGAGTGTGTGTATGAGTGTGGCTCAGACTGTAAATATTACTAAGGGACTTAAATGAAGAATTACAGCCATATTTGCTTGTGAGTTTTATGTGCATCTAAAAAGAAAGACACGTTGTATTTACTCTCCTGTTATGAATCATGGTTGCACCCTGTGGCAGCTGTGTAAGCTGTTTTGGTCATACTTCATTTAAAAAAAAAGGCTTATGTGTTACACCTCAGGTGCAGCCTTTCAGTGTTCTGACCAAAGGTGCTTTTCATCTTTCTTCATATTGTTTCTGTGTAAACAGCAGGGAGCACTACACATTACCAAATGAATTTATTTTCTAGTTTGCAACACTACTTAAATGCCTTGTTTTCTCTTGTTTCTTCTATAAAGAGACTGAAAGCTGCTCTGGCTCACCATCCGGGGCCTATCTCCAATGGCAACATGAATACGATGGGTCACATGATGGATATGATGTCGTCAAGGCAAGAGCAGAGCAGCCATCACCATCTGCATTCTCACCCTCACCAACATATGCAGGCCCCGCCGCATGGTTACCCACACCACGGCCACCACCACAGCCACGCCCAGACAGGCCACCACCACCCGCAGGGCCACGGACACCATAACTCTCACCCAGGCCACCTACACCCTGCACACGGGCACCAGACGTCTCCTCACGCACCAATGCACTCCGCTGCCCCCCAGGTAATTCAACAATATCTCTATCAATGTCAGTAGATTTCCCCTACTGTGCCGTTAATACAGATATACCACTATATACTGTCAGAAAAGATGTTTCATGTTTTTTCTGTAATTTTAAATTTGGTTGCATTGCCTTTTAATTGCTTAGCTTGAAGACCTAGTTGCGACCAAGTCTTAACTTTCTGGCTGATGTTTTGAGGTGCTGCTTCAATATTTCTAGATAATCCTCCTGCCTCAAGATGCCATCTATTTTCTGAAGTGCACCAGACCCTTTTCCAGCAAAATACCCCCACACATGATGCTGCCACTCCTATGCTTCACAGTTGGGATGGTGTTCTTTGGATTAAAAGACTCACCTTTTTCCTGCATACTTTGCACTGATCATCATGGACAAACAATTCAATTTTTGTTCATCTGACCAGAACTCTTCTCTAAAAACCTAGGTCTTTGTCCTGGTGATCACCTGCAAACTTCAGTCTGGCTTTGTTTACCAGTCTTGGAGTAGGGGCTTGTTCCATGCATGACAACCTTTCAGGCCATGGTGATGTCAGACTCTTTTGGCTGTACATACTTTGGTACCTGATGCCTCCAACTACTTCACCAGTTACTTTGTTGTTGTCTTGGGGTTCAGGTGAAACTTTTCCATTTCTACAGGCCATTTCTAGTCATTTTATGGCCACACAGTTACCTTATTTTAAACATAGCCAACATATATATCAGAATATCTGTTTGCACCCAGGGAAAAATAGCATGTCTTTTTAATAAGCTAAGCTAGTGAGCTACATAAGCATACCATAATTTGCCAGCTTACTAGACAGTTTAGCTTATCCAGCACTTTCTAGCTATCAAAGTTTGTTAAGTATTATATAATGCAATTAAAATAAATCACTACCAAGATGTTGCTGTTATGCTGTTATGTTCAGCCAGTAGCCAAATTTGATGGCAAGCTAGCTAGCTACAATTAAGCTAACTATTGTATTGCCTAAACCAGTAACTGTGGTTGCTAGCAAGGTAGCTAGCATTAAGATAACTGTTAATCAAAACTACCAGCCATATTTGCTAGTAAGCAAGTTAACACCAGGGTAATTATTATTTGTATAAACCATTATCCAAAGTTATTAGCAAGCAGTCCAACATTTGGCTAATTATTTTGTAATTAAAATCATTATTCAGTTTTGCTAGTGTAATCCTGTTTTTATAATGATAACAACAGATTAACAACAAATATTTATAGAGATACACAGACTGAAATCATATGGGGATCCTCCAAATATCACATATATGCATGGGTTGGAGTGAAAATGAGATGAAGGTAATGTGACAGGGCCTAAAATCTCATTTTTATTTCATATTTACAAAGACAAGTATTTTTTTCCCCAATATTTTCGCCTTGTTACAATGACCTGAAGGTCTGTAAGAAGAATATGACTTAGGTTGAGCTGAAAGTAGTTAATCTGAGGTTTGCTGAATGGGTTGCATTAACAGAAGACTGTGTGTAGGCTACTTAACCCACAAAACTCATTCTCCATAATGTGGACTTGTGCTGTTTCCAAATGCTCATATTGTATCAGAACTGCCTCTCTCAGATATCACCCTAGTTTACAGTATGATCAGGAATTTTTAGTTTTAGTCAGCACTTTAACTAAAACTGCAGATTTGTGTAGTAATTTTCATTGTGTAATGAAATAGCCAGGATACAAAAGAAAGAAAAAACATTCTTCTCTTAAAAAGAAAAAAGATACAGAATAAAATTTTATTGTGGGTTCACTAATATAAAATGAAAGTTATACAAGTAAGTATAATGGGATGAGAAATGAAAGAATTTCAGGTTTGTGACTTCACTGCCCATCTCTTTATGGAATTTTCCAACTCAGTCTGTCTTTTTGTGTTTCGGAAATTCTGCCTCCAGTGTATTATTAAGCCAAACAAGACGGCCTGTATCCACACCATTCATCAAAAACTGCTGCATTTTCCAACACCCTAATGCAACCTGCAGTGATCTGAAGGCTGCAAGTACCAGCGACTGCCAAGTCCACGTCAATGAGCTTTTTTGTGGGCATGCTTAGCTGCTAGCAGACCTGTTCACTGGACATCTAAAAGTGTTAGCCTGAATGGACCTGGGTGGTGGAAAACTGGACTTTGGCACCACTTTATGAGGGTGGGGTAGCCTGTAAATCAGTGTGCTTCTCACACGGCCACGGCCATCATAGGGCCAAGCAGGCACGTGCACAGAACATATGTTGTTTTAAAGGAACCTCCCAAACTGCAGGGGAGATTTTAGACAGGTGATTGGCTGGCTGCCTAGAAGTCTGGTAGAAGGACATGCAGTAGTGATGATGGATGGCTGACTTTATGGTATTTATTTTCGACAGAGAGTCTTACAATTTCCTTTTTTTTTTAAATTTTTTATTTTATTTTATCTTTTTTTATACAGTTATCCCCAGCCGCGCAGCAAATGCAGCCCACGCAGACACTGCAGTCTGGACCACCCAGTGGGGGTCGGCGCAGACGCGTGGTGGATGAGGACCCTGACGAGCGCCGGCGCAAGTTTCTAGAGAGGAACCGGGCGGCCGCTACACGCTGCAGGCAGAAGAGGAAAGTGTGGGTGATGTCTCTGGAGAAGAAAGCTGAGGAGCTCACCCAGACTAATATGCAACTTCAGGTATGCGTTGTGTCCCAGTTCTCCCACACACAACTTAGTCTGACAGAAACCATTTCAGGGCTGATTCTGCTAAATGTATTCCACCAAGTCCTCATATTTCACAACATATTAGGTCGAGTAGAGTGGCCCATAAATGTGGCTGGAATGACAGCTGATGCTACTGTAGTCAGGGAGCAGATGGGGCTCAAATAGGCCTATGTGTGAAAGAGGAAAGGGCACAAGCTAACTAGGTGAAACTAAAAGAGGTCCAGTTGCTGCTGACAGTTGGGTTTGTGGATCAGTAAAACCGAAAACCACAGAACATGAGTAGATATTGAACATAAGTTAGGGCATTTGCAGGATAGCAACATCTAAACAACTAGTTTTCTGTTGAATTTTTTATATTGCATATGGACTCAGCTCCAATCCAAAGTATTCATCAGTTTTGAAACAGCCTGTTCTTTATCACAATGATTCACACTGCGGTCACCTACATTAAATTATCCTAAATAAGATTAACACCAACACTGTAACACAGTGTAACTGATTTGCCTTTTGCTTCCCTGCTCACTTGGTTCTCACACCACTATTCTGATTCTTATTAGCCAACAGACAATAAAAGACATGTTTAAGTAGTTTGTTCTCTTTCATCACTCTGGCATGCTCCAAATAAGTGCATTGCCCAGGCTTGTTTTGGCTTCCATCTCCTCATTAAACGATCAGGATATTCAAATTCTTTATTTAATAAGACCAGCCAGAACCATATGCTCGTTTGTAATGAGACTTGTAACCGCAGATGAGCGAGTGTCTGCTGTGAAGTCTGTTAACCACACACTCAAGTTGATTTTTTAAATTTTGTTGATGATTATTATTGTGGTTAAGTATTACAACATAATGACACCTCCATGAAAGACCTTACCTGTAAAACATTTCTGCAATTTATCTCTCTCCAACTGAAGTGATGTGACAGAATAACCGTATCTTACGCTTGTTTTTGTTGGATATCTAAGCAGTGTGTTATTTTGAATGTAGACACATGTGATGATGGATACTGAGCACATACACACATACAGGACACATCTTAATAGTTTATCAGCATATAAATATATAATCTCAGATTATTGCTGACATATGTTGTAACAAGCCTGTTCCACCAAACTATTTATCTCTCCTGGCAAAACAATGTTTGAAGTGGCTTTTAATATTGTTTGTTGTTGGCAGAATGAGGTGAGCATGCTGAAGAATGAGGTAACTCAGCTCAAGCAGCTCCTACTGACACACAAAGACTGTCCCATCACCGCCATGCAGAAGGAGTCACAGGGTTACCTCAGTGAGTGTTACACACATCTGCCCAGTGGTGGCACTACTATACATTATGCATCATGCGTAGCATCAATTCCCTTTTTAGTGCTCACACACACACACACACAATTTCAACACTACATCAAGCTAAAATGAATCCTGTATGATATACAGGTGTTTAAACAGCACAGGTACATCAAATCAGCTTTGCTCAGTTTACAGAGGTATAGACTTATCCACACCAGAAATTTGGTGTACGGATGTTGGATGTCACGAATTAGGGGTTTAACGCAATGACACTATCTGTATCTGTTTAGTGCTCCAAATATTCATATCTGTATCTGTATTTGGATTTAAACCTGAAATGGGCATGGCCTAAATTCGAAGGATTTTTTTATAGTTAAATATGACTCCCACCACTATGTCCCCAGAAAACCCCAGAGGTAGAAATGCTGGCATTGTCAACATGGGGTGTGAATTCTGGCTCTGAAAGTTCCTCAACCTCAGCTGTTTTTAAGTGTTTTTTAATTCGGCTCATGCAGTTATTATTTTTGTTTGTACCTGCTCACAATATTTTCTAAAAAACTTTTTTGGCTCTATTTCCCAATATATAAATACATTTGTAGCTCAAATGTACTACCGTGACCCCGACCCGAGTGAGTGATGAATGCAATACATGTCGACTCACTTTCACTTTAATTAATGTGGTCTCTTTGATGGCTGAGCTTCCCACATGCTTCATATCTGATCTGCTCACATGGAAGTAAAAACCTCCTGCTTGCATGATTTTTTTTTGTCCCACATGATCCCTGTCCTGATGCAAACCAGTGGCCAATCTTTCTTAAAAAAATGTCACACCTCCTATTCATATCTGTATCTGTGTCTAGAATACATTATCTGTTCATTCCAAATAAGGTATTTGTATTTGGTTACATCCCTATTACAGATAAAATTCCATGTTAATACTGTCTTCTAGATTTCTGCAATTTTAAGCAAGTCTGAATTTTTGCCAACACGTACAGCCAACTGTGACTGGACACACATTTACACACACACACAAACACACACACACTTACACACAGAGCTAATTTATTCCTCTGCTTCTCAGGTCCAGAAAGCAGTCCAGCAGGAAGTCCGACCCCTGTGACCCAGCAGCAGGTCATCCAGCACAACACCATCACCACATCCAACACGGCCCCCAATCACTGCACAGACATCAACCCCATCCACTAGAGACTCTCTATGTCTTAGACGCTCGAACAGCTGCACCATGAGCTCCATGAACAAAGGCACACCTCTGGGCCTCTGCAGCAACTCTTATTTCCATATGTTTTTGGTACATGTAAATCTCATGGTTTCTTTGTTTGTTTTTTTTTTTTTTGCTGTTTTTTAATTTGAAAATAGTTTCAAAAGGAGGCCTATCAAAATTAATCCAGTGCTGAACTTTTTAGCATGACCCGTTCACACAAATTCAAGGTACAAAGTCGAGGGGTTACCATGATTTTACATCTGAAGAGAGAGTTTGAGACTGTTTCTGCGTGTTTTACTGATTTACTGACTGTCCCTCAAATACTACTGCCTTCCCACATATGCAACAGTCAAATTGTAGCCTTGATGTGTCCTTTCTCATTGCTCTGAACTATAATGCCAAAAAAGCTGTTCTTTTTGTATCTGTTTGTATTTACAAATGATTTATGATAATTAACTGTTCTGTTACACTTCCATTCTCCTGCAAGGCGATGAAAAACGAAAACCTAATTGATAATCCATTATGTATTGATGACAATAATGATGTTAAATGGAAGCAATATACATCAGTCTGACGTATGCTCAACAACTTGGCTGTCATTTTACTATCAATTTACCAGATTTAATTCGCAACATCACAGTGCAGTAAATTATCTGCTTAGCTGGTGCTTGGCTGTGCTGCTTTCAGCAGTGGCCAGTAATTTTAAAATCAAGTTATATCAAGTAGTGTTTGATTTGAGTTTGAGTGTCTGCCTTGTTGACCATGTGTCAGAATTCTGGTGAGGCCCACTGTATGTGTGTGTGTGTGTGTGTGTGAGTGTGAGTCAGAGAGTGCATGAATCTCATTGGCTGCTCTAGCCATATGCTGAATCTCAGCACAGTGACACCCTGGAGACATCTCTGCTTACGAAAACCTCTGGGCCAAGTTACAAAGGCCTTCTTTAGAGTAAGAAAATAATGTAATCACCAGTAATCAATGTTTGTTTAAATCTGCAAGGCCATTGTTTTGTTGGATGAATATGAGGTTGAAATCTACCCTTTTTTGAGCATGGCCAGAAGAGTCTGTCTCTTGGTTGCTCCTTAAGTCTATGATTATGCAGTATGTAATATGATCATACAGTCTAACAGACTCAACAGATGTTGATTAGATTGTCTGGATTGAGAGAGATCCAGATTGGGTGCATAAGAAAGCTTTATGAGCAGCTCTGCCTCTCAAGGACCAAGCAAATACTCAATAGAGGTCTACAGAATTTCCTACAGCAGATACCTATGGGTCTGTAGGAGGTAAAATCTGCTGCTGCACTGGAGATCTTCATATTGATAGCAGCTTCTTCTTACTATAAGGACATTCCAATGTGAACCCTATTTTTGCCCTTTTATCTTTGTTTGGTTGTTTGTACAAAAGACTTCTTTACCTCAGGACTGCATTATCCCAGACACGAAGCTGCCCACTGTAGCCATGAGTGGCTGAGCAGGCCTTGAACTCCTGATGAGGTTGTATCGATTAGCTGTCTCCCTTTAACTTTGACTTATTACATAGTGCTTTAGTTCATTTGTCTAAGGGAATGTAGCATTTTACTATTTCTAAACAGGTACCAATCTAAACTATGCTTTCCAGCTCTCACCATGTGCCTGAACTATTTTGTGACTTACTCACATGCAAAAGAATGTCAGTCATTATTAATATCGTACATTTTTTTGTGTTGAAGATTTTATGTTCTTTTGTAAAAGTTCAGACTAATTGCTTATTTGCATAGAGCTCTTCTTGGGGATTCACTTTGGTGGACACTTGAGTATTCCTCTGGACTTTGGAGGCCTGTGATGAGAGCACCTTGACCTTTTTTGACTTTTCTCAGGCATCCATGGTCAAGCCCAACTAAATCGTTACGTTTGCGCCAAAATGTTTCCCCCTAACAGGAGAAAAGGTCCTTTGTCCTGCAGATGAACTCTCAAGTATTCCACGGCTTGTCAAGGACATTTAACCCCTCTTAATTGGAACATATTGATTTCTTTCACCTTTCCATGCAGCACTGTGTCTGGAGCGGGAGCGTGCTAAACCACCTCCACATTTAGAGGAGGATCCATGTAGCTGTCTATGCACTTTGACCTCTGCGATTACAGCAGAGTTTGAAATAGCCATATTGAAGACTCAGTGATTCTTCTGTTCCCACACCAGCGAGATGCAGTCCCTGTCGTCCCATGGAGACAGAGGCATCGCAGTTTTTTGTATCTCCCAAAAAAGGAGTCCCTTATTGGGCCATCCTACTGGAATCCAAGGAAATGTATATCTTCACTTTCAGACTTTGTGTCTAGATGCTCTTATAGCTTTAAAAGATTTCAGATATCTCTTTCAGATGTCTCTTTCTATCTACGAAAAACTTTGTAGATAACCTTTGTAGGTTTTTCACACTGTGAAGGTGGCTGGGGTAGTAATGTGAAATAGAACAATAATGTTTTCTATTGAGTCTAAGACCTCATGCGTTGTGTTTGCATTCGGTCAGTTGCAGCAGTTTCCCCAATGAACGATGTAACTGAAGCCAGCACTTGCTACATGTAGCGTTGTAAAGAGGCTTTTTCTTTTCAGTTTTTCCATGATTGTGGTTTTGTCACAGTTAAACACGACCCTGATAATAGTACATGTGTGTCATCTCAGTGTGCATTTCAGTACTGCACTCTAGTTGCTGCATAGCAATGTAGTGAGCTAGCGAGAAAGTTGGCCACCATAGCTGTCTTAATCCAGACTAAAAATAGACCTGATATTTGTACGGAACTCTCAACTTTTGCATCCACGTTCTCCACTGTGTTAAAGGTTGTATATTACAGGCTTAACCAGGAAGGCTCATGAAAGATAACATTTAAATGGGTCTCTGTGGAGGACCGTATGGTTGTCAGTTGACACATTCATCATCCAGCAACATGTCTCAGGCTACACTGGAGTAGCAAAGTTAAACAACCATCAGACATCCTGCAGTATTTCATCTCCTCAGTCTTTTCATTTCAAATGACAGCAGATCAGGTTAACGTCCTCTATGGGCGACATCACCTCTGCTCACCGCAGAGGCCGAGAGCAAAACAGATTCAACTGGAATGATTTATAAAAGGAAAATAATACAGATTAATCTCATCTTGTTGATTTGGACATCGTTCCTTTTTTAAAAAATGGGCGAATAGGTTTGTCTTTTGTACTTGCTTTTTAAAAAAAATGGAGAGAAAAATGTGTGTGCAAGTATGCTTGTGTGTGTGAGTGTGTGTTATTTTTTGCAAGATGGTGGACATAAAAAAAAGTATAAATGTATCATTTGAAACATAAAAATATAAATATTGTATAGATTCTCATTAATCTTGCTCATGTAATGCAACCACCTTTCTTCTCGAAAGGAGTCAATGTTTGGTACATGTTGTAAATAATGTTTGCATAGCACTTCAAGTGTTTGTTCAAATGTTTGTTCAAATGTCTGTTCCTTTCTGTGCATAAACATTTCCTCGTTTATTCCACATCCTGGATTCAAACATGCCTGCATAACTTTGTACATTTTATATATGTTTGTGTTTGTTCATTTTTTTGTCTATGCCTATGTACAGATGTGAGATCACAGCAGCTATACAGCAGCTATATTACAGTATGGAAATAAAGCACTTGTTCAGTAACAAAGCAAGCCAAGCTTTATTAAGGGAAAGATAAATATGATTTTTTTGTCATTGCCAGTTGTTTGCTAAATGAAGTGCATCAATCTACAGTACACTTACATCTAAACCATTACACAGGATAATAGGTCTCAAAAATATTGCTTGTATTTCATCTATATGCATACATTTAGCTATGCTTGTTAGCTACTTTACACTTTAAACCACAATTTCACAAATTCTTCTAGACCTCTATAACAGGTGAGAGGAATAAACCATAACAGTTGTCCATCAGCATAGCTTACACAATAACTTCCAACAATTATAGTAGACGAGACTTTTCTTCCTAATTCAATGCTCAGTTTGATTTCATCAGCTTGTTGAAGGACTTGTGTATGAATAGTTAGTAATATCTAATAATGTAGCTCATAAAAGTATATAATTACAATTAGATGGTCTAAGAATGAATTTGTGTTTATGATGAAGTGAGAGTGAGAGGAAATAATTATGCAGACTTTTGTTTTTGTTATTTAATATACTTCCAGTGCATATATCCACTTGGAATTTATACACGCTTATAGATATGAACACACATTAGGTATCTGTAGCTGTAAGTATAAAAAGAAATATGGTTAAAAAATGAAATTTTATAGGGGACAAAGAATTCAGACACTACAAATTAACAACATTAGTACTCTGTTGCAAAGCCGATGTTGCCAATTACAGCTTCAAGATGACTACGGTAAGAAATAATTAGCCTTTTGCAGCGTTGTGGTTGAGTTTTGGTCCATTCCTCTTGGCAAATCATCTTTAATTCCCCAGGGTTATGAGGATCCCTCTGATGGACTTGCAGTTTCAAAATCCTTCATAAATAATGTGGTCTAGGTTGCCTAGGTCATGCAAGGACCTTCACCTTTTTTTGAAACCATTCTTGAGTTATTTTGGCTGTATGTTTGGAGTTGTTGTCTTCTTGCAACATCCATCTTCTCCCCAGATTTCAGTTTCTTGGCTGAGGAGATTAAATTCTTCTCTAATATATGACGTGTAATGCCCCAGTACCATTTGCAGAGAAGCAGCCCCATATCATGATGCTCACACCTCTGTATTGCACTGTGGGTAGAGTGTTCTTGGCATCATACCTGCAACTTTTTTTTCTCCAAACATGGCAAGCTGTATTATTGCCGAAGAGTTCCATTTTTGTTTTGTCTGACCAAAGTATTTTTTTTTTCAAAAGAGCATTTGATTTGTCTAAACACACACATCTTGTGCTTCTTTTCTTTTCTTTTTTTTAAAGCAGAGGAGTATTGCGTAGGGTATATGAGCAGAGGCGTGGGGTGTGGTCAGCATCAAATAAAATCCTGACCCCAAAAATTTTGAGGTAGGAAAAATGGCATGTGCTTTAGCTAGGATTTTTTTTCATAAGGTTACAAAATTATCATGACTAATATATTCCAGATATTTATGATGCATATAAACATACGATGTACCACTGTAACAAAAATAAGCTAAAAGTTAGCTTATGCTGTCTCAAATTAATTGGGACAGTCTTAAAATACAAAAAGTGCATAGAGAAAAAGAGTTGAGATATAATCAATACGTGAAACACCCCACAAGATTTCATAAAATATTGGAACATGTTGATGAATTTGGATAAGATTTTTTAATCCAAATTTTTCTTGAAATTTGATCTATTGATCCCATCAATAATTGTGCTACGAATAATATTTTTTTAAATGTGTCACTGAGGATGAAAATAAAAGCCTAAACCAGTGGAAATGTGTCTCAGATTACCAAACATGTTAAAATGGTTTCCAATCAGTCTTGACCAAAGGGTAAACCATATAATCTTATAAATATTATAAGGTTATAAATATTATAACCTATAATATAAATATTTTTTCTTCACATTTAAGCAATCAACACCTTGAGGATTTCAGAAATGTATCATATGTTGAGCATTTGATTTTATTAATGACAAGAAAGCTCAGACAATATGAAAATTCAAAAACTGTCACAATATCTGAACTTATCTTATGTTTCGGGTATTTTACCTGGTCACCCGTTAGGTCCACCAGGCAACAATGATTCTGTAACTAATTTATATTTTTCCCCCACTTCTACTTACTTTGTCTTGTTTGTGTTTCTGACTTTTTCCTCCTTCTGTGATTTGTCATGCATTTTTCCTTTATCGGTTGGCTTAGAATGATTTGTGTTTATTATTCTTGTTTGGGCCCTTTGGTTGCTCTTTGCTTTGTGATTCCTTCTGGTTTTCTGCTGTCATTGATTTTGTACGATTTGTGTTTTTTATTATTCTTTGGCGGTTTTGCCGAATCTGTTTTTATGCGTCTCACTATTGTTTTTGTTTTATTCGTGCTCCTGTGATTAGTATTTTTTTGTTCTTTTTGATTTGCATTGATTCCGATGTAGAGGGGGGTCCAGGGTGTCCTCTGCCTTGTGCCCTGAGTTCCTTGGGATGGGCTCCAGGCTCCCTGCAACCCTGTGTATGGAAAATGGATGGATTGATGATTCCAACTCCTATAAGCCTAATCATAACCCCTAAGCCTAATATTATGCCATAGAACAATAACACCACACATGTTTTTCAGGCCTGAAACACACCAAGTTGTCTCAACCCCCTGGACTTTTTGGTACTTGTTTTTCTTTTCTTGTTTTTGTTTGTCTCTAGTTACCCCTGGCCAAGTTGGCAAAGCCATACTCTCTCCAGTGTATGAAGTTTGAGTGCCCCCTAGTGCATAGGCTTATCTATTCCATATAGTGGTGTCAATCCATCAACTAAACCTTTACATACATAAGGTTCTCACATACAGGAATTCTCACAAAAAGTCTGCTATTCCTTCTGTGTGTGTGTGTGTGTGTGTGTGTTCCTCTTGTTTCAATCCTGTTCCCATTCTACTGTGGTTGTAAGACATGACACAAACATTAGGGCATCAATCAGTCCATCCATCAATTAACAAATATACAAAACCTTTACATTATTCATAATTTAAAACAGGGATTATCACACATACAAACATTTGGTACCTTTTTGTCTGTTGTGTGCTCCTTTTCTTTAACTCCTGTTCCCATTCTATGATGGTCTTGTGTCCTAACATGAGCATAATAGCAATTTGACATTAAACTGTGTCTACCACTGACACAAGTTTTTCTCATAGTATGAACTATTGTATATGAAACATGACAAGTTTTTAATGGCAGCACGCACACGCACACGCAACATGCTCAGTTAAAACACAGAGAATGTTTGTGTGTAAACTTGTGAGATGACATCAAATTAAAATTAAAAACCAGGAGTCTCACTTTTTCAGTAGCTCAGAGGGCATCCAACGGGACATGGAGTGGAGTTTGCAACCCTATGTATGGAGCAAACAAAGTGAAAAGAAGCCATTTAGGATGCAGCTTAATTTGAAGATGATGGATGGTTCTCAAGAATGTTTTGCTATGGCTATGATGATTGGGCCATTTGCTGTAATAAATTCACACACCTGTTCTGTCAGAGGGGCGCTCAGTGGAGCTGCTGTCTTGCCTTTTGTTGCCTTTTTGCTGTCTTACCTGTTATGGGATCCACACCTCATGACACATTGGTACATGCTACATACAAAATGGCCAATCATGTCGTAAGGTTAATCTAAATTTGGAAATTTTGAACTAAAACAATTACATTTTGGGATCAGGAGAAGAACAAATGAGGACCATCACATCCAAAAGGGGTTGCCTAAAGGAAGTACTGTGGATGATACATGATACATGAATCATTGTTTCATTATTGTTTCACAATCATTAGGGCATAAATCAGTCCATAAAATCAATCAATCAATCAAGCAAGCAATCAAGCAATCACTGTACAAACCAGTGTATGGCAGTCTGGTATGTGCTACATGCAAACTGGCCAATCATGTTATAGGGATCATCTAAAATTTGAAAATAAATAAACTTTGGGTTAAGAGTCAAACATCTGAGGACCATGACATTCAAAAGAGGCCGACTACATGTCAAACTAGAAGTACCTGCAAATCTATGGTTTTAAGCACATAATAGTTAGCATTATAATTCACTGTTTCTTGTGCCATTTTGTATTCCATATTTTATAATTAAATTTGTTATTGTAACTGAAAAAGGAAAACAATTGTTAGGTTAGATTATTATCAAAATAAATAGTCAACATTATTTGATTGCACAAAATAATCCATTGTTGCAGCCCTAATAAACACAAAAAAAAATTAACACTAATCTAAAATAATTATAACAGTATCTTTAGGTAGTTAGGTGGGTAATGTGCCTCCCTTTGGTTTAGGCTCTGTGGAAAATGGTGAGTCAAACTACTCACTACTACCTTTCATCTACTTCTGGAGACCACAGCATCACATTCACCAGAACCACCACATCTTGTATCATTTATACCCACAGGGAGGATGACCTTTTGTCTAATTATGACCAGCATATGAAAATCTATTCTTTTCTTTTTTTTTTTTTTTTGCTTGAAAAGTGTGCTTGGCTTATCTTTCTTTAAAATACTTGGTTTTACATGTTTTCTAATGCAGTGAAATTCATACATTTGCAAATGTGGCTTAAGTGTCCGAATACTTTTTGGGGCCACTGTAAGTGCACAATCTACAGAATGGCAACTGAAACTCTTAGATTTTATTCAAGGCCAGAGTGCAAGTCGCTGCAGGACACTACAGCCATACTGTTCAGATTATGGGCATACACTGCAACATATAGCATGAATATTTATTTATGACCGTGCCACACAAAATGTACTTATTTTGCCCAAAACCACAAGTGGTACCACTGCTAATTAGTTTAGTTTAACTTAGAAAACTATGGTGCACTTAAATACTTATTGTGTATGCTTGCCCCCTGTAGGTCAGAAATGGAAACAACTAGACTCTAGACTCTGTTAGCCTGTCCAAAATTATCTTCTTCTTCATCCCATTACCTAAACATGAGTAGGATTAGTAAACATGTCAACTCCTCCTTAACATCTATCTCACTTCTTCTGTACCAATCACATGTACTTGTCATGAAACATGGCCTGTTTCCCCAGCTCACCCATTTCACTGTAAAGCCATGGACCGCAAAGTGGGGTCTGTGATTTTCTCCTGTTTTGTTAGAATGATAGTAATCACAACTCACTATTATGAATGTTAATATATTCTGTATATATTATTGAGTTCTTATAGTTATTAGCCTGGTGACTTGAACTGAATCGCTTTAATCCAAACCACAATAGCTCAAAAACAAGTAGGCCTATAATTAACATCAACTTAATGCACCTAATGCATTTTTCTCAGTGGAAACCTCAGGAATTAAAAACAACCTCATGGCTCAGATAAATAGCAAAGTATTATTGTATACATTTAAATATCTAAACTGATATTTGAATAGTTGGATTATGTTCTGAGGAGATCTGTGATGTTTGGTTACAGTTGAAGTCCCTGGCTACAAAAATTTTGAGAACTGCTACCATGATGTACATGGTATTTAATTGATCAGCGGGGAAAACACTACATTATTGCAGAGCATGGTCCATTAAGGATGTCATGGAGCCACCACTAACAGCTGCATATGCGTAAGGTTACTGACATTTGGACTTATTTCAGCTAGTATTAGAATCTTTTTCATCAGTGGACAGCAGTAGATTGTATGTAGTTATGTAGAAGGCTGTTCTAGACTGCTTAAGCAGGGTTCGTCAACAAACCGACATGTAAATGTGAATCATTTTCTTTTTAGCTGGCAAAGAAAAAGTGTAGTTAATTACACAAGCATATGCTGCCAGCTTTTCTGTATACAGCAAGAAGGATTAGTACGTTTAAAGAGCAGCACAGGACAAAACAATGGCAAATGTGAATTTTGCTTGTGGTAGTCCAACTATATGGATCTATATAACCCTAAAAATATAGAAGTGATGTTGGAAATAGAGGATGATTTTTAAAAAATGTTAACACTTACATGACACTAAAACACCAACACTGTAGTGGAAACACTGTAACCAACACAAAGAGGTTAGGTTACTAATTATACTATTAATTAATTATGCTACGAAGGGTCTCTATTTGTGTGCCAAAAATGACAACAGCACTGTAAAGAAAACTGTAAAGAAAATTGTAAACTGTAAGTATTAACCGTTTTATCCATCACTCTGTAATGTTACTATGTAATCCATATATTTACAGGATTGCACACATTCCTGTAAAACATGACTGTTTTACTAAAACACAGTTTAGAGTTGTAGTCATATTTGACCTCTAGTGACCAGGTTATTTGTATCATACTGTGAACAAAATTATGGAGTTAGAATAATAAGAGAACCAATTATTCTAACGCATTAAAATAGGTAAAGGATAAAAGGTTGTATTGGGTTACACCTGAACCACTAGATGGCACCACAATAACATAGATCCTGTAGAACTAAAACAATGCAATCATACTGTATTTGCAAAATACTAAAAAATATTAGGTTGCATCAGAAAGCAGGGCATTGGCCTGTCTTTATTCTTTTTAAAATCCAACTATTATTGATGCCAATTCTCATCCACTTCCAGGCTACCAGTTCTGGAGGGTGGAAGCTGATAATGGTTTCCTCTATCGTGGAGGAAGCACAATCACATCTTTTTTCCATACAGCAAAGAGATAGTTACTTCATAAAGCAGGACTATAGGACTCCACAGATGTGCTGCAATTCACCAACATCACTCTGTATCAGATAGAGACACTACATCAATCTCTGGTCTTAACACCAATCAGGAGAATAAATAAATAATACAGTGCACAAAAAATATTTGTTTAAAAACCTCACTTTAATCAAAAACTGATTCACAGAAACAAAATCTGTACATTCCCTGGAATAATCATTTACAGCATCATTAAATGGTCAAGTATACAAACACTGTGTTCTATTTCATTTTAGTGGTGATTCATGAATAACCAGTCATGGCTAAAAGAATAACTCCAGAACAGGTGATTAAAACATCCTAACATCATATGGATAGCATCAGGCAAATCCTCTCGTGGACAGGAATCTGTCGATCATGTCAAAGGATCTTGCTGGTTGGTCATAAGGCAAAATGTGTCCCCCACCTCTAACAATTACCTTAAAAATAGAAGAAAATGAAGACGTGTATTTCAGAGTCTCAAATATATAAGTACTGTTTGCATAAATGAGTGAGAAGGTACAATCTTTTAATTTTATTTTTTCATTATTCTTTTAATTTAAATTTGTGCCAAGACACTTTATGTGGACGAACCCACATGGATACCCTAAAGATTTGCACTTCCCAAAAAACAGTTTATACCCAAGACATTCCCTTACTTCTTTGGATATTCTCAGCTGAATACTGTGAAATGTACCTTCTAAGAACTGCTGCTGTAACCACAACAACTGTCCTGTGCTCATCCCAATCCTCCTATTCCCAATATGCTCATACTGAACATCCTTTCAACATAGTAATGTTTGCATTTACTCTTCCACACCTGCACATTGAAACGACTTAAAATTCCACTACACAGTGCTGTGCAGAAGAGGATAGGTTCCCTTTTGTGTTTGATTCCACGCAAGGTTTCCTTTTCATGTTGTGACAGGCAGTTTTTCCTCGCCACTGTCGCCTCTGGATCTAAGTCTATATCTGGATTTCTGTAAATCTGCTTTGTGAAAATGCCTATCACCAAAAGCTGACTTCTGTATGAGCACCATTGCCCTAAATAGTGCCCTAAGCCACGTATTAAAAAAAGGTGCTTACCTGGTAGAACTGTTTCACTTGCCGGATGTACCCAGCTATCTCTGTGTCACTGGGCTGCACCTTCCAAAAGAAGCGCTCGGCTTGTTTATACGCATCTGCCCCAGTCCAGTTCACTGTGGGTAGAAAGCGTTCAGTCAGTGGAGCTGCCACGATCACATCCAGCTGCCCACTGTACATCAGCACCTACACACACACACACACACACACACACACAGAGGACATTAAAATTGTCATTGTCACAATTACAATACAGAAGCAAGGAGCACTACTTGGTGGCTCACTGTGTACTAAGAACACTATAGTTCTGCATCTTCTCACCTTGTAGTTGTCCATGAGGACAGCTAGCCAGGGTTTGATGGACTTCATGATGTCCTGGACAAGATGTTTCTCCACCTCAGAGCCATCGTGAAACGTCAGGTTTCCTACATGGATGGAGCTTCTCACTGTGGACAGCGTTACAAACTTGCTAAAGTACCCCTGATCTTCAGGCTCCTGTTCAGGAAACACAGCACCACCATTCACACACTGTAGGAAAGTAATTGTACTAACACATCAACAGTCTACATGTAAAGCAGTACAACAGAGAATATTTGCAATTAAGAAAATATTACCTTCATTCATACAATTTTTATACTACCCTACCAATACAGGGGAGTGAAGAAAATGATAAGCGTACCTCTATTTTAAAGTATTAGGAAACAGAATTCCAAATCCATTTATGTTCCGTGTTAAAAATCCTATTACATGGCATAAATATTGCAGCAAGCTGAAAATGTGCATCCCAACTGGTATGCTCTAGTTAATTTATTTGAATGCACCTCATTCCGGTCTTTAATGACTCGAGGTTGTCCACATATGTTTATTTTGTTCATCGTTTTTACGGCATGAAAGGTTCTAACAGGTTCAACCCCTCAAGAAGTTTGCTGCCAGCAGTCAGGCTAAGAGTCCATTAAACAAACAGCTATCAAGACCTACAACTAAAAAAAAATACTGATGCACAAAACAGGAGAAGGGTATAAAAAGAGCTCACACTGTTAGTAGACACGAGTAGCAACATATCTTCTGAAATATCAGAAATATCATTTTGGCTGTTTCACTATTAATATCTCAGCATACACCACTGACCAACTTAACATGAAATGTTTTATTGGTGTCATCATTTCAAAGCAAGAGTGCGCAAATATTTGCATTCAACTGTATATACCTTATTTCTAAAAGTGTTCAAGTGACACAAAAGGGATTAAGTCTCAATAAAGAGCCCAGTGTTATGGAATAGTTATAATTGAAATACTTCACTGAAACCTCCCCTGTGACATTGGGTAATTTCTCAAAACACAAAGGTATAAAGGCGGGGTCAAAGTGTCTCTGTACCTGACACTGCAAGTAATTATTATAGTTTGTGCACCCAGTAGCATTCTGGAAGAATGATGGATAAGGAGCAATGTCTCCATTCATTAACATGTCAAAAACCTAACAGAAAGAGAAAGCACTTTATTATACATGAAAAGCAACAATGTACAAACAAATGTCCTAATTAGAATAACAATTTAGCTATAATCTTCAGCACAAGATAAGCTGTTTAGAAAGCAAAGATGTGCTGACAGTAAGTGCACCTCAAAGGCTTCCATCCATTTCTCCTGCTGGATGAGTTTGACACAAGCATCTGTCTGCTGCTTCACATACTCCCTCTGCAGCTCGTCCAACATGCCTGCTTGATACATGAAATCTGCATAGCCTCCCATCATCTGACACAAAGAAACCACAACTCAGAATCCAGCACTGTGTCTGAAATCACACCTCTCTCATAATTTTACTGTTTACTACGTAGATTATTCCATATAAATCACTATATAAACCATAGAAAAGCAGACAACCAACCCAAATCAGATCGTAACCTGCAACTTGTAATTTTCTGTATTAAATACACCACTAGCCTGTACTTGCCAGTTTTAGACATACATATTAAGTTAGCCACACTGGTATCAATCATGACAAGTTCATTTTGCACTAAAATAAATTGCTATGCATTGCTGTATTTTGCAATTACTCTGCTTCCATTGTACGTTGGAGTTATGGTGAACTATGGCTAATAATATTGTGAACTATCAAAAGAATATAATCTAAGAAGTCCATTACAAAATGGCTACAGTCCAAATACTGCACTACATACCGAATAGTTAAATTCAAACAGCACGTTTTTTAGGTTTTTCACAGCAGTGATGTATTGCTTAAGTCTACACTTTTCATGATATGTAAATAGGTGTACAGCTTATGACCTTGACGTGGAAGTGAGGTTTGCATTTACTTTTCCTCAACTTGCACTTGAGGGCTACCTGCTCAAGACTCTTGGACGTAGTAACTTGGAGAGTAAGTGATTTCATTATAAAGATGTCTCTCTCTCACACTTACACACACTTACACTCACACAGGTCTTTAATACATCATCTTCTGTCCACTCACCATCTCAGGATCACACAGACCGTCTCCAATAGCCACTCCCTTAAAGTTGATTTTCACTTTGGCAGATGGATTATTCTTGTGGATGTAGTAGCCAATCGCTGGAACATACTTTCCTGCATAGGACTACACCACAAAGGAAATGGTGAGAAGATTATGAGAACTGTTAACCTGTGGCAAAAAAAACAGTGCAATATATTCCTCATGATATTAAATACAAGCAGTGCAGCTACTCATGTGATTGCCCAAAGCGTTGAGTGTACTCTTATCACTGTGACTGACTGGATGAGAGGAGAACAGTGCTGTCTTTCCACTCACCTCTCCTGTGGCATAGAACTCATTGGGCTGAAACTCACTAAAAAGCTGGAAGAATTGAACCAGTGCACTGCAATGCAGCAAAAACAGCAGACATGTAAAAAATAATTTAAAAAAAAAGGATCCTGGACAGAAAAGCCTTACTGTAAAATACAGAAAGATTCCTGACCAGCGTACCTGTACAGATCTCTGCCAACATCATCCTGGTTTTTGGCAAAGCCTCGATCATCATCAGTGAAACTCCATCCAGTACCCACCTAATGGAGTAAGCATAATTACTCAAAGGTCACAAACAGAAGTCACACAAGTGAGTTGTTTTAAATACTCTAATAACAATAACCTATAAGCATCAGACAGGCAATGGAGCTTGAGTCGAATCCACAGAAATGGAATAACTTACCGGGTTGTCAATGTACAGAACTGAGTACGTGGAAGTCCAGGGGAAGTCCCTGTAGCCCACTTGGATCAGAGAGAGAAGGATATCTGTTACATCTGAGCTAAAAACACTTGAATATCATGGCCTTAGAGTTTATATATCACAGAGTTTATATAGGGCACACTACACAACAAAGTCAACAGCACTAACCAATAATGTTCAACAGACAACATGTACTCACACGTGAGATTCTTATAGACGACGTAAGGCCCATGTTCCACAAAAAGGCCAAACATGGATGTGCCTCCAGGGCCTCCCTGCAGCCACAGCAGCACAGGAGCACTCTCTGGTTTTTTCTGCACAAAGAAACTCACATCAGTGTAAAACAATAACCCGCATACATTCACTGGGCACTTTATTAGGAACATCTACTCATTCATGCAATGATCTAAGCAGACAATCAGGTGGCAGCAGTGCAGTGCATAAAATCATGCAGATACGGGCCAGCAGCTTCAGGTAAGGTTTACATCAAACATCAGAATGGGGAAAAATGTGATCTCAGTGAATTTGACCATGGCATGATTGTTGGTGCCAGACAGGCTGGTTTGAGTATTTCTATAACTGCTGATCTCCTGGGATATTCACACACAACAGTCTCTAGAGTTTACTCAGAATGCTACAATAAAGAAAAAAACATTAAGTGAGCGGCAGTTCCGCAGATGGAAACGCCTTGTTGATGAGAAAGGTCAACTCTGGTAACTCAGATAACCACTCTGTACAATTGTGATGAGCAGAAAAGCATCTCAGAATGCACAACATGTCAAACATGGAGTTAAACTTGAGCGGGCTACAACAGAACATCACGTCAGGTTCCAATTCTGTCAGCCAAGAACAGCTGGCAGTGAGCACAGACTCACCAAAACTGGATGGTTTAAGACTGGAAAAATATAGACTGGTCTGATGAATCTTGATTTCTGCTGGGCCTAACAGATGGTAGGGTAAGAATTTGGTGCAAACAGCATGAATCCATGGAGCCAAGCTGCCTTGTGTCAACAGTGCAGGCTGGTGGAGGTGGTGTAATGGTGTGGGGAATGTTTTCTTGGCACACTTTGGGCCCATTAATACCAATCGATCATCACTTGAATGCCACAAACTATTTGAATATTGTTGCTGACCATGTGCATCCCTTAACGGCCACAATTTACCATCTTCTAATGGCTACGTCCAGCATGATAATGCACCATGTCACAAAGCAGAAGTCATCTCAAACTAGTTTCATGAACATGACAATGAGTTCAATGCTCTTCAGTGGCCTTCCCAGGCACCAGTTCTGAATAGAATAGAATACGTTTGGGATGTGGTAGAACGGGTGATTCTCAGCATGAAAGTGCACCTGAAAAATCTGCAGGAATTGCGTGATGCAATCATGTCAACATGGATCAGAATCTCAAAGGAATGTTTCCGACATCTTGTGGAATCCATGCCATGAAGAATTGAGGCCTTTTTGAGAGCAAAAGGAGGCCCTACCCAGTATTAGTACAGTGTTCCTAATAAAGCGCTCTGTGAGTGTATTATTTATTAAGAGTCAAAAAGATTGCACATAACAGCATGTGCAAAAAAGAGTTATGATGTACATATAATGCCATGAATCCAAAGCGCTTAGCAAAACATGCCTTAATGCTGGGATGTGTATTGAATTTACAGTCTTACCTGTGCAGGAAAGAACCAGAAGAAGAGGTTACTGTTGTAGCTTTTGTTGACTGTGAGATAGCCAGAGTAACCCTTTACATTAGCACCAGGTAGATGACCCACCAAGCTCAGCTTTCTAGCTGTAAGCCAAGATGACAGAATGTGTTTATATTTTTCAGTGGAAGACAAACTTTTTTTTTTTTTTTCATCTTAGGGAATCAAGGAGGCTTTCGACATCCCAAAAACTCCAAAAAGCATGTAGAAAAAGCATAAGTATTTAAATGGCAAACATTATTGCACTTCACAAACAATACCTAGTTTCATAATATCCAGGTGGGTTTAGTGAGAGTCCTTTGGACGAATAATGGTTCCAGCTTTCTAAACAGTCTTTTACTTGGAACATCTTTTGGAGATTCCTCCAGAGGGACAAACTGAAGAACGCTTTAAGGTGCCAGATTTACCTTTCTTCCCCTAAGACTATAAAGGAATATATTGGATGTATTAATATTGGATGGATTAATATTGAATTTCTCTGTGATTACACTTGCAAGACAGAACTCTGAATCCCACAATGAGGTCGAACAATTCATATAATGTCTTTAACCTCAAACGTTTTCACTTTTCCTGGAAAGGTCACAATTGATGAGTACATCTGACTGGCACAGAGAGAAAAGAATGAAACAAATATATAAAAGCCTGTGAAGGTTTTCAGTAATGTGGGTAGTTAAACTGTCTCCCATAGTCTTGTCATTGTTATATTTTACTCATTAGAGGAAAAAACAGGCTGTCGTCTAGCTTTCAGTATGGATTTTAAGGAAGCAGAACTGGCTTTGAGCAGCACAGACTATTAAAAATGCTTCTTCTTGTATTTAGCTTCCTTTCGACCAGCACACGTGATCTCACAAGATCTGTGCCCAAGAACAGCAAGCAAACCAAGCACTATCTTGTCCCTTTAACCTTGACGTTCACATTCACCGGATTTATTCTAAAGCCATCAGGTGCAATAGGAAAAGAACTACAAAGCGCTTGTCTTGGATCTTGAATAAAATACATACACAGAGGTGATTTCATCAACATGTATTGTGTCAAACTCATACCTTCCTCTATCTTGCCTTGTTCCAGGTATGGAGTGAGGAAGAGTGGTGATCCAGGGTCTGAGTCATCAGATCCTCCACTCACACGGAGAGATTTTCGGCAGAAGAAAGAAGAGCAGCCCCTGGACCACACAGACTCCAAAAACACAGCAAGGAGCACAGCAACCAGCCATCCCTTCGTCATTCTGAAGCTTCAAGCATGAAAATCGACATTTTATTATTTAAACATGTTACAAGAGGAGTTCTGTTTCCTGTTATCACCCATCAGCCTGATTAACTGAACATGACCGAGCCTGCAAGAGCTAGCCAGGAGGAGCTCATAGCAACGCATTACAGGAACTGTAGCAAATACTCGGCTATAAATCCTGGGTGGAGTTAAAAATGAAATCGAAGAGCTGAAAACATACACATACACATACACATGAATTATTTGAGCTTAGCCTGATAAAGGGATTCATCTTAGTGTAGTCTTCCACCAGCCTGATTAAGACATCAGAATGACACTCACCCGAGACAAACCATACAGGCCATTACATTTAAACTAATTCAGAACTCAATCATCTACTAATGCACTTTTATCACAAAATAAGTAAAAGCACTTACCCCAAAAGCAGAGCCCACTCACTGATACTCGGATGCTACTACGCCTACTGCAGCTAGCAAGTCACGTTGTTTATCACATGATCTAGTAGCGACTTGTATCACGTGACCACTGTTTGCTGACTAACGTCATAGCTAAATGAAATTGTCCCTTAATCACTTCCTTTTATAATTATGCTAATAGTAATTATTTATTCATAAATACAAAGTCTCACAAATGAAGCCTTTATTTTCTTATTCTGACTAAGAATAGATACATATAAAACAATATATTAAAGATTTCTACCCCCAGGAAAACAAAAAGGACAGAAAAAGCGTTATAACCAGAAAATATATATGTCTTATATTTTAATCAGGGGTAGACAAAGTGCTGAGAATTTATACTTCAGTAATAGTATAATAGTATACTCTGTCAAAATCTTCCTCAATTAAAAGTGAAAGTGTCCAGCAAAAACATGTACTCAAGTGAAAGTAAAAAGTTGTACTAAAGTACTAAAAAAATACATGTTTTTAACACGTAAAATTAAGCTAATGTCATATTTTTTCGTGTGAAATATGACCTTTATTACTTATCTTAAAGTATTAGAAGATTATTCTTTTTGTTTCTCTGTTTCTGAAACCATCAGTCTTTGTATGTTGGCAATATTTACCATTAGCTAGAATTGCACTTACTGCCTAGCTAAATGTGTTAGCTGCTGGGATCGATAGCAGTCTAACCTAGCACTAGCAAAGAAAAAAGACTTTAACTTAGTTAAATATATCTAGTTAATGTTAGCAAATTAGTGAAAATTAACATGCTTTTCTAAATTAGATGGAAAACATTTGTCTTCTAAGTTGGAAGAAGGAGACATCTTATTTTGCTTACTCCAGCATACTAAAACCTTACTGAGGTAGGGCACTGAACTGTGGGAATAACCCTGAGCTCACTGTACAGGGTTACAACTGTACAGGGCCCTAAGAGAATGCATATAGCTAGAAAGAGCCCTGTTTGATTACATGCGATTTGACATGGGATTCAAATGTGAAATGTCTTTGTGTGTGTGTGTGTGTGTGTGTGTGTGTGTGTGTGTCTGCCTGTCTCTGTGTTTTTAAAGCTATTTGCGTTTGCATCGTGGATGCCCAGTGAAATGCAGGCCTAGACTCTACTGATAGCAGAGAAGAAAAATCATAATATTTTAAAAGTACTGATATCACCCTAACCTACTGCTGTTAAAGCACTGGTTCTGAAAAAGGAACTCTTGCAAAATGATCTGTAGGTCATGATATATAGGAAAGATGGGGAAGAAGACCAGGCAATGTTTCTCCATCCTCCAACTGTCCAGTTTCGGTGAACCTGTGCCTAATCCTGTTCTTGGCTGACAGGAGTGGAACCCGATGTGGTCTTCTGCTCTTGTAGTCCATCTACCTCAACACTTTAGTTGCATTCTGAGATGCTTAAAACAGTCTCTGACCTCTATAAGCAAGGTGTTCCCACTCGCAAAACTGGATGTTTTTTGTTTATTTTAAGTGCCGTTCTGCCATTCTGCCATTCTGTATAAACTCTAGAGCAGGGTTGTCCAAACTTATCCGGAAAGGGCTGGTGTGGGTGCAGGTTTTCATTCCAGCCAAGCAGAAGCCACACCTGAGTCTATTGAAAGCCAAGATCAACTGATTAAACAGGTGGAATCAGGTGTGGCTCCTGTTTGATTGAAATGAAAACCGTCACCACACTGACTCTTTGTGGAGAAGATCGGCTCCCCTGCTCTACAGACTACTGTGTAAAAATCCCAGGAAATCAGCAGTTTTGGGAATACAACTATATTATTCTTACATAACAATATAACAACAACAATAATATACAGTAGAGTTGTAGATAATCACGCCTCCTAACTATAGCATGTTACCAGCCCTTATTTTTTGAATGATCTCTTTTAACTTTGCTTTTTAATAGTTAAACAGCTTCATAATTATTCCAAATTTGTAACACGGGCAAAATGTTCTTAAATATATATATATATATATATATATATATATATATATATATATTAGTGTTAATATATGCACACACACACACACACACACACACAGACACACACACACACACACACATATATATATATATATATATATATATATACATGTGTGTGTGTGCATATATTATCACTAATATATATATATATATATGTGTGTGTGTGTGTGTGTGTGCATATATTAACACTAATATATATATATATATATATATATATATATATATATATATATATATATATATATATATATATATATATTAGTGTTAATCCAGGTTTCTGTGCTGTCGGTGCTGTCACGCGCCACTTACAGCGCATGCGCGGAGCCGCGCGCGTTCCCGAGGCGCGCGCACAGTCGCGCCACACGGCTCTCACACTGTAAGGAGGCGGATACCGCGGAAGAGAGTGTTGACTGCGAGCTCTGAAGTGGCACATGGAGCCCATACAGTAACAAAATGCTCTTTTGCAGCGTGGCGAAAACATGACATGACACGGAACGCTTAAACTTTTAGCTCGTCCATTCTTTTTTTTTTCCACTGACGAGCTGACAGCTGTATATGAATACATATATATTTTTTGAATGTTTCTTTGACAGCCGCGCGCGCGCTGACTATTTTTACTCCTCGGTAGAAGGCAGACAGTAAATGCGGCAGCGCTGGCAGCTCGCAGCTGATTCGCGAGACTTGTGCCAGTCGTGTGGGGCTGCACGGAGCGTTTGTGCGTGTTAGTGTGAGAGGACAGGTTGAAATAAGGTGACAGGCTGAGATGGACGACCTGATCAGATCTTGTGAGTGCACCTTAATCGAAGGAGAGAGAGAGTAAGTGAGCGCGGAGAGAGATGGCAGCCTCGAGTAACTCCAGTCTGTCAGGTTCCTCCGTGTCCTCCGGTGAGTAACATGACTGCTCAGTCAGTGGGCACACGTCTAAAAATATACTTTCATTTTTCCCTTCATTCAATTTCAGATAAGCTTTGGTTTAGCTGACCAGAGAAGGTATTATGTGGTGGTTGTTAGTACAAGCTTATGGCCCTGTGGGTCTGTTTGGCTTTTTTTAAATGTTATTAGTCACTTATTAAAGCAGGACTGAGCACGCTGAGGTGTGTCATTCAGCAGATGCCCGCTTTCCATGTTTCTGTTAAAGAAACATGTCTTTACTTTCACACAGGAATAAGGAATTTCACTCTGCTTTCTCACACCACTGCAAGAAAATAGACTGTAAAATGTATAAAGTTGCACATACGCTGCCAGTGTCAGTTCACAGTCAGGTTCACATTCAGCTTAGCCTTTATTGTCTCCTTTAGGAGAAATGTGTCTTGGGCAATCAAGAGTTGACTTTACAATACACATATCCAATCAGACTACACTGACATGCAGTTACACCCAGATCTGTGTATACAGCAGAACATACACACCAAACATACATAACATAACATGCACAAATGCCACATCATTGCATTACTGCACTATATACCTAATATTGTCCAAATACCCTACACTTAAGTGTTTTAATATTCATAACTAAACCATAGGCTACGACGTAAACCACATACTGCTATACTACGCTTGGTGTAGGCTATTATTTTGGACTATTTTGAAATCCTATTGAGTATACTGTGTGGTTTTGGGCTGTTCTGACACACTGTTTAGTAAGGTAGTTTTGGCCGGAGCTGTACAGTAATGAGCTCGTGCTGGACTGGCGTGCATGGCTGTTTGACTGAGAGGTGCACGCCTTGCTGTTAGAGCAGCCACAGATTGCTGCTTGTAAAGATTGTGCTCTGAGTATCCTTATTTAGGTTTAAGAGACAACTCTGTTATTTTTTTTTTTTTAGATCAAAATGTTAAGCCTCCCTGCTGCTCGATTTGGTATAAAGCCAAATGTGGGGTGCTGAATTAATGCCATTTTGACAGCTGTCACTGACAGTTCACTTTGTCCACAGGATCACTATTACTAAACAGAGTAATAAAAAGCATGCTGGATCATGACGGTGTAATAAAATATCATTGCATCCTGGAGAGGAACGCACTAATATCCTTGTCATTTGTTTATTTAGTTTTCATTTTCTATATGATATCGATATCAGAGCTTCGAGCATTGTCCGACACCTTATACTGATGACATCGTCTCAGTAACTGAACTGGTTTTTGCAAGCCGTCTAATGTGGAACACCAGAGGTGGGATGGTGATATGCTTTAAGACAAGTTGTGTCATAATCTCACAAGCAAGATGTTTTGTGTCAGCCAACATCCCAGGTGTTCACAGCATAAAATACATCAGTGGATCAAATTATAAAATAATTCAAATAGTTTCAGGCCAGTACCAGTACTCAGTATTGTCTCCGGGAGGCCTCTGAAAACAACTCTTCAAAAATGTTTAATTTACAGTTTTGTAATGTATTCATAGAGGGATGTACTGTAATCCTCTCTTTTTAGCATTATGAGATTATGATGCATCCATGATAAGAATTTATAAAAGTTTAACAACATGTAATTACCTTGCAGTCTGCCATCAGCGTAAAGTTTTCGGAGTGCTAAACTCTTTCGGTGGTTCACCTGAGGCATTAGTGCTGGTGCTAATTTCTTTTTGCCAAGGCCGGAGCAGAGCTATACATTTATTAGATCTGTCAGAGCAGAGCTAATGTGCTTTGTTCACAGTCTATTAAACATGAAAACAGATCAGTGCAAATGTTTCAGGTAATAACTGCAATGAAGGTAGAACCATGCACATGTTTTCCCGCTATGAGTGAGTCATTAAAGCTTGTGCTGTGAACCCCAGGATAGCCAATTATCCGGAGAGCTGTACCCGCTTTTTTCTGTTCACTTAAGAGACATTTTCCATTATCCTTTCTATATTAGTAAGACAATTCATCACTGCTGAAAATGAACTTTTTAAATTCTATGTAAATGCTGAGAGTTTCACATACCAGAGAACAGGACGGCTTTCAATTTTCTGCCTCATGTGCTTTATGTCTCTGCTTCAAACCCTAATTAAGTACCTTGGTACATACTTGTGCAGTACAGTTGGTACATTGTAAATGATTATTATTAATATTAAGCATGTTTACGTAGTGAATAAGACTGAACATTAAGCATGGCATATAGGAATTAGATACAAATCCTTGTTTTGACTAACGCTGGATGTAATGTAACTTGGGAGAGATGAAGTTTAGCCTAATGCATGTTGCTTAATGAGCTAACTTTGCCTAAAGCCATACTAAAGATGTTGTATATGGCTGGTGTCACACTGCCTTACAATGTGTGAAGGGCGAATGAGCATGCAGGTGTTCAAACACATGGCATGTGTTGGGAAAGATATGAACTGGGCTCCAGCTTGGACTCACTCCATCAGAAAAGCAGAGGGAGGCTCTGGGACAGCAGAGGGATGGTACCGGCAGAATGAGTTCTGATAACAAGGAATTCACCGTTAAAGCAAAGGTCTTGCTCAATGGGTGTGCCAATTTCTGTTCTTTTTCTGTGACAGTTAATTAGATCATCACTTGAACAGAGAGCCTACACTGTAGGAGTGTGTGATTTGATCTGTTTTGCAGTTCTGCAGGTGTGCAGGTTGAAGACATCCCTGAGATCAAACATTTTGCTGGAGATGAACGTGATTGAACTGAGTTTGCACATACTGGCCTTGGCTTGTTGTATACACTGAGATTCTCTCCATGCTTCCTCTGAAATCTCCCACCTCCGCACACACACGCATAGACAGAATCACATTTCCTCCCGCAGACCAATCCAAGAAAGATGCAAGCCAAGCCAGCATGGCTCTGTGGTCCCTGAGCATTCCCAAATAGATTATGTTGTGTGTGGTGGTGAAGCGCTAGATTGGCGCTGCGTCCGTGGGCTTGGGGAAGAGGAAAGTCTGTTGTGCCTGTGGTGTGTCAAGGGCTGTGATTATTGCCGTGCCCTCAGCCCAGTCTTCAAGACGTCGCCCGCCGCTCCTCTGTCAGGCTCCCAGACTCCCTCACAAGGCTGTCATTATTTTCTTGAAATGCCTTTTTTTGGCAAAAAGGTTGTACTTGACTTTCACAGGGGATGTGAAGTTGTACACGGTCCATTTCATACAAACGGGAGCCGTAAACAAGAGGAGAGTCGCGCCGGCTGGCTGCATGAGGCAGATTTCGTCATGAAAAGAGTCTGTATGCTTTGAAGTTTTTTTCTTAAAGAACACAGCTACATCAGGACACTGAGTCAGACTGCACAAATGTTAAGTGCTTTAATGTGAGGGTTTGTACTACATGATGAGAGATTGTATGCGTTCATCCTGAGCAGTTGAAACCAGTCATTTGGTTCTATAAAGGCGCGTCAAGCAATCACTCCTTGGTCTTGTGCATCACGTATACCAGCCGTTTCTGGATGGTAGAGTGGCCAAGCCAGCATCATAAGGAAGCAGTCGAGTGAAAAAGCCCTCTTGGCCTCCCAGGAAGTTTGAGGTCTACATGAAGCAATAAAGCTCAACTGGCTCTCTGCCTGCAGTGACAGAGCTTGAAACTAAGGGAACTGTGAATGGTATAATCTGGAAAGCCTTTCATGAGTGCAGCATGGTATTTTTAGGGCTTTCGTTTCAGAGGGAGGTTACTGTAATAGACACTGCGTATTTTTGGTCATTTAAAGAATTTTCCACTGCGTCTCCCATGATTCTGGTTGGAGTTTTACCAGTGAGACTCAGTAAAATGCAGTGCTTGTTTAATCCTGGAGTTTTATAGGTGTATGAAATGTTCCTGGGCCAAAGAGTGAGAAAAGACAAAGTTGTTTGGATAGATGCTGTTTAAAGCCCAGCATGTCCACTGTCTCTGCATTCGTTATTAATTACAGACATCACTGTGTGTGCTCCATTTCACACTCCTGGTGCTAATTAGAGAGTTTCTGAGTTGTCTGCACAAACACAAGGTCCCATGTGCACACAGGCACATTCTTCATCTCATATCCATATACAGCAAAATTTTAAGTTGTTTATAACAAATCATCACCTGGTCCTAGTGTGGAAACTAGAAAAATATATCACAGGGCGAGGGGGTGGGGGGACTGAGAGAGATGTGGCAGCTCTGCGTAATGTTACTGTAACACTTACAGAACAGTATGATGTACAGATGGCCTCCCCACAGGAGACGGCACATGTCCCCACAAATACTGGATCAGCGTGTGTGTGTGTGTGTGTGACTGAGTGTTAATGTGTGTGGGAGTCCTGGCTGCATAACATATGCGTGTGTTTTGGGAGAGAGGAGTGTCTACAACATATGTGTGGCAGTTTAAATTATGATGGTCTTCCATATTCTGCTGTGGTTTGGTTTGTTTAGATGAATTAGGACTCATGAAAGTTTTTTTTTTTTTGTGTGTGTGGTATAAGAGTTCTGTGTTTGCTCTTATCCACCTAGGCTTACAGTGTGTGATAGATAAGAGTCAGCAACAAGAAAAAGGAGCCTACAGCAGCAGTCAAGAACAGATGACACAGATCTTTGTGTGTGTGTGTGTGTGTGTGGGAGGGGTAAAGTGAGTGTGATAGACATAAAAAAGGAACATGTGATTCTGAGTGTTAGCCATGCGTGTATGGGTAATATGCAGATAGAAGCCGTCACACTTTTAAAGTCATCAGTGGAACCATTTCTTCTGCTAGCTTTCAGTGTCTAATGTACTGCTGTCTGCTCAGGGAAGCCTATATACATCCTTCAAACAAGCATTCTGATTCTCATGGGTTCTAAAACAATCCTTAAAATACACACCCATGCAACTGCTATCAGAAAAGTGAAACATGACAGCTTTTAATGCTGCCTGTCTTTGGTGCAGAGCATCTAAGTGTGAGGATGTTGTCCTTGGAAGGCTTCATCCGGAGCCTATTTTACTGTGGCTGTCTGCTTTTCCCTAATCACAAACACTCCTCAGTGCTGTTCTCAAGCAAAGCCACACTGTCAGACATGCAGAGTGCTGCACAATTAATAGCTTCTTCTCCTTCTGGAGAAAATGCCACTCTGACATTCATTTCTTTTTTCTTCCCAGAAGGGTAGAGGGACTTTTCAATATGTGTTATCTTCCTGACTTTCGTATTGTCAAGTACATTTTTTTCGTTCCAGTGCCATTGCCATTCATTTCATTACAGTATTTCTGGCTGACATCTTCAGGCAAATCTTCAGTGCTTCAGACAAATCCTTTATTCCCAACATACACCATTATTATACAGTTCAAATCTATGTCTCCTTGCACCTACTTGAATTTTAATGATCAGCGTGGCAGAGCTTGTAGCCAAATTGTACAGGCATTAGCAGCTCTCTCTGTATGTGTCTCTGATGCATCGCAATCCATCACAATCCGTACTTCTAAGCAGTGTCACAGTACAATTACAGAATCAAACCTCTGATAATAAAACAGATGGAAAGGGATAGCAAGCATCTGGCAGGTGACCAAAAGAAATGATACTCTCCAAATGGTCCACAGTAAAATAACTCATTTAGATGGTTTGTCAAGGATAGAAGAGCCCTCTGGCCTCCACAGACAATGCAGTCCTCAAAATTAATTGAAATGTGTGCTCCCTCAGAGACAAGATGGAAGGCCAATCTGTCTAAGGTGTGCATGGGATGTTCAGCTGGAAAAGTTATTTTTCAGGTACTCAATTCCCCATGCGTCAGAAAAGGAGAGAATAATTACTAAAGCTACCTCTACCAGTGGTACAACTTTAAAGCCAATTGTAGGATAGATTTATATCTGTCTCACTAAATTTGATGTATTTCATCAATTAAAAATTGATGTATTTCATTATTTATTCTCTCATTATCTTACTGAGATTACCACCATAACTTTTGTGGTTCTGAGGCTGCTGTACTGGTACATCGTTTAAAGCTGCATTAGGCAAAATTAGTCAAAATTAGTCAGGATTACATTTCTAGTAGTTAAGTAGGTAGAGTTCATTAAGGTTTGAATGATTTTTTTCACTCCTTGACCCTGTCCACATTCCCATCCGTGTACACAAAGCCCTGCCCCAAGATCTACGACGCCTCGTAGAGTTCAACTAGAGTTAGCATGCTAACTAGCATTAGCAAGGACTGTCATGATGTCACTTTCAAGCAATGAGGTAGAGTGAATTTCCCTGTGGGATGAATAAAGTGATCTATCTATCTATCTATCTATCTATCTATCTCTCCATCTATCTAGTTTCTTTATTAAAGGTATTGCCTTACTTCATTATTTAGATATACAGCCCCTTCCAAAACTATCATAACAGCAAAGCCAGTTTTTTTGTTTTTGCTATTCACTGAAGACGGTTGGGTTTGAGCTCAAAAGATGAATATGAGACGATAGATCCTTGGTAGCAGACCACCCAATTTTTAGGTGAGCAAAAACATAGTAAAAGATATAATCTTAAAGTAAATGAAAGTAAGTAACACTTGGTTAGTAACATATTTGGTTGCATATCACTTGTTTGCAGTAACTGCATCAAGCTGGCAACCCGCTGACATCAACAAACTATTGCATTCTTCTTTTGTGATGCTTTTCCAGGTTTGTACCACAGCTTCTTTCAGTTGTTGTTTGTTTTCGGTGGGTCTGTTCCCATCAGTCTCCCCATCAGGAGGTAAAATGCATGCTCAAATGGGCTAAAGACTGGTGATTGACTTGGCCAGCCTAACACCTTCCACTTTTTTCCCACTGATGAAGCCTTTTGTTGTGTTGGCAGTGTGTTTTGGCATATTATCTTGCTGAATGATGAAGTTCCTCCCAATTAGGTTGGATGCATTTCTCTGTAAATAAGACAGAATGTTTCTGTAGACTTCTGAATTCATTCTGCTGCTACCGTCATGAGTTACATCATCAGTAAAGATTAGTGAGCCCATTCCAGAAGCAGCCATGCAAGCCCAAGCCATGACACTACCTTCACCGTGCTTGACCCATGAGTTTGTATGTTTTGGATCATGAGCAGATTCTTTCTTTCTCTACACTTTGGCCTTTCTATCACTATGGTAGAGGTTAATCTTGGTTCCAGAATTTTTGTGGCTCATCTCTGTATTTGTTTTTGAATTCCAATCTGGCCTTCAGATTCTTACTGCTGATGAGTGGTTTGCATCTTGTGGTATGGCCTCTATATTTCTGCTCTCGAAGTCTTCTTCAAATGGTGGTTTGTGATACTTTCATCCCTGCCCTGTGGAGGATGTTGTGATGTCATTGTCTGTTGTTTTGGGATTTTTCCTACACAGCTCTCACAGTGTTTGTCATCAACTGCTATTGGTTTCCTTGGCCGACCTGTTCAATATCTAGTTGTTAGTACGGCAGTGGTTTCTTTATTTTTCAGGACATTCCAAATTGTTTTAGTGGGTATGCCGAGGGCTTGTTCAATGTCTCTGCTAATTTCTTCTCCTTTCTCAACTTCAAAATGGCTTGCTTTTCTCCCATAGACAGCTCTTTGGTCTTCATGTTGGTTTATACTTTTTAACAACAAATCCAGTCTTCACAGGCAAAACCCAAAGCTCAGACCAAGAGTAGACATTTAAACCTATTAATTGTTAAAACAATCAATCTAACAGGGTATACCTGGGCAACAATAAACACCTGTCAGTCACATGTTCCAATATTTTTGAACACTTGAAAAATGGGTGGGCTCCAACAAAACTTGCCATGTTTTAGGTTTTATCAGGAACTGAAAGCTGAAAATCTATCATCTCCTGTTCATCTTTTCATCTCAAACCCAAATGTTTTCATTGTATAGTAAAAACAAAGGAATTGTTGTTCCAATACATTTGGAGGGGACTGTAGGTGATAAACCTACCTAATGTTTGTTGCACCACATTAGGGAAGATAATATTAATATCACAAGTGGCTAAATTATATTAACGATTATATTAAGGATTATACTACCGTTGCTTGATAGGGGCAATAGTTTTTAGTGGAGTTGATATCTGCGGTCCACTTTCATAGCTAAAATAATTTCGACAAGTTGTTAACACCAGTGAATAGTGAGTCTATATACTAATTTATATCAGGGTGGCTGTGCTCTCTGAAACCTAGCTCTTGGATAACATCTTCCCTCAGCGGGCATTTATCTATTGCATTTGGCGATCTATGATCTTTACATTTTTCTTATCCAGCATGATTTATGATTTATTTATTTTTTTTATAAATTTGTTTCTTGTAGTTTTACTGCATTTCTTGTCATTAAGTTTTTTCAAAACACAACATTTTTTTTTTGCTCACTGTAAAAGCTTACATATTTTTCTTACTGTTTTTCATTTCTGAACAGTCTGAGAAGGTGTTGGAGTAAAGGGGAATTGGGGGCGTATCTATAAAAAAGAAGCTCATATACAACATTGCACCTTTAAATACTTCACCTTCCAGATTTTCACAGTCCATATGAATATTGGTACACCTATGGTACTGGTTGCAGTGCAAATCACAGTTTAATGTTAATGCAATCATTCTAATACGTTACCATTTCTAGAGTAACCCCTTACACAGGAACTTGTATAGTGAATGCTTCACATGTAATTGTTGATATGGTGAAGTTTTGTTTTGAGAATACTTCTTTTAGCATTTTTGGAAGAAGTCTCCACTGTTACTGCTTTGTTATGGGTAAAGCAGTTGATTTAATTTATGGGTAAAGCAGTTAAGTTTTCCAACACATGAAAGTCTTCAGGTTGCTAACATGGCAAATTGCATTTTTTTTAATTGACAGAACAACTGTTTATAGCTGTTTTAACATAAGGAACTAATTTGTTTTGGGACAATTAGCCAACATTAAAAGTAACTATAAACAGACAAAAATAAGAAATCTTTAATAAATGAAAAATTGTTAGCATTGGCAAATGCTTTGCTATAAGAGGAATAAATCAAACAGGATTCTGTTTCTGGAAAATATTCAACATCACTTCACATAATAATCACATCACCTCATTACACCACCCTGTTATTGATTATTTTCTTATAACAGAACATTGTGATTTGTTTCTTACTTAAAGTACATAAAACATGTGTTATTTATGGCAATATTATACATAGTACCTTCCATATACTGCATATATTTATGATAACACTGCACAGTTTACCTAGACTTGGTTTGCTTTTATGTATATAGATTTTATATTTGCTGTTTTAATCAATATAAATTTCATATATTTTTTGCATATTTTCTCATGGAGTCTGATGTACAGTACTTATAGATGTAAATGCTATGCAAAAATAAAAGTGCAGAAATGCACTGTGTCTCTCAAAGGTCATGGGCCTTTTCAGTGAGTGCCCATAATTGCTGACCTGGGGTTAAATCTGTGTCATCAATGAGGCAATAAATGCACTTGTATCTCTGTCTTCCCTAGTCACCTTACTGGCTAAAAGCATTGCTTAGCAGATGATTCAAGCCCAAATCCTAGCTATGCTAAAAGCCATATGTGATTCCTAATTTAGGGTTGTCTAAGTGTCTGCACATATGGCATGACGAAGCCATGTGGTTGGTATGCTGCTGTAAACGTGTATTTGAAAACATGCCGGATGGTTTCTTTTGTTTCACTCTCCTAGACTGGTGGTGACGTGTTTGGGGAGATATTTCATGCATAAGGAATGCACTATGACTGCTAGAATAGCTAATCATTAACATGATAGAAAGCTCTAGCTGGCTGAAAAAAATCTAGCAAACTTATGCTGACTTTTCATTCACAAACCATTTGATTCTTGAAGGTGTTGGCATGTGGTGTAGTGTGTGTGTGGCTGGTTGATTTTGGATAAAACAGTGTGGTTCTGGTTAAAGTTTTAGTGTCTCTGGTGTGTCTGTGTGGGACGGGGGTAATTGTATATGTGCTCGTGTTTGATTGTGTAGGCAATACAGTGGAAAAGTGCTGACTGGCTGCAACTTGAAAGTGCTGACAGAGAGTAAGACACCCAGCCTGAAATAAGACAAGAATCCACAGAGACCAGCGCACAAGCACAGAACATTAGGACACTGTTTCATAAAGCAGATTTAACCTAGTCTGGGATTCTAACAAAGTTCAGGCCCTCCACCCACTGGAAACACTTTTTTGGCCACAGCCTACAGAACCTTGAAGGCTGATCAACTTTTCCGCACCTCTGTGTATATGCACGTGTGAGCTTTTTGGACCGAGCTTTTTTGTGTCGCGCTCACTGCTGAGTAAACAAGATAATCTTGCATGTTTGCCGACAGGCTGCGGGAAAAGGTTTGTGGCTGGTTATCTGCCATGTGAGTTAAATTGCCTCTTTCTGTGAAAGTAGTTGGTTCTTGGCCGCATTTATTGACAAAACATACCAGACTCTCTAGAGGTCTGGCTTGTGTGACTAAACAAAACCTAACAAATGCAACTGTGGTTAACTCGTCTAATGACACTCATTAACAAATTTCTCTGCCAATCCAGCTTTAGAAAATCAGGATAAGATTACTCACCATGTGATTTGCATCGAACAGCCCATTGTATGAAACTCTTCTGGGGCAAAACAATAAATCCTGTTTGTACATATTTAACATATTTAGTGGTGAGTATACAATATATTTTATAATCACTTGCAATAATATGCAGAAGACATTCAGGATTTTTTTAAAAGAACAGGAGTTTGCCCTATTCAGTAGTGAGTATAAGTCAATTATAGTGGAGGTCCAGGGTGGCCTGTACTCAGATTATCTCTCTCTGGCAATGCCACTTAATCCCATTTTAATACCAGCTATGTGTATGTGCTTTACAACAGTGATATAAGTAAAGCAATTTTTTATCCATATTAGCTTTCTCATTTCTCGTTTGCCCTGAGAAAGCTGCCCTTGTGCTCAGGAGTAGTCCAGAGCTGATCCCTGGTCCTCTTGAAAACGGTAGTCTGGGGTCTGCTTCCTCTGAACTGTGGTGTGGTCCGCATCAGGTGTGGAAGCTATCTGCACTCTGAACAGCATGCCGAGTAATGTGATTGTTTCATATAATCACATTGCTTCCTGTTGCAAGTTTCGTGGTGGTGCTGAAAAGGTTGTTATGGTCAGCACAGGAGACGCAATTCCTTACTGATGTAGACTTTCATAGGCCTGGAGCAAGGTAGCTCATCCTACAGAGGCTAAAATCTTTCTTATATAAACATGGCTCCTCATTTGCAAATATTGTTGCAAGATGATATACCATGCACCCAAAAAGCCCCGTTCTTCACTGCTTGAGTGTTGGTACTAAAGGAAATTAATTAAAAAAAAAAAAAAGCAAATGGGTGAACCTAGGGCCATTTTGCAAACCTGCATGCACAAATGTGATTGTGCACTCGGTCAGTGGTTCAGAAGGAATTCTTCAATGTGAAAGCAAACCTGCGATTATAAGCCTGTCCCCGAATGAGTAATGAATCCATCCTGGGTGCCTGGGTGACTCAAGTATTTGGGGCAAGTATGAAAACACCCTATTTTTCATGTACAGTTAAGGAAAATCTTGATCTTGTTCTTGTTGGAACCAGCACAAACAGACAGAGGAAGCAATCAAAAAGCAGGAGTGTACAGAGTGTACAAGAAATTCAAGTGTTCATGTAATTTCATGTAATTAATACACTACATATTTGGTTGCTGAAGGAGTACTAATATGGAGACATTGTCTATGTGTTCAGAGAGAGTTGTAAAGGTAAATGAATCTTTTAACTTTTGCACATTGCAAAAGGGTGCTTCTTTCATGTCTTTTCTAGGAAGAATGAAGTCTTCTATAACAGTTAAATTTGGAAATAGAAAAGTTAGAATATGTAGAGTGTCTTGCTAAATGTTTGACTTTTTTTCTCCTCTATATAATATTTCCTTGTATTGAAATTAAATTTTTTATTGTAACTTTTTTCCATGAAAAAGTTGTGCATTAATGCTATGTGTTATTCTGCTTCTCTCACTTCTCTTGTTTGGTGGAGAAAAGTGAAAGAGTCCTACCTCATAAAGGGCAGACACGGTGTGAAGGATTCTAACTAATAGCTATACATGTTCTTATATACCACTGCATGACAGTAATATCCGTACATGTTTTGTACAGATCAGACAGGTCAGTGGACAGGTGGTAATACCTGCAGTGTCTTTAAAGACTTTACTGAGCTGTTGATGAATGACCTGAAATTCCTGGAAATTTCAACCCAACAATTTCTGTTCACACACAAGTCATCACTTTAGCTGTCAAAAACGTGCTGAGCTGCTGTTATGTAACTCAGTAGTTATATATAGTATGTTATGTTTTTAGATTAAATGTTTGTTCATGTCATCCTTCCATTTATGGGTTTATTGCATGGTGTCCTGAGTTTGTTTTTGTCCTATTATGTGCTTGTTCTGCTATTTTTCATGTCATCTTTCCATGTGTATAGCATGAGTTTCCATTTCAATGCTTGCTATTCTGTGTTTATATCACAGTGCAATATGTTTACCATTGTAATGTGTAGTAAATCATTTCCAAATTCAGTAATGACATTGAAAGCCCAGATTTCATAAATGTATAAAGGATTTGATAGTTTAGATTTACAGTGACAGATTGAGATTGTATTCATTCAGTCATTCATTCATTCAGTTTCAGTAAGCGCTTTATCCTAGTCAGGGTCATGGTGGATCCTGGAACACTGGGCACAAGGCGGGAATATACCCTGGATGGGACACCAGTCTATCACACTGGTCCACGCACACTCATTCACACAGGCAATTTACCGAAGCCAATCTGCCTACCTGAATGTTTTTGGACAGTGAGAGGAAACCAGTGAACCTAGAGAAAACCCACACAGACACGTGAAACTCCTGAGCTCAGGATAGAAACAAGGACTCTGGCGCTGTGACGCAGCAACGCTGCACCACTGTGCTCCCTAGAAGTCATAAAATACAGTAGAAATTCTTCTTTAAAATATATATATACATTGCAGCTTGCTCTGTATTTGGCAGCAGAGTGCCCATGCTGACCCCTGTCCACAGCAGAAAGTGCCTACAATGGGCATGTGAGCATCATGACTGGACCATGGGGCAATGGAAGAAAGTGGGCTAGTCTGATGAATCACGTTTTCTTTTACATCATGTGGACGGCCAGGTACGTGTGCGTTACTTACCTGGGGAAGAGATGGAACCAGAATGCACTATGGGCAGAAGGCAAGTTTGATGCTCTGGGCAATGTCCTGCTGGGAAACCTTGGGTCCTGGCATTCATGTGGATGTTACTTTGACATGTACCACTTACCTAAATGTTGGTGCAGACCACCCCTTCTTAGCAATGGTATTCCCTAATGGCAGTGGCTGCTTTCAGCAGGATAATGCACCCTGCCACACTGCAAAAATTGTTCAGGAATGGTTTGAGGAACATGACAAAGGTGTTGACAAGGTGTTGACTTGGCATCCAAATTCCCCAGATCTCAATCTGAGCATCTGTGGGATGTGCTGGACAAACAAGTCCGATCCATGGAGGCCCCACCTTGCTACTTAGAGGACTTAAGGGATCTGCTGCTAACTTCTTGGTGCCAGATACCACAGCACACTTTCAGAGGTCTTGTGGAATCTATGCCTTGACGGGTCAGAGCTGTTTTGGCAGCACAAGGGGGACCTACACAATATTAGGCAGGTGGTTTTAATGTTATGAGTGATCGGTGTATATTTCCATAAAATACATCTGTTAGAATTCCGTTGACATACACTCACTGAGCACTTTATTAGGAACTCTATACTAATACTGGATAGGGCCTCCCTTTGCTCTCAAAACAGCCTTTCTCAAAACAGCAATTTTTCATGGCATGGATTCCACAAGATGTTGGAAACATTTCTCTGAGATTCTGGTCATGTTGACAAAATTGGTATTAATGGGCCCAAAGTGTTCCAAGAAAATATTCCCCAAACCATTAAACTATCTCCACCAGCCTGGACTGTTGGACACAAGGCAGGTTTGGTCCATGGATTCATGCTGTTGGCACCAAATTCTGACCCTGCCATCTGTGTCCAGTTTTGGTGAGCCTGTGCCCACTGCAGCCTCAGCGTTCTGTACTTGGCTGACAGAAGTGGAAAACGACATGGTCTTCTGCTGTTGTAGCCCATCTGCCTCAAGATTCGATGTGTTGTGTATTCTGAGATGCTTTTCTGCTCACCACAATTGTACAGAGTGGTTATGTGAGTTACTGTACTGTTTTCCCATTCTGATGGTTGATGTGTACATTACTTGAAGCAGCTGGCCCGTATCTGCATGATTTTATGCATTGCAATGCTGCCACACGATTGGCTGATTAGATAATTGCATGAATGCGGAGGTGTACATGTGTTCCTAATAAAGTGCTCAAACAGGACCATCTAATCTACTAAATACTAAAGGATTCTAACCCTAAACTGGGAACATTCATGCTATTTTTCTTCATCACAACTTGAAAAGGTTCTGTGACTTCAGTGCAGTGAAAACTGAAACCCGTATTTCTGATATTTAGTTGTATAGATTTATACTGTGAAGGGATTTGAATTTCATTTAAGAACTGTTTTTTCCTGGCTCTATTGCAAATTCTTTAACCCAATCAAGAGTCTTTTATGGAATTTTTGCACTCTAATAGGCAGACAATTACCAAACTTCAATTGTGTGAATTGATTTGGTTAATTTTGCATTGTCAGCCGCTCTGCTAATTTGGTTTGCACCGCTCTTTGTACATGCACATTCATGACATCATTATGGATTATATGTATTAGTATGGGTAAGTGATGGAGCATTTGGTGTATTTATCTGCGTTGGGGTGAGTGTGTGGGTGACTAGATGTGTGTATCGATTCTCCTTGAGTAAGAGGACTAAATAGATTCAGCATTAAACTGTGGTGCTCCCTGAGGGATTGGAGATGGGATTGGTGGAGGTGTGTGACTGCTAACGGTTGCTTGAGCACAGAGTAACTCACACTAATGAAACAACGTAATAACCTTGAAGCACACTCCCTATCTCTCCACTGACACTAAATATGCCAGTGACATGATGAAGTGGGAATAAGATGGTGATGGAACTGTATTTCAACACTCACTTATATGGACTTGCATTTCGACATGCCACCATATTAACTTGTCTTATTTTCTGTTTCATGTTTTACAGATCCTGAGGACTACCAGCCACCAATATGGAAATCCTACTGTAAGTGTGAAATGGCTGCAAAATTTTGTGAGACTAAACCCCACCCCCACCTAGCAATATGAGTACTTGTTCATTTTCTCTGTCAAGTACATAAGCTGTTGAAATGACTCAAATCCACATTCGTGCACAGATGCCAACTTATGAAATTCATTGGAGGTGCTCATAACAGCCTACAAATTTGTGACATCATAAATGTCATAGCAACTATATCCCACAAATACTGTTCTAATTTGAAAAAAAAGTGATTCTCCTCACAATACTTCTCGGGATGGTTTTCCTGGTAGCGAATGGTTAGTGCGATACTGCTACACAAACTACATCAGTAGTAGGGCCGTAAACGATATGGCGGAGGCTCTAGATTTCATGCAAATTCAAATAAAGTAAGCTCTTATAAAATACTGTTTATATTATGTAATGTGGATTAAAAATTTAATCAAGCCCACACTCCCTCCTCTGAAATAGCTTCCTTTTTATTTCAAATCAGGAGAGGCTACAGAGATTTAAAGAAACATGTTTCCCCAAGCACTCTGTATTTCACACGCCAATATGCTAACATACAAGCAGTTTAGAGTACTATCTGGAGAAAAACAGCAATGCCTTCAGCCAGCGCCAAATCTTTAAGGCCTGGTGGAGCTCTTTGGCCTCCTGGTAACTTAGAGTGCTGATGGCCAGTGAGTAGTGGACCAAAGTGTTAGTGTGTTGAATCACCACTGGTAATACCACACATCTGCACTGACATCACCCTTTTGTGTGGCTCTCTAAAACTATACATAAAAGGAAGCAACACATGCACACGTAGCAAACTTCCTCCCGTATTCAGCCTTTCCTCGCTGATTCAGTCTGGGGTAAAAAAAAATCACCGTGGCGCTATGGAAGTTTTTGGTTTTCGGTTGTAGAAAACACAGGATTCAAACACACATCTAGGGCTACAGAGAGCTGCATGAGCACAGTTAGCTAACAGCTGAATGGGAAAAACTCCCATGCTTCAGACATGTCCCCTTGTGAGTCACACCACTGAAAGCTTAGCTATGTTCAAATTTGTTGTGTTCCAATGCACAATACTTGTTTCATTATATCCTGCTGGTCGTCTGAATGGATCACGCAAATGCTGTGCTATTATTAAGTTTCAATTATTATACTTTATTACACTATTATTATATACACCCACAGAGCACTTTATTAGGAACACTGTACTAATACTGGGTAGGGTCTCCCTTTGCTCTCAGAACAGCCTCATTTCTTTGAGGCATGGATTCCACAAGATGTTTGAAACATTCCTTTGAGATTCTGGTCCATGTTGACATGATTGCATCACGCAATTCCTGTAGATTTTTCAGATGCACTTTCATGCTGAGAATCACCTGTTCTAAAACATCCCAAAGGTGTTCTATTAGATTCAGATCTGATAACTGGGAAGGCCACTGCACTGCTGCCACACGATTGGCTCATTAGATAATTGCATGAATGACTAGGTGTACAGGCGTTCCTAATAAAGTGTTCAGTGAGTGTTCTTCAGTTGTTATGCTTTTATACTAATGTTGATTGTTCTCATCAATTGAAAATGGAATGAAAATGTTCAGGCAATGCTTATTTTTGTGGAGTTGAAAGTGTATTGTATCGAGACAACACTGTATTGTATCATATCATATTTTAATTGTGTGTTTCATTACATCCCTAATAGCTAACTTCAGAACATCACCAAAAAGTAAAAATCACCAAAGTCAGTTGTCTTGATGCTAAAAATACGATTTATTGTGGGAAATAATTGTGTGTGAATGGCATCTGTATAGTGTGTTGCTGTCTGGTAATGTCAGAATGATGCTAGATCACTCTCTTGCTCTTGTTCAGACTTGTACTTGTGATTGCTTATCTTTATTTTAGCTTGATACAGCGGCCTGTGTGTTATTATGGGAAATATTTACAGCCCTGGCTGTAAGAATATACTGTATCAGAGGAACTTACTGTATAGCTAGTGTAACACCACTGAGGCTATATTGTAATAACACAGTAAACTATACAGTGTCATTAACTTTACTGTGAAAAATATTAATTACAGTAACTACCTGGCAACAATTCTTATGGTAAGAACAAATTTACAAGGCAAATTAGTCAAATTTACAAGGCAAATTAGTCAAATTTACAAGGCAAATTTTTACTTAATGGGTTACCTGTTACCACAGAGGGTAGACTAATTGCCCTATTATATATTACATTAGTATACGACTTATGAAACAGCCTTTAAATCAACCTTTAAATGTCTTTTGGTTGCTTGTCATGTCACGCCAATGCCAGTGTGGGGGTATAAAAGATAATTGTGTCTAAAATGCATGACAGGTAATACCATTGGTGTCCACAATTGTTGCCCTTACCAGAGCATGACATTTAGCATAGACGCTACATGTTTAAATGACTGTCTATGCAATGTTTAAATATTCTAGTATATTTTCAATATTAGAATTTTTAAATCAGAAATATTGATAGCTCCAGAGTACACAAGAAGCTGGCAACTATCCATCTGCGTACATACACTGCCTGTATTTTAGCATTTTTTTTAAATGACCTTATTTTAAATATTCAAAATTTTGAAAATGTTTATTATAAAATGGTTAGCGAATTGAGAAATGATCTCCATCTTATCAGAAAAGGCTAAAACTTTATCACTCCAATTAGCTGCTTGTAGCACTCCAGTTACTACTAGCACTGTTTGAGTTGTTGAGTTGGCTTAACCAATTTAATAACATACTCATATAGAGTCTCTTTAGGATTTGAGAGCAACTGGTTAATAAGTTCCACAAAGATGTAGGTTTCCTTATTTAAATGCTTTCTGTTTCACTTTGTTTGGTCCATGGCAATAATAGTGATTAAGCTGTAATAAAACTTTTGACCAGCAGTGTAACACCAGAAAGTTTTTTTCAGTATGTTGTGTTTTAAGTCAGCTGAGAAATAATATATGGCCATGTAAATACTTAATGAATCAAAACAAGAGCCCATAGCCAGAGCTATCTTTGTAATTCTTATCAAGGAACACGTCATAGTACATCTTGTAGCTCCGCTCCTCATTCCTGTTAGCAGATACCGCATCGCAATGTGGTTGGCGCATTGAACATACTCTTCTATCTTCTTTTGAGCCCATCATGGTTGTGTGTGTATCTCTAAACCACACACTCTGTTGTATTTCTGGTTTGGCCATGTTCATATCATGTTTACTGGGTGCTGTCCAGGCTTCACTGCTTGTCCTGAGTGTCCCTGACAAAAACACACAGTCGGATGCCTTCCTGCTCCCCACATGGCAAATCTGCCACAGGTCCTGAAGACCACACTGCTGTCCAGGAGAGGCTGTTTTTCTAATGAAGTCATCAAGAACACTTCTAGCCCATATCACCCTCAAGTGCCCTGGGACATCTGCTGCTGTTTTTACATCCTGATCAGTCCATACAGTCATGCTGCTCGCATATGCCACTGTTACTTAATAGTAATAATAATATAATAAACTTTATCTATAGTGCTCTTTACATACATGTGCAAGCTCAAAGTGTTCTACAATAAAGTAGTAAAAAATTAAATGTTAAAAAGTAATGTAATAGAATGCACAGAATAAAATGAAAGATGAGTGAAAATATAAGTACAAAAAGGAGATGAAAATGGAGATGAAATGTACAAAAAAGAATAATAAAAAAAAGGTTAAACAAAACTATACATAAATACCAAAACAGAGGACGTCTCTCTTAATAAGCAACAACTGGAGAAATATAATAGATATACTCACTGCTCGTGAGTCAAAAACTTGAACTCGGGAAACACCTGAAATTTTATAATGTGTGATCTATTGCTAAGGAAGTGTTGTAGGCAATGGTGATCATTAACTGGCGTTAACCTTAGTAGTTAAGTTAACAAATATTTTATAATTAGATAGAGAGGAAAAACAGACATGTGAGGCAAAACAGTAACTTCTGACCCTGAAACACTGATCTCCTCTGTTCTGTGATTGACTCACTGTTAGCCCTGATCCATCAGCTTCCCTCCTGCAGTTCATTTCTTAGTGAATTTACCAACATGCCCAAGTGCACATGCATAATCCATATCCACTTGCTTGCCTTGTTGTGCCGCCAGCATATGCTGGTGTACCTCTGAGTTCCAGCAAGAAGGATTAATAAATAAATATGCTGCATATGGCTGAGGGCATTGTACACCGAAATAATCACTCTCATACAATCCATTGTGATTTATAGTCTTCTGTGCTAGAGGGAGAGAGACTGCAAGAGACCGACAGAATATTGATATTGTGCAGTCGTTCACTGTTCCCTGCTTAAACATAGCACTTAGTGGTGAATTAAAAGGAAAAGGCAGAAGGACAACACAGTAAATGGACAGCAAGACACAGTGCCCAAGTAACTGTTGGGTTGCAGGGAATAGGACAAATATTTGCATGCCTTCTAGACTTGTGTGATATTAATTTCTCCCTACTCACAATTTACCATTTTAAAAATGGCAGTGACAGGAAAATGAGCATTTCCACTATTTCAGGTTTAAGGTGAGTAGGGTGGGTGTAATAATATTACCACTTGTGCAGTCGGGAACTGCTTAGTGGCAGCAGCAATTGTTAAAACTCACCTGGATGCTGGATATTTAGGTGATTCTGCAGTAATGCTCATTAAACAGTTAAAAAAAGTACATTTTCCATATTTAACCCTTTTTACAAAACGGTTGTCTAATGTCTACATGGCCAACATGTTCACTGTTGATGCTGCTGTTGAATGTGTCAGAGAGCCGACTGGCACAGGAGAGCAAAACAAAACAGTGTATTTAATCACTTTCTAATTATCATCACCATTAATATTATTCATAAAGTGTTAGACTTGACACTTTGTTGTATGCCTATTTAATCTTTTTAGGTGAACATTTTGTCCATTTTTTTTTCTTTCAGCCAAAAACCAAGAGCCATTTTTGACCATTTTTGGCCAAAATATTTCAGTGGCATCCCTAATAAATATAGTTAACTGATGATAACTGTATACAGTACTTGTCTAAGGATGGATAAGTCAAAACACATTGATAGATTTAATTTTATATAAATTAACTTAAAATATTCTCCATTTACCATGACAGAAAGCAAAGGTATCATACGAGTACAGTCAAGACCATGAGAGATTTGGGAAGGGGGCGGGGCTTCCACATGGTGTTGGTTAATATCAGAGTTCAAAACACATTATTCCAGATTAGTATGTTGACTGGTTCATTTCCCATTTATTTGGGAGAAAAAGGCTGCTCTTTCACATGTTTTTGAGCTGTAAAGCATACAGGCGTACTCAGATGTTTTTGCAGAGCTAGAAAGTTGGCAGGTCTGGTAATATAATATAATTGGGGTAAACATCACTTGATTATTGTGGCAGTGTAATACTGTGTAAAGATTAAATCATAACACTCAAGCCTAATGTCTTCAATAGTGTCTTCACTGTTCAATAGTGTGTTCACTGCAGGGTAGAAAATCAGCACTTTTTATTGCAGTGTAATGGCTCTTAACTGACATTTTTAGAATGACAGAATTGTCCAATAACTTAATCTGTGAGCTGCAGTTAGAAACTGTGTGTGTGTGTGTCATAGTGTACCAGCTACAGCAGGAGGCGCCGAGACCAAAGAGAATAACATGTCCACAGGAGGTCAGTAAAGTTACATACCATTATACTTTGCTGCATAATGATGTTATAAATCACTTCTCTGTGAAATCCTACCTGCATAATAACTTATGGAGCTTGTAATCCATAAATAACTAGGTTCTTCATTAGACACTTCATTGTCTATGTCAATACTGTATATATGAACTAGATTTTCTCAATAACTGTAATGATATAGTGGATGTTACTGGATATAATTATTGTTGGTGGTGACTGTGTGCCCAGCTGTTCATTTGAAGCCGTTACTGAGCATAAACTGGATTTGTAGAGACTTGCCTATGCAAGATGAGATTTACAAAAGTGTGTACTGGGAAATATAAACCTGTTTGTCTTCACCAGTTCAGTTTTTCTCTTTCTGTTTCTGTTTTTTTTTTTTTTTTTTCTTTCAGATCAAGAGCAGGCCCAAGTACTATGGCCGAGAGTGAGTGTGTTATTTTATTATTTTTCCTTTTCCTTATTTCTTTTCCAGTCTGACATGCAGAGCGTGGATGAGACATGTTGGCTATAAGTGGAATTCGATGTCTTGCAAGAATCTGAATGTGTGGGTGTTAATATGAGGAAATATGAATAAGAGAGACAGAGAGTGCGGGGGCTGATGAAGATACCATGATTTTAGTATTATTAAATTTAATTTCACATTTTGATCATAAATTATTTTGCCATGTAATTGGAACATACAATGTTCTATTGAATATATTGTATTATTTTGGTCTTCTAAAAAATTATTTTTTTGGTTAGTTGCCATAAGTGCTGAGACTTGGTTAATATATTAAAAAATAAATAAATAAATAAAATATATATATATATATATATATATATATTAAAATCAGCCCATAATTTACAATCACAGATAGAAACGGGATAGGGGTCAAAGTTAATGATATCAGGCAAATACAGAGGTCCTGAGGAATTAACGATAAAAAAGAGAAAAAGTTCAATGATTACTAATGATAGATCAGCTAAAGGCCATGTAAAGGCTAGTTTGCACTAAAAATGTTTAGTCTCACAGAATAGATTTCATCTTAACCACAAATAGTTTCAGTACACACCAGTTCTGTGAGATGAATGACATTCATGCGTAAAAAACACAGCCCCAGCTGTCCAGCTGCATGCCGTATGCCGTGTCTGTTTCATTTTCACATTCACGTAAACTTTATAGAGATTCAATCAGATCACAAACTTTCAGTTTCTGCTGTATATGTTGTGAACCAGGTTAAAGTTTCAGTGGACAAAAGCAGTGTGATTATTGTGTGAACTGTAGTCGCACAGCACAGTTTCTTTTATTGTAAAGATACTCGTTACACCAACGGGGAAACCAGAATAAACACAAATGTGCGTATTGCGTACTGTCCCACTGTGTCACAGCAGTGACCTGTATTGTTTCCCACTATATTTCAATGTGAATTAAGGTTCGGTAGTGTGCGCTGAGACAATGGTACTGTTGCCATAGGAAACACAGTGCATTTTAAATCAGCACTTCAGACTATACCCGGGCCATGTGTAAGCATCAGATACGTTAGTGTTTTGACAGTTGTGCTTTGCTGTTAACTCCATTTCCCTGAATCTGGTTTCTCAACTGTTCGGTAATCAGACTACAAGTCAACGCTCACACAAGAGATGGGAATAAATGTAGCACAAGGGGTGGAATTTGTTGGAGAATGGCTGGGGAAGGATGGTAGCAGAACTCCTACTGTCGGAGTTCATTAATGAATAGTGTTTGTACATTCTGAGTGACTCCCAATGTGCATCACATGTGAATCAGTCAGTGTGTGCAAATGTCTTTTCTATGCTGATATGCTCAAACTGCTCTTCACCCAAATGAAACAAGTGTGTAGCAAGTGTGTGTGATCGAGTGAGTGTATATATGTGTACGGGAATGTGATTGTGTTTGGGGGGGTTCTTGGTGCAGGTTCCATGGGCTGGTCTCTAGGGAGCAGGCAGATGAGCTTCTGGGTGGAGCCGAGGGGGCTTACCTCATCAGAGAAAGCCAGCGGCAGCCTGGAACTTTCACACTTGCATTGAGGTATGCGCTCACACATACACACCCTTGAAAAGATGTACACAATGACATATTTTCATTGAGATACCACATATATACACCCACATACAGTATATACACCCACTTATGATTGCACATGCTGTCATTAACCCATGGGTCTCATTTATCAAGCTGAATATGAACGGATTTATTCGTAAATAGTTCGTAGGAGCATTTGCACAAGAAATTTGTTATTCATTAAATCTAGTAATTTCAGCAAAAGATGTTCATATCCTAGTTGTGCTCCTGAGTATGTGTAAATTGTGTATGCATAAGAAGACTAACTAATGTAAACCTGTATTTGATCAACTTCAAATCATATAATTTGCATGGATTACTGCACTTTTATATATGGAATTTACTGTCAAGTTTAAATTGCTTGTTTTCTTTAAAATGACATTTACAGCATTTAGCACATGCCCTTATCCAGAGCAGCTTCTAGAACTGCTTTGGAGTCTCTGTCAAAACACATCCTCAGGCTAGTTCACTAGGTCAAAGATTTTGTGAAACCTAGTCATTTTATATTATTGGCATTAAAATTAAATTATATGAAAAATGAAGAAAGTGAGTCAACACAAACACATAAATTAAGATAAATAAAACTGCTCATTCAGTTATAACCAAAGAAATGCTGCCTTTCTGCCTTTTCTTTTCTTTCACCGTTTAATGGTCCTTTCGTGTTTTCAGCCATCTGTGCACTTGTGCACTTATGAACATACACACGCAAGTATGAAGAAAATCAGCATTTTAGAAATGTTTGTAAATCCGATGAATAATTTTAGTTTGGTTTGGCTTACACAAATGATAAATGAGGCCAAAAATCTTTTGACTTTGTAGTTATACATATGACCAAAAAGATCATTTTAATATGATCATATTTATATGATCTTAGAAGCATACCTTTTATGATTATAATAGTCATAGACAAAATGTTTAAAAAATGAAATTAATAGAGAAAAAAATATACAGACACCACAAATTAACATCAGTACTTTGTTGCAAAGCTTTTCTTGGCAATTGCAGCTTTGAGAAGTAATTAGCTTTTTGCAGCATTGTGGTTCAATTTTGGCTCATTCCTCTTGCCCAATCGTCTTCGATTCCCCGAGGTTATGAGGGTCCTTCAGATGGACTCGCAGTTATAAAATCGTCCATAAATGTTCAGTAGGGATTTAAGTCAGGAGAGTGGCTCAGCCATGCAAGGCCTTCATGAGTTATTTTAGCTGTACGCCTCATGCCTGAATCAGTATATTATATTGAGTATAATTCTGTATAATTCTGTATTCACTATAAGATATTGCTTAAATATAGTTTCCAAATAGTTAATAAATAAAATTTATTAAGGGATAATGAAATCCCTGTCAGTTTTATTTTTTAAACATATTTTTCTTTATGCTTATAAATACACTCCTGGGCAAAAAAAAAAAAAGACTGGGCCAACCCCAAAATGGCAAATATTAAGCTTTTAATGATCTTTTAAAACAAATCAATTGTCAGAAAATTAGCAAGAGTTAAACAAATCTACTGAATTCTTGACGCACACCTGATGCAGCCCATGAAGGGCCACAAGGCTTAAACATTTAAAGAAATCAAAGGAAAAAGCTATCTCATACTAAGCTCCTATTTGTTTAATTCTTGCTAAATTCCTGACCAATGATCTGTTGTTAAGACCATTAAAAGCTTAATATTTTGCCATTTTGGGCTTGGCCCATTTTTGTATGTGACTGTATAACAAGAATTCAAAACTACATCTATTGCGCTACCAGTAAAAGACCAAAGGTGAGACAGACAATAGAGAATGTCTTACTAAAGCTGTTCTTATGTAGTTTTATCCAGTGTTAGAACAGTTGAGCAATACAGTACAAAGTAGTTCTGGTTCATTGTTGCTCATGACGAGCTCTACAGAATGCGTCTTTTGTGTGACTGTACTGTATGTTGACACACCAACAACTGCACTTTTTAAGTGAGAGATTTTTGTTCTTGTATCAGTACAGAAAAACAAGAATACTGTACATAATAATTGCATATACACTAAAAATGGAAGTTTTTTTTCCATCTTCGCAAACTTATCCACCCCATTTCTTCCTCTCTGTCTCTCAGGTTTGGAGGCCAAACTCTAAACTACAGGCTCTTCTACGATGGCAAACACTTTGTGGGAGAGAAGCGGTTTGAGTCAGTGCATGACCTGGTCACAGACGGCCTCATAACTCTCTATATCGAGACCAAAGCAGCTGAGTACATCGCCAAGATGACCACCAACCCCATCTACCAGCATGTGGGCTATACGGCATTACTGAGAGACAAGATGAGCCAGCGCCTGAGCCGAGCTCGATCTGAACCCAAGAAAGTCACCTTCCAACAGGATGACAAGGTGAGAAGCTCCCTGTCACTGCTCCAGAATTATTGGCACCCTTAGTAAAAATGAGTGAAAAGATTATAGAAAAAAGTTATTAATTAGCTCACACTAAAAATGTAACCATTAATTCAAGTAAATTTATTATGAGGGGAAAAAAACATATATATTGACACCCCTGCATAATACTTTGTGCCAGCTCAACACAGATTCTTCCCAGAAAAACTATTCTGTTCTACATTAGTAACTACTCTGTTAGTGTAGTTACTCTGTTCTTGTGTAGTTCTTAAGTTGTCATAAACTGACCTGCTGTGAATATTGTTATGCTGCAGGAGAACAAACCTTTATGTTGAATGGGGGTTGAATAATTACATTAAATAGTGTGATGGCGTGTCCCAGAAGGCAGGATATTCTTGTTCCTTCTGAGCAGCTCTGATGAAAGATAATGGTGGCAAATATGCCACTGTCTCTATCATCTCTCAAACTCTATCAGAGTCTATCAGACAGATTTGTTGAGTATGAACAAACTCTGTACTGTCAGTCAGTTTTCCATATGAATATTTAATCAGATACTTTACATATGATATGTTAGTGAAATCTTTTGCTTTAGTGGCACTTGTTTATGTACATTTAGATCCAGAATTGCTATCACAATTATCGTAAGATTTTTTTTTTCAGTAATTGTGTTGATACTCCTAAAAAATATTTCCAATATGTGCAAACAAATTTTCATCCTTGAAAAAAAATTACTTTTCAGATTGGTCTTATTCTCTATTGTTGGCTTTGACAGAATATGATATTGCACACATGCAAAAATCCCACAAATTACAGCACTTGAACTTCACCAGACATTACTGGACCTACACTGGCGTTGTGCGATGATCAGATGAGACCTAAATTGAACTTTTTTGCTATGTACATCAAAAGTATGTTTGGTAAAAAATATGGAGATGGCACAAAGCTTGCATGCTTTTATGGATTCTGGAGTTGATGTGTGACATATGTGATGGCCTCTAAAAATGATTTCCCAAATGACATCTGAAAATTGTTTTCAGCTAACGCTAAGTTCAGTTTGCTGATGAGACACTGTGTTGCTTATTGGTTTGGTGGCTATGTTCTTCTAGTAGCCACTAGGGGGCAAGAAAAAACATTCTGACAGCTTAGGAGCTATGTGCTGTGTTTGTAGATGAGAACTTTGTTGAATCGTACTCAAATCAAATCCATTACTCAACAAATAGTTTTAAAATATGAAAAATCCAAACCTTTAATTGTAAAATAAATTCCACAGTCTCCCTAAATATAGATATATTTTATGAACTCATTCCAACTATTCAAATATTAGGCTCATTATATAAAGGTGTGTAATAATATTTGTAGTTTATTGGAGCTGTAGAGGTAAAATGTAAACTAAATGAACACATTTTCATTAAAATTGTCATTAGATTCCTTATTCATATTCATGTTCTTATTCTTGGGTTACTGAGGTTTGTATTAAACCCATTCAGTACAAATGACCAGTCAAATAGGCTTAATAATTGTAAGAACTCAATAATAAATATTATAAACATTTGGTAAAGGTGGTTTGTGAGTTCAAGCACTGTAACAAATTTAAAAAATTGTGGACCCCCTGAGTACGTTTCACTGTGTCATGAAGCAGAGAGACAACTACAACTGTAGATTTTCTGGTTTTATTAAAACCAATGTACCAGACAAACAAAGAGGTTTAGTAAACACGAAGCAGGTCACAACATTAAACATCAAACCAGGCAGGCTTGGAGTGGCTTCAGGTGCAGTACTGAAGTGAGACTTTACTAAGGTGTTGTTGATGTTTTTTTTGGCTGCTCCTGTTAGGGGTTGCCACAGCAGATCATTGGACCGCAGATCATTGTTTGATTTTGGCACAGGTTTTACACCAGATGCCCTTTCTGACGTAACCCTGCTATTTTATCCGGGCTTGCACTGAGAGTACACTTCCAGTGGCTTGGGTTGGTTCCCTGCCCAGGAATCAAACCCAGGCTGCGGTGGTGAAAGCGAGGGACCCTTATCCACTAGACCACCAGGGACCTTTGAGACGTTACAAATTAGCACCAGGTTATTTGAAGGGACGTGTGATTGTGAACAAGTGAGTGTCATTAGTAATCAGGTGACGTTGAGCTTAACTGGAGGTCATGTGATGGGTTGCAGCCTGAGGATCATGGGAGCTGTATCCTGCAACTTCTGGAGACACACATATGATAGTCCCCACTTTGGGAACTATGGATCTAAACTGTTTGATATATGCTGATAAATGTAGTCATTGCAGTCAGTACTCAGAGAGACATTATTACACTCTTTATTAGAACTGTGGATGGGATTCAGGCCGTTGTGGGTTGTATGCTATTTTGTTGCTTATATTTGAATGTTGCATGATTTGTTACTTATTTTCACTGTGATGTTTTATTGAAGAGAGAGAGAGAGAGAGAGAGAACAAACAAATCAGGCTGCATTTGAACAGCTCTACTGAGAGTATTGCAGTGGCACAGGCTTTCACATGCTTCCTGTGCATGACTGGCTACTTCAGAATAAAGTACAATTTCTCCCTGGAGGAGCACATCACAGACATAACAAAGACATAAACAACACAAGCCCACTTCTTGTTTGAAAAGTAGGACAAAAATGAACTTGTACTTCAGTTTCTGAAAGGTCAACTACAAATATTTCTTCTCACATGTACGCTCACCAGCCACTTTAATAGGAACACTTTAATAGTGCACCTGCTCATTCATGCAGTTATCCAACCAGCCAATCACGTGGCAGCAGCAGAGTGCATACAATTATGCAGATACAGGTCAATGTTAAATATAAATGAGGAAAATATAATCTAAGTGACCCTCATCAACATGCTGTTTTTTGCACCATTCTGTGTAAACTCTAGTTGTGTGTAAAAATCCCCCTGAGATCAGCAGATTCTAGGATTCAGATCCTGTCTGGCACCAACAAACATGCCACGGTCAAAGTCACTGAGATCACATTTTTCCCCATTCTGTTATTTGATGTGAAAATTACCGAAGCGCTTGACTTGTATCTGCATGATTTTATACACTGCACTGTTGCCACATACTTGGCTGACTGGATGAGTCCATGTATGTGCAGATGTACAGGTGTTCCTATAAAAATGGTTTTCCTGTTAATGTTGTGTAATAGTGCTGCAGCTAAATCGGATCTTGTTTGCATTAGTACAATACAGCTTCATTGCTTCCTCTGGCTATGAGAAATGAGAAATTCAAATGAAATTCCTCCCTTCTGAATAGCAGCAAGGCTGTGAATAATGTGTGAGTTTGCTGTTTACCCAATACTTTAATCTCCTCACATAGCACATGCATAGCTCTAGAGCATTTCCTTAAGCCTGATGAATAAAACATTTCTCCTCTGCCCTGGATCCTTTGAGTAAAGCGACCTAAAGAAAAGAAATTAAATCCAAAATGCAAGTGCTATGATTGTAACTTGAGAACATGTAGTTACATGACTAGACTATACATAGTATACAACATGGTATCAGTGGCAGTAGCTGCTATAGTGGTATATATATATATATATATATATTTCCTGACCAATGATTTGCTGTTAAGACAATTAAAAGCTTAATAATTGTCATTTTGGGCTGTGTATATATATATATATATATATATATATATATATATATATATATTAGCATTTTATATTAGAAAATTAGCAAGAATTAAACAAATGCACTCCTGAGAGCTCCTGTGCCACCATTTGCTGGTTTACTTTTGCTGCAGTGGACTATTTGGGGAAAAGCTAGAAACAGGGAAATTCACTTATATAGTCTTCTTGTACGCAAAGGTAAAATCATGATAATGATTAAAATGTTTGATGTAAAATTCAAACTAACACATGTCTGGGTGTACAAAATTTTCCAAAAATATCTTCTGGGATTTTTTTTTCTTAAAAGATTAGTCATTATTTGGTAATCTGCCACACCTGATGCAGCCCATCAAGCATCACGAGGCTTAAACATTTAAAGAAATGAAAGAGAAAAGCTATCTCATACTAACGCTACCTTCATGTGCTATCGAAATTATCGTAAATACGAGTTTCCCACTAGGAAGTTGAACATGAATGACCCAAGTCATAATTATGGCTGGGAAACTCTGAGATAATTTTGATACCCGAGTTTCCGAGATGGGAGGAGTCCTCAACTTTCAACGTGGCAGAGGAGAATACAGTTTCTGTACTGAATGACAGGTTTTGTTCATTTTCCTAAATGCAGCTAATTGTTATCACTTGCTGTTTTGGTTATATTCATTTATGTACATCAGCAACCATTCTATGCATGTTGTACATTTTCACACCGTGAAAATATCTTGTATTTGACCAGAATTCTATTATTGTCAGCAAGCTAGCTAACTGAGTAATATATGTTATAGTGTCAAAATAAAAGTAAAAGAAAAAAGAGATATGTATGATTGAATCTAGTGTCTTTCCGACAACAAAGCATGTGAACACGACATACTCGTAATTACCACGTAAGTGGGAAGTAGGATAATTCTGATAGCACATGAAGGCAGCATAAGTTCCTTTATCTATTTGTTTAATTCTTGCTAATTTCCTGACCAGTTATTTGTTGTTAAGACCATTAAAAGCTTTATATATATTTTGCCATTTTGGGCTTGGCCTATTTTTTGGCCCGAGGAGTTTACAATACGTATATACTAGATATACAATGGATATAAAAAGTCTATACACCCCTGATAAATGGCAGTTTTTTGTGACCTAAAAGAATGACACTAAGAAAAATCATGTCAGAGCTTGTCTCACCTTTAATGTGCAATTGCAAAGTATACAAATAAAGTGAAAAACAGCAGAAACTTTTATGGGGAAAAAAGAAAAATAAAAAAACTTACAATAACCTAGTTGCATAAGTGTGCACACCCCTAGACTAATACTTGGTTGAAGCACCTTTTGATTTTATTACACCTCTCAGTCTTTCTAGGTAAGAATCCATTAACATGGCACATCTTGACTTGGCGATATTTTCCCACTCTTTCTTGCAAAAACATTTTCGATTCGTCAAATTGTGAGGGCATCCCCTGCGCACAGTCCGGTTCAGGTCACCCCACAGGTTTTTAGTTGGATTCAGGTCTGGGTTCTGGCTCGGCCATTCAAAAACTTTGACCTTCTTTTGGTTAAGCCATTCATTTTTTGATTTAGATGTATGCTTAGGGTCATTGACACAGTGAAAGGTGAAATTCCTTTTCATCTTTAGCTTACTAGCAGACACCTGAATGGTTTGCACTAAAATCGACTGGTATTTGTAGCTATTCGTGATTCCCTCCACCTTGATAAAACTTCACCTTGGAATTCTCATCAGTCTCATCAGACCGTAACACATTTTGCCATAGGGTTTGGGGTTAGTTAGAGTAATTTTCTATAACAGCAGCTCTTCCATGTTCATTAACATAGGAACATATTGCATGCTTGCCATTTTAGGACTCAAGGTCTTACAATTTGTAGATTAAAGTGTAGTTTCACATTTGTAATTCCGTATGTACATTTTTTGTAATTGCAATATGAACATGGTTAAGATGTAAATTAGGAGGTAAATTAGTTTAATTGACATTTACATTACAAGCACATGTGGATTTAGTACTCTGAATATGAATTTACCATTCAAAAAAATTATGATTTGTATTATATTTCATCAAAGTAATTTGCATACAATTACTTCTGACAGGAAAATAACACGTTATGCTTTAATGTTTTCAGCTAATGAGACTTGATACTGGCATTTTAGTTCAAAAGTTCTTTTACAACTATTTATGAGCAGTTGCCATAGTAACTGGGCTTTACTTAGTGCGGCAGCGTTTCACTAAACCATCCACCAGAGGTGAACATGGATGTGAAGTGCTTTATTATCTAAAAATGAGGAATCTCACTGAATAGAAGACATGCAGCAACATTGTCCAATTCCAGAGAATTGCAGAGAAGCAGCTGCAGTGTTCCAAAACCCTGAGGCGATGATTTTTCAGGATCAACACACAAAATACATGCATTTATGGCTGTATTAGATAACTGCTAATAACAATAACTAGTTGTTTAAATGACACCTAAATGACACATGAAATAACCTGGACAGTAATAATGTTTTATATACAGTATATCCTCTGTTATAACCATTAGCCAGCTTGCTAGCCAACATCATCTATGTACAGTATGTTGATTACATTAACTAGCTATGCTGCTAATTCAGTATCAGCAGTTAATTCTGTGGCAACACATACAATTTTTACTGTCTTGATCGTACTATCTAGCACTGACTAAGGCACATAAGCACTCAAACTGAAGTCCTTCACACAAAGAAGAAGGAAAATATTTACCCCACTGAGGTGAATGCTCACTATCTTTTCTTGCCTCATTGACTCACTCTACCTGTCCAGCCACCTGTTCTACTTTCAGGAAACTTCACATGCTTGTCCACATTCTGACCTTGTAATTGTGCAGGTAATTTGTCTGCCAAATTGTAGCAAATTTAAACAAGATGCGGTTAATTTATTGAAGCCCTCTGTATTTCTGAGTGGTTGATTAATTACCTACGTTGATGGATGAGGGATTTCACAAAACTTGTACTCTTGCTGAAAAGCATGTTTTCCTCATAGCCTGAGTCCTGCTGGTGTTTCCTTTGCTGTTGTTTTGTTTTTTTGAAATGTATGTCTGTTTAAATTGCATATAATCCTTAATTGACAGATCCATGAGATGTCGGTCTGAAAGAAAAATGTGGAGAAAAAAAAAACATATTTTCTCTTGTAGACAGTTTTCTTAATATTAAAATATTTATTCCTTTTTTAACATGTTATATGAGTAACCAGTCAAACTTAAGCCTAAATGTTATTATTTACAGTGACAGCTTGTATAATAGGTGTATGGTATCTTTGAACATTTTACTATTTGTACAGACCCTTACATATAAAGAGGCACTGATTGCATGTTTTCTGACTTTCAGGCAATGACTTACTGGATTTCTAAGCTACACTGTTACTATATTGTTTGTGCTGTGCTCGTTTTCTGTATCTCTATGGCCAAACATAGAAACACTTGTGTATTTTTATTTTATCCCACAATGCCCTGGTTTTCTTCATGTACTCAGCAGCTGTGTTTTGTCCCTGTATCATGACCAGAGAGAATGGAGTAATCTCTGAAAAGGGACCAGTCCCCTTTGTCCCTCACTGTTGTGCCACTTCTTCTTAGTGTTCATTAAGAGACAAGAAGCCATGTGCCCAAGGACAGAAAGTGCAAGTCTTGTTGTTTTTCTCCCTCGAGGCCAATTTACACTGAACACATCTCTCAAATGTTTTTTAGTCATCTTACTGAAGAAATATACTTCTGTTTAAAAATAAGCTGTTTTTTTAATAAAGCAGATTTAAACCTGGGTGGCACAGTGCTGCCTCACAGCCCCATGCTTTGATCCTGAGCTCAGGTTACTGTCTGTGTGGGGTTCCTCTGGGTTCTTAAGTTTTTCCCAACTCCCAAAAACATGTCTGTAGGAGGATTGGCTAAGGTAAATTTCCCATAGGCGTGAATGAGTGTGTGATTGTGTGTGCATGGTGCCCTGTGATGGAATGACATTCCATCCAAGGTGTATTCTTGCCTCACACCCAGTGTTCCCTGGACAGGCTCCAGTCCACCATGACCCAGACCAGGATAAGGTGGATACTCAGAGATTTAAACCAAAGTGCTATACCCACAGTTTCAACAAGCATAAAAGAAAATGGGTGGGGAATTCAGTAGCACTGCCTCCTCATACATACAGGGTCCCCATTTTGATCCTGAGTTTGGAGGTTACCATATTCACAGTCCAGGTTCACTGATTTCCTCCCACTGTCCAATATAAGCATGGCAATAGATGTATTGGCTAGTCTAAATTACCCATGGGAATGTGAATATGTGTATGCAATGTGCCCTGGTGCTCCAGATTCACTACCATGACCAGGATAAAGTGACTACTGAAGATAAATGAATGAATAAAGAGAAAACATAACAGACACAGCAAACATGGACGCCCACTTTAATCAGTAAAAAGCTAACATATTTTTATATTTTATTTTAGTTTTTAGTGGAAGCAGACCAAATGTCCAGCAGTAAGCTGTTCCATAGCCTCAGGCCAGCTACTGCATAGGCGCGGTCACCCTTGAGTTTTAAACAGCACCATGGAACAGTCAAAAGGAAAGAAAATCTCTCTGTCAGGACAGAATACATCAGTGATGCATGGAGTCAGTGATAGGGCTTTGAATACAAATAAAAGAATCTTAAACTGGATCCTGTTGTGGACCAGGGGCCAGTGGAGGGACGTTAAAACAGGGTGATGTGATCCCTTTTCTTAACTGTAACCGTGCTAAAGACTACTTATTAATTCTTATATGTAAGACATTGCAGTAGTCTATGATGAGATGAAAGAAAAGCACATATAACTTTCTCCTGGTCTTGACAAGAAATAAATGGTTCAGCTTTGCTTTAAGTTGCTAGAAGCTGTTAACAGTTGATCTGATAATAAAATCTGAGGTTAGTGTCAAAAAATTACCCCCAGATTCCTGACATTTATCATATTGTGATAGTGGTCAAGATAGTAGATTTGGGTCAAAGATAATAACATCAGTTTTGTTTTCATTTAAATTGAGAAAATCCAGTTTTTGCTATTTTCCAGATACTTATTAAGAAACTTTAGCAAGCACAAGTCATCATCAGCATAGCAGTGGAAAGAAATGTATTGGAATTCTGGCCATTGGAAACATATATAATGATAAGAGTACGGAACCTTGTATTGGTCCTTGAGGTACACCACATCCAAGAGTAGCAGCCAAAAACAAGTTGCCTATATTCTCTGAAAGTCCTGTAACTAAGATAATACTTAAAGCAATCTGGTATTATCCCCTGAAGGTACCCAACATGTACAACAGGAAAAATGTGACCCACATTCAAGATACTTATTACGCCGATGTAGGGAACCAGTGTAAAAACAAACATGCTGTTTGTTCACTAGCATACTGTCTCATGTCATGTTTTTAAGTGAACTGTTGTAATTACAGATGGCCCAGCTTCCACTGTCCCCTGCATATTTCAGTGACCCTGCTGTATGTGTAGACATTATTATTATTATTAGCATGTGTAGAATGCAAGCACTGTGTGTTGAATGGAAGGTTGCTTATTCTACACACCTACAGTATGGCACGTGTCAGACTCGGTGTGTATACATACACCACCCATTATCTTCCCCTTAATTCTCTTCTTTTATTTTTTTACTCTTCTTTGTTGTGATCTTTTGGATATGTGTGGTGGTCTGGGAAAACTCAGCAGATGCTGCTGCAGCAAAATTCTGACAAACAACCAAAAATTATGTCTCTTGGACAAAATTGGGTTTTTCTATCTATAATATACTGTTACAGGTCTACTTAACCATAAAACCATGAATATATTTAACCAAAATTATATAGAAATATTTTTATTTTCAGTATAACCTTTGCCTTTGCTTTCTGCCTGCAGAGATCATGTTAGGTAAATAACAAGCCACATTAACAAATGTGACTGTAACAACAGTCAGTCTGACTGAAGATGTTTTAATTGCTATAATTTAACCTGCTAAATTTGCTTTTTTAACATACTAAATGTCATGCTTTGAGGTTTTTGGTGCCATAGCATAACAGACATAAGCCTAATGTGTGAACGGTATAAATACCAGCTGTCAAATTATCTGCAGTTCACACACACCGTGGCTGACACTGTAGAGAAGTCATCATTTTTATGTCTCCGCCACTTAGTGTTTTTTGGTTGTCTGTCTGTCTGTACTTGTTAGTGTGGTAACAAGTGGTTGAATGTTTGTAGGACTTATATGGAATTGTTATTGTAACCAACAGATGAACTGATTAGATTATGTAATTGATCCAAACAGGATCAAGGTCACAGCAAGGTCAATTGTCTAAAATAGTTTTTCTTTAATAGCTTCTGTCATGTTTGTCATACAGAGATGTTACTTACACATTAATGTTCGGGAACTCAAGGTCCATGTTTTGACTAACTACAATCTTTTTCATCAGTCTGCCTGTGTGTCTGTCCATGCATTTATCTGTCCGTGTGTCTGTCCAAGAGTCTCGTTACTGTGATATTTCAAGAACAAGTGGTTGAATGTTTATAGGATTTATATGGAATTATCAGTGTAACCAGCAGATGAACAGATTTCAATTTTAGAACTGATCCAAACTGGATCAAGGTCACAGCAGGGTCAAATGTCTGAAATAGTTTTTCTTCAGTAGCTTCTTTCCTGTTTGTCATACAGAGATGTTACTTACATCATGTTCGATGCAAATTTTTTGCCAATTTTTGCCATCCATGTGTCCATTAGCGCATCTGTCTGAGATTCTTGTTAGCACGATATCTCAAGAATGAGTGGTTGAATGTTTGTAGGATTTATATGGAAATACCATTATAACCAGAACTGATTAGATTTTGGAATTGATCCAAACAGGGTCACAGCAGGGTCAAATATCTGAAATAGTTTTTTTTTCCAATATCTTCCTTCATGTTTGAAATGTATTTTAAGGATATCTCTGGCATACAAGTTAGTAACAAGAAAGCCTAGACTTGGTGGTGCTGGAGGCGTCCTCGACTTGTTGAATGCTAATCCAAAAAGCAACCAGGTTTTAAAATGATAGAACTTTACTTCTGTTTAAGATACATGCAAATGGGAAACAGTGTAAGCTACAGTATATGTAGCAGAAAATGTCAGAATCACCATGTGAAAGGTTTTCCCAGGCCACCACACATGACTACTGTGCTTGGATTGTGTCACACAGTTCCTGCATATGAGTTGCGCGTATCTCTGTTTGCTGCAGACCTGGTATGCTGATTCAGAGCTTTGCGGTGCTCCCTGTGGGTGGTGCCACCTGTTCTGCCCCCCAGGCTGCAGCTCTGTTAGGCCAGACCACAAAGGTCAGCAGCAGTAAACTCTACAGCCAGCTTTGTCACCAAACAGTGCTATGCTAGAAATTTGCTTATCTTAAACTATTTGTTTACACCTGTATAGGAAAATGCCCCTTTAAACATTTCCGGCATTTTTGTTTATCTTTGTTAAGAATCACTGTGCTGTCATCTGGAACTGTTTCCTGAAGTGTTCAGTGGTCTTTAATGCTTCTGTTGAAAGTGACACTTTCTGCGTTCTATTCTGAGCACATTTTTATGTTTGCAGCAGAGTATTGTTAATATTAAAGCCATCATGAGTGTAATCCCATTTTTCTTAGTCTGATATGCAGCCTTGCAATAATAAAAATGTGTCTTTTTTCCTGGCTGTTTCCTTAGTTCTTGCCAAAGACCGCAGGAATATTATCCCTTAAATTTCATTCCTGTCATTGTGGTGACATTGGCTCTCGTGTGCTGTGTGTATAAAAGATTACATTGAAAACCACAGCAACACACATCCTAAAATGCATATCTGCTCATGTTGTCTCTGCTTTCTTTTATGATTGCATATTTAATATAAATTCAAAGGCAAATCATTTTGCTATGGTAACTGCTTTATGTTGTGAGAAGTGTAACCTTTAGTACCACACTGAGAAACATGACTTTAGTTTTTGTCTCTATTTCCACAAACAGTTTATTTTACATGATGTTAGTGAATGACAGTGAATGGAGTCTGCCGTCTTCTTTGTGGTTATGTGGGACACTGTGTATGAGGCTTACATACTGCTGCTGGCCTTGTAAATGGTTCCCTGAAGTACTATAGCACACCAGTCAGTCTAGGCTCAGAGCTAGGCTAGGATTTTAAGAACTAACAGATTACATTGTGAGGAGAAGTCTGATGCGATTATATCTGTTATCTGGTCCAGGCCTGAGCAGATCATCTGACTTGGCTGGGCATGCGTGGTTAGAGAATGATAAACAAGAGGGAAAGAAATAGAATTGCTCAGCACTATGACTTCCTGACACTGAGATAATGTTCCTGGATTATTTCTAGAAAATGGTTGTTGACCTCTATGTTGGATTAAAGCGTGGCTCTTTGTTTTCTGTGCTCTGAGAGACATGAAGAATGGCCAGTGTATGAGGAAACGAGAGTGGAAACATGTGGTCAGAAGCACAGTGCTTGAACAGACATCACCTCTACCAGCACTCACAGTCTGGATTCAATCGATCCTGCAATTGAGAGCTACTGAGCCATACTAAGCTCTTCTGCCTCCCCCTCTCCTCTTCTCTATCCTTCCTACACATTACGCTCTCCCCTCCCTCTGCCTTTGCCCTTCTTTGGCAGCTCTGAATGACTCCTATTGTGTTAGGCACACTCCAGCCCCCCAGGCAGACCTCCTCCCACTTTCTGTCTCAATCCTCACCATGGAGTTCATCCAGCTCAGTTTGCCCTCAGAGCCAAAGTAGGTGTATTCTTCACACTCCTCACTACTCCCTTGTCCACCTCCACATCTTCTCCCCCAGAGGAGATGCAGGCTCAGTGGGAGCCAACGGGGAGTGACCTGGCTCCTCTTCGAGCTAGGAGACAGGAGCGGAAGCGCCAGGAGTTGCTGGCTCTAGCTTTTGGGCTGAGGCTAGGGGTTAAAGACACACTGCTCTGGAAGCCAATAAAGCTCTTGGCTTGTCCACAGATCTCCAACTCACCACTGGGCAGACGCAGTGCTCTGAAGGACGGGTCCGAGAAGCAGTGCAACTACGAGAAGGTCCATAATTTTAAGGTAAGCACTAAGCAAATACATGGTTGTAGCTGTAATATTAATGTACCCCTTTATACTGTGGATATTGCAAATGTTTTAGGTATACTTTATGACTGTGGTCAGTGAATTATCACGTCCTGTACTACACCTAATTGATGAACCCATTAACAGCAGTATTGATGAGTAGGAATCGATTTCTCAGTGCAGTAACTCTCATGCTTTGGTGGATCTGTAGCACTCACTGTTTTGTGTCAGAGAGAATTGAATACTAAGAGGAAACTAGAGAAAAGGAAGATGGTATATTCTGCTGAAATGTCTCTATCATTTGCTGTAATTTTAAACCATGAAATTTAGCAGCACTTACCATTTGTAAACCTACTCATTTGATGTTGCCTACTAGCAAACGAGAAGGGCAGGCATATGTTATCATATGCTATTCTTGACACTTCCTTATATAATACATTCATTGTGTTTCATTCCACAACAGTGAGGAGAAGCATACTTGTTAAGGATAGTCATCATACAGGCAGTAGATGTATTATAATTTTGCTGTAATATACTTTATCTACAGTATATTAGTAGGACTTCTTTTTGGCTTGGTATGTCTTGTGTCTTTCCTTGAGGGTAATCGCAAAAAAGATATGACTTCTTTTACAATGGGCAACAGATTCTAAGAATAGTTTTTCAGGTCCTAGAATCAAAGTCACCTGTGGAAAAAAAACCTGCACTCCATTGTTAATGTTTTTAAGCAGATGGAACATGCAGAAGTAGATACTTTAATTTTCATCAAATCTGTATTGGTTCACATGGGTTTTCACATGTTTCCTGCCACTTCCAAAATTCATGCCATTATGGTGGCTTGGCTATGTAACATTGCCCCAATGTCTGAATAAGTGTATGTATAGTGCCTTGCAGTGGACTGACATCCCGCCCACGGTGTATTCCTGCCTCATCCACCAGGATAGAGCACTTACTGAAGATGAATGAATGAGTTAGTGAATGGTTATATACATTTATTTAAGTAAATAGTCACGTCTTGTAACCATTTAAAGGGGTTGTATAAAATGAAACACCCTAGTACAAGTGGGTCAGGTGCAAGTTCGTGTTAGGTTACAGGGGCATCAGCATCTTTGACCTTTTTGTTTTTTGTCATTGTTAGGTCTTTTTTGTATATTTTTCTAGTCCAATAATGTGAATGTGTGTGACCACATCTTCTCTGCTTTCTGCTGTGTAGGTACACACCTTCAGAGGCCCACACTGGTGTGAATACTGTGCCAACTTCATGTGGGGTCTCATTGCCCAGGGTGTACGCTGCTCAGGTAACACACAGCTATTCACACACCATACAATAATAATGAAAAGCTCCATCTTTTAAAACCAGAAGAACTCTATATGTCAAGTACAGACTTTAAAACAAATTGGTCATATCAAATTGTGGCCAAAGAAATAGAACACTAAACTCTGAATAATGAAGTCTTGTTATGTTAACTATTGCAGCTTGCCTGTACACCTGTGTCCATTGACCCTGAGAGGAGACATTAGGCATGTCACATGCAAATCAAAGCTGTAGCCATGCCATTGCAATGTGGCTGTATCACATTCCTGAATGACACCTGGTTTAGACCAGTTCCTCCTATGGTTTACTTGGAACTATTTATAGTTGCATGTACACTGTGCGTCGAAGACAGGCGTGGGAGCAACACACCCAAGTGTCATACAAAGACAGAAACAGAACTGTATCGACACACAATAAAAACTGTAGCGATCTGCCATCCACACACATACACGTTTGTCTTACTATGCTTGTGAAGACATTCCACTGACAATTAATGCTATGCTACGCCTAAATCTAAACCTAACTTTAACCACAGTAAACAAAATGATCTTTAATTTTTAAATTAAAATTACAATTTTTCTAAAAATCAGTTTTCCTTATGGGGACCCACAATATTTCTCTTCTTGTATATAATACCAATATATAAAATCATGCACCCCCACAGACATAAATACTCAAAAGAAATCTCTGTTTTTTCAATCTTTACAAAGCTTTTCCAACTCAGCATAGGTTAGCTGCACAGATATGTAATTTACAATATATTACATAAAGTACACATAATACTGACCATTATGAACAATTCTATTTGATGTTGTAGTTTGACCTCACAACTTTGTTGCTTTTGATTCTTCCTGTACAGCTCATGTTTCAGTTTATAAGCCCTGAACTAATGTGCAAAATCTTATTCTTATGCTCTGAGAGTTGTAGTGGTTCATCTTAGTATCATATAACATGAATTATTTGACCATAAAACGGTCTGGTCCCAAATATGTCTAGTCACAAGGTTTTTGTACAGGTTTTGATACAGTGAGTGGTTTTCAGATATTTAACCATAACTTTTGTTTTCACACAAGAGCTGCTGTTGTTGGTGCCTGAGCTGCAGGCGAGACTTCTTGTCATCAGACATGCTGAGGCGCAGAACTGTATTGAACTCAGTACCAAATTGGAGAAGACAGAAATCTTTTGTTTTCCTCTCCTCTCCTGTTCTTCATGCCCTAAAGACAGTGCCCATGATGGATGGGCTGATGGGGAAGATAGACAGACAGAAAGACAGACACACATGCATACTGAGCTAGTGTTCTAGTATTTCACACAGGACACACAGACAACACACCCATTTACAGGTACAGGTTCACACAGGATCACACCCAGTCTTTTAACACGTGTGCGCATAATAATAATAATGTTGATATACATACGTCATTCACAGTCACACACTGGTACATGCATTTGGACACCATTCACACAGTCACTTTTACCAACAGTAAGGTTACATTTGGTAAACCTTACTGTTACACGAACACTTGTCCTCAACAAGCAAAAAAGCACGCACACACACACAGACACACTGTGTTCAAGCCCCCATTGTCATTCACTGGAGACCGCTTGTCTGCAGACACTGAGGTGACATTCTCATGACCTTTTGACCTCTGACCCTTTGCAGATTGTGGACTGAACGTGCATAAGCAATGCTCAAAACTGGTGCCCAGCGACTGCCAGCCAGACCTGCGGCGCATCAAAAAGGTTTTTAGCTGTGACCTCACCACGCTGGTTAAAGCTCACAATACACCACGGCCTATGGTCCTGGACATGTGCATCAGAGAAATAGAGCTCAGAGGTACTGACGTCCATGTCTTTCATTCACGCAACAAGTTAGAGCTTGGCTCACCCTGCAAGATGCTTATATATTGAGTCATACTTTTGTTTTCTTTTCACTTGAATATACTATAATACCATACTGAATATACGAGACGTATATTACATTGATTATCATTTGCTTCACAGTTTGTCTTGTAAATTGATGGCAACTTCATACAAAATTAATTTAATATAACCACGTGGAAGTGTGGTTTTCCTACCAGTATAACAATTAAACCTTGCATTATGCCAAATTAACTTGGATTTACCGTAACGATTTTTTCCTTTTTAAGGACTGAAGTCAGAAGGGCTTTACAGAGTGTCCGGTTTCACAGAACATATAGAAGATGTGAGGCTGGCCTTTGACAGAGGTGGGTGGGCAAAAAGTCATAAAAGCCTGGCCTTAACATTTATATTGGTGTCTAAATTAGATAGCAGCAATACTTTGTGTGTTGTTTTAGCAAAGTCGTTTCAGTGAAACACAGGTAATCACGATTTTCCTTCACAGATGGTGAGAAAGCAGATATCAGTGCTAATGCATATCCAGACATCAACACCATCACAGGAGCTTTGAAACTCTATCTGAGGGATCTGCCCATCCCTGTCATCACATATGACGTCTATTCCAAATTCATACAGGCAGCCAGTAAGAGCTTTTAAGACAACATTAATAAAATACAGTGTAAACTAATTTAAGACAACACAGCCATAATTCGAATAAAAAGTTAAATATATTTCTGCCTAATACTAAGCGTATCAGTGGTTCAGTACTGGGCAGAAGCATAATGGATTTTTTCTAGAGCAGAATATCATCAAGTTCTGCAAAGGCTGTGTATGGAGAGTTTTAGTAAAATGGCAATAAATTAAATTAAGACGCAGAGATATTAAAATGACTGTAGTACATAAGTTTACATAATATGCTTTTGTACAGAAATAAATGACCCTGACACCAGGCTAGAAGCAATCCATGATGGCCTGCTACAGCTTCCTCCTGCCCACTATGAGACTCTTCGCTACCTGATGACCCATCTAAAGAGGTGAGAACCATCTCATTGCTGCTAGGTTTACCTCAGCCTCTGGTTCCTCAGTGGCTTTGGGTCCCATTTAACTCTTCTCACATGGTGCACACACTGTTTTGGTATGATGTGATGGTAATATAAAAATGACAACTTTTTATGTCTTTACCTTAAAGACTCCTCTTTTATTTTTGTATGCTGTGAACCCATGTAATATTAATATTTGGCACAGTACAAATAACAGTACAATTTTAGCACTGTTCATTTCTGTATGGCTCTCAATAAAAGGGGTGTGGCCTGTCTTTTCAGGGGAAGGGGTGTGGCCTCCTGTCTCAAATCTAAGCTTTTACCATTGAACTTTTTGTGCCCAATATTGAATCTACGTATTTACTGCATCGTATTGCAGCACACAGTCACACAGAAACATCTCCAAATTGTATCCTCTTGAATCATTAGCTGCTTTAAATGTATCGTGCTCTAACTAATAGGTGCCCAATATTCCCTCTTCAAAAATGTGTTACTATTAGATCATTGAAATTATGACATATTTTAAGACTATTCTATGTTTTTGCTTTTTTCATTAGGGTCACTATGTATGAAAAAGACAATCTCATGAATGCAGAGAATCTTGGAATCGTCTTTGGTCCGACTTTGATGCAGCCACCAGACCAGAACACACTAGCCACCCTCAACGATATGAGGCACCAGAAACTGATTGTTCAGCTGTTGATTGAGCATGAAGATATCCTCTTTTAAAGCCATGAACTGTAAAGATTTTGCTCCTATGATGAAGTCAGTGGTAGACATTCTTTAAATTTAAAGATCATGTTTTGGTAGAGAACAGTCTTAATTGGATTAAAGTGTACATTTAATGTAACATATTCTAAATCACCAATAGTAGATTATAAGATCAGTAACATGGGCACTACTGTAAGCCTGATCTTGAGACTTGATTGCTGTCATGATCCAGTATGAATCCTCTTAATAATTTTTTATGCAACTTCTTATTTAATATGATCTGATGCAGAGCAAATCATGAGATGAATAATGATGATAAAATATCAATTGTTTTTGTATATATAAGTTGTTTGTATGGTACAGTATAATTGCAAAGGGTACTGTTTCTCCAGAAGCCAAATAATGTAAACGACCCCCATGGTACATGACTGATGGTTCCACGGTTAGTATGTTGCACTGATAATGGTTTAATGTTTCACTATGGGTTAAAAAAGTTGTTCATTCTTGTGGTGTGTATATGTACACATTTGTAATGTGTTTTTCAATGACAAGACCCAATATGAAGCACTTTTTTCTTTTGCAAAGATTGTAAATATTTTGATCTGTATTTTTTCTGAATTTGGTGTTGATAATTTTAAATGTCATCTCCATTCATTTTCCTTTCCTTAAGGAAAGGGTACTGATGCCATTCAGTGCGGTTCTCTTGTGCTTGTATATAATCATGGCTTATTACTGTAAATTCTGATACTGAGGAGCATTCTGACCATCTCAAACTGTGATGTAGACATGTGAGCCAGTGCACACGGATGAAAGCAGTGGATGGTGCCATACCTCATAATCAGGCCATTTATGAAAGAAATAATTGTCCCGTTCTGATGCTTTTGTCTCTGTATGATGAATTTGCTCATTTGATATGAGAACTTTCTAAAAATGTGTTTTATTAAAAAAAAATATTTTCTGTGCAGGATGTAATTATGATTGTAATTTATCAAATTAATTAAATTACATAAATCTGATTTACCAATTTAAGCATGTTTTTCTCTCTCGCTCGCTCGCTCAAAAAAAGAACAATTTCAAAATGTAATCTAAAATGCCACTGAATATTTTAGGTTATTTTTGTTGACTGCTGAGCAGCCTGTGTAGCAGCTAAAAGAGCAAATACTTTTCCACCTTTGATGTTGATCCTTTCCACATCTTATTTAACTAGCATCAGAAATATTTTGTTAATTATTGCTGATGGATTCATCTTGGAGTTATGTGTTCAGTGTGGTGGGGTAACTTTCATCCTGTTCCAAATAAAAGGGGTGTGAAGAGGCACCTGCTTTATATCAGCGTGTTATGCAAGCAGGTGACGCTGCTAATTCTGAGAAAGCAAGACTGAAAAGGTGAAACCAGTTTTCTTGGTACAAAGTGCTGCTAGTGTCAACAGACCAATGACAGTGGCAGTGGGAAGTCCTAGTCCTACTTCTCAAAGGCAGCACGCTTAGAGTAAACTTATTACCTGTGGATTCTTTGCTTGTCTAACATCATCGTCTCTTAGCTATAAAGAGTCTGGAGTAGCGTGCAGTAAGACACAAAATATTGTGTTGATGTAAGAAAGAAGAAATTTGGTTTTAGGTTCTGGAGTCAAAGAAACAGGAAAACTATTGGTGCTGGGGCAAATTCTGACAGTGCTGCAAATATTTACCTGAATTTTGTGGTTTTGGTAAGTGGAATTTTATATCTACACTCTTAGTAACAACTTTATCCAACTTTATTATTCATTAACCAATATTATCCAACATTATTATTATTATTATTATTATTATTATTATTATTGTTGTTGCTATTTAGAAATATACACTCTTAGAAAATATCTTTAGATGGTTAACAGGTCTAGTTTTATAAAGATGTTCTACATGGAACCTTTTTTGAAAGAGAAACCCTCTGATGCAGAGAGTTACATGGAACCTCTGTGTAGCCTTTAAATTTATGCAGTTCCTAAAATACTGTGAGCCTCTAACTGTTTGTTGCTGAGCTGTTTGCTAATAAGCACGTATTACAGGATGTCTAATCACTGTTTGGTGATATAAGGTGAAGTGAACACTCCGATGGCGGACAGGATTCCCTGGTGGAAGGCCTTCACCGGCAGGGTGCTGAGCAACATCCTTAAAGACGCTGGGATTCAGCAAGATCAAAGCTCGGACAGCAAAAACTCCGGCTTCACGAGCGATGGCGTTGATGCGTCACAGCTCGAGCCTGCTTTAATCGAAGGCACGTTCAGCCGCAACCTTTCCGTCTCGCGCTCCGGCCGCTTCAAGGAAAAACGCAAGGTTCGAGCCACTTTGCCCGCAAACAAGAACTTTTACGACAGCAACACAGCCGTGGCCAAGTAGCCATGCTAACATCCTAACATCCACCACAGACACTGACACTGACCGCAGAAGACCTCTCAAATCGAAATGAGGAAAGAAAAAGAAAAAAACTATACTAGAGGTTAATAAAAGCAATTAAAGCCACCTTAAACTCACACAATGCAAAGAATTTAAAACATAATTTGTTAATTAGGGTTATTGGAGTTAATTACCTGTTAGCCTATTTAGTCAAGCTAAATGCCATCAGCTCTGAGAAGAAGGGAATATTTATTTATATCTAAATTCAGAAAAAATCTCTGCTGTAAGTTTCATTGTCAGTGGGGGTGGTGCCTTTTCATTTTACCCAGAAACGTGGATATAAAAGATTTAAAGCGCATAATTGGACCTAATTAAGAGTAGGCCTAAAGCTTTAAAGGTACACTACACACACTACCACATCAGTGACAAGGAAGGGTACAGTTTAGTGCCCTTTTTCTTCTGAGAGTGTACACACCAGCACACTTAGCACACATTCAGAAAGGGGTCCCAAGTACAACCCCTAGAGGAAGACCCTTTTTAACAAGAGCCCATTTTCTAAGTGTGTGTTTATATATGTGTGTGTGTGTGTGTGTGTGTGTGGTTATGTGGTTTGCTAGTGGGTTAATTGCCTGTTATGGAGTCTTTTCCATTCTGATGTCTCTTGTTGTTGTGGTAAATGTTAATGCAACGCCTGGCTGTTGTTCTGCTGTTTATTTGTTACTGATATGAAGGGCCACTTATTTATTATCTAAAATGTTAAAGTTTCAGTGCTTTTGTAACTGTTTGTATGAAGGATATTTACATATATGCTTATATATGAATGTAAATGTAACTAAATGTTGATGTTGGTTGTTTTATAGTCTGGTTTGGATGTATGATGTAGTTTCAAGTAACATACTTGCAGGTGGATCCCTGCTGTCATGGCAGTTCTGAATAGGATCATTTTTTGCACTAATGGATTTTTTTTAAGGATTATAATAATCAACAATCATGTGAATTTAATTTAGAAATCTCCTATATGGATATATGACAAGGTCATATAGTCAAAAACCAGTCGATATATTACTGAAAGGAGTGTTCTGTACAAGGACTACTACTGTAAGGACAAATTGTACATAATGGCAGGTTGTGTAATCTTCATAAATGGATGGAATTTGATGTTTAACAGTGTAAATGGAAGTGTGCTGTAGGCTAGTTAATACTGATACAAAAATACTGATGTCTTACTATCATGTTGTTTCATGGAGGAATCACTGTTTCCTTCCCATTTTCATGGAGGTTGACATTAAATAAACATAAGCACACAGCAGCAAGGCAAGTGTTAAATTATTTGGCTAGGGAGACTACCAAAGACGTTTTAAAACAGATATGCCCTTAAACTTAAGTAATTCATTGAAAATATAATGAATATCACTTCCTCTGATTTTTGCCTTGCCTAGGATATATCATGCTCAAAAAAATCAATCGGTTTTAAGGGACATTTTTTGTAATGTCATTATCCTTACCGGTACAGCATCATGTTATCAGTACAACTGCAGATTTCTACTGTTATACCAATTTATCATCACATTCCTGGTATGAACATTACATAGTAACAGGTGCTGTTTTTCACACAGCCCAAAATACAAATACATAACACTTGAAATCCTGTCACAGTTCTATATTTTCAAAGAGAATGAAAACAATGTTTCATTGTCATCCCTATTAAAATTGTACTCCAGGTAAAGCTGCAGTGTGTACGTTTTTTTTTTTTTTTTTTTTTTTTTTGTTAAATCTGGCATCATTCAAGGAAGTTGAGGAAGAAAATAATGCTCTAAAACATTTTCCTGCTGCAAGTTGCCTCAAGAGCTATTGGCTTGGATGTGGCAAAAGTTTTTGGACACATTTATCATCATGCCCCAGCCTGAGAAAGATAAAACTGTTCATAGCAAGCCAACCAGCTAATATTATCTATTCTAAAGGCAGGTTGGGAAAATACATATCAAATTTCCCTTGAGGCATGTGATCAAAGTTATAAGGTAAAGCAAAACTTTACAACACATTTGGGAAAGTGGGCCCTGATCAGATGACAAAATACTTGGGTAATAAAAATACACATACCAGAAGCAACTAGAGGTATACATTTTGTTTGCACTCCCTGTTGAAAAATCCAGCTTGTGTTTGAAAAAATCCAGCACAGGCTGAACTGGTCAAACTCGTAGACCATCTTTGCCAACTAACTGCCTATGTTATTTTTCACCTTCATTATTACTTGATCTAAATACTCATTAAATATCTGAGAAGTTATAATTGCCTTAATGTTGTGTCAAATAACTTGTTTAATATGTAGCATTAGTAGCAATAATTCAGAAACTTTTCTTTCTGCCAACAAGCTGGCAAACATGGAGTACCAGTCTGACCAGCTCAGTCTGCGGTTTAGCAGCTGGTAGTTAGTTAACTAACTTAGTTGGTAGTCTAAGTTAGTTAGTTAACTACCTAATGGCTGCTAAAACTCAGGCTGATCTTAGATAGTTAACTATCTTCACTATCTAACTTAGTCTACCAGCTAAGTTGGATAGTTAACTAACTACCAGCTCAGCCTGAGTTTTAGCAGCTGGTAGGTAGTTAAGTAACTAACTTTGTTGGTAGACTGCTAGCTGGATCTTTCAGCATGGCTGTAGCAAGCTAAAGTTGTCAAACTAGCTCACTACCAGTTGCCCCAGAGCTGTAAAAAAAGAAAAAGAAAAAGAAAAACAGAAAGAAAGAATGAAAGAAAAAGAAACATATTACCCTTCGGTAAGGCTTTAGTCTGCTAACACTTTTGTAACACTGAGTAAACAGCTCTAAGGGCCTCAGATAATTAGCCTACATGCTCAGATTTGAGCTGTATCCCTAACCGCATACCTTTCCAAATAGTAGCTATGTCAGTATACAGTACCATTACCACTGTAATGGTGTCATTACCATTAACACATGCAATGCGGTTTGAATTCTTGAATTGAAGCCTTGAATTCTCCTTTATCGTGTATTAATCACCTCTCATAACTATCAGATTAGCACAACCCGCCTTATTACATATTATAGGCGAGTAGCTTATATTAGCATTTTTATTCCAGAAGGGGCAATACTGAACCTCCACCATATTACCATTCTTAACCTTCAATATGTTTTATACAATAAATAAATCAATCCAGCAATCCACCAACTGAGTTGTTTTTATTTGGAAGATTTGTGTAACTCAGTGAATACACTCCCAGCAGTCACTGCTGTCATTCACTGAGTTAAGAGCAGCTCCTGCTGGTGGTGTCTGAAATGACAGCTTTCTTCTTCCTACTGCTCATCATAGGCACCTTAGTCTTCTTCAGCTGGGAAGACTGAGACTTAGTTTCTTGTGACTGTTAATCCAAACCCTAATGTTATTTGTCTCTGTAGCATTCCTGCTTACTAGGACCTGCTCCAACCTTCATCTTTAATTGTGAGTCTGTGTGTGTTTGTAGAACTCCTGAGTATTAACTCGTAGTCCATTCCCTATGTTTAGTTGTGGCTTCATTCGTGCTACAATCCTGAAGTTGTGTCTGGTCATTTGGTGAGAAATTCATTTGTATGGCTCAATACAATGTAAAAGTACTACTTACAGTTCCCCAGCATTCAGGTATATAAGCAGTACAACATTAAAATGTACACAGTAAAGCATTAAAAAACTTTTATACAAGTTAGATCCATTATAAAGTAAGTAAGGTTGCAAAACACAGCAAAATATAAACGTACAATGAAAATATCCTATAGGCTATCCTGTAAGTGTGCCATATTTCAGGTAACAGGCACACCAGATAAAAAAGGCACACATCTTTCACAGTTCTTGGAGTGTACAAAGGATCATGGCTGAATTTAGAAGATTAGATTGATCTTTCAACACATCAAAAGACAGCAAAAGTAATTTTTGCGTCATTTTCAAGAAGAAATTCACAGCAGGCATGAGCACATAACCAGATCCTTGTTTACATAACCTGTAACAGCCATCTTCATTTTCAGATACTGAAGTTTGTCATATATAAATTTAAACCAATACCAACAGGCTGTATTTAACATTTCTCTTTAAAGTTGAACATTGCTAATGACAAGAGCGTAACTGGTTTCTATAATTCGTCATGTTGGTATGTGAATTCTCGTGCAGATATATAGCCGTCCTGGTCATCATCCTCCTGCTTAAAGATGTCTTCCACCATGGCTTCATGATGAGTGTCATTGGGAGGGTATCCATGTCTCTCAAACTCTTTACGCAGATACTCTTTAACCTTAAACAGATTTACAAAAGCATGCATTAAGGTTAGTAGCAGTCTTATTTTTTTTTATCAGAGTTCATTACTGATCAAGTTAAACTGACACAATTGATTTCTTTGGATAAATATGTGCTGTTTAACTTATTTATTAAAGTTAAAAAAAAAAAAACTTAGAAGACAAGCCTTCTTATTTAGCTATAACAAACCTCAGATTTGGAGAGCTTCCAGTCATCATTAAGGTCCATCTCCTGGAAAGACTCGTGCGACCTGGGGCCATTCCTGATCTCTATGAGCTCTATGTCAAAGATCAGGGTGCTCTCTGGTGGGATCTTTCCTAAAGCAGAGCAGAGGCATGCATGTATATAGGCCTTGCCTTAAAGCCAATTTAAAGAATAAGCACAAGCATGTAGTGAAAGCTCACCTTTGCCGTCCTTGCCGTATGCCAGAGAGGGTGGGATGGTCAGCTTTCTTTTCTCGCCTGTGCACATGTTCTGAAGTCCCTTGTCCCATCCCTTGATCACCTCCCTGATCCCCAGGGTAAACCATACTGGATGTTTATCACCCTCTTGACGGCTTTAAATGTAGAATATATATTAATACATTGCAATTAAGTGAGACTACATTGAAAATCTAGTACTTTTTTATAATTCGAAATAAACAGAAAGTTTTAGAATTTTGAAATATTAAAAACAAAGAAAGTAAATGTTCAATATCTTGAATATTTAATATTTAAGATTCTGCACTATTTCTAGGTCCCCATTTAAATGAAGCAAATGTGTGATATTGACCATCTTAACTGCTTTGTACAAAAGGTCAGATTTCCTCATGCCTAATCTTTTCTACTGAATCATGTATTCAGACCATAGTCTGATGGATTTGATCTAAAATGGATCATAAGGTTTTGCACAAACTTGTGGAGACCAGGCCAGCTCAAGTGCACACTGTCATTAAAGCAAAAATACTAAGAAACTCTGAAATCCATGTAAATATTTCAGAGATTGTACTTTTCACTCAAGTTGTTGTCAAGAATAGAATTTGTAATGAAAACTGTGGTATCACATTAGAAAAGAATGCAAAATAGAAGCATTTTCACTAGTGCTCTCAGACTTTTGGCCCCCACTGTGTGTGTGTATGTATACATTATATATATATATATATATATATATATATATATATATATATATATATATAACTGTACTTTATTACAAAAATGGATTATATAGTTAAAGGGCACCGATCTAGGATGCTGACAGATTGCTCAGTGTTGAAAACACTTGGATAACATGAACAAACTGTGGCTGGAATCCTGTTCAGGGCCACAGGGTGATAGTGTACAGTGTGTGTGCTCCACTTCATGCATCATGCAGCCGTGTGTGTTACCTGGAATGAAACCTTGTGCCGTTACTCTCCAGGAAACCGTCGTAATGCACCAGAAGCATATCCCCATATTTGGTTTTTCGATGACACAGAAAAGGTTTGTACAAAACTTCAACTTTCACCTCCGGCTCCGGAAGTTTTGCGCCATGAATGCCAAAAAGCAGAGCTGACAGTAAGTACAGCCTAAATTCCAGCATCATGTCTAAGTAAATAATAAAGCAGATATCTGTCAGTACACTGAGAGGGGGGAGTTATCTGCTTTGCTATGCAGAAAAGTAACTAACGTAAGCGAAACATGTGAAGTCCAGCAGCAATCACCCCGACGACGTGGCATCCAACTTCTACAGGCTCTCAATCCCACACATCCCCAAGAGAGGAAAAAACAGTTAATCGCTCTATTTTACTGCTATTGGTGGAATTGGTTGAAAAATACGCCTTAGAAAAGAATAGATTGAGTTCATTGGATGTCAGGTAGGGTAAAGACACGCCCACATAAACACATTCCTACCAATCAGGAAGAGCTTCAAGGAGAAAATCCTTTATGATGTCACGCAAACTGGCTAAACCGCGTAGGATCACGTGAATCGGTATTCACCAACCATTTTGCGCTTGTAGTATTCGTAATGTCATGTTATGGATGTTTGTAGATGTCAAGCTACGGAATTTCGTAGTCATGAATTCTCGGTATTTTGAAGTGAACAAGTAATGAACTGTGAAGAAAGGAGCCACTATGGAGGGAGTTCTTTATAAATGGACCAACTATATAAGTGGTACGTAGTAGTTTAGTTTGAACTAATATCAAAATGGACGCGTAGGTTTATTGTCTAGAGTTGCTAGCTCAGCTCAGGACAGTAAGAGAAACCCTGAGGGACTGAGGTGGACTGAAGGCTTGGCCGTGCCAACACCTCTCAGCCTGCTAACACTGGAGCTACAACCCAACAGCTGCTCTTTGGTTTATTTACGCTTATCTTATTCTTCTTTCCTGTTGTTCCTTCACGTCTGTAACTTGGCTGTACAGAGTAACGTCACATTCGGTCCTCTGAATCAGGGTGTTTTGTTTTCACTGTAGTTAGCTAGCTACAGCTGGCTAACTAGCTAGCCACCAAACTTTGGAAGACACAGCGCCTCTGTACTGCGTAGAAAAGTGACTGACTGTATTGATCAGGCAGCTGATTACATCAGACCAACGATATGTGGACATGAGCTGTCAAGTCTAATGGGACTTATTCACTTTTCATTAACTCAGTGCAGAAGCTGATGAATGAAACTGAATTGTACAGTATGTAGATATAGTTAGATACTTGTGTGGCTGCTATCAGTGAGGATGTCATTATCAGCTACACTGTCAGGAAACTGTGGTGATCTCAAATCAGTGACATCAGCATTTTGATGAATTATCATTCATCTCCATATAGCCGTTTTATTCTAGTGGAACCTTGGCCCATAGACCATAATGGGACACTATACACACACATTTACACACTCATTGACACCTAAAGGTGATTTAGTTTAGCCAGTCCACCTACTGGCATGTGTTTGGGAGGAGGGAGGAAACCAGAGAACCTGGAAGAAACTCTCATGTACATGGGGAGGACATACATGTAAACTCTGAACAGACAGTAATCTGAGATCAGGTTCGAGCCAGGGACCCTGGAGCTGAAAGGTCATGACGCTGCCTTCTGTGACACAGTTCACCCTGTAATCATTATGTATGACAAATATAACTGTCATTCACATATTGAGTTATTTGTCCACTCTAGGTTGGCAGCCACGCTGGTTTGTATTAGCTGGAGGTACTCTTTCATATTATGATTCCCAAGAAGATGCCTGGAAAGGATGCAAGGGCAGCATCAAGATTTCTGTATGTGAAATACAAGGTAATACGGAAAGGTCAATACTTTTTTTATGCAGTGGTGTTTCAAGGTTGGTTGCATCATCGCATTTCATTCTCGGTCCTATGTCATTGATATCATTTTGTAACAAATCCTTTCTGCTGTGTATTTTATTTTTTTTTTGCACATACACCCTTTACAGTGCACCCATCAGATTTCACAAGAGTTGATCTGACCATACCGGGAGAACAATACTTCTACCTCAGGGCCATCAATGCAGCAGAGAGACAGAAATGGCTGGTAGCTTTAGGAACAGCCAAAGCTTGTCTGACAGACAACCGGACCAAGAAAGAAAAGGGTAAGAAATAAATTTCTTAGAATATCTTAATCTTTACCTGCTTTACTTCTTCCTTCCATACCTCTTCCTCCTCCTCTTCTTCCTTCAGCTTAAGATTGCTTATCTTCAGCAAATGAATATAGTAAAATTGTGGTTATCCTTGATGGACCATATCCATTTGATGACTGTACAGAGAATGTTTTGGTTTAATGTATTTCTCTCTCTCTTTATCTCTGCTTAGAACTCCAGGAAAACACAGATGCACTGAAAACCAAGATGTCTGAACTGAGGCTATACTGTGACCTTCTCCTTGAACAGGTGAACAAGCTCAAGGAGAGTCCTTTGGGTGAGGGGGCTGCTGGCTCTGGAGAGGTGAGTCAGTATTTGTCATGGGTTTAAACAGCACACGTGTTGATCACACTCGCACGGTACCTACAAATATCAGTAAAAATGTACCAAAGCATATGAAATATTCAAGTACATTTATCTGCCTATGCATTTGTGAAACGTCCTGTTAAATGCCTTTGCGTGTTCTGTGTGGTGCTCAGGCAGGGGAAGAGACAGGTAGTCTGGTGAAGTCGACATGTGCCACATTCCTGAAGACTCTGGAGGAGTGCATGCAGATAGCCAGCCGCACATTCAGTCCAGACCTGCAGAACCTCAGCCCACCTCAGACACCACCTGTTGCTGCTATTAAACCTCACAAGGTGTCAATTTAGTGATTTCCATGCACACATGGCAAAGAATTGATTACTTTTTTCTGTTGCTGTATTGTTGTGACCAAATGAATGGAATGGAGTTTTACACGTTTTCAGACCTACATCCCCCTCAGACAAAGTTGTTTTTGAGTTTTGGGCTATTTAAATGTGTGCAGTGTGAAATCAAACCAAACCACATAGCAAACAAACCAAAAGTATCCATTTCATTCTGATTCAGACTCTGCAGATGGACCAGTAGCTGTGAAAACACAATGTTTGTCATGACTCAGGTCTAGAATTGTATTTTAACAACTAATTTACTAATGTCGTAATGGTTTTTGTATCTCTGTTTTGGGTTCTTTTTTGCAGATCAAAACTTCTAACCAAAAAAGTCACCATTTGGAAGAAAAGTAAGATTAAATCCTTTTGCACGGGGGTGAATGTATTTGTTCATTTGCCTTTTAGAATATATTATTATAAAGGCACGTAGGGCATTTGAACTAGTAAAAGTAAAATTGACCTTTCTGAGTGCATCCTAAGTTACATCAGGGTCTTGTTATTCTTTAATGATTGGGTTGGGCTACCTAGTTCTGCTTGGTTGCATGGTCAGCAGGCAGTTGCTTGGAAATATTGTCATCCCATATCTTATTGTCTGTCTTATTTGCAGACAAAAGCGCTCAGTAAATAGTTCATCTATTGCATTATTACCTAAGAGTGTGAAATTGGGACCAGATGGAGAACCCCCACCATTACTTCCAGGAAACATACCAGAATCTTCAACAGGTAAACCACACACTCTGTAGTCATAATAACACTGGACATCCTCTTTCTTATTTTAAAGGTGCAGTTTGTAATTTTTTGGAAATGTTTCTAGACCTATAATAATCATATACTTTTAAAGACTTTGCAAATTTTGTGACACAATGTTCACACTGGGCAGTGGAAGGGACGGAGCCATCAAAGGCCCCTGGGGGAAAGAGAAAAGACTGTAAATCTTTTCATTGTAATTGCAACTCACTTTACATGCAGTAGAGAGGTCTGAAACTGCTCCTTTAGTGTAGATGTATAATAAATGTTTCATGGACTTGAATTTTTAGTATTTATAAATTGCTACTACCATATTTTACAGAGAACAGTCTAGTGGAGGAAGAATTTGAACACCAGGTGGAGGTCCAGAGTGCGTCTCAATCTAATTTTCAGGGTCCTGCTAAGGGTGAACTTCCCACAGGGGAGGCAGGAGAAGACATGCAATCAGAAGTAACTCACACATTAGAGAAACAACAGGAACAGCAACCCATCCCCCAGGAAAGCCAAGAGGCTGACCCAGAAGTGCATGAGCTCAAGTCAGAGGATAAACAGGAAAAGGAAGATCAGGTGGAAACATTCTTCAGTAGTATGAGCCACAGGTATGAGGAGCCTCCAGCGCTGTGATCTATAAAGAATAAAACTGACACATTAACTTATGCGTGTGTATCTTCAAGTCTAAGTGACAGACCATATCATATACCGCATAGCAATAGATGCATCTTATTAGGATTAGGAATTTAAATGTACCTAAACATTAGACTAACAATCATTTAGCAATAATGAATACTAATGAGAACGTATTTACACAGTGCTACTGATTAAACAGTGTGTTTTTAAGCATTATTAACACAGAATCAGAACCATAAAGACCTACAATGATCTGAATGTTCATCATTCTTACAAAATGCAATAATTATAAAATGTAATATTTGGAAATTAATAATGAAAAAACTGGGTGCTTTATTAGTGTGATTTCTCACACAGCTGATTTCAGGATGCTCCTTATAATACTAAGTTTGTAGAACCTTTTCTCTTACACTTCTTTTCCTACCTCCTTTGTGCAATAAAAGAACCGTCAGTAAACTAAGAGGTGACGGTAGTATATAATTACACTATAATACTTCTACAGTAGTAAGGGTGATTTTTATGTTTCCAAAACAATAGAGAAAGACAGCTTTTCAGTATTGCAATACATTTGTGAAATCAAGTAAAAAAAAAAAAAATGAAATCCATTACTTCAGCAAATACTTTCAGTTACTCATAAGTGAGTCATTCAAACCGTTAGTGCAGATTCTTAAGCATTCCTTGGATTTATGACACAAATAACAAAAAAAAATTATATTTTTCCCCCTAAGTTTCCTGAGATTTTTTTGCTTTGTTTCAGTTGTGTTCTTTGTGCTGTCTTTGTTATTTGTGTTCATCAAATAAACTACTGTTAAGCTGGAGTGCATGGTAATATATTGTCATTTTCTTAATGTCTGTGGCGTTCCTTTTGTAGATTTAGTGATATAAGACTGGAGGACGACAGTGGTATCCCCACACGAGCCTTTTTGGACTCTTGCTATGCTATAGTACCAGTATTAGGTAGGACATTCTCTCCTTTCACTCTCTCTCCATCAATACAGTTTTCCTTCTTACAATTAAAGGCCATTACCTCTTGTACGGCTTGCTTTCCTTTTTTTCATCCTGCACATCCTTTCCATTCTGATCTAGCAGCTGTGGCTTCACTCGCTCTATTGGTTGGGGGATCATGCATGTTTTATTGCATACATTGTAGATGGTCTGGTGATTAGGTATAAATAGTGGGATTGTCAGGTGTATGAAATTCTGCAAATGAAACCTCGGTTTGCTTTCTGATCAACCAGTCAGCAGACTTTTGCAGCTTGCCATGACCTGTACCTTTGCTGTAACAGTGGGTCCATTTCCTCCCTGTCCAGCTGTGGGAGCACGTTCACTACATATGTAGACGTCTGATATGCTAAATATTCAACAGCGCAATGATGAATTTTTTTCCTCAGACAAGCTGGGACCAACAGTCTTCGCTCCAGTTAAAATAGATTTTGTGGGCAACATTAAGGTGAGTGGTAACATCCAGCAAACATGCAGAGCATTAAAGGGAATTCCACATTTTTCCTCTTTTTGGTAGATTGATGCATTGTTTAAAGATTTTGATCGACCACTAATAAGGACAGGGTGGCACAGTGGTGCAGTAGGTAGTGTTGCTGACCCAGATATGCTGAGCTTGAGTTATTGTCTATGCAGGTTTTTGCGTATTCTCCCCATGCTTTCACGTGGGATTCCTCCCACTGTTCAAAAACATGTAGGTAGGAGGATTGGCTACACTTAATTGTCCCTACTCTGTGAATGAGTGTATGAATGTCTGTGGTTTGTGAATTCTCCCACCTGTTACCGGAATAGGCTCCGGATCCACCGCAGCCCTGACCAGGACAGAACGGTACTAAAGATGCATGAATGAATGACCATTGCATGAATAAATAACAATTCGATTTTTCTATTTTTATAGAAAAGGTTTTCTCCAGGCTTCTAGTGCCATGTTATGCAAAACATCATGGGGGAGATTGTAGTGTTTTTTTAGTGTTTTTTTTTTTTTTTTTTTTGGATTGTGTTTCAGGCCAATAATGACCTGATAATGATGCTCAGTATCAAATGGATGCATCCCTAAAACCAGTGTTCTTCATATGTGCCTATTTCTTCGTATACTTTCCAAACACATCTTTCCTGCTTGAATAAAGTAGTGGTCATAATAAAAATCTTGTTGCTATTTTAAATAGAAGACAATTTCCCAGTATTTTGACTTTATTGTGAAATTCAGTATTGTAAAGTAAGTGGATGGTTGATCACAAACATCTAGGTTGCCGCACAGTGTCAAAGTTTCCATGAAAGTGGACGAAAGTGGAATTCCTCTGTAATATCTCATTGATGTGTATGAGTTCAATAGGTTAATAGCTTGCAATATCTATAGACTGTACAGAAAATTCACCTTACAGCTCTGAGATCTTTTAATCTTTTTTTTTTTATCTTATTTTAGTCTTTATTACAATTTAATTCCAAGGTTCACAAGTTCCAACCATCTCCTTGTATTCCTGTATTACTGCTATACCAAAGAAGAAAACCATTATGAACTGATTATTCTGCTTTTTTTTTTTTTTTTTTTTAACTCATATCACTACAGTTGTGATGAGGACAGTTGGGCACATTATAATTTGAGATAATGATTTGTTATGGCCACTAGGTGGTCTCAACCCATTAATGATGCTACATTAAAGCTTGTTAAAAGAAAACAGTTCAAGAACAATACATAATAATGATACTTTTTGACTATAAGATATAAAATAATGGATATAAAGTAATATTTTCTACAATACAGTGGTAGTCATGTTATTTTGTTGTACTTACTACAAAACAAATAATTATAATGCATAAATTATACCATGTACATCCTTACACAATATATGTTTCAGCATCTGCTAGTGGGCAAAAAATACTGTATGAGAAATAGAAGGTAGTTCATTTAGGATGTCATATCTCCCAGAAAGTGCAGCAGAAGTTACAGTCAGACCCAGACAACTTCCCCACTCTGCAGAGTATTGTGCTCCATGAAGTGCAGATGGAAGTGGCGCAGGTGCGGAACTCGGCTACTGAGGCACTGCTGTGGCTCAAACGAGGATTAAAATTCCTCAAAGAGTTCCTCTCTGAGGTGGATGCTGGAGAGCAGGACATCCATGCAGCTTTGAGTAAGTGCCAGGACTACATGCAAAGCCAGTGGCATTGTTTAAAATGAAGAAGCTTAGTCAGCATTGTCTTTCTTTTTAAAGCCACTGTTAAAATGTAAAATCCTATGTTAAAATTACTGCTATGTTAGGATAGATATACAGAGGGGTGAAAAATGAAAGGAAATTCAAGAACAGCTTCAGTGTACCTTGGCAAAGATTCTACACATCTCTGGAGCGCTGTCTAACACACTGTTCCATAGGTGTTCATTTAGGTTGAGATCTGGTGACTGAAAAGGCCATAGCATATGATGTATCATTTTTGTATGAGGGATGTTGTCATCCTGGCAGGGACCACTCCCTTCAGGATAGAAATGTGAAAGATAGAAAGGTGATCAATCAGAATATTCCATAGCATAACAGATACTGGTTCCTTTAATTTGTCACCCGTCTGTATGTCTTTTCAATCCAATCATTGGTAATAATGATTTCCGATTCTACAGCTTGGTGCTGACTCTAACTGTAGCCTAACTCATCAGAATTTCAGTGACCTTTACTTTCTGGTGACTGTATTGTGGAGAAGACATAAACTGGGATGTATAGGCTACAATTTCTACTGTATAACATATTCTTTTCTATTTCTATAATGCATACTGTTTAATACTCATTGTGGTACTATTGAACAATTGGAATGCTTCTTTTTACAGACAATGCCTATGGAAAGACGTTACGCCAGTATCATGGATGGGTGGTGCGTGGAGTCTTTGCTGTAAGTCTTACTCATGTAACCTTTTAACCTTTTTTTAAACTTGCACATATCTAAACCTTACCCCTGACTAGAACGTGTGTGGTTACAGCTGGCACTGAGGGCTGCTCCTTCCTATGGTGGCTTCATGGCAGCACTGGTATGCCATGAGGGAGATGAGCTGAAGGAGGGTTTTATGTCAGGAATGCATCGCGACCTTGCCATCTACCTACCAGCCATGGAGAAGCAGCTGGCCATCCTGGATGCTCTGTATGAGGAGTACGGCCTGGAGTCGGACGAGGTGGTGTGAGACACTCATGAACACTCGCAGATACAGACAGAGCTCACTCTCTGGCTGCAGTCAGAGTACTGTAGTGTGTGAGAGCCTGATTAAGGGATACTGATGCTGCTGAAGGCAGACTTGGTCTGTATGGCCAGAGCAAGCACTGTGGCAACACTGGACTTATACAGCTAGCATTAGCACTCTGAAGATGCAGCCACCTACATTCTCAATAAGGGGCCAAAAATTTCCGTTTTATAGCCTGTGAAGGTTTTTTCAGGGAACAAACATTTTTGGTAGATGGCAGAGTGGATGCAAAGTGTTTTGTGGCGTTTGGTGACTGGGACCTTTTGATATATCTTTAGGAGTCAAAACATGCTCTCTTAAAAAAGATTTTACAATGTAGATTTTTATGTATTAACACACATCTGTGGGAAGTATACAAAACTGTCAGTAGGTATGCAAACCACAGTATTTGCATTTGTGCACTGCTGTTTTACCTTCGAACATTTATTTTTCCTCTTGGTATATCAGATATACCTTTGGTAGCACTGACAGCTAGTTAGAAATACATCCCATGCCATAGACAAGCACAAAGGATAAATATTTAATTGGTTTCGGGGATTGTAACAATGACCCGGCATAACTCGTATTGCTCGTGTTTAGCATGCATGAACAAGGTAATTGTACACAATTACTAGGCTGAGTAATTGAACTGAAACTCATTTATAGTGCCAGGGCATAGAATATAATACATAGGACAAAAGGACTGGATAATAAAATGAAGGGAAACATAATTTAAAATATCTTAAAACATTTTGTATTCAGCACAATTCATATTTTTATTTATAAAGGGCACATTTGTACATTTTTCTAATAATTGTATTTATTAAATTATTTACAAAAGTAACAATTATAGGAATAGATTACATCTACTTGTTAATGTAGCCAAATGAACAATACTGAACTGTGCATGTTGTATTGCATGGGTTTTGTTAATTTTTGTGTTAAATGAATAGCAATCAAAACTGAAATAACTTGTTGAATCTATTATTTTATTATGTCTCATCAGCTGCACTTATGGCTGTGCAAAGCCAAGCTAAATACTCTGCACACAGGCTGCAAAATCGCTAGAAATACACTAATGATCCAAAATATATATTGTGACTACATAAAGTGTTTTGGGAAGTAATATTTCACTTACACAAAAAGGAGAACTGCTCCAGCTTTTAGAGTCACTTTGACCCTGAACAACACTTTAAATTCTCAGCTTTCAAGATGTTGTATGTGTACTACAAATATTAGACAGCATAAGTTTTTTTTTTATGTTGATGCTCCTCAAACTTGTTTTGAGAATGGTTTTAAATTATTTTTCGACAATATTTTTTAGACATATTTATTACCCTGAAAGGGTGATACTGTCATCTTCTCTAGGCTACTCTATTGCTCTACATAGTACAGTAATACATACGTTTACGGCACCTGTGCTGTACTCAGACGTTCATTCACTGATGTACTTGTACTATGCACCTTTGTGCCTCTATTCCCGTGGTCTCTTTCATGTATGACCTGATCTGACATTAGGAGGGGGAAGGCTGGCTGTGTATATACTTGATATGTGCAGGTATATGTAAATAAATGCATATATCCAACCAAAATAGTCTAAAGCTCAAGAATGTGATGCAGTGCATCCGACTTTCATCTGTAATGAACGTTCTAATGAATGATCATATAAACAAACTTGTGTCTCGCATTTTTTATACACTTAACCCTATAGTGCTTCTTTCCTGAACACACAAGCAGTTAATGATGAAATCTCGAAAGTCTCTACACTATTCATGAGGGCACTAGGTAAGGTGTTCAGCTCCATTATGTGTATGGTGCAAAGAAAGTGAGTAGGAAGCCAACTGAGATAGCCCCAGCTGGAAGATGGCAGATTTTACATAAAACATATGATGAAAATATGTGTGAAATATTGAATTGCTGTTTAAAACTGCTTAAATTATTTAAATTGCTAACCAGAGGTAGAAACTTTGACAGACACTACAATATCCTTTTACTGAATATTTTTGTGCTGAAAGAGAAATGATTTCAGTCAGACACCTCAATCAGGATGATTCTGTGATGAATGTTTGATAAATAATGGCCTGCATTGTTTTTAACTCCAGCAGTATTTCCCAGTTCAGCTTGTATGGTGCCTGGGTAAGATGGGTAACCACATTCAGCACGGGGAGTTAAGTACTGCATGACTTGCTTGGCTGTGGAAATAATAATTTGAAGGATGGGTAATTTCCAGAGATGTGCTGTATCATCCGGTGGAAATGAGTATGTTAAAAAAGCAGAAAGCCCAATTTTAGTCAAACCTGATTTTTAACCATTTTTTAACCGTTTGCCAGAAATCAGACACAGCAACATGCAAAAGGTTTTTCCAGATCACCAATATATCAAGTGAAATAAGCTAACAGCATTTCACTTGATGTTTAGCATTAGTGCCACTTAAAATCCTGAGTAGGTATGCAATAGACATAAGGTAACTGATCATATTTGGTTTAATCCATTTTTTTTACTGGGATTGTTTGACTTTAATTGTGGCCCTAATGCTACTTAATGACAAAAGACTGTTATATTTTCTTATTTCACCTGTCTTGCTGCTGTCTGCTTTTAACAAACCTATTCACTGAACCTATTCGCTAACAAGGTGTTAGAAAATTAGAAATGTATACTTTAGAAAATTAGTCTGTATACTTTGGTGGTGTTGTACATCACTCCGTTTTGTGAAATATTCCTGTATTAGTTGCTGAATGCACAGTAGCTAAGAGTTTTAAGATTGTAGCATTTACAAAATCTCATTGTGCTCAATGAAGTGTGTGTTTTTTTTGAAAATCTAAGCACTTGTGAATTGCTGAAAGGTTGGTGTTTTACTGCCATTGCAACCATTTCATGGTACTATGTTCATATTTAAACAACTATTCTACTTTTACAACTGGCTACTTCAAAAGTATGCAAAGAAATGTAATTTTCATAAGAACATGGTTATTACCCTACCAGTCGATCAGAAACAATTGTATGAGAGGTGTAGGAAGAGACAGAATAGCACAAACAAGCACTAAGACTTCAAGATTATACTGGCTTTTCAAAAAAGTAATAAATATCAGCACTAAATGAGAATTGTAATATGCACTCTATATACCCACCCGTGCAGAGTGTGTGTGTGTATATATGTGTGCGTGCCATGTCGCTGTGATACACAGTCCTTCGCTATGTATAAATGTGGTTGCCAGGACGCACAACATAAACAAAATGCAAAAAGGATCCCTAGTCTCAATAATAGCCTCTATGAATAGAAGGATTTTATATTTGTATGGGTGAGACAGAGAGTGAGCTGGAAAGAGACAAGTAACTGCTGGTTGTCCAACTGAAGGAAAGGTTATCACTTTTCTGTGCTTGACAATTGCAGAGAGGCCTCTGACTCTGACACAGTGTTGCAGAGTGAATGATTGCGGGGGAACTCTCATTCCCTTTGCTAAGCTCTTACATATAGCTCTACTGTGACTAAATTTACTGTAGCCGTAAGACAAAAATAGTGTGCACCCCTCTGCCGGGCTGAAGGTAACCACATTACATTCCAAACACAGTGGAAACACTTTTACTATGTGACCTTATTTTGCTCTGCTGGAATTCTTGAGTGTTCATGTGTAAAGGCGGGCGCGGAAACTTTGCAGAGAATGAGCGTATGGGACTGGGCTCTAAGAACAATCAAAATCAATGCCTTCATTTTCCATCAATCCATCAGCTTGTCATTGTAAAAGACTTACATGGCCTTACTAAATATTCTAGTGATTTTAAAACTATCATCCACATGCTGAAGTGGAGGATCTTAGAGCAAGAGTTATTCAATGTCACTGACCTGTGGGACAAATGGAAAAAAAAATCATGTGAGGTAATGTAGCCTAGCCAAAACACTTTACGTACATTGTAACTTTATAGACATGTGAACTCACAAATAAAACAGCAGCGCCTAGCCCACATAATACCCATGGTTTCTTTTGCAATACCCTCACATGTTCTGATAAAGTGAAAAACCATTTGTCTGTCTATTAACTCAAAATCCATATTTTGGCTTGGACAGTGTTGGCCTTGATATATCTGTTGTAAACATGCATTTTACAGGGACTAGTCTCGAGAGATATTTCTTGGGTTGAATACTGGGTAAACTCTCTACTCCTTATGGATCTGTAAAGTGTTTTAAAGGACTACACTTGCCTGGGTGTAGGGATACACAAGTTGTTGTTTTTTTTAAATCTGCTAATTGGCTTGTTAGTTAAGATAGCTAGAGATGAGCCAAATAGCCTAAAATACACAATTCATATTTGTAGGACCCATTTAAAAACAATAACGTAACATACACCGATCAGCCATAACATTAAACCCACTGACAGGTGAAGTGAATAAGATTGATTATCTCTTTACAATGGCAATCTCTTTACAAGGGGTGGGATATATTAGGCAGCAAGTGAACAGTCAGTTCTCGAAGTTGATGTATTGGAAGCAGGCAAAGTGGGCAAGCGTAAGGATCTGAGCAACTTTGACAAGGGCCAAATTGTAGTGGCTAGACGACTGGGTCAGAGCATCTCCAAAACAGCAGGTCTTGTGTGATGTTTCTGGCATGCAGTGGTTAGTATTTACCAAAAGTGGTCCAAGGAAGGACAACCAGTGAACCGGCGACAGGGTCATGGGCACCCAAGGCTCACTGATGCGTGTGGGCAGCGAAGGTTAGCCCATGTGGTCCGATGCTCTGGGCAATGTTCTGCTGGGAAACCTTGGGTCCTGGCATTCATGTGGATGTTACTTTTACATATACTACCTACCTAAACATGGTTGCAGATCAAGTACACCCCTTCATGGCAACCGTATTCCATAATGGCAATGGCCTCTTTCAGCAGGATAATGTGCCCTACCATACTGCAAATTTGTTCAGGAACGTGACATAGAGTTCAAGGTGTTGACTTGGCCTTCAAATTCGACAGATCTCAAACCTATCGAGACTCTGTGGGATGTGCTGGACTAACAGGTCCTATCCATGGAGGCCCCACTTAGCAACTTACAAGACTTAAAGGATCTGCTGCTAACGTCTTGGTGCCAGATACCACAGCACACCTTCAGAGGTATTATGGAGTCCATGCCTCGATGGATCAGAGCTGTTTTGGTGGCACAAGCGGGACCTACACAATATTAGGCAGGTGGTTTAATGTTATGGCTGATCGGTGTACATTACATGATGGCTAATGCTAGCTAGCACTTAGGAGTGGTTGCTTGCAATGAGGCTTCCAAATTGCATACTTGACAGAACTGATTAGTATGATACAAAATTCAGACAAAAATTCTCAGACTCAGATGTGACAAAGCCCCACAGTATTTTGAATAATATGACAATATATTAAATGCCAAAATGACCCTTTGGTCCAATGGGACTAATAACATTTTCCAGCAGATGTGTAACTCCTACTCTTGTAACTACTTAATTGGTTAGAAGGTTGTAACCTCAGGGTTGATTTAGACATTTCATTGCCAGTACATATGAGTGTGGCAGGGTGTCCTCTGGCAGGCCACTGCACCTTGCATACCTGCAATTCCCTACAATAGGTCAGGGCTTTTCACTGGGCCTGAGCTGACAGCTGGCCCTGTGTGTTTCCTGTCTGTGAGGCCCTGCCACTGAAATGCAACACCCTTCCCGTTTGCCTGCACCAAAATAATCTGTCTCTTCAAGGCAGAGGTGACAGCTGCTTTCCCCTTATTTAATTTCCCTGCCTGTACCCTCTCAATCCCTGAGTTTCCACTGTGTCTTTAGCATTCTTAGCTATAGCAAACAAAACCCAGCATCATGCCATGTTTCACTTTTTAATCTTTAGTCTAATGATACATTAAAACATAATACAAGTTTTTTAAAAAGCTTGTGTAAGCTCTAACCCAGCTTGTCTAGATTACCCTGATGTAATTAGAACAGGAGAGATATGACTGTATAATACAGTTACTGAGCTGGAGTCTCAAAAATGCCCTTACCCATCCTCCATCACACACACACAGACAAACAAACACTTTTTGACTAGGTAAGTAAAAAAACAGTCAGCAGCTATGTTTTTCCTGGGGCAGCTGCTGACTGTTTTTCACTTACCCTGCTCAATCAATCACATTCTCTATTAAAACTCTGGCACAGTTGTTCAAATACTGAAGGTCTGCACACAACCTGCCCAAAAACACACACCTACAACCAGCACAGGAGCAACAAGCCACACACAGCAGGGATATCTCAGGCATTGTTCTCATGTTTGTCTTATAACACCTAGGTTCTAAGAACAGATATATTCATATGTTCATTTTCCTACTGGTTTTCTTGGTGTTGGTGGCAACAGGCTAAATCTAGACTTCTCTATCCCCAGCCACAGATTCCAGCTCCTCATGGGGGTTCCTAGGAAGTGATATCCCAAAAATTTATATAATCTTTCCAGCAGGTCCTGTATCTGACACATGGTTTACATTCAGTGGAACATGCTCTACAAGGAGCACTATTTTGCTCCTATCAATTTGGAGGACTCAGACTCTACTCTGAGGTTCTGCCAAATTATAGAGACTCTTAGATAGATCTTCACATTTACATTTATGGCATTTGGCAGATGCCCTTATCCAGAGTGACCTACAGAAGTTTTTTTTTTTTTAATTTTTTTTATACATTTTTATAGTTGAAGGCCCACTTGCTCAAGGACCCAGCAGGGGCAGCTTGGCAGTGCTGGGGTTTGAACTCACAACCTAATGATCAGTAGTCCTCTTGGCTATAATAGAGAGTAAACTCAGAAACCCTGCAATGAAACCTCATTTCTCACTCCACTTGTCTTGCAATGTTATTCTTTCAGTCAATACCCATAGTTCATGAGCTCATGAAAGAGAGCTTTGTTCAAAAACTGAGCTCCTGCTTCACTACCACAGGCTGTTACAGTAACTGTAACACTGCTGCTACTGACCCATTCAGTTTGTCAGTCTCGTGCTCTCTTTTTCCATTAATCGTGAATAAGGTCCCAAGTTACTTAAACTCCTCTGCTAGAGTCAAGGTCTCTCCCCTCACTTGAAGGGAGCGTCCCACTCTTTTCTGGGAGAGAGCCATGCTCTCCTGGTGTCGTGTCAAACCAACAACATTATTGCAGGGATGTTACATCTAGCCACCCATATTGTACACCTCTCCGACCTTGACTGCATCTTAATATCCTGTCCATGAAAACCACAAACAGGAATGGAGACAAGACACACTCTTGACAGAGACTGACATCCACCTTAAATAATTTTGACTTAATGCCAAGAGGCTGAGGAAATTCCCCTATAAGTGGAACAAACCATCTGGTCCCCATTTTTAAAAAAACAAGATCACCATCCCAGTTTGCCAGTCCAACAGCACTGCCCTTGTACTTCATGCAACCTGAAAAAGCCGTGTTAGCCGTCCAGTCTCAACCTTATTCAGTATCTTCAACATCTCCGGCCATATCTCATCCACCTTGCAGCTTTGCCTTGCCAGTATGAAGGTTTCTTATTGCCATAGTAACCTCAGCCACAGAGATGGACTCTTATGTCTGTGTTTTCCCTTCTGCATCTGCTTTTGCCACAGGTATTCTGGTTCTCCTATATGGCTCAGTTGAATGAGACCTCCATGAGTATTATTCAGAAAGCCTCCCTCTTTAATTTGACCACTCCCCTCCACTAGCAGGTCCTAGGGTTATTGCCGTGACAGCATTCTGGCTAGCTTCTTGCAGCTGCCTCTATAATGGAGGACTTGAATATGATCTATTCAGACTCAATGGGCCCCAGTTATCAATATTTTAGTAAAGTTGTGTGTAAGCCAAAGCAAACAAATATTTTCTGCCAGATTTACAAAAGTTTTGGAAATGCTGATTTTCTTTATACTCATATGCATATGTTGACCACCTGTAAAGTGCAAAGCATGTTCCCGACACAGCTCATTTGCATGTATTCATGCCCACAATACATCATAAAAGTTCAAGTGCACAGACAGCTAGTTAGTTTTGCTTCCTGATTCTTGCAATCTTCTGGAAGCAACCCTCTTGTCAACTTGGAAAAACTCCAAATGTGAGGCCCTCATCCTGGGACTGATGAGTATCCCCATACCCATCTTAGGATTATCTCCTGTGGGAACTCTGGAGTTGGAGAGAGATCACACCCATTTAAGTAGTTTCATCCCGGAGCCCTTACTGTGTCCAGATTTAAGGCCAACTATATCTAGCCCATACCTTCCCATCTCGCACTTTCGGACTTTCTCGGCTCTTTCCCCTGCAGTGAAGTCACATTCCATGTCCCATCCAATTTCTATTCCAAGGGTCTTGTCCGTCCAAGACTGTTTATCACATGCCTGCCATCTGACTGGTATTGCACCTGACCCTCACCCTTCATGTTGCAGGCGGTCAGCCCATAAGATGGCTCCAAGTCGTTATTCAGGTTGACCCCAAACAGGTTACTTGAGTGGCGCAATCACCGAATGTTTGTCTGCTGACACCCACAGGCCTGGCTCCAGGGGGTAACCCTGTAAGTCCCAGTAACCCTAATCCATACAGGGTGCAAGTTGTCTTTTTGTCCCTTTCAAGGGGCTCTTTATAATTGCTTTTTATTGACCTCTCTTCTCTAATCTGTTCCCCAAATGTGAATGTACTGGGAGCTTTAAGCTCCTGACGACATAGCCCTGAAGTTCACCAAAGTAGACAAGCCCCTTCACCATGACAAGGACTTGATCCACAAAGGGGAGAACAGTTATATATAGGACAATTTAATGTAGCTTTATAAACTTTATTTTAATGGCTGTATCAAACATGAATTTCATAATAATCCACATTACAGTAGCACAGAATATTCATTGCTGCATTATCTCAACATGCAACAGCACCAGTGAATGCTTACTGAGCCATTTTCTTTTGTATATAGTGCAGTACACATCATAACATACATCTTAACATACTTGCTTGAATCATTGAAAAGAGAAGATAACAGTCCATGAGATACCCAATGCATTTCACTAACAGTCATACCTTGGCAAAAAACATCAGACATAATAAAAACACAAACTATTACTGGAAATAACATAGCATAATCAGCTGTAATATAGCGATCTTTACCTTCATGGTGAGCATATACAGTAGTAATAACATGCTGATGCAAGTTCAAGACACTTTATCTCATATACATTAGATCTGTAGACATAAATAGTATATCACTTCCAGAAATCACTAAGTATGGAGAAGTCTCAAATGATGCTGTTAGCGTATGAAAAACACATACAGTAGTTTTCAATAGACTGTATAAAAAAATGTCACAATACAAGAACAGTGATATATGATATGATGCGTTGCATCTTTTGACCAGAAAGTTCATGCTACATATGCAGTCTAAGAATTATGACAAAAATGGTCAGTAACTGTTAATTCAGGTTAACTCCAACAGTCTTTAGCCTACTAGATAGCAGCGATAGACTTCCCCTGCCAAAGCTAACTGACAGTATAGAAATCTTTTCTAACAGTTTGACAGCCATAATATGTGATTCAGTTACCACCTTAAATAAGCATAGAGTCAAGATCCCAAAGGATCAGAATTTTTTCTTCATCAAATCTTGAAGCATTTACAGCAATACACATAATAGACAAGTGACATTAGCAGTTAGATGCAGCTTAAGAATACTGGAATATGTAAGCCTTGCTCCACCTGGGGATGGTGGACCAGCTCTAATGATGAGATGACTCAGAGAGTTCCTGAGGTAAGAATGACGGTGTCTAGCTAAAACCTAACCCTGACCTAAACAAGGCTGTAGTTAGAACACCTCCACATAAGGAACATTATGAGCTCTATCTAATTCCTTCTATTGTTTTTTGGGACAGTGCTTCTCTGACCTTTTTTTACAGCCCTGTGCTTGGCTTAGCACCGTGGAAGAGATCCACTCAGCATTAGCATCATGGACTAAGCTCTAAAACACAGGCAGCTGGTTTTACCCAATCCTCTATTGAGGTGAGACACTCCCACGTGAAGCCTTGTTTCCTCATTTGGTCAAGGCCATACAGTCTATGTACATAGCTTTAGTGAGTCAAGTGGGTTTTTTGGCCTTAGATAAATGCCATGATAGCTTATTACACCATACTTCAACCAACCAAGCCCTCATGCAAAATGCTAATTGGTTCACATTGCAGTCCAAATACAACAGCACCCTGGGAAAGAGATGGAGGGGTGGGCCACTAGAAAATGGCCTACTTGTGGAAAAGTTGTACATTGAGGTATTAAGTCTAGTCTAGGCTTGCCTTTTCAAGACAGCAAATTCATGGCAAACCATCTAAGCAGAATGTCAGGCAGGTGTCCAGCACCGCAGAGAGAAGGCTGAACAGAAAAGAGAACAGCATCCTGGTTGAGTCCTTAAGACAGAGAGCAATGGGTCCTGTGTGGTTGCCATGACTGAGCAGAGTGCTCTTTTTCCAGTGAACTATGTGGCTTCTTCTTGGCAGCATTGCAACAAACTAGTATAATATGCATGTTTGTATCCCCCTGCCCCCAAATCAAAGGTATTTTAATTGTCTGTTTGTTTGCAGTGCCTTCAGTCTTGTTCCCTGCTACTTTCACAAGACAGTGTGGGGCTCCATGTGTTTTCTTGTCTTCTCATGTAAAATACTTGCAGCTTGTGGAGTCAATGAAACAGTCAACAGTGCATTTAAGATGTCCATAAGATCTGTAGATGTTGATTGACAAACAAAAGACATTATATTCATCTTGCAATAAAGTCTAAAATAGTGGCATAAGCATTAATCATATTACAGAATGCTTGAACTGGATCTTACCCAGGCAGATAAGAGTTGCAGGTTTGATATCCAAAGTCTTTTCCATCACACTCCTCAGCTCCATCGTACCGATAGCCATCACCGCAGTATGCATGTCTGCACTCTGAGACACACAGATACAGTTTAATAAGTCACACAGGAGGACAAATCAGTTCCATTCGAAGGAAAAATGGTGCCATTTAAAAGGCGTGCATTAGAATCAATACTTACTGACACAGCCGTCTGTGACCACCTTGTTTCCATCATCACACTCCTCTCCATTCTCCACCTGCACAATGCCATCCCCGCAGAAACCATCCTGATCTGGAGCATGCTCAGTTGACTGAAATGGCGTTAGCTAGAATGAAAGAATAGTTTCATGATTAATCATGATTAATGTAATGTATCTATTAATATATTTTCCATGTTCAAGCTCAAGTGCCCAATGAATGAGTATATTAAAAATATGATATGCATTGTATTGTTTAAGCAAGGAGATACCTGAATTGGCAACCATCCATCAGTGTCCTTGAAATATAGAGTCCTCTGATCTTTACGGAAAGCCAGTGCATTATCAGTGTGGAGACGGTCCAGTTCTTGTTCATTATTCACCACAAAAATCTACAGTACAACCATGAAAACCAACACATTATGAATATGCTGTGTTTTTTGGAAGGCTACTGACAATCCCTGGTTCTTGAAGTGTTTTGATCCTTTTAGCTGTCAGACTGCAGACATAACATAACACTCTGTTCTCTGAGGATGTCTGGAAAAACATACTCTCATTCAGTGGGTTCAGTCTGGCTGATGTCTCTGAATGCATTATGAGAGAAGAGAAAACGCAATGCTTATTGATGCTTACAGACAGAAAGTCACCATAGCCAAAATATACTCAGCACTGTCAAGAAACACCCTCACTCGACAATACTTCTGACCTTTAAATATCAGAACTGAATATCAGAATTTAGGGCTTACACTTTATTTGAAAGAAATCAAGAACAGTTTTCTTATTTAAATTGCTTACTTTTGTCTTTCCTTACAGCCTAAAAATGGAAAAGCACCAATTAATCATGTGCCTTAGCTTTATGTAGAGACATGAGCAAAACCTTTCTATGACTATCCTTTATGTGAGAGAGATAAAGCTGTGCTTACTGCCATTGCAATTACTACCTACAGTCGGGTCCATAAGTATTTGGACAGCGACACAATTTTTGTAATTTTGCCTCTGTACACCACCACAATGGATTTGAAATTAAACAGTCAAGACGTGATTGAAGTGTAGACTTTCATCTTTAATTCAAGGGGTTTAACAAAAATATTGAATTAACCATTTAGCAATTACAGCCATTTTTTTTACATAGTTTCTCCATTTTTACAGGCTAAAGTAATTGGGCAAACTAATATAAATATTAGGATTATTTTTAAGACTTGGATGCAAATCCTTTGCAGTCAATGTTTGCCTGAAGCCTGGAACCCATGGACATCACCAAATTCTGAGTTTCCCTTGAGATGCTTTGCCAGGCTGTTACTGCAGCTGCCTTCAGTTGCTGCTTTTTTGCGGGTCTTTCAGTTTTGTCTTCAGTAAGTGAAGACTCTGCTCAGTTGGGTTGAGGTCAGGTGATTGATGGCAAAAAATATGCCATGGCAAACAGAACCCAGTTATACGCTGAGCCATTACAGCCTGTCTTCCTTTACAGGCGGTATTTCTTCTTAATTATTTCTTCTTAATAAACACTTCAATCACATCTTGATTGCTTAATTTCAAATCCAATATGGTGTACAGAGGCAAAATTATGAAAATTGTGTCACTATTGAAATACTTATGGACCCGAATGTAAATAGTATGTTTGAGTTAGTTCATTGGAAGTGGATTTTGGCAGCCCAATATTACATTCTTATATGGTTATTGAAAAACTCTTCTGGGTTCAATACTAAGTGTATGAATGTGACTGGTTATAAATTTGGTGACATTTTATTTAAACACTTTTACTGTCATATATAGATGGTTTTCCAACCTGGGCACACCTACACTCACAGAGCACTTTATTAGGAACACTATACTAATACTGGGTAGGGCCTCCCTTTGCTCTCAAAACAGCCTCAGTTCTTCATGGCATAGATTCCACAAGATGTTGGAAACATTTCTTTGAGATTCTGGTCCATGTTGACATGATTGAATCACACAATTCCTGCAGATTTTTTAGGTGCACTTTCATGCTGAGAATCTCCCGTTCTACCACATCCCAAAGGTGTTCTATTGGATTCAGATCCGGTGACTGGGAAGGCCACTGAAGAACATTGAACTCATTTCATGTTCATGAAACCAGTTTGAGATGACTTTTGCTTTGTTACATGGTGCATTATCATGCTGGAAGTAGCCATTAGAAGATGGGTAAATTGTAGCAATGAAGGGATGTACATGGTCAGCAACAATACTCAAATAGGCTGTGGCATTCAAGTGATGATTGATTGGTATTAGTGGGCCCAGAGTGTGCCAAAGAACAGTCCCCAAACCATTACACCACCCCCGCCAGTCTGGACTGTTAACACAAGGCAGGTTGGGTCGATGGATTAATGATGTTGGTGCCACATTCTGACCCTACTATCTGTGTGCCTTATCCAGTCTTCAGCTGTCCAGTTTTGGTGAGTCTGTGCCCACTGCAGCCTCAGCTTTCTGTTCTTGGCTGACAGAAGTGGAACCCGATGTGGTCTTCTGCTGTTGTAGCCCATCCTCCTCCAGATTTGACGTGTTGTGCATTCTGAGATGCTTTTCTTCTCACCACAATTGTACAGTTAGTTATCTGAGTTACTGTAGCCTTTCTGTCAGCTCGAACCAGTTTGGCCATTCTCTGTTGACCTCTTCTCGTCAAAAAGGTGTTTCCGTCCACCGAATTGCCGCTCACTGGATGTTTTTTCTTTATTGCACCATTCTGAGTAAACTCTAGAGACGGTTGTATGTGAACATCCCAGGAGATCAGCATTGAGATCACATTTTTCCTCTTTCTGATGGTTGATGTGAATATTATCTGAAGCTGCTGGCCCGTATCTGCATGATTTTATGCATTGCATTGCTGCGACACAATAGATAATTGCATGAATGAGTAGGTATAAAGGTGTTCCTAACAAAGTGCCTAGTGAGTGTATATCTCACTCAACAAAAAGTTTTTTTGCGTGTAGGGGTGTTGTGGTTTACTATTTTCGCAGTATGAAAACTAGCCTAAAAATACCACGGTATCACATTATTAATCAACCGTTTAAAACCACACATTTTTTAAGAGTAGTAAAAATTAAAGGAAAATTTTATTGCAAATTATTTGTACAAAAGTGTCTTTGGACATTATTGCAAAACAAAAGGAAAAAAATCCCTTAATTGTTCTTCCTTCTTAGAAAGATATTTTTCATAAGGAATTAATATTAATGTCTCTCATATTGCCAGTATTTATCACCTTGTCATTATACACTCTGTCCATTTTAATAGGAACACCCTTCAAATTTTTGTAATTATCCAGTCAATCAATCATGTGGCAGCAGCACAAAGTAAAAAATCTTGCAGATACAGATCAAGAGCTTCAGTTAACGTTCACATCAGAACAGAGAAAAATGTGATTTCAGTGGTATGGCTTTTGGTGTCAGACAGGCTGGTTTGAGTATTTCAGAAACTGATCTGATCTCCTGAGATTTTCATGCACAGCAGTCTCTAGAGTTTACACAGAATGGTGCAAAAAAAAAAAACCATCCAGTGAGCAGCAAGTCTGTGGGAAGAAATACCTTGTTTATGAGAGCGGTTAGGAGAGAATGGCCAGATTGGTTTGAGCTGACAAAAAGGTTATGGTAACTCAAATAACCACTCTTTACAACCAAAATCATCTCAGAATGCAGAACATGCTGAAGCTTGAGGTGGATAGGCTACAACAGTAGAAGACCACACTGAGTTCCACCCTCCAAGAAGCTTAGTTGGAAAAATATCATTTGATTTTCAACTGTCCTGTTTCTGTTAACTGGATTAACTGAAGCTCTTGACCTGTATCTGCAAGATTCTGTGTATTATGCTACTGCCATATGATTGGCTAAAGTTTTCACAGGTGTTCAGAGGGACGGTGTTGTGAAAAACAGCCTATATTTTTAGGTAGTCACAGCTACACGCAAAAGGGATGAGAACCACTGGAGTGAGGAACTTTATCAGTAAAAAAAAAATAGATGGTAATAGACAGAAATGCATTTTAATCAGTATTTTGTAAGAGTCAGTGGTGAGGTAACTGTCTGAACATACACTATGACTAACTGTGAGACCATGACACCATAACAGCCCTAGTTGACAAAAGTGCAGGGACAAAATTTATTTTCTTTGAAAATGCTTTGGTTGTGTTCAAATGGTTCTTTACGTGTCCTTAATTTCTTAATATTCCCTTTTTTTCCCTGTGAGGCCATCAAATACCACAAACAATATGCAGTTTTACAAGAAAACACTACACAATTCCACATCATTCTCCACAGGATTTAACTTAAAAGTGTGAAACATGGTAGAACCAAATTATGAATGTTACTATACTGTAGATATATGTAATGTAATGTTTTGAGATTTACACTTCCTTTATATCAGAACATAAAACTCATGTGTTCAATGAGTGATTGTTATTGTTAATGTGATTGTTATTTGAGATGTCTTGAAGAGACTTTTATAAACAAAATGTTGTAACTAATTACCACTAATTATTAATAGCAATTATTAAATTCATAATAGGCCTAATTATGGTATTCATGAAATATTGTAAACTAAATACCACTAGCTTACCGCTGGCACTCTGGGATAGCTGCTCCTGGATTGCTGGTCAAATGAGCTAGAAGGGTTGTTCATATTCACAAGAGAGTTACAACCACAATGGCCTGGGTTGCCTGGCTGCCCTTTCTCCCCTTTTGGCCCCACCACGTACAGCCCTGGAGAAGAGAAGGGCATTCACACTGAGTACTGACACAATTCAGTTAAACACAGAAACTTTCTTCATAGGACACTTAACACTTTCAAGAATGTCAGCTAAATCTTCTTAAGAGTTTATTAATGCAATCAAACAGTGTTCATAAGTATATACACATTAAACCTTTCACCACCCTGTACTCTCTGTAATATGCTAAGTAAGGAATAAAACATGATGAGGTATGTAATTTTAGGAAAATAATCAATGACCGGGAGATGTGATGCAGCCAGACACGAAGTGCACATTCATTAACGGCACCTCCCACCGTGTTTTTTTTCCTCTCATACCACAGCATTTTTCCCACGATTACAATATTTTATTTATTAACAAATGATATACCATGTTTTTTATGCTTTTATAGTTGCATTAATGTTTTAGAATGTCCAGAAAACAAGTTCATTTCATCACTTACGTTACAACAGTTCTTAATATTTTTTCTCTCATTAGCCTCTCATTTGTTCTCTCTCCCGAAGCTAATAAGAAGAGAAAGTGCAACTTGAAAGCATAAAGGTGCAACATTCTGTGTCCTGAAGACTTTCCCCATGTCAGTAAACATAAATAGCTTTACCTCAGAGTGCTAACAGTAACTGAAGTTTTATTTCATAAATGCTAAATGTCACCTTACAGCTTCAGCTGAGCAACATTTACTGTAGACTTTTTCATCGTTAAATAAAAACTCTTTTAAAAATCTGTTTATTGTTAGGCTTAAATTTGGTGAGTGTCTACCATACAAGTCCCTGTGAATGGGCTACTTGCACTTGACGTACTTCTGTTTTGAAATTGCAGGCTGCTGTTACATGATTGGCTGATTGGATAACTTCAAAAATGAGCAGGAGTACACGTGTTCCTATTAAAGTGGATGATGAGTGTATATGATGAACATCGTTGGCATTTATTTTCGGGAGCTCCTGCAGAAACCGGGTGTAAAATAGCACTATTGCCCTTATAGTGGACTAGCTGAAAGCCGGAAAAGTACCATGTTGGTTATAATGCAGATGTGCTGGTGCAAGTAGCCCATTAGCTATAATTTAAAGAAGTATTTCAGCTGCACTACATCACAGCTGTAAGGTTATAGAGGTAAAATTAGTCAGTTTAAGAATTCAGCAGCACTGTGGTATAAATTCTCTTATTGTCTTTCACAGAGGGTAATTACACCGTTTAATTTTAAACAAGGTGTCACATTAATTAAGTGGTTACATAATGTTTGTAAATCTGTGAGGAACTTGGCTTCTCTCTCTCAGTCAGTTTAAAGACATGATGTCATGCCTCTGGACTCAAGCAGAGCAGATCAGGTTGCTCTGGGGCTAAAAGGATCCCTTGGTGTCATTGATTTAAATGTTTCCCTACTTCTTTCAACCATGTAACACCGCAATTTGTGTCATTACCCAGTTATTTAGAGGTTCCAATGCAAAAGTCAGTCATAACTAAGAAAGCAAAAGACCAGTGCCTAGTTTTTATTTCCCTATATGTGGCTTCAAGTAGTTATATGTATCACAATTATTCCACCTCCCTTTAGTAAGTATACAATTCCATTGTCAGTCAGCGCAGAATTGGAGGTCTTATGTGTTTAGCCTAAACACTTACCTGAAGCAGGCAGACCAGGAGGACCTGGATGACCAGGGGGTCCTTGAGGGCCTGCTGGTCCCATTGGTCCTGTGAGACCAGTGTCTCCCTTTGGACCCTAAATCAGACATCAAATAAATCAAAGATTATAATTCACATGTAGAGGATGATGAACCAAACTGTGTTTTCAGAACAAGACAGATGTTGGTGTTATCAGTATCCAGGGAGAATTCTTCACCTGTTTGCCTCTTTTTCCTGGTTGCCCAGTGGGTCCTCTGCTTCCTGGGATGCCAGACTCTCCTTTTGGGCCCATTTCACCCTGATCAAAGATGACATAAATGTATTTACCAATGTTCCTAATGGGTATTTAGTGGGTATGCAGATTAGAACTCATTTTCTCACCTTCTGACCAAGCATTCCCGGCAGACCCATTGTGCCCTGAAACACAGTACAGTGCACTGTTGGACACCAGAAATCTACATCATCAGATTTCACAGCTGAAAGAACAGCACCAATCTCACCTTCTGACCCTTTTGGCCAGCTTCACCTCGGTCACCCCGTGAGCCCTATAAAAAGTTGATAGGGAAAAAAAAAAAATGCTAAAGCATTTGCAGTCCAAGGTTTTGTGCAGTCTACCAAGAACTCAAAAATTCTTACATTTTAAAAAAGAGAAAAATCTCCTATGACAGAGGGCATGCAAAGGCACAAACAAAGGTGTTGGAGAACAGATATACCTTTTCTCCTTTGTATCCAGGCAATCCCTGCATCACAGAAAATAAAAATGTAGAGAAAAGTAATTAAATTTGCAAGTACTATGTAATGAATTATCAGTTGTTCTTACAGTTCCCTCTAGTATTTGTCTAGGAATAATGAAATTTCATAAAAACACAATTAGCACTTAGCAAGGTGTTTCAGTTCTAGGCAAGACAGACCTTGGGTCCTATTGGTCCTCGTGCTCCAGGCAAGCCCATCAGTCCAGAGTCACCTTTCTCCCCCTGAAAAACACAATTCATTTTATATTGCACCACTGTCACCAATGTGTAACTTCACAATGTCTTGTTTTCCATTTAATCATACAGCAGCCAGCTCACCTTGGGCCCACTCAGACCTGGCCATCCATTTGGTCCCTGTCGCCCTGGCAAGCCTGGGGATCCAGTGCGCCCCTGCAGTAATGCAAAACATGTTACACGCCAGCTCCTGACTGAGACCTTAATGTCTCAGATCTTACCTTAAGATAAAGTACCATAATGTTATAGCACATGCTAAGCCAAGTGCACAGGGTGGATATATAATAATAGAAAATTAATTTTCTCAGAGATGATAAAGCACTCCAGCTTTAGTGGTTGATTCCTTGATCACCTGAAGTGTCCTCTTTTTGATTTATGACATTGTTAAAATTAATATCAGAATTTGCTTAAAGAGACAGCACAGTGAAAACAATGTGAGAATGGCAAGTCTCCTGAGTATTTTGGAAAGGCAGAGTAATATTGGACATGAGAGATAGATAGAGAGAGAGAGAGAGAGAGAGAGAGAGAGAGCTAGACAGCCCATCACACTGCTGACTTTAATTAAATGATGTGCAGGGAGCAGGAGACAAGGCTTGTTGGAAGGCAAATGATTTATGGTAGCTTCAGCACTAAGCTAAATTACACTGCAATACTGCAAGCTACCTCCATCAGTGTCGCCCTCCTCTTTCCCCTCTCATAACCTCACATCGGACCATTTGTCCTCCATCCATTTGTACACTGATGCTCGTCACTAAAACATTCCAGGAAACTACACCTGCCCATCAGTAGAACTGTGGGAAGAGAGCCACTGGGACAATCCATTAAGGGATGGATGTGGCTCAGTCTGTAATTAGGGAGACCACCAATGGCTTCTGTTATTGTTAAGCATGCAAAAACATGTTTGTCTTACTATACTGAGGACCTTCCACTGACATAATCATTAATGCAACGTATTAATGCTATGCCTACACCGAACCTTAACCTTAACCTCAGTAACCAAAGGGAAATATTTTGGCACTTTTATTATTTTTGTTTTTTGTTGTTTAAATAAAAGCTGCAGTTTTCCTAGTGAGGATCAGCCAAATGTCGCCACAAGGTCTATCTGTCAGATATTCCTATCCTATTCGTATCTTTGGTTCCCACTAAGATATGAAAACAGTAGTAGTGTTGTAGTGGTGTTTCTGGACTCTGTGTCCTGCATATCTTTGTCAAGGTTGCATTTAACTGGAAGGCTTGTACTGTGTATGGCTGCAGTGTGAAGCATGGCTGGGAACAGGGCCAATAATATTAAGTGTGTGTGTATGTTTGGGGGAGGGGGTGTTAGGAGGTGCAGAATTTTTTCTTACTCAAATCCACAAAATTTAATGGTTTATGCAATGATGAGGTGTACTACCTTTTGTCCGGGTCTCCCAATTTCTCCCTGGAAACATGGAGGAGAGACAAAATAAGAGATACAGTATGATGTGCAGGATAATCACCATGTTGTTGTTGATGTTATACAAGGTTGGTTTCATTATGAATCATTTTAAAGCTTACACAAAATGGGACTGGTCCCACTTTGCACTGAAGCTGAATTCACACAAAATCAGTGCACATGATTTGTATCTAAAAACAAACACTTGAAACGTGCAGAAATAGAGCTGTATTTATGAAATAGTTCAGCCATGAGATACAAGGTTAATGTATCTTCAAGTAAGGAAAGATATCTAATATATCTCGGTCATCTAATATATCTCAATCACACACTCACTTAAAGGGATATCAGCTGACTCAGTAACACCATTTGTGTATAAACACTTTAATAAAATAGCAAACTTTCTGTATTTGTCAGCCCTGTAGAGTTTTTTTTTTTGAGTGCAAAACTAAGAATTAAACTGACACCAAACAAGTCTTGCCTAATCATTTAAGGACAATTTGCAATAAATTTCATTTTTGGATAACATTTAATCCATTAATCAGGCTGTGGTATATACCAATCAGCCATAACATTAAAACCACCTGCCTAATATTGTGTAGGTTGCCCTTGTGTCCCCAAAACAGCTCTGACCCATCAAGGCATGGACTCCACAAACCTCTGAAGGTGTGCTGTGGTATCTGGTATCTTTAAGTCCTGTAAGTTGCGAGGTGGGGCTTCCATGGATCGGACTTGTTTGTCTAGCACATCCCACAGATGCTCAATCGGATTGAGATCTGGAGAATTTGGAGGCCAAGTCAACAGCTTGAAGACTTTTCATGTTCCTCAAACCATTCCTGAACAATTTTTGCAGTGTGCCAGGGTGCATTATCCTGCTGAAAGTGGCCACTGCAATTAGGGAATACCGTTGCCACAAAGGGGTGTACTTGGTCTGCAATAATGTTTAAGTAGGTGATATATGTAAAAGTAACATCCACATGAATTTCAGGACCCAAGGTTTCCCAGCAGAACGTTGCCCAGAGCATCACATTGCCTCCATCAGCTTGCCTTCTTCCCATAGGGCATCCTGGTGACATCTCTTCCACAGATAAGCGACGCACACATGCGCCCGGCCGTCCGCGTGATTCATCAGACCAGGCCACCTTCTTCCATTGCTCCATGGTCCAGTTCTGATGCTCATGTGCCCATTGTAGGCGCTTGTGGCAGTGGACCGGGGTCAGCATGGGCACAATGACTGGTCTGCGGCTACGCAGCCCCATGTGCAGCAAGCTGCGATGCACTGTCTGTTCTGACACCTTTTTATCATAGCCAACATTAACTTTTTCAGTAATTTGTGCTACAGTAGCTCTTCTGTGGAATCGGACCAGACAGGCTAGCCTTTGCTGCCCACGCTCATCAGTGAGCCTTGGGCGCGCATGACCCTGTCACCAGTTCACCGGTTGTCCTTCCTTGGACCACTTTTGGTAGGTACTAACCACTGCATCCCGGGAACACCCCACAAGACCTGCCGTATTGGAGATGCTCTGAGCAAGTCATTTAGTCATCACAATTTGGCCCTTGTCAAAGTCGCTCAGATCCTTAAGCTTGCCCATTTTTCCTGCTTCCAACACATGTACTGTTCACTTGATGCCTAATATATCCCACCCCCTGACAGGTGCCATCGTAATGAGATAATCAATGTTATTCATGTCACCTGTCAGTGGTTTTAATGTTATGGCTGATCAGTGTATTTTTCTTTACTGTGTGTGTATGTGTGTATGTGTGTGTGTGTGTGTGTGTGTGTGTGTGTGTGTGTGTGAATGTGTGTGAGCGTACATGTGTGTCACATGTGTGTGTGTACCTTTTCTCCTTTTGGTCCCTTTGGGCCTGGTAATCCAGGAGGACCCTGTGAATGGTATTACAATTTTTAATTTCACATCATAAAACTTTCAGAACTGAGATCCTACAGTCATGATCAATTAAATTATCAGTGACACAGGATGTCTTCTTTTTTTATGGGTGTGTAAAGAATAGTTGCTATCCACTTGCCACTCAGAAGAAGCCATGAAATACCTGATATATATCACATATCACACAGACAAGCATCCGCTTTATTTAGGATATGGCAGAGTGGGACTCGGGGCACTATGCTGAGCAGTGTCTCGTTTCTAAGAAAGGATGCGTGGTGTAGAGACAGTCAGTGGAAAAAACCTATTTCCGTCCACTCTAAATGTAGAGCGTTAATGTGCTGCCATGTAGTGGGGGGTGGGGATTCGTGGTGGTGGTGATGGGGAGGACCTTGCGCATCCGTCTCACTGCAGAAACTGGACTACAGGAAGTCACACGGGTCTCATATGCTGAGGAGGGTTAGCACCATTGCATTGATAAAACGAGAGGAAACAGCTGAGCAGGGTGCAAAAAATTCAAAACTGAATATGTAATTTAGCCAAGTGGCACTGTAGCTGGAATAAACACGTTAGCATTGAGCTAACATAGTGGTCACATGACTGAGTTGATGAATTTGGTGTAAGGACATGTATTTGAAGGTTTTCCCAATAATCTCACCAAGCCACCAAATTTCATGAGCACTAGTTCTACCTAATCCAGCTTGGGGAATCTGGGAGTCCTGGGAATCTGGATTTTTGGTTAAAGGCACTAAATCCCCGGTATTCATATAAACAATACTCCCTCTAAACAGGAGGGGAATCTAATTGTATTAATTGGTTGGTGTGAACTATGAAATCAAATTCCTATAGAGAAGTTTAGTGTGAGATACAAGTGTTAGACACCTGTCAAAACCCAAAATCATTTGTTTTTAAATCAGTTGGATATTGTTGATGTCTGCTTTGTAGTCTCCCACTGTTGGTAGATGTAGAGGTAGAGGTAGAAGTACCTGAGGTCCTGCTGGCCCGGCTGGTCCGGGTGCTCCCACCCGGCAGGTAGAGCCTGTTGACTTCTTATCCTCTCCCTCTGTATTCTCATTTCTCCATACGTTGCCATGGTCTCTCTGTAATATGAAACATAGAAAGCTTAAATTCATCGCGGGCTCAGGCTACAGACCTGCGTCAATATTAGTGTCTTGGGAACATGATCTGTTTTTGGAACATACTCCAACTTTATTATTGACTTGTCTTTTTTTATTCTACTTACAAGCCAACAAGTTTGAATGAAAATATACACACAAGGTAACTCTAGCAACCTAATGATTTTAGAACCATGACGAGATCCATCTGCTGATCTGTATCAACACCACCTCATTTTTACGCTCAGATAAGACAAGCATCTGAGGGGACCACAGGATTCATGGAACCACTCCAAGGACAAATCACCATGGCTGGTGCAGGATTCACATGACGTACCCGAGGCTTGTGCCACAGCGACGGGGGTGGGGGGAACAACGGGGGTGGAGGTGGAGTCAGTAAACAGCACGGGTTAAATTTCTTCCTGGGTTCCAGTGCTTCCAGCTCTGTGGTTGGGGAACAGGAGGAACATGTCAACAAACAGGCAGCATAGGAGCACAACAAGCAGTGCTTGAGTATGGAGCATGACAGCCAGCCCTCAGATTGTCAGGCATACAGATAACTGCCCAGAGAGAAACTGTAGCTCTTCTGCCAAATGGTGGCTTTGCTTTGATTTTTTTCCAATAAGGAATTGTTGAAATGGTCAATTAGTTTGTGACAATGCAACAGATGCATTCAAACAACACTACAATATAGCACGTATTATAAAGAATATTGAATTAAGCTCCTTCTAAATGCTCAAAACTAATCCCCAGTGTTGCATTGGTAATTATTCTTCGGTTCTCCAGCTGCAAACATTAAAATGCTGTCAGTGCTGTTTTTCTTGCTGCTAGTTGCTGATGGACTAATTACAAATTCAGAGATTAATACTGTCCACATATAATCTGTAAATATGATCTGTTCTGTGATACAACATGCAAATTTATACAGATATTTATAATCATCAGACAATTAACCTGAACCAAAAAAAGGGAAAATTAGTCTTTGAAACAAAATAACCATGCCAACGACCTCATGTATTCTTATGCCTCTTATGCATTATCATCTGAAAGATAATTACCCTTATTAGCACAGAGCACCTCAACAAGATACAGTAGCATAAAAGAGGATCATATGCAGTGCGCTGTGATAAGAAATGTTTTCTTTTTACTGCAGAAGTAGTAAGTGTTTTTACTACATCTGCAGTAAAAAGAAAACATTTTTCATCATCTCACTGCATATAAATACACAATAATAATCCTGGTTTTGATGAAGCCTGTGCATTTACATACTACACAAGTGGCTGTAAAATGGAAAAGTATAAAACAGATAACATGCATATTCCATACTGATAGACATGTAGATGTGTCAAACCAAGGAATAGAATAATAACTGCAAGTCAACATTTCATGTCTGCTGTCAGTGCCCAAACCAAGTATGCAAAAGCTGCAAGCTCCAGGTTCTGAACAGATATTATTATGATGCGCCCAAGGGGTCATACCTGCTGGAAAGGAGTAAATGCTGTCCATGAAGGAGTGTGATGAAGCATAGTGAAAGAGGAGAGGTAAATACAGTCCGAGAGTGAAAAGAAACATGCTGCTTGACTGCAGAGAGCTCTGTACCTCCAATGGCTCCGGCTACTGAACTGAGGCTTCACACCACTACACCCCCCTCTATCTCTCGCTCTCTCTGTCTCACACACACACACACACACACACACACACACACACGTCCCTGCCTTCTTCACTATCCACAAGCCTTTGGGAAAAGGGAATGCCAGCCCATGCCATGGTTAAAATTGCTCCTTTGCACTGGCCCTGTGCTAAATATATAGTGGTCAGCTGCCCTTTGTAGCCAATATTAGCTTCTTACTACTGGCACTGCCTTTGTTTTCCCCTGTTGCACATAGAAAAAGAAAATAAAGAGACATGCTGCATTGACATTGAGGTGACTATGTGTCATGTGTATGGGTCCTTTACTGCTGGCATCCCCATATATAGTAAGCACACACACACACCTTAGAGGACGTGCTGATATGTCACGTCTGGAGTAAATCATTACCTTGCATATGACATAACATGGAGCACAGTTGTCTATAGTTACGTGTATATATATATATATATATATATATATATATGTGTGTGTGTGTGTGTGTGTGTGTATGTATAAAATTACACCTTTATCTATAACCACACCTTTATGTATCCGTCTTTATAGAAAATATGACAACTCACAACCTATGAAGATTTTTTTCTTTTTATGAATAGCAGCATTCAGAAAAGGTTAACAAAGCATCCTGTCTCTTAGACATCCTTTAGACTGTATCAATCAGTGTGGTAGAAACATACTGGCCTTTCCTTCCCCTCAGAAATAATGACATGGCAATTAAGCAGAGGGCCACTTAAGCCTTGCAGTGGAGATGAAACATGCTTAATGCAATTCACTACAGGTGCCAATCCATCAGCTCAAAAAAATACAGGCAGTGCATTTTAATAATCACATTTAATTTACAACACATCCCAAAGAGCACACAGTGACATTAGAACCACCTGCACTTGTGTTCACCTCATATAGATTATAGGAAACTGTACATCAGTATTATTCAACGTCATTTGAATGGCAGAGACTGCAACCATGGAATAAAGAGGTAAAATTTAAAGTACATATCAAGACAGACATCCATAATTACAACTGTAAAAACAGTTCAGTAAATTACTCTACTAAAAACTTGGTCATTGATGTGTGTCTTGGCCTCCTGAGAGCTGTTTGCAGGATTGAGAGTCTCGCCTAGCTTTATTGCTGAGCTAAAGCAGTGAGGTAATGGTCTTTGACATACAGGAGAAGCAGAGGACAGGAAGGCTTTAATTAACTGGAATCTGAACTGAGCTTAACCAGAGCCCTTTCCAGTCATTTTACCTTGGACATCAAACCACTTCCGACACTTTCACATACACTTACAGTACACATATTCCATTAATGGCACAAGTGCTGCAGTTCTTACACCTTGCAGCACTGTCTTATTTCTATTTTTGTAAAGACAAGTAAAGTAGGGTTGAACTCCTGTAATTTGTACAAATGTATATTTCTAAATGTTTAAGAAACAAAATTTCAGTTGTGAGAATACGTCTGTGTAATTTACCACTGTTCCTTTAAAACGGAAAGTTTAGCATTTGGCCAGATTTAACACACTCATTCTCTCAACTCATCAGCTGATTCACAAGTCCTTCATGGGATGAATTTGGTATGGGGAAAATATAAATCCATATAAGAAGTGCTTAGTCTGGACTTTCCCATTTTAAAACTAATGTTAGCTGGCCAAGAATTGTGGCTATTCTATATTACATACAGAGATAACTGATGAATAATTCAATAATCACAGGTTAACCACAGGTCAGGCCTGTTGCTGAAAAATGAGCCTCATATTAAAAAAATGTCACTAATTAGAAAACATCTGGTAATTAATGGAAATACATAACATGCAGGATTGGGTAGTTCTGTTGTCTACATTTAGAAGAGTACTGCTGAATCAGCATGTGCCACTGCCACGTCCCATTACAATACATTTTGTGCTTTTCATTATCATTAAAGATCACAGCAAGGCACTGGGTGAGTCAGTTAGTAAGGAGAGAGCTGGCTACTGTCCATCATAGCAAAGAGGGAACGAGATTCCAGCTTAACTCCTCTTCTTACTCTCTTACAGATTGGAGCGAGTCAGCCAGGGGAACTCCTAAACAGACAGACAACACACAAAAGTGAGTTATGGGATACAATGAGAACAAACCAAGAAAGGAACAGATTTGCAATCAATCTTTACAAGTGCAATATGCAGCAGTACACTCAGACTTAATTCCTGAGTACCAATACACTCAATATATTATTTGTCTTACTGACTCCCCACTGTTGATATGCACACACCTGTACAGTAAGTGGTGGTGTACACCAAATCTGGTCCAACCTATCTGACAGTAATCTGACAATAATAATATGAAACTCTAGCCAGTCATATACCTCAAAAGTAAGATAGAGAAAATCTATCCAAGTTTAACATGGTGGCAAATACCTCATACTGTGCTGTGAAGCCAGTGTTGGTCCACAGTCACTATGACACACAACCTTTAATTCTACCATAATTGACACATGGAATAACATAAGGTGACATTCTCACATTTAGGCTGTTTAGGCTATTTTAGTGCTTTTAAGATTATTTCACCTTGTTAAATATGGGTTTTTTTCACAGGTGCTAGAGAAGCATAGAGGGCTACCTGTTGCTTTCGGTCCGAGGTCGGTTCTATGAGCACATTAATTAGGCTTGGTGTGGCTGTCTCACTCAAGCTCTGCTGTAGGGCAGTGCACAGTTCCTCTACTGTCCTGACCAGATAGCCGCGGCCCCCGAACGCACACATTACCTGCTCATAACGTGCCTCAGGCAGGAGTGTCACAGGAGGAGCTCTGAAATACACACAAATGCATGACATTTCTCATTAACACCTAGTGGGACACAAGTAAGTGTGGTGGTCTGGCCTATAGCATCCCACAACAAGCAGTGATAAACCAGAAGTGACACTGCAAAACATATGAACACTTATTTGTACTGGTGGGAAATGTACGAGTATAAATGAGAAAATGCTGTTGTATTTGCCTGAAGACATCACCCATTACAAAACTGCACCTTCTAAGAGTGTTAGCACCAATGCATCTCTATCAAGCAGTATAGCTCTTTCACCCTTCAAGTCTGCTTGAGTTACACCTCTCCGCAGGAAGCCCACACTTGATCCCTATAACAGAACTGTTTCCCTCCTTCCATTCCTATCTAAGACACTGGAATGTGACAGACAGCTGTCTTCATATCTTCAATTAAATGACCTACTGGATGCTATCCAGTCTGGTTACAAGGCCATGAATTCTACAGAGGCTGCCTTCCTAGCAGTCACAATGCCAGACAACACTCTAAGTCTTCTGATCTCATCTTCATAGACCTGTCTACTGTCTTTGACACTGTGAATCATCAGATCCTCAATTCCACTATTGCTGACATGGGGATGTCAATCAATTCCTCATGTCGTTACTAGTGGAGTGTCTAAATGGTCAGTTCCTGGTCTAAATTACTACATTTACATCTATCTCATTTAGCTGTAGCTTTTAACCAAAGCGACTTACAATTGAGACAGAATACAACAGAGGAGGATACAAGAGAGGCAGCTTGGTAGTTCTGGGATTTGAACTCAGTCTGGATGAAGACTTGTCATCTGAAACCTTGACAAGCCTGAATTTATATACCTCCCCTCTGCTGGACTTAAATCACCACTGACATTGTCAAACACCACACAGCTAAGAAACTTGATGTGATTTTAACTTCAGCATCAACACTGCATCAACCACCAGATATTTCTTCATATTACTTCTTCATAACATCAGAAGAATATGACCACAGAATCTTCTCAACTTCTTGTACAAGTCATTTCTAGACTTGATTACTGCAACTCTCTTCTCGATGGTCTTCATTCATATGCAAAACTCCTGTACAGAATATACAGAATGCTGCTGCTTAACTAGTTTATAACCTCCACAAGTTCTCTCACATAATATCCCTACTGATGTCACAGCATTGGGTTGTTGTTGCAGCAAGAAGCAAATTCTTTTCTTGTCTTATCTTGGCATTTCAGGTATCAAAGGGCTCATGCCAACTCAATCTTCAGCTTCAGGGCATTTGGCATTTGGCTCTCTGAGTTCTAAAGATGGTCGTAGCACAAGATCTCTCTGCTTCAGTGTCATTACTTCTCATGAGTGAAATGAGATTCCCCCTGCAGTCTGAAAAGCCTAGTGTCTTTATTCCTACCACAAAGTCTACAGACTTTCCTCTCAGGCAATATCTACACCTTTCTGTCTCTGCTCTTACCTTGCATTATTATTTATGCTCTTATGTTTAAAACTGTCATATAAATACTGATTGTCTTTTGTATGAACTTGTGTTTGAAATGGTCTATTTGTTACCAATCTAGCAGTTGTACAAACTAGAATTCATCACTTGTCTGTAAGGTAATGATTCCTTGGAGATGTGCTAGGTGCTTTAGGGACCTTGAAATAGTGCAGAATCTTGAATATTAAATATTCAAGATTCTAAAACCTTCTGTTTATTTTAAAGGAACAAAAAATCCAGGATTTTCAATGTGGTCTCAGACTTTTGGACCCCACTGTACTGACCCCATGCCTACTCATCAGTAGTTTGGCTACTAGACCATCAGGGTGTCAGTGACGAGATATAGGACTCACATAGTGGTCATGTCTCCCATCTTCTCCATTTCCCTCCATGTCTCTGTATTTACACCACTATATATGCCATTGTTATTGATGACAATGATGATGACTGGCAGCTTATACCTGTTAAAAGACATACAATTTTACACTTAGTAGTAGTAGTAAAATTACACACATTAGAACAGAATAAAACAGAATGAAATAGAATCAGGCTCTCTTACTTTTATTGGAACAGAAACAGGCCATAGATCTTGTACCATGTCTACATAACAACTACATTTGAATCATTTCAAATATAGAATCTTTGATGCACAAATTTATAATAATAATAATAATAATAATAATAATAATAATAATGTCAGATGTCGGATGCAGACAGCCAAGCGATGTCTGCATCTGACTGAACAAATTAGAGCATGCTTATGTACTATTCTAGACAGTTTTTTGATTATTAACACTAATGGATTTCCCCATTATGGTGAGAGTTAATTAAAAAAACTCTCATGTAGCCTTTAAACATACCAAAATGTCTGTGTTGAGTACCATTCTTCTAGATCTTCTAGTTTAGTGAATTTTTTTGAATGTACTGTCACAGTTTTCGATTTTGAGACAACAATCACATCAAGGGTGGAAAGTTTTAAATGGTACAAATATATGTCCCAGAATATCATGAAATCTATTAAAGTTTTTAGAATTTGACATGGAAACCAGTCAGACCAGGACATTTTGACTTTTCCGTGCAAGTGGATGTCGCTTTTAATCCTCCAGATGTACAGTACCTAAGGTACACATGCCAGTATGTAAACAATGTCGCTTGTATTCCTGCTGTGTCCACCACACATGCATGTGCAGTCACAACTATAACCCTGGCCACTGAGTGGTTAAAAGCATGAGCTTTACCTGCACATGGTCTCTACCTCCATGCCCGAGAAGCCAAACGCACTGTCTCCCTCCACACACACCACTCTTCTGCCTGTGTGCTGGGCCTGCTCCAGTACTGCTGCTGCAATGGCAAAACCAGGTCCCACTCCCATGGTACCGAATGTCCCCGCATCCAGCCTGCAGAAGAGCTCACAAGCTCACAAACTTTACTGTATTGTTTTCACATTTTAAGGTCTATGATGTCAATTCATGGATCATCAGGGAGTCTCAGCTGTAAGTGGAATAAGTAGAAATTACAAACTTTATCATACTCTTTCTTCCCTGTCAGTCAGAACGACAATATGCAATCGGCATCTGTGAACTACTGTATGCAGAAGAGGGCAGTTAGTGCTTTCTTCCGAGTGATACCCTGCCCTGTGATGCTGCATGAGGTGCAGTTTGAAAAAATGCAGAGGTTGGCTTCATGCCTCTTGGAGGAAGCACGTGTCTGCCCCACCCTCCCCTTTTGGTAGCTGCCACGTGATTATAGGTGAATTAGCTAGTGGGTGGGAACTGGCCAGACCAGACTGGGGCGAAAATAGGATATGTGAAAGACCTGCATCTGGGGAAGTAGTTGAGCAGCATGGTGCGGCCAATGTCCATGGTGTTGGCTCCTTCGCTGACAATGATACAGTCTTTGGGTAGGAGTTCAGCGATGTGGTGGAATGCTGTGTAGTAGTTCATGGGCAGAGTGTTTTGGAGAGAAAGTGCCTGCATATGAAAGAAGGTCCATTTATTTTGAGTGCAGAGGTAAAACACAGAAATTAAATTAGCACTGAGCAAAATTATATGCATCAATTTGATCCATGACCAATTTTTTTTTTATTAAGTCAGGCCCTTACCTTTGATATCTGAGCATTGGAAGCCATTTTTTCTTTCAGGTTTGTCCACCACTCTGTGTCTGCTGGATACGTCCATGTGTTTGATCTCAAGATTTCCACAAGCTGGATTTGAATTCAGGAAAAATTGCTAATTAAAAGTAAGGCTTCAACACTAATCTTGTTGTTATAAACTACTATTTCTTTGTCTTTATTTTGCCCTAAATGTATAACATTTTTTGCAAAATAAAGACAAAGAAATAGTAGTTTATAACAACAAGATTAGTGTGTTAGGACTGACAATGTAGCTTTGTAGATTAATGATCATTATCAATATTATGTGAATGTTTAAATAGTGTATGGCACGATATTAACACTGAAGTCAAGATGAAATGAGTCAGAGTGTTTGCAATCTTCTAGATGTACAGTACCTAAGGTCCTGTCTGTGATATGAATATTTTCTAATAACTTATCGGCCCACATTTTGCCTTTATAACTGCCTGCAACCCCTTTTATACTCTTTTGGATGCCCTTTCAGAAACTACCTTTAAAGAAAGAAATGTGACCTTGCATCTGACAAAGTTTACTGTGAGGTTTATCTGTAATGTATAAAGTAATACACTAATATAAGTAACAACATGCAACATGCTGTGCTGTGGATACCTGGCCGACTACAGCCCTGACATCTCCCAGTAGTGCTGCTGTAGCTCTCACATTGTTACTCAGCTCCTCTGCACATATATCCACCTAGAGAAAGAAAGAGCATACATCTTATGCAGTTATAAATGCTTCAGAATATTATAGCCCAACACAACAAAATCATGTACTCCTTTTAATCATCCAAGCCAGCAAGACACAGTTAGAGGTAGGCACAGGCAGTCAGCTTGCATTGGGGCAATTCAACAGCTGTAGATGTGAGAATTTCTTTAAACTAGACTAAATATCTCACTGAATATATTGGGATAGATTGAGAAAATTAAAGATAAAGGTGGCTATATGAATATCACACAAAATTGTCTGGTTTAGAGAGCTGAATCTGATCTATAACCTTGATTGTTTCAATATTACTATGACAGACAACAGGAGACAACTCTTCTGCAGACAACTGGATTGCTGCAGAGGTTTGTTTGTCCAAAAAGGTCTATTTGTACTCTATGCTTAACCTACCTGAATAAGTTTCACATCAGGGCTAAATCTGGGAGGAAAGCCAAAGTGCAGGATCCAGTTTAGTCTGGCACCCAGCAGCACTACCACATCTGCCTGCAGCAGAGCTCTGGAACACAGATACAGCTTTTTTTTCAGGATTTACATTGATTATTAAGAACCGCTAATCAAACACAGATCTAAATATTTAGCATTCGTGTCAAATGTATTCAGTTTAATGTGGGAGTGGACCACACATGCACACACCTTGAGCGGGCAGCAGCCACACAGTTGGGATGGTCATCAGGAAGTACTCCTTTTCCCATTGGAGTAGGCAGGAAGGGCAACCCACTTAGCTCCACCAGCTCTTTAATTTCATTCTCCGCCCGGCCGTATGCCGCGCCTACATCCGGCAACACACAATTCACATGTGTATATAAAGTAATGCACTACTCACACACCTACAACTGCACCAGGCATAATGCACTTTAGAATAAAGAAAGGAAACATATTGTTTTAGTGTCACCTTTGCCAATGATGAGCAGTGGTCTCTGAGCCTGTTTGAGCACCGTGACAGCTTTGGAGAGCTCATGATTGCTGGCCAGGCTCACTGGAGGAGGAGGACAACAGGACGGAAACCTGCAGTTACACAGCCACAGGAGCTGAAGTCAGACAACCTGCCTGAAAGACCTCAGTGCAAAGTTAAGTAACTCCTTTATCCTGGTTAGCGTCACTGTGGATCTGGAGGCAGCAATAGACCTGGACAGGATGCCATGCACCATGCACACACACATTCATACACCCATTCAAACCCTAGGGCAATTCAGCATAGCCAATTCACCTACTGGCATGTTTTGGGAAGTGGGAGGAGACCAGAGAACCTGAAGGAAACCCAAACTCATAAGAAACTCCACACAGACAGTAACCTGAGCTCAGGATCGAACAGGAGACCCTTTAACTGTGACATGGTAATACTACCCACTGTGCCACTGTACCACCCTTATTTTCAATCACATGCGTGAACTCAGATATCAGAAAGACTCAACAATGAGTCAGAAATATGTAGCTGAAAAGCAAATCACACAAAAGACTCTGGAATCACCTGACGGTTTTCCGCTCCACTCTTGCATTCACCATGTCACCAGGGATGTCTATGTAGCATGCTCCTGGACGACCGTAAATACTGCTCCTTACTGCCTGGTGAAAAAACAGAGCAAGAAAATATAAAGAAACAGGATCAGAAACCACAGGCACAAAAGAAAAAGATATAATCTAACTTTACCTTTTCAACTACAGCTGGTATCATAACCAGGCTGCCTGGTCGGGCTGAAAACTTGCTGTAAAGGCGGCAGGCTTCTACCTGTTTGAGAAAAGTGGACAAAAAGTCAGGTTGATGTCTACATTTGATGTAGGGTTAAAAAAAAATGTGTGCAATATACAAAACAAGCAGAACCCGCCAACAACTGCATCAGTGGGGATGCCTAGCCACCAACAAGTCTAGTCCTTCTTATTACTAATTTGTATGCAAGAAATACACTTCAAACAGGAAGGAAGCTATTGAAGAAAGACTATTTCAGTCATTTGACCTCGCTGTAACCTTGACCGTGTTTGGATCAATTCCAAAATCTAATCAGTTCATTTGCTGATTACATTGATAATTTCATATAAATCCTACAACCATCGTGCTAATGAGAATCTCGTACAGAGGCATGGAGGGATGGAAGGACAGATGGACAACCCAAAAACAAAATGCAAAACCACCTGCGGAAATTCTTGAAATGCTCCAGTTGTCTCCTGATTCTGATCTGAGGATCCTCCAATGACTACAACAGGCCTGGAATTAAAGAAAAAAAAATAGTTCAGCTTTGTATAGTACAAGGAATCACACACTCAATGAGTATTCAAACTCATTACCAGCAGTTCATGTTAGCATTGGCCATTCCACCAAGTGCATGGATGAGCCCAGGTCCAGACACCACTAGACACACTGCTGGACTGTAACAGGGTTGCAAAGAGCAATAATGAACATTTATGCACAAAAAGCAAACGGCCTGATAGTAAATGAGAAATCAATTAAGGGAAACACATACTGTCCTGTTAAATATCCAATTGCAGAAGCAGCATAACAGGCCTGTTGAAAACAGAGATGTGTATTAAATGAAATATATACTGAAGTATACAGTACTGTGCAAATTCTTAGGCAGGTGTATGTAAGAAATGCTGTAAAACTAAGATGCCTTCAAAATGATGAAATTAAACATTTTATACATGAAAAAAAATTCTATAAAGAGCAGTAAACAGCATTAAACCAAAAAAGTCAATATTTGGCATGACAATCCTTTGTCTATTAAAAAAAAGTAGGCTCAGGTACATTGTGTGCAGTTTTTTTTTTGTTGAGTAAATTAAAGAGTATGTTTTTCTCAACATCTTGGAGAATCTGCCACAATTCTTCTGGAGATGTTGACTGTCACACTTGCTTCTGTTTTTGCAGGTAACATGTTATTTTGTTGGGAAAAGTAATGTGTGTAAATAAAATGTTTTTTTACTGAAAAAAAATTAATGTGTAAATTTTTTTGTATTAATATAAAATGTGGTTGCCTAATACTTTTGCACTGTATCTATAAATCAATTTATATACTGTATATAAATTGAATTGATTTATATACTCTATATATAAATCAAAGCAAAGCTGTCAATAGCATTTCATCTTTGCAAAGTATTTTTCCTCATTTTTTTTTACGTCTATATACATTCAATAATTTAGCAAAGACTCTTATCTATAGTGACTTACAAAGAGAACAAACAGTTGAAGGCAGAACGATAGAAAAATCTTTCTAGATCTACGTGATAACTAAAATGGACAAATTAAAAACCTAAATTGATTACTTGCAAGTGCAAAAGCAAAAAAAAAAAAATGAAGAGCTAGAGATTGTTGTATAGTAGAAGCACATAAGTAATTAAGTAATTCTGGTTTGGATTTTTAACAACTCAACACACTTAAGGTTGTGTGTGATGATTTCATTATGTACTCTGTATGATACTGATTAGTAGCCATAAAAACCCATTACTTGTTATCTACTTCATAGCTGCATAGCTCTGTGTAAGTTTTTTGACACATTCCATTGGCTGGTTGTGAAGGGGTGTGCTCTTACCGCTTGTTCATTGCGCATGCCCACATACTTGATGCCAGCAGCCTGGGCTGCCATGGCAACCTCAATGATGGGAACCCCAACGATGCCAAACATGTACTCCACATTCTGCAGTGTTAGGATTAGCATTAGAACATATCAGAATATGTACAAGATAAAAGAAATACAAGCAGAGGTGCATTAGCTTCATACTTTTGATGGGAAAAAAGTTTAGGATCTGAACAATAAACTCATGTCCATATCCATTATGTCAGTCTTGACTGCTACATTATTTGCTGAAATTTAATAAACAGGTCATAAACTACTGGTGGCACAGGTTAATAATTTGATGCAGAATAGAGAAATGTGCTGTGAATATTGACTGAGAGCCTGAGAATATATCCAACCTGATTAGGATCATTTAAAAAGCACCAGTAAGCTGTCACGTCTTTGCGAAGCGATAAACAGAGGGGTGAGCTATAAACTGTTAACAGGTGTTTGTGCTTATTCCAAAGATGATACATATTTGAATTACAGGGATGCCCATTTTCCCCACCGGCAATCCCATTTTTCTTTATTGACACAATGCTCATACTCTTAGTAACTCTCTGCAAGCTTATACAAGGTCACACAAAACACCACAGGTGTGCTCATGTGCATGGTCTGTGTTGTGTCAGTCAACTTACAATATGTCAGTGGATCAGAGCAGAAAATATGTAAAAATTCCCAGTCAACTGGAGAAGTACCACCATCCTGACAAGCTACTCAGGTAGCCAAATGCATTCCTTACAGGAAGCTTGTTCATTTGAGTGAATGCATATGGCCTCCGAGGCTAGTTATAAGGCTAAATAACATTTAAAAATATTCTGAATATCTAATGATAGGATTGTGGTGTTCACATTTGAATAACCTGGCAAGCATCAGGCGTGCAAATGATATGCCTCGGGTTGTGCAGAAGCGCAAGTGAATGTGGGATAGTTTAAGTCTGAACACAAATGGATTTGTGATGGATTTAATGATAAACTAACTTTATCTTATTAACTTTGGTTAAAGTTGTTGATGAAGCAATTATCTTTTCCTATGTTATAATCATAGCATTTACATTACAAGCCTACTATATAGTAGTATTAACATGCAGAGTTTAACGTTTAGAGATAATCTGGTGACTATGTCTGATAGAAATCAGATGTCTATGAACCAGATGTTGAAAAGAAAAAGATGTCAAGCAGCTTTACGACTGATTTTTGGGCATACTACAATAGCTAATGTTATGGGTGGCATGGTAGGGTCCCTGGTTTGATCCTGGTTCTCTGGTTTTCTCTCTCCTCCCAAAAACATGCTGGTAGGTGGATTGCCGACTAAATCGCCCCTAGTTGTAACTGAGTGTGTGCAAGGTGCTCTGTGATGGACAGGTGTCCCATCCAGGGTGAATTCCCACCTCACGCACCCAGTGATCCCAGGGCAACCTCCAGATCCAGTGTGATCCTGACCCGGCTAAAGAGCTTACTGAAGATGCATGAATGAATAATGTTTGCTTTATTATCATAGACCATTGGCTACAGGATGTCGGGCATTTATTTTTGAAACAGCAATTTACTTCCACACAAACACGGGTTTTATATGTGTAGTCTGGGGCTCTGAGGGTAAAAACACTACTGGACTGAGCAGCTATGTGTTGCCAGTCAAAGTTTGCATCACTTTTTTTTTTATTGCAGGTAGTTTATTTGTTAAACTTGTATTTATCATTGTACTTTCTCTTGTCATACTTTATACCATATCTTTCATTCTCACATTTTCTCTCCTCTTCTGTGTTTAGCAGATTTAATGGAATATGTGACTTTGGTCTACTTGTTGCTTAAGAGAAATAAAGTTGCTCACTTGACAACCAACATACATGTTTCATGTTCTTTTGAGGAAAGGAAATCATTCTCTGCTATCTGTGTCACTATGATTTTTCATAATAAATACTTCATAATACTGAAGTATTAAAATCATTTAGTCATATCACAAGCCCTTGTGATATACATATCGCAATATTTACATTTGCGATATTTTGATCATTTTGATACACTGTGCAGCCCTAATGCTCACTTAAAACAATGTATAATGAACTTGGCTAGTCAAACTGAATCCTGTTAACTAGGTAGTTTTTCACTAAGTCAGCTCAGGCACTGCACTGAAGTCAACCTGAACCTATGAAAAGGTGACGCCCACCTGCTAGCATTTGTTAGCTGATGTTACAGTCTAACAAAACATGTAGCTTAATGGACACTGAATTAACACAGAATGTTTAAAGGTGCATTAGGTAAGATATGTGAAAAATAGGTCTCTAACAGTTAAATGAGTGAATAAGATTTGAATTATTTAGTTAGTTAGTTAGTTAGTGAGTGCTCATTGAGTCCACCCCCATTTCCACCAATGTACACAAATCTCCGCCCCCCAAAACTTCCGGGATTTAGCATACTAACTAGAGTTAGCATTAGCCAGGACTGTCATGACGTCACTTTCATGCGCACTTGGACGTTCACTGCTTGAAAGTTAGAACTCTTTATACATGCAACTTCTCATAATGATTTAAGAGGATGCGAAGGGGCGCCATCATTTAATCATTTCTATATGATTTACCGCATTATTTGTACTAGTAAGAAATGAAAAATATTGACTATTGCACCTTTAAAAGCGTGTTCTTTGTTGTCAGGCGTTCTGTTACTGAGAAACAACCACACATTGCTTCATTTAACTAGCTAAAGGTTTTAAAGGTTCTGGAGCTTTGCAGGATTCAGTATAAAGTAATTTCAGGATTATTACACTAACCTGAGCCTTTAGTGCTTCAGCAATAAGCTGTGCTCCTGTGAGTTCCTCCATAACTTTAACTCTAATGGACGCAGAATAACAGCAGCGCGATCAAAGTGCAGGACGCGGTTAGCAGCACAGGTGCATTCGAGCTGATCACTACTGTCACAATCTGCGCAGTCACATTCATTCAAAATTTAATCATGCCATAAAGCCATAGAAGGTTTATTTAAACATCCAGAGACTGGCTCTTTATATCTGAGATCATTTCAAATTAATTAAACGAATAAATATAACTACATTAAATATATTTATTTCCTTTAATGGATCTATTAAAAATTCTCAGTGAATTGGAATTTGTTATTATAACAATGCTAAACTTGTTGAAAAGAAAGAGACATCTAACCCTCTTTAATTATAACTGTAATATGTAAGAAATTTACAGCTATGTGAATACATTGGAAATAATTATGACACTGGTATTTAAGTGGCTATATGATTTATAAGGTGTCTATTCTTTAACTAAATGAAACAACACAGGATAATATTTAATATATCTGGTAATTACAGATATAATAATATGACATTTGATGTACTGTTATTCAGCATCAAAAATGCTATTGTAGAGAAAGTTGCTGTATTTGTCCAGTGCAGTATTTGCCAGGTTGCTGTCCCCATCTTCCACCATATGTATTTTTCTGCCTTCAGCTTGACCTTCTCGACCATCAAGATACGACTGTAGAATCTGGAAAAACTGGGAACAAATAATAATAATAATAATAATAATAATAACAACAATACTACTACTACTACTACTACTACTACTACTAATAATAATAATAATAATAATTGGTAAGATAGTAATAATAATAATGCAATTAAACACATGTAATTTATGACACATTAATGAAACAGTGATGAACTTCCTAAACAGTAAAGTAAATATCAAAGTAAAAATAGCAGCAGAAACAAGCAACAGAGGGTGGAGTACAGTAAGAAAACTTTTTCTGCAAAATGTATGACTGACAGGCTATTGTCAAAACCAGAAATGGCTTTGACATTTACTTTTACATTTTTATTTGACTTTTTACATTTTAAGACTTTTATCCAAAAAGACCTACAAACAGTGACTATAGATAAGGAACATAGAGAGTATTAGAGATCATAAGGAACACAGAGAGAGTATTAGAGATTATAAGGAACACAGAGAGAGTATTAGAGATTATAAGGAACACAGAGAGAGTATTAGAGATCATAAGGAACACAGAGAGAGTATTAGAGATCATAAGGAACACAGAGAGAGTATTAGAGATTATAAGGAACACAGAGAGAGTATTAGAGATCATAAGGAACACAGAGAGAGTATTAGAGATCATAAGGAACACAGAGAGAGTATTAGAGATCATAAGGAACACAGAGAGAGTATTAGAGATCATAAGGAACACAGAGAGAGTATTAGAGATCATAAGGAACACAGAGAGAGTATTAGAGATCATAAGGAACACAGAGAGAGTATTAGAGATTATAAGGAACATAGTGAGTATTAGAGATTATAAGGAACGTAGAGAGTATTAGAGATGACAAGGAACACAGAGAGTATTAGAGATCATAAGGAACACAGAGAGAGTATTAGAGATCATAAGGAACACAGATAATATTAGAGATCATAAGGGACATAGAGAATATTAGAGATCATAAGGGACATAGAGAGTATTAGAGATCAGAAGGTGTTCAGCTCACCAGCATTCTGCTTTTTGGATTGCTCAGAGATTTCCATTCTTCTGTGCTCGAGGGGTCCGATTCAACTGAGACCATGATCAATGCTGCTAAAACCAATACAGTCAACCTGCCACAACACACACACACACACACACACACACACACACAAATTAAAGGAGATCATCTTCAGCTACTTACACCCTTCCTTATTGAAGAACACTGCAGAGACAGCACACCATCCACTTACATCTTTATCTAATATTAGTCTTCAGAGTTAAATCGCAGGTGAATTTCCTCTGTTTCTCTTCTCATCCCTCTTTTCTATCCTTTTATACACAGAGGCATAGCCCTCATGAAGAATTCTCACCTTCCAGATAAATTAGTATTTCCTCTTTAAATAATTGAAGGTCACATGGTATGTTGTGTTATAATTAATACACCACAGAGAAATGTTATGACTGTCATTAATGTCTCACTCCTCAGAATATCACCATTAATTATGCTATACATGGATTTGACCTTTAAAAGATATGCAGACTGTGGTAGAAAAAACATTTAAAGGGAATGTAGATTCACAATTACCCGGGCAATGAGAGCAGTGTGCAGAGAATGCTGACCACTAATGACTAAAGCTTATAAATGAAGAACTTTCTTGTTCTTTGCTTTGCTTTTCTTTTATTGTCATTGAAGATAAAAAAAATGAGTGAGTCACTATACTAAAGATGCACACAAACATTCTATCAATCAACTTTGGTTTTTAGGATGCAGTAGCAATTTGCAGATTAAGAGTGATTAAGAGCTGTTAGGTCCTGCAGCTTGGGGAGCCCCTCTCAGATGATCCATCGCTTCTGACATGCATTCTGCATTTTAATTATTTAAAAGGTAATCCCATGCTGACAGGGGTGATTCTAGGGAAAATGGGGGCCCCAGGCAGGAAAATGCATTGGGCCCTCCTAGTAAACTTTTCCTCTTTATTGCCATTATATTACCCAGATGCCATTGTAAAGAATCAATACAATGAGCCAGGTAAAGGATAACTTTCTGAAAGTGTTAGTATTTTATTATGCATGCTAGATGTAGCGCTAGATTAAGTTTATCAATTACATAAAGCATTGTTTCATCTTGTAGGCTACCAGAGAACACCTCTGGTAAAGTGTTTGCATTTATTTAAGCAATATTACACAAGCAAGACTGCTGTTGATTCGGCCGTAGGCACAAGGCTGCAGATAATCACAGCTGTACTGATGTTAGTACAACAGCATGATTGCGAGTGTGATATTGCTTTTATACACCAGTTCTACAAACAAGAAATTAAAATTAACTGACATTTCTGTTTTTACACATCTGTGTAACTGACATTTCAGACACAATATGGCCACATATTTTGTTTATTTTTGCTCCAGCAGTGAAAATAGTTCCCAAAGAAGCCACAGCTGGATAGAGCGTTGCGTGTTGCCATGCAATGCACAGACTGATTGACAGCCTGTAGGAAGTTTAGTAACGGTTTCAGTGTAACAAACTTTTGCTAGAACTGGAATTTTCTGTAGTAAACACAGACAAGCAGAGTGATACAAACATACTTCTAGTGATGTTATGCTAAATATCAGTACTCTTGGAACACCACTTCTCCAAATATAAACTCTTTATATACTTTAAAAGATCAAAATGATGAATTCTACTAGGAAAGCTAGCTAAACTATGTGCTCTAAACCGAAAGCCAACTCCTAGCTAGCTGCTTGCTCGACAATGATGTTAGGCTAGCGTTACATTATTTAATGGCTTAGCCTATAGTTGTCATGCTTAATTATATCATGATTACATTATCTCCACCAGTTATCACAGTTCTGCTTCCTCTTTTCCTCTTCTTCTTGTTTTCTCATTCTTTTCTGGCTTCCAGACTTGTACATTTCTTCATTTTGAAAGGTGCAACAATTCAAAATAAACTTGTGCAGGTTCTTATGTTAGTGAGATGTGGTTCCTGATATAGTGTTGTACACAGTTCTGCAGTATGGGTGTTGACATTTTCATGGACTTTAAGTAGCGTCAGCCTTCAGGGGGCCCTCTCAAAACTTGTGGCCCCAAGCCGTTGCCTGCCTCACCTGCCTGTAGCTACACCTCTGTATGGAGTTTAAACTATGGAAACTATTGCACTATTGCAAGTGAGATATTGCTTTTATACAAGTTTTATAAAAAAAAAAGAAATTAATATTGAGTAACTGACATTTCAGACATAATATGACACTCAAGAAATGACACTCACTGATAGCCCATCATCTAGCTGGCTAGCTAGCTCACACTGACATGCACATTCATGTTAATGGTGCTTCCAGTAAAATTGGCTTCCCTTCTTCCTTTTCATATTCATCTGACAAGCTTTTATATTTTAAGTCAGAAGTTGTATTCATGAAAAAATGTATCGTTTGCCATGTCCACTGATGATATCGCTAAAGCTACTGTAGTAATGGTTTCATTGGGACTAACTGGAATTTTACGTGGCGAACACAGATGAGCAGAGTGATACAAACAGTGAAATGTCCCAGTGCAGTTATACTAAATCTAAGCATTCTTAGAACACTGCTCATCCAATCAAATTAGTGGACCGGAACTGAATGGTGTGTGAATGAATGTGTTTACTTTCATCACCGTCACTAACTGGAATTTTAGAAAGGGGATTGATTGAAAATGACCACTTGTAGCAGTGGGAACATGTTTCTTATCCTACCCCCAAAGTCTCAAATTTCAACTTGAATCATGAGCAACATGTAGCCCAGCAAACAAACGAGGAAAAGCAAAGCATAGGTTTTGCTTTTGGGTGTGGTGTGTAGTCCTCATGACAAAAATGAAATAAAATAGTTCACTTCACATTTTCCTAAAGTATGAACTGTTTTCATTTTCCTCATTTGGCTGACGCTTTTATCCAACATGACTAACAACTGAGACAGAATACAACTGAGCAGTTGAGGGTTAAGGGCTTTGCTTAAGGGCCCAACAGTGGAAGCTTTGGTGATGCTGGGATTTGAATTCACAACCTTCTGATCAGTCACAACCTTCTGGGACTTAACCTCTGAGCTACCTACTTTTCTGTTTTCTTCTCCATAAATATGGGTCTCGGTGCTATTCATTTCTCTAGTGGTGGCCTTGCCTCCAAGTATTAATTGTCAGGGCGCTGATTATTTTGAAACCATTGTTAGAAAACCTGATAATATTATGATTAAACCATACATTCTGATACGTGCTCATTTTGGGTCTTTTTATACACTACTAAATAAGCAACAGCAGTTAAAATAAGTCACATTACTAGGTCATGAAAAACAAAGCATTACTCAAGCAAAACACATATGAAATCACATTTCTTTATTCAGCCAACCATAAAATATACATGAACCTCTTGTGCTGAATGGTAGGGAGCGTGGCTAGCTAGACTCTTGCCTATCCTGCACAAAAGCATAGAAAAACGTAACGCTGCTCCACTTTCATTCAGCCAACAAAATTAAACAGATGAATATCCAGTTTCAAATCATTCCAAAATCCATGTGAGAAAAGACAAATAACTTTGACATACCAAGGATCAAGTGGTTTCATTAGCTAATCGAAGCAAGCCAAAAACTGATAAGAGCCAGGAAAATATATACCATATTAATATTCATGTTTCACCATACAAAGAGACCAGATGCTGTCCTACCATTGGTTTACACAGTGTTCTTCATCCAGAGCAAAGCATGCTGGGAGCTGTTTGCTTCAGTTCAGTTTCAGTGCTTTTTGTTTTGTTTTTTTTTTGTGGTTTTTTGTTTTTTTAAATATAAACATAGTGTTTTATTTGTGCATCATAGTTTTGTTCTCCAAACTGCCCCTACTTTCCTGCATCCACACAGCAATATGTGAAGGCACAAGATGATGAAACGTGGAAACTAAAAATAAATACAACAGGTAAAAAGAATAATTTATTTTCGAAGAGAAGACAGCAATGGCTAGCTTGCACTTCATGCCCATTACCATTAGCGTTACAATGCTAATATTTATTTTTCTCCACTGGCCCTCTATGATTTGAAAATAGAAGAAAATGCTATGATTTTTTCCCACTCAGAGGGACATAGGACATAGACATGTAGTAAAATCCTGTTTTAAAAAATAAATCATCTCTTTCCCCCTATGCAAAGTAGCATTTGTGGAATTAAGTGTGCATGAGAGATCACTTTGAAAGCTTCACAATCAGCCGTGTCTTCTTCTCATGGGACAATTTAAAACCTCCCCTCGTTTTCAAAAACCAGTTGAAAAAGAGCTTAATCCCGTAAGAGAAAAGAAATCAGTTTCAGACTACACCTACAAAATATTGGTCCCCAGGCTGATGATTCGTTACACTTTATTGCCATGTAGGGAGGCAGCTCGGCTGATCCGGCTGGCCAGAGCAATTCAGAGGCAAGCCATTGGACGAGAGAAGCAGAAGGTACGCTGAGGTATCTGCTGAAAGGTGCTGGTTGAGGTCAAGGCAGATGGAGAGAGGGGCTTGGGGCCATGTGTTTGTAAGTGTGTCTATGTGTGTGTGTGTGTGTGTGTGTGTGTGGGAGAGAGACTTAAGGCTCTGCGCAGTGGCCAGCTGCTAGGATAAAGCTGCCTCCACGTGATTAAGACAGGATGTAACTTCTCATCCTCCCTCTCCCTCTCAGTATGTCTCCGAGTCGGAATCATTGAGCTCGTCGTCTTTGTAGAAGCCGTGGTGCCCGATGCTGTTGAAGCTGCAGTAGGAGCTGTGTCCGCTGCGCAGCATGGGCAAGCTGTCGAATGTGGCGCTCTTGGCTGGGCTAGTGTAGTGGTTGATGGTACTGAATGGCAGGCTGGGCACAGAGCCACTGCTGGGAGACACAGGCATCATGGTGGCTAGGATGAGAGCCAGGCAGTCTGCCACGTCTTTATTGGGGGCACAGGCCAGGGCAGGCGTGTAACCTGGGATGGGGCGATTTATGATGAGAATTAATGCACTGTACACATGTAAGAAAATCCAAAAGTTATGTTATAATCTAAAAGATGTGTTTCTGTCACAAACACAAGTTACCATTTTCATCAACAGCTAGCACGCTTGCACCCTTGGCCAGCAGCTCCTGTACCACAACCGTCAGTCCGTTTCTGGCAGCCACGTGCAGCGGCCTACACAAAGAATGATTCAAAGTCAGCCACTGTTCTATACATTTCACACGTTAACTGACTATTGTACATGTGCTACCCCACCATGAGTCATACATACGTTTGTAAAGCTGCGTTGGTGGAGTTGATGAGATTTCTGTCCGTGATCTTCTCTAAAATCAACAAGGCACTGGTCTCATGTCCCTACAGAAGAGGACAAACGCAATAGTTAAGGAAGACTGATGATGTCCACCAAAAAAGGTCGTGTGTATGTGTGTATTTCCGCCTGACAGGGGTGAGGACATAGGTTTTTTAAAAAAAAACCAAAAAAAAAAAACCACACATTCAGAAGAAACATTCCAGTACTATCTGAAAGTTTAAGTCCACTATCAAAGTACAGTCGCTACAAGTAACAAAGGTATTAGTTCCAGTAGTACTGCTTTACTACTTATACCAAGTAACTTGTAAGAGACTTGTAAGTCTTTTAAATCAACAAAGTATCAGATTAACATAAATGCTTCATTTCTTAAACATTCACAATATATATTTTTAATAGTTTATGTATTTCTTGTCAGCTGGTTGGAAGCACAATTTACTCAAGGACAGGGGCTGATAAACATTCTGTTTGCAAACTGCTGTATGCAAATATTTTTACGGTTGCATACTGCACATAATGCCATCCTTCTTTAAACTGTCTCTAGTTTGATCCAATGATGGAGACAAGCTTTTTATGTAGCTATGTTTGCACACATATGCAGATATTAGGAAAAAAAAGGAAAAAAAAAAATTAATCTGTGTATATAGTATCTGTATACTATTTGCTGAGTAAACTGGTTATTGGGCTAAAATTCAGGTGACCTAAATCCACTTTAAGGAGGAGTATGCTGTTTACATGACCTTGAGTATCTTATAACCGCTGAAATGAAATCATGGTCAGATTATTAGTTTGCACACATTGAATTTTTTAAAAACTAACAAACATGCTGTAAGTTTATAGTTGTCTAAAACTGAGATTTATTTTTTTATCTGTTTTTTTCTCTGTTCACACAGTTCCTAATATATAGTGATAATTATCTTCTCTTAAAGCTGACTACTACCTAGTTAAATATGCGTTATTGTTGCTATTACTTCCAGTATGAAGAAATTTATTTCTTCATTTACACACTAGTCAAAAATTTGGACACACTAGACTGAATATATAATATTGAATAATCATAAAGACATTTTAAAATACTGCAGTTAAATAGTGAGTTTAACACCCCTATATAATTTTTTTTAATTAAGTAGTTTCTACTTTAAACAAAGTAGTTCTTTTATTTAAAACAACAACAACAACAACAAAAAACATGTAGTTCTGCTTTACAATTTAGGAGAAGCAGTTTGGTGCTTGGCCTATTTGGAAACTTTAAGAAAAGCTTCCTGGGTGAAGCTCCATAATGAAGCTGGTTAAGAACATAAGAATGTGCAAAGCTTCATCAAGAATACTGTTAACAATTTAAAATATAAAAAACCTGGAACACTCCGTAATTCCATGTGTGTTATTTCATGTTATTGCCACATTATTATACTAAAATAGTAGAAAATAAAGTAAAAATGAGCATGTAGTGTATATGTGTAGTTTTTCTTAGCAAAGCTAATTTTACATGCATTGCATTTTTTTTTTTTTAGTGAAATAAAAACAATTCTTGTGGACTGAGACTTTGAAACCCCACGCTGTGTGTGTATGCATGGGTGTACGTGGCAGGGTGGTTGTGACTGACCTTACTGCAGGCCAGGTGTAGTGCAGTGTTTTTATTGGCATCCTGCAAGGTCATGTCTGCTTTTGCACTGCTCACCAACAGTTCTGACAAAGGTAGAGAGAGAGAGAGACACAAACTGAGAGCTGAACCACACAGTTGGATTCCTTAAACATTTCCATTTTCTTCACTTTAGCAGCACTGTCCAGACTTGATTCAAATTCAGACATTAATTTGAAAATGCTCATTCAAACATGCATTTGCAATTACATTTCGCTTATGAGCAAAAATAATCTTCAATATAATTCAAATTCAATTGCAAAACATCTATTTGCATTTTTGTGCAGTGGCTGCTGAAATTAAAATGCAAAAATCCATTTGACATTTCGTTTTATGTCTAAAATGGTCTGATTAATTCATACTGGAAATAGTAATAGCAATCCTTTCATTTGTGACTGGACTCTCTTCTGCTCACGCTGTAACTTCTCCCAAAATAAAACATCTTTACATTTTAACTTCAACAATACACAATTGCCTCAAACACAGTGGGCGGGACTTTGTGGTGCAGAGTGGGTTTCTGAGGAACTGATGAAATTGGTAGATTCTCTTGTGAAGCTATAAATATGGAGAAAAGAGTTGCTAAGGTTATTTTATTTTAACACTTGCCAAAAAGGACATTTCACAACTAATTTCTTCATATTGCTGGGAATGTTGGAATGGCTTTTACTAACTGCATTTACTGTAGTTACAAATCCTGAAATATCACTGGATACACCATTTCACCCTTCAATTCACTACATTTTAATCATAACCACAGCCCACATGCATGAATAATACAATGAGCACTAACTGTATACATAAAAAAAACAAAAACAATCCACCTTACTTCACTTCCTACAGATCGATATTTATATTTGACTTGCATTATATTCATATATATGTATTCATATGGAGGTTATATATCTAATCTCCAACCCACAGAAGTACACTATATGGCCAAAGGTTTGGGGACACCAGACCATCATACCCAGACCAACCACTGACTCTGAATGCAGGACTGTTGGCTGTTTGCATGTTTTAGTCAGATGTCACTTTCTCCAAAACACCTGCCCACTGTGTTTGATTGACAGGTCCAGTCCAGTAAATCCTCACTGCAAACAATTAATTCCAGCCACTTGAATTCATGCCAGAGAAAGCCCTGGCCTCATGGACAGGCTCTGGTTTGGAGATGCCTTACCCACGGCGTTTGTCTGTCCGTTTTCAGCAGCCATCATGAGAGGGGTTTTGCCACCAGAGTCGACACAATTCACCTGGGCGTTGTGAGCTAGCAGAAGTTGCAGACACTCCACATGATCAGTGAACGCGGCAGCATGGAGTGGAGTCCTGCAATAATCAAAACAAATCAGTTCTTGCTGCATGTATTATATACATACTGTACACATCCTAGTTTCTATGACAGCGTACTGGGTTATGAGTTGATGCTGATTCTATTTGCTGTTGTCATGCAAAAATGGTTTAGTCTTAGAAAAGGGTTATAAGTCTTGATTATAGTCTTGGGTACAGAATATTATGCTATAATACAGGAGGATATTATGCTATAATAATCTAATGTGAGACACACAATCAAGATATAGCTTTCCTGCTAGTAGCTTTTACATATTAACCTAACACCTGCTTTAATACTACTTACAAATTAACAAACAAATATGAACTATCTGCTGTCTTACCTGTTTTTAGAGTCAGCAACATTGACAATCATAGGACCCAATGTGTCAATCAACATTTCTGCTGCTCCCTCATTGTCGTTTATCCTACAGTTCAAAATGAACATTGAACTTGTATTAGTGAGTGCTTATTTCTTAATTTTTTTCCCCAATCCACACAAAGATCAATCAGACTTACACGGCACAATGAAGTGGGCTGAAGGAGTTGCCCTCTGCTTTGTGGAACAGCTCCTGTTCCAGCAGCACTTCAACACATGTGTCATGACCTAGAAAGAACAAAAGATGACAGACGGAAAGAACTGACACGTGGCCCAAATGACAGACTCATTTGCACTGATAAAATATAACCATAGAATATAACCTTGTCGTCAGTGTGTGTGAGAAAGCTGTGTGTATTTCTGTAGTCACCATTGTAACAGGCCCAATGCAGAGGTGTGTATCCCTGGTGGTCTGTGATGACAGGGATGGAATCCAAAGACTGAGCTGCATGTAGCAGGCCACCCAAAACCCCCACGTGGCCACAGGCAGCAGCCAAATGTACAGGAGAACGGCCTCTACAGTCCCGCACCATGAAACTGGCATTGTGCTGCAGCAAGGCCTCCACACACTCTTCATGCCCCGTCACTGCCTGGAGGAGCCCCAAAACACCCACGTAAATGCAAGACTGAAAACTATTGTAAAACTGAGAATATGACCTAGAATTATATGCTGAACAATAAGGGCTGAACAGATAATGTGTCCTTAATGGATACAAATACAGATCAAATAGGAAGCCTTTTCGTTTGTTTTATATTTAGAAAGCTTGCCAGAAAGGTTCACATGGAAATCTGCTGGGTCGATTCATCCTTGGTAACTGCCTGGTCAGGGGAGTGGTGGTTTATATGTTTATAAGTTTGGAAAACAGAACCAACTACATTCATTAGAAATACAGGAGGCAGATACAATCAAAATTTATAACAGTGCAAACTGGAATTAAAAAACAAACAAACAAAAATAAACAACAACAAAAACAACAACAACAACAAAAAAAAACAGTCTCACACACAATTATGAATTGAGTGATATGGCTGAGATTGAGGAATGTCAGAGCCAGCATTCACACATCATGCTGACATTTCTACCTCTGGGTTCCTAGCAGGGTTCATATTTAACGAAAAACAAAACAAAAAGCACCTGAATACCAGATACACATAAAGATAGATAGTTGGAGCACTAAACAGATACAGATAGTGTTGTCGTGTTATACCCCTACTGAACGGCAAAAGAATGAAATATAAACAAAAAATAATGATGTATGTAAGACTTCTTTTCATTAGAAATGTAGCCATTGTTTGATAAGTATGTGTGTCCAGAAAGAGACAATTTACCCCTCTGTGTAATGCGGTGCGGCCCCACTTGTCTTTGGCTTCTACATTGGCTCCTTTATTGAGCAAAGAATACACGCAGTCTGTGTGACCACTCAACACAGCCAACATCAGAGGTGTCCTGGGAAACACAGTTAGCAGAGGATGCATCAGAGACAAATCAAGGCTTCTCAAATCTGAGAGATTAGCTTAGATTCACTCCAGGCATTGTAGAGTACTTTCAGCCAGATTGGTTGTGTAATAAAATAGCTTTCTTTCTTTATAGTCACTGTGACAGTACTGGCGAGGCTATCGGGCCAGGCCTGTTTTGATCTGAGTGTTGAACACTTGGCTACCACTACAGTCCTTTATGCACAACTGCACCTGCAAGGATCAAAAACATGTATTGTGTACTACATTATAATAAACAATCTCTGAAGTTTTACAAAGATGGTCTACCCTTTCAGAGAGAAAATATGTTGTTTGCAAAGCAGCTCAAAGCCTTTAGTCAAGGCAATTTAGAGTTTGAATAACAGCATCAGAATCTCTCCAGACAAAGGAAATCCTGTTACTGAAGCATTACTATGTCACCATAGATTGCTCTGTCTAAATAATAGAATGGCAAAAGACTATTACAGTCAAATTTATAAATAAATCGATAACAGCACAACTTACTGCCCAATGCCATCCTGAATGTCAACTGCGCTCTGTATGTCAGCATTTCCAATCAATAAACGCAGACAGTCAGAGTGGCCGTTTGTGGCTGCAAAGAGGAGAACAACACAATGGCTATGTTTACAAAGATCATTCTGATTGCAGATTCCAAATAAACTGTTTACTTGTGAGCTAAACACAGTTTATGTGCACTACAGATGTAATCTCTACCCAATTACAGTGAGAAATGACAAAATGAGTCATAATGTGCAGCTAATGTTTGCAGTGTTAAAATGGCTTGCTTTTTTAAATATCTTCTCCCTTATGCCAAATTTTTTTTTAAAAATTTTAAAAATTAAAAATAAAATATAACCATGTAACATTAACTGTGTAATGCTGGTCTGTCAAATGCAGTGACTTTTACAATGAATCTTGATGGATACCTGCTGCATGGATGGGAGTGCGTTTGTGAGTGTAGTCCTTGACAAGGATGGAGGCTCCTTGGTTGATAAGAACATCCACACACTCCACGTGGCCTTTAAAAGCAGCCAGGTCCAGCGGTGTGTGGCCCTGCGCCGTCCTCACATCTAGATCCAGCAGAGACTGCACGAGCACCTCGAGGGCCTGGTGATGCCCGTGATATGCCTGAAGAGAAACAGCACTTTGAGAACCATTCACAAGCACAGCACTCCAACCTTAAATATTCAGCATATATTTATACAGTGTATAAAAGCAGCAACGTGTAATACACATCCAACAACCTGACACACATCACAGAAAATGATTCACATTTAATAAGAAATATGATTACACACCTAGTAGTGAGGGATTTAACCAATCTCTAATCAGCAGTTTTTATGTGTGAAACTATACAGCAAATGTGGTATTACAGATGACATCTTAGGAAATGAATGGTGCAAGCAGCCACAAGTTTGCTATGTTGCAAGTCCTTGCTCTTCTCTTGTGTTCTCTGTCTGTTGCTGTAGTGTTTTTATTAGACTTTAACAAACCATTTCAGAACTGCTAACCCTAAAGAGGAATAATAAGTCTTAATAATAAGGGAGGGGTGGGGTGTAAAAGTAAAAATGTAATAAACAGTTTAAAAAAAAACAAACAAACAAACAAAAAAAAAAAACAGCAACACAGTACTTTTTCAATATATTACATATTTATTGATCACCGAAACCAGGACCAAAACACGTCTGTGCTGGCCGGCACAGGAGAGCAAAAGGAGTAAGCAAGATGTTTTTAATAATCTTCTAATAATCAATGCCATTAGAATTATTTGTAAAATCTTGGACACTTAATTCTATTTTATCCTTTATCGGTCAAAATTTTCTGCCTCTTTCCTTTTCCGCCCGAAAAAAACAAAGTGCTGTTTTTGACCATTTTTGGACTTCCGGTGGCTGAACTTTCAGTATATTCCTAATAAATATAATTAACTGATTGTACCTGACTGATTGTCTAATGTTGGCCAAGTCAAACCTACACTGATGAATTTTAATTCATGTTAATGAACTCAAAACATTCTTCATTTGCCTCAATAGAAATGAGTTGTGTGCATTAGTTTTTTTCCGCTTTTCAAGCAAAAACAAAAAAAATTCAAGACAAACGCACAATCAAAGAATTACTATTGTGGAAGGTTCCATGGGGTGTCAGTTAATATTCTCACATATGCACTTACAGAGAGATGCAGTGGGCTAACCGGAGCTCGAACATCAGAATCATTGAGGATGTCAGTCCCTGAGGTCTCCATTAGCTAGCAGACAATACGATACAATAAAAGTTCAAAATGAATTATAAGACAAAACTGGCAATATATCTGATATAAGGCTGAAAGCTAGTACTCACCACATCTAAAGGGGTTTCGCTTGCAATCTGAGAGAAACAAAACAAAATGACAATTATTATTGAAGAAAGCTGTATTTAGACAGACGAAGCTCATATAGATGTCAAAGAACTGCTCTTACCAGCTCCAGACACAGCCGGTGTCCATATGCAGATGCGTAGTGCACCGCATTATAACCCTGATTGTCTCGGATCCCTGGGTTAGCATCGTTCCTCAGCAAATACTCCAGGCACCTACCGCGAACAAACTCATTATATATACACTAGCAGCTAACAAAGACATGCAGTTAACATAAAGTGCTGTTCTCCATTCACAAAAACAAATCCAGTTTATCCTGTGACTCACTTTCCATCAGAGTCAGAAGCGGCAGCGTAGTGCAGGGGAGTGCAGCCCCTTTTGTCCAGGTCATTGACGCTGGCTCCTGAACCCACCATAGCAAATAGGCACTGATAGTTACAGTTTGCAGCTGCATAGTGCAATGGCGTCCTGGGAAGAACATGGCACGTTTAAAGTAAAGACAATGATGTAATATGCAACCCCATTATAAAAAGGGTTATGAGTATGATTTTTTTATGACCAATCTTTTAGTAACTTATAGACAATGGTTATGGTCAGCACTTTTCTACAAGACAGTTCAGACTCTCACATGTTAGGCAAGGGGCAAACAGTAAGCATTTAAAAGAACCTTCACAGAAAGAAGAGGAAAATGACAGGCAATGTGATCTATAAACACCACCTATACATAAAGCTATAGAATATATCTTGGCAGATAATTTTGATAGTTGGGCCGCTGTAGCAGAATAAGACTGTTAACTCACCTCCCAAAATTGTCTTTCTTGTTAAAATCTGCCCCTGTATTGAGGAGAAGATTGAGACAGTCCAGATTCCTGTAGAAGTAAATTAAAGTTTGAATTAGTAAGGCAAGCTCCCAAAATTTTTCATTCAGTATGTTACCCAAATTTCAAAAAGAAGAAATAGTAAAATCTCTGACCCTCCAGCTGCTGCAGCATGTAAACAGGTCCTTCCGAAGTCATCAGGAGTGTCTATATCAAAGCCTGTGAAAGAGAGAGAGGAGTCAGTGTACTGAAGAAGAAACCTACTCGAGAGACTAATGCATAGGTGCAATACACTGGGGTGGATCCTGACCACTTTTTGATATACCCATTCTGGACCTCCAGGGAGTCTCGGATCTAGTGGTGTTGTCCTGTGTGCTCTTTCTATATGCTCTTTCTTTGTCAAGTACTAATAGCAAAGTCATGGCCTTATGATTTCCACATGTGTAGCCTACAGAAGACCCCAACTATGTCACACTTGTCATCTTTCCCATTTTAGTCTAGTCAAAAAAATGAGCAACAAGCGAAAGCTACACTACTTCCAAAGGAAATCATCCTGGTGGTCATAGAACCACAGTTAATGTAACCTTTCCTTTTGTTTCCACCATTTTTTTTTCAAAGTGTAGTCTTCTAAAAATTTTTCATTTAATAGCTCACAGTTGAAACAGTAGCAAATTCTTTCTAAAGCCATTTTACATTGTGAGATTCCAGCAGTCTTTTATGATTATAACTTGCCACACTGTACAAGACCTTGGCAGAATTCTATAACACACAGTGTGATAATGTGTTCATGTCGGAGTACACAATGCAGATCCTAGGCCTACACTATACACTGATCAGCCATTACATTAAACCCACTGACAGGTGAAGTGAATAACATTGATTATCTCTTTACAATGGCACCTGTCAATGGGTGGGATATATTAGGCAGCAAGTGAACAGTCAGTTCTCGAAGTTGATGTGTTGGAAGCAGGAAAAATGGCTAAGCGTAAGTATCCGAGCAACTTTGACAAGGTCGTGATGGCTAGAAGACTGGGTCAGAGCATCTCCAAAACCTCAGGTCTTGCGGGGCGTTCCTGGTGTGCAGTGATTAGTACCTACCAAAAGTTGCCCAAGGAAGGAAAAACGGTGAACCGGCAACAGGGTTATGCGTGCCCAAGGCTCACTGATGTGCATGGGGAGTGAAGGCAATCCCATCTGGTCTGATCTCACAGAAGAGCTACTGTAGCACAAATTGCTGAAAAAATTAATGCTGGCTATGATAGAAAGGTGTCAGAACACACTACATATGATGCTGCGTAGCCACAGACTGGTCAGAGTGCCCATGCTGACCCCTTGTCCACCGCACCGAAAGTGACTACGATGGGCCCATGAGCATCAGAACTGGACCATGGAGCAATGGAAGAAGTGGCCTGGTCTGATGAATCACATTTTCTTTTACATCATGTGGATGGCCAGGTGTGTGTGCATCACTTACCTGGGGAAAAGATGGCACCAGGATGCACTATGGGAAGAGGGCAAGATGGAAGAGGCAGTGTGATGCTCTGGGCAATGTTTTGCTGGGAAACCTTGGGTCCTGGCATTCATGTGGATGTTACTTTGACACGTACCACCTACATAAACATTGTTGCAGACCAAGTACACTCCTTCATGGCAGTGGTATTCCCTAATGGCAGTGGCCTCTTTCAGCAGGATAACGCACCCTGCCACACTGCAAACATTGTTCAGGAATGGTTTGAGGAACATGACAAAGGTGTTGACAAGGTGTTGACTTGGCCTCCAAATTCCCCAGATCTCAGTCTGATCGGGCATCTGTGGGATGTGCTGGACAAACAAGTCCGATCCATGGAGGACCCACTTCGCAACTTACAGGTTTTAAAGGATCTACTGCTAATGTATTGGGGCCAGATACCACAGCACACCTTCAGAGGTATTGTGGAGTCCATGCCTCGACAGGTCAGAGCTGTTTTGGTGGCACAAGAGGGACCTACACAATATTAGGCAGGTGGCATTAATGTTATGGCTGATCGGTGTATGGCCAAAGATTTGTGGCCACCTGACCATCACACCCGTATGTGTGCCTTGCCCAAACTGTCGCCACAAAGTTGGAAGCACACAATTGTACAGGATGTCTTTGTGTGCTGTAGCATTACAATTTCCCTTCACTGGAACTAAGAGGTCTAGCCCAAACCTTGTGTATTCATTATGCATGCCCTTACATTATGCATTCTAAGATGACCGAGCTCAACTCCAGACCAAAGATTTTCCTTAACGATCATTTGTCCCCAGCACTTTTTTCCCCAAAAACTTAAGTCTGTGTACTAAAGTATTGGAGAGACAGTTTACCAGAGGACAGTAGTTTACGGCAGCAGTCTGAGAAGCCACTAAGAGCGGCTAAATGCAGAGGAAACATGCCATGGACACCCCGCCTACAAAACACCAGAAAAAACAAATAAGAAACACAGTGGTTATAATAAATTTATAATGTGCTACCATGTTGCAGTCAGTGCTACGTGTGGGATCTTTGTGTAAATGTTCAATTGTGTAAAAGAGGGAAAGCTGGCAAGAAAAAAAGAAAATAGTATCTTGTGAAAATAAGGCTACTTTTGTGAAAAAGTATTTTTAAATCATTCCAAGGCAAACGGAAAACATGAAGCCAGGGTAAACATTTGGATATTTTGCTACTTACATTAGCAGACACAAACAAATTTCATGCCAGAAATATATAGCAATTACAACTAATGGGTAACAGAATAATATCTGCAATAACTAGAATAATAATACTGTATGGTTCTATGACTTTATAGTCTGACTTTCTCAGACTTTATAATACAGAATCCATGTATTTAATTACAGGCTGCAGTTCCACCTTTGTCTAATTTACATAAAGAAAAGCAAGCTCTAAACCTTGCCAAACACAAAATCGGTGGTAATAACAGTTACCAAAATAATGCAAAATTTAAAAGACAAGTTGAGCAATTCAGGGTTCTAAATGTTTCCATATTAATCACCATAACGTACTATTACACTCACAGAGCACTTTATTAGGAACACCTGCACACCAATTTATTCATGCAATTATCTCATCAGCCAATCACCATCAGAATGGAGAAAAAAAATATCTCAGTGATTTTGACCGTGGCATGATTGTTGGTGCCAGACGGGCTGGTTTGAGTATTCCTATAACTGCTGACCTCCTGGAATTTTCATGCACAACAGTCTCTAGAGTTTACTCAGAATGGTGAACTAAAGAAAAAACAGGGAGTGGCAGTTCGGCGGACTGAAACGCCTTGTTTATGAGAGAGGTCAGCGGAGAATTGCCAGACTGGTTCAAGCTGACAGAAAGGCTATAGTAACTCGGATAACCACTCTGAACAATTGTGGTGAGCAGAAAAGCATCTCAGTATGCACAAAACACCGAATCTTGAGGTGGATGGACTACAAGAAGACCACATTTGGTTCACTCATGTCAGCCAAGAGGCTATCATGGGCATGGGCTCATCGAAGCTGGACAGTTGAAGATTAGGGGAAAGGAGAAAAAACAAAACAAAACAAAAAAAAACCACCTGGTCTTTTTCCAATTTTCCACCTCAGGGTTTGATGTATTGTGCATTCTGAGATGCATGCATCAACATCCATGCCATGGTTAAAGTCACTGAGATCATCTTTTTTCCCCATTCTGATGTTTGATATGAACATTACCTGAAGCTCTTGACCCGTATCTGCATGACTTTTGCATTGAGCTGCTGCCACATGATTGGCTGATTAGATAACTGCATGCATGTGCAGGTGTTCCTAATAAAGTGCTCGATGAGTGTATATTCAAATTCACGCAACCTTTTTACATACAGCATGCTTGCAATTTTCATGATGTTATATCAATGAAAATTACAAGTACATTTATACATGCTCCTGCCCTAGTAACATACGGCATGGTTCAAAGAGGGCCTAATATGACTGGCTCTGAAACGGAAGCAGTTTTAAAGGGCAGAGAGTTAACACTTACTTTGAGGTGTCTGCTCCGTTGGTAATGAGCGTGTTGATGAGGAGCTCATGTCCATATCGTGCTGCAATATGTAGGGGTGTGTTGCCATTTTTATCTTCACAGTCTATCTCAGCACCTATAGACAAAACCCCAGAGATAACTCATTACTTTGTGAATGGACAGGGTAACACATCTCTTCTACTTAAAATGCCATTTTGAAAAATCAGTTCCAGTGGGGAGGGGATTCCACCTCAATGTATTCACTGAAGAGTAGGTCATAAATAAAAAAATACTAAATATTTCTCAAATACTTGGCAAACAAAATGAAGTGAGTCCATTCATTCTTCAGAATGAATTTGTCCTCAACAACCCCTGATGTGAGGAAAGCATTTTTTGCTTGCACTATGCTTATTTCCTGAGCTAATAAAAATTTATTTGATTCTATACAGTTTAAATGTACATTTATAATAATCTGACAGTCCAATAAAGAAAATCTGCACAATGTATTTATTTACTCATAGTAAGCATGAACGCAAATGAAGCTCTGTGGTCCTCTGAAAAAAATCAGTAGTGGAAATGTGAACTGAAAAGCTTTTTGACCTGCAAAATACACTATGGCCAGAAGTATGTGGACACCTGGCCATCACACCCATGTGTGGTTCTTCCCCAAACTGTTGCCACAAAGTAGGAAACACACAATTGTATAGAATGTTTTTGTATGCTGTAGCAATACAGTTTCCCTTCACTGGAACTAAGAGGCCCAAACATGTTCCAGCATGACAATGCCCCTGTGCACAAAGTTAGATCCATGAAGACATGGTTTGCCAAGGTTGTATAGAAGAACTCGACTGACCTGCACAGATCCCTGACCTCAACCCCACTGAACACTTTTGGATTGAGTTGGAATGCCAACTACTTGCCAGGTCTCTTCGACCAACATCAGTGCCTGACCTCGCTAATTCTCTTGTGGCTGAACAGGCCCAAATCCCCACAGTCATGCTCCAAAATCTAGTGGAAAGCCTTCCCAGGAGAGTGGAGGTTATTATAACAACAAAGGAAACCTAAATCTGGAATGGGATGATATGGGTATGATGGTCGATGGTCAGGTGTCCACAACGTTTGAAGGAGTTTTACTTGACACTCAATGGCAAAGCATAATACTTCTTGGTTCTGACCACTGAAATGAAAAAATCTACAAAAGCAAGAAAAAAAAAAAAGAAAAAAAAAAGCTCTGAAATAAAGCCATATGTAGCTGCAACAAATTATGTATTATGGCATTAAGGTATATAAATCAGACAGCCTTTTTTAGTTTTTCACTATATACACTTGCCATCCACTTTATTAGGAACAGCTGCACATTCAGTCTCTAGAGATTACAGAAAATGGTCTGAAAAAGACATAACATCCTGTTTGTGTAAGGTCTGCAGGCTGAAACACCTTGTTGATGAGAGAGATCAGAGGAGAATGACCAGACTGGTTTGAGCTGACAGGAAGTCTATAGTAACTCAAATAAGCACTTTTTACAACCGTGGTGAGCAGAAAAGCATCTCAGATCATACAACACATCAAACCTTGAGGTGGAATGGCTGTTGTAGCCCATCCACCTCAAGGTTCGATGTTTTGTGCATGCTGAGATGCTTTTCTGTTCACCACAGTTGTAAAGAGTGATTCTTGTTGTAAAGAGTTACTATATCCTTCCTGGCAGCTTGAACCAATCTAGCCATTTTCCTATGACCTCTCTTATCTACAAGGCGTTTCCACCCACAGAACTGTTGCTCACTCAATGTTTTTTGTTTTTCACACCAGTCTCTGTAAACTCTAGGACTGTTGTTTGTGAAAATCCCAAAAGATCAGCAGTGTCTGAAATACTCAAACCAGCTCATCTGGTATCAACATCCATGCCATGGTTAAAGTCACTGAGGTCACATTTTTTCCCCATTCTAATGTTTGATGTGAACATTAACTGAAGCTCTTGACCTGTATTTGCATGATTTTTGCATTGCGCTACTGCCACATGATTGGCTAATTTGATAACTGTATGAAAGTGCAGGTATACAGGTGTTCCTAATAAAGTGGACATGAGTGTACATTTATGAGGCATAATTTTCGTGTGGGTTTGACAAGCATGTGTGTATCAGATGGCAGAACACAAAGATGATTTTTGACAGTGTAGGAATGAAATAAACCACCAACTGATGTCACAGTGGATCACAACATTTTTATATATAATAACTTTTTTGTGAAACTGACGAGAGTTGTTTTTAAAACCAAAGCTTGTACTATTAAACACATGCCATGTTCAGGATGTTCAAGAGATTCAAGAAAGAAGGGAGTCATAAGATACGTTACATGGATTATGCATTACCCACCATTTTGAATGATTGCTTGCGAACGAGAGAACCTCCCATGGATTGCAGTCATGTGCAAGGGAGTTTTCCCATCTTTGCTCTATAAGTTGAAATGAATTTAAAATATGTTAGACAGAACTGAACTTTGCTCATACCACTTCCATGAGACCTTGTGTAGATAATTACAGAGTGCAGTAAGACAGGCTTTGGCATGCATGATATCAGAAAAACGTAGTCTGTGCAAGCCTCTGACCTTGATGTTGACGTCGGCTCCATTTCCTACGAGCAGCTCGAGACAGAGTGCACCGTGCCGTGAGGCAGCAGTGAAGTGCAGAGGTGCGAAACCCTTCTCGTTCACCTGGTTGACATTGGCCCCACATTCTATCAGCTCGTTCACCACCACATCCTGCCCATTATAGCAGGCCACGTGCAGTGGTGTGTTCCCGTATGCATTCGGCTCATTGATCTACAGAGAGCACAGTCAGTCAGAACATTAAAATTAAACAAAATCTGTCAGATATTAAACAAAAATAATAATAACCCTAGTTTAATTTCAAATTTATGAAATATATAGAAATATCCAATAATTGGAAACACACAGACTATAATATAGCACTGTTAAGTGTAAACTGCCATATGTGCTTTGTATAGTGCTTTATAGTATTTTCTTTTTATTTTAATTAACTTCCTCACCATGCAGCACTTTGGTTGACATCTGCTGTTTTAAATGCACTTCATAAATACACTTCAAGATCACGAAAGGGACAAAGGAATGGTGATTTAACGCTTGAATACTTGATTAAAAAGACCATCTAGGCCATGATGATTGTCTCCTAGTGCTGGTGACTAAATGCATTCAGTTTAGACTTATAGCTAAGAGACGATTTGATTTGCAGTGTAGCTAGCGGACTAATTTCTACAAGGTTGTTCACATAATCTGTAGGGTGAGGATTAACTGGCTGAAAAAAGTCATGAGTTTTTGTGATTCTAGAGTACCAGTTGAAAAATGACAAACCCCTTCAAATATTAGGTTGCTACTCCTATGCAAATTCTATAGGTGATAGCAATAGCATTACAGGCAGGATGCAGCAATTACCAAATTCCACACAACCCACTGATATAAATAACAGGGGTGCTGGTTCCAAATAGACATTTAAAGTATTCACACTTATTAAAGGTGGCACATTAATTCAAACAAACAAATTAATTCAAACAGGTTTTCCAACTGTTGTTCCTGGTAACATCACCCTACAGCTATTCATATTTTCTATGGCTTTTTTCCATGTTATGCATTTTATTCCAATGCCACAAGTCATTATCATGAGACTCACATCCACTCCCAGGTCTAACAGGTATTTGACCACGCTAATCATCCCACTAGAGGCTGCTGCATGCAGAGGTGTATAGGCCTTCTTATCTTTACACGTCACCTCAGCACCATGAGACACTAACAGCTTCACCACCTCCAAATGACCTGAGAGAGAAGGGGGTTTGACAGAGGAAGAGATGTAGTGTCACACAGCAGACCTTATACTAACAGATTCTATACACTATCACAAGATAATTATGTACAATATCAGGGAAAGAGGTTGCAGAGAAGACCTTACCCATGTATGCGGCCCAGTGGATTGCCCGCCGGTCCTTTTTATCAAACGCATTAATGTTCGCTCCTCTGGACAGCAGTAATCTTACCATCTGAAAACAATGGCATGTGCTATTATCTACACTGTAATTATATTATATATGCTCAAGGCTTCTAATGTAAAAATGCTGAGTCATAGGGGCAGGGGTACACCTACCTCAAGATGGCCACTGAAGGCAGCATGGTGCAGCGCTGTGCGGCCTGCTCGGTCTGACACATTCACATTGCTCAACAAAGGCACCAGTGCCTCAGCACAGCGCACTGCTTTGTTAGCTGCGGCTACGTGCAGTGGCGTCTGCCAGTTCTTATCCCGTGCGTTCACATCGGCAGAGTGCTTCAATAGCACCTGCACTGCCTCCTGCATGGAGAAACACATAGTAGCTTGCCTTAATGGCAGGAGGTACAGTGTGCACTATATACAGTGAAATGTGTAGAAACTGTAGTGAAGTTTTCAGAAAGCATTACCTCACTGCATGAGGCTACTGCTCGATGCAGAGGAGTCAACCACTTATTGTCTTTGGCATTTACTCTCGCCCCTGTAGAAAGACAAGACCACCATTCAGTAGAACAGCATCAAAGCAAACTTGTGATAATTAACGTGACATTGCCAAAAAACACACACAGACACACAACAGAGATGCATTCTTCGTGCCTCCTTCATCAGAGCAAAAGTAGCTTGCACTTACCTGATAAAATCAGGAGCTCTATGATTTCAGCATCTCCTAGGTAGGCAGCAGCGTGAAGCGGAGTCCTTTTCTCATTATCCTACAGTATACAGAAAGACACTGCTTGTTACTTCCAGATTTTAGTCTGAAAAATTAAATTTTCACTGAAACAGTTATTAAAAAAAAAAAAACTTTAAAAAAAACACAGTTTGCTCAAATTTTCTCTTTTATGTTATTTATTTATCAGGTGAAGAAATGTCCTATTAAAAGAATGTAAGTCTGAATACCAATAACTTCAATTTTCGGTATTTTATTTTTAAATTATTTTCAATAATTTTTTCACTATTTTGTATTTTTTCAATACTCAAGGTTGTCCTTTAAAAAAAATGCAGTGCTTGGTCATTACTTTTCAGTTTATATTCCATATAGTCCATGCATAGTTTTGCCCAGGGATTTTTATTTCAGTGCATAACTAGGAAAAAAACGATAATTAACTAAAAACTTACTTGCGCATTTACATCCTCTTTCTTGAATATGAGGGACCGTACTTCATCAGGGTCAACGTTGAAAATAGCTTTTAGGAGGGGAGGCTGAAAGATAAGAGATTAATTTGACAGTTAATAAAAACATATCCTTAAAGCATCTTAGAGCACCAAAGTATTTACTATAAACATTATGATGCTTTTTACATTTATACAACAAGGCTCTGATCAGACTACACCAAAAAAATCCATGACACTAAAGCCACAAAAACAAAAACAAACAGAAAACATAAACCATATTGCCTCTTAATGACTCAGCAATTTTGTCAGACGACAGCTGGTGGTGATTAAGGGGGAGATGAACTGTGACAAGATTAGTGGTGAATGATTTATCCACCACAGCATCTGTATGAAGTGTAATTTAAAAAACCTGATGATGTTTAGAGCTTGGATTTTGATGCAAGATTATGAGAATTATAAGAATTTTGTCCTTTACTGGCATACTCCCTTGCTTTTCCTGTCAAGAGACAGATACTAATGAATCACAATATGACTAGAAATATGTTTCCAAGTTCAACTTGGAAACTCAAAATGGTCAGATTAGATTTCTCTCTTTCTCCGTGTTCCTCAGGAGCAATACCAGGAAGAATAATTTCTGAGAAATATAAACGTGTCATTAATTAACTTCACCCTCCTTTTCACATACAGCTAGTTAGTTCATGAGTGTGTATAGGGTCAAAGAGGAACACATGCAAGCCCAGGAAAGAGAATTTATCTGCATTTTGTTCTAATATCATTCTGATTCAGGTCTAATTCAGGTCCTAATCACAAGTATTATCTGAAGATCCAAAATGGTCTGTTTACTCCAGACGACAGTACACAGCGGTGATATATGGGCAAGGTGTCCAGGTATACTGACCACTGCCCTGGCATAATTTGTTGAAAAAGAAGTGTTAGAGTGAGAAGAATTGAATGGAGCTGGTAAAGATTCTCTTTCTTCTTAATTCCTGGCGAGTTTCATTGCTTAGTAAAGAATAAAGAATTCTAAAGAATCCGATCAACTGTGCTGCACTCTGGCATATTCAGCTCTTATATTATGTGACTTTATGGATATAATACATGACCAACAAAGAGGACAAACTGAAGGAATACAGTTGCTCAAAATACATCTACACAGACCTATCTACTGAAATCATGTGTTAAAATAGTTGCTGGGTATTTTTGCCCTGCTGGTCTACATGTATTATAACACTCAGTGCAATCCACTGCCCGTTCAACCAACAGGAATTACCCAGTTTAAAGTAATCACATGGTGCATTTTCAAGTGCCAAAATGCAACTGCTAGATAAACATAATTCAAATCAATATCAATTCCTTACTGACAATGATATATGGTGACGCTTCGAATTTTCTTTAAGCTGTCTCGGGCTGTTTATAACCTACGCGCTGGGTGCACTGCTCACGTGGAAGCTCTGAACTTCTGTTTCGATCAGCATTTTTTGCTCCTGCATGAGAGACAAGATTTCTTAAGACAACATGAACTATTCTAGATAATATCCTGTATGATTTCCACTTGTACTAGTGCAAATGCAGCTCTGCCTCTGCTCTGTGGTCAATGTGCTACATGAACCTTACTAAATCAGCGAAAATGCTTCATTTTCCTAGACAAATCTTTGAAATAATCTGGATCAATCATCAAGCACTATATGGTCAAAAGTATGTGGACACACGACTATCTCACACAGCTGTGCCCATGGGCATCAACACGGAGTTGGTTCCTCCTTTGCCGTTATAATAACTTCCACTCTTATGGGAAGGCTTTCCACTAGATTTTGGAGCTGTGTGTGGAGTTTGCCATGTTCGCCCTGTCTGTGTGGGATTTCTCCAGGTTCTCCAGTTTCCTCCCACCTCCCAAAAACATGCACAAGATAAACTGCCCCTGGGTGTGGATGTGCATGTGATGGCCTAGAATCCCATCTGGGGTGAGTTCCTGCCTCATGCCCAGTGTTCCCTAGATGGGCTGTGGATCCACCATGACCCTGACCAGCATTACAGCGATTACCAAACATGAGTGAGTAACTCCAGCAGTTATGGATGTTGAAAAGAGCTGAACAGGTGAGGATAAGAAAAAGAAAGGGGACAGTGATAGGTACAGACCCTAATACAGATAATGCATTCTTATCTGTTTATTTCTAATATCTGTCATATTTATTAGTCATATTTATCCACAACCACCACTCAAGTATATTTCAAATCTGTGAGTAACACTAGTACAGCTTTATCATTGCATGTCAGCAAGCTCATCTGATATAGACCAGAAAGACAATACAGTAATTATGAGGTGCTAGCCTAAGTGGTACTGGCAGAAAGGACAATAGCTGTTCCTGCCAACAACTTTATGCTTATCATGGAAGTAGATTGTACAGTCAGCCAACTTCTGCAAATACAGCTCTGACAAAGCACACTGATCACTCAAGTGCATGGGTGAGCACGCTGGCACACAGGACTAACAGAGCCATAATAAGAACACCAAATGGCCCTGCTTCTCTGAGCAGGGTACATAATACAGCTTTGTAATCTGCTTAACGCATGAATGAGTAAAATAAGAAAAACATAAATCTCAATCCAGAATGGGGGGATTAATAATTTTAGAATGGTCATGAATGGTGTGCTTGTGTACTGCCTTGCTTTTCTGTCCATACCAACCACTTACTGCAAAAACGATCAAAAATTCTTGATAATAGTATTTTAGATAAGCTTCCCTGATTGCGATTTGGTTTTTGTTTAATGTGGAACATCACATTAGCCAGTTCAAACATGCAAAAACAAATGGATTTGGACGGATGAGATTAGGCTAATAATTAACGCAGGGTTGACATGTGGGAAGAAAAAGCAGGATCAAACCAACAAACTAATGCTAATATTTAACAATAAACAAGCCTGATCGTTCCATTGCAAGCATGTACTATGACAGTGCTTATGTTATCTTTTTTTGCTTAAAGCTCTGTACAATGGTATCAGTGAAGTCACACATTATCAAGCATGTGCAGCAACAAAACATGTGAATAGACAGTTCTGTGCTTAAGCTCCAGTTTGTAACAACTGTGACTCGCACTGATAGAGCGCTCCCTTCATTTCTGTTCAGCCATCATGTCTCCAATATGGCCTGAATGCCTAGGTAAAGTCAGCTGTTTGCCAAAATTAAATCACCAAATTGTGGTCATTGTTCAATACATTCAACAAATTTTATAAAGGATGCCAGCATGTTCTGATAAAAGCAGATAAATGGGGCTGAGAACAACATCAGCACCATGTGACCCTGAAGTGGAAATACCAAGCTTTCTTTCACACTGAGGAAAACAAACAAAGATCTTTTTTGCTTCTCATAAGACATTTTTATCTAAAACCGGGCTATTTAAAGAGCTTGCTGGACAGGATTTCCACACACATATACGACAAAAAGCCACTTTACTGCAAATTCTCATTAATGACAAAAGATCCTGCTAAAGCTAATCTCTGAAGGCAGACGACGAACTGGCCACTAAGATTAAACCTACTGTGGCTTGCTCTCAGCAGCTTCATTACTTTTAGTATTTCCATCATTTCTATAATTCTGCTATCTACTTTTAGTGTGCACTGCCCTAACTAAGACATGTCACTACAGTATTGCAGATCTCTGGCGGTTATGGGAAATATGCAGGCTATGAGTAAGAGGAACAGGAGGATTCGTCACACATTCTTTGCTAGTCCATTCTTTGTCACACACTACACATACAGATGGACTACCCTAGAGGCCTTATTGTGTGACATTTTCATATAAATTACTTTTGGCATAAATAGTGAAGTTAATATGCATGTACACATTTTTTTCTGAATCAAAATGTATTTAAATAGCTTTTACTTAAAATTAAATAGTTTCCCAAAACATGATTGAGGAGCAATTTGGTGCTCTGCCTATATGGGAAGTTTAAGAAATGTCTGCATGAAGCTCCATCATGAAGCTGGTTAAGAAGACAAGACTGTTCAAAGCTTCATCGTGTATTTGAAATCTAAAATACTTTTGGTTTGTTTAACTCTTTTCTTGGCCACTGCACAATTCCACATGTGTAATACCATTAATGTCTTCACTATTATTCTAAAATAATAGAAAGAAGTACAATGTGTCACAACGTTTGACTGCTAGTGTACTTACGATGCTTAAGTAGCTGAAGAGATCTGACCATCCCACCCATATGTGCTTTTTGAACATCCCACTCCAGAAGTTCCCCCTTTGCTGTTATAATATCCTCCACTCTTCTGGGAAGGCTTTCCACTAGATTTTGGAGGGTGGCTGTGGGGATTTCTGCCCATTCTGCCACAAGAGAATTAGTGAGATCAGGCATGGATGTTGGGCAAGAAGGTCTGGCAAGCAGCTGGTGTTCCAACTCAATCCAAAGGTGTTCAGTGGGGTTGAGGTCGGGGCTTTGTGCAGGTCAGTCGAGTTCTTCCACTCCAATCTTGGCAAACCATGTTTTCACGGAACTCACTTTATGCACAGGGGCATTCTCATGCTGGAACATGTTTGGGCCTCTTAGTTCCAGTGAAGGGAAATTGTAATGCTACAGCATACAAAAACATTGTAGACAGTTGTGTTTTTCCACCTTTGTGGCAACAGTTTGGGGAAGAACCACACATGGATGTGATGGTCAGGTGTCCACATATTTTTGGCCTTATTTGACTTGATTTGTTTATATTGGCAATATAAACATATTGGTTTGACAAAATTGAGTGACCACACTTGGAAATTAGGTCAAGTTAAGGTGGATTTGAATTAAATTGAGTGCAAAAAACAATAGTGAAATGCTACATTTAACACTCTACATACAGGAGGTCTTCCTTACTGGTGCATTAAATTCCTTTCGGTGCCAGTGCTGGGTGGTAGGATTGGGATGAAGATGTAGCCAAAGCTCCAGCTGAGATCAGCACACGTTTGAAAAGACTCCATTAGTACAGGCTGACAGTGCTAAGCTGAAACAAAGCACTATTTTGTCGCACACGGCCCTAACCCTCCCACACGCAGAAGAGATTTTCACTGCCTTTTCAAATGCTCTGTTCACGTTTCTGTCTCCTTGGAAGAGCTCCACTAGCTATGACTATCACCATGGTGAAGGCACTTTGGTGGCTCTTCAGGCTGTAATTGTGCTCTGTCTGGTGTAAACACATACGTGTGTATACACGGATGTACAAACATACAGCACCAAGCTTTGAAACACCTAGAAATCTAGTTAGTCCACTTGTCTATCTCGTTTGTTAATCTATGCAACTGAAAGCAAAGGAACAACTACACCAAGGAGTTTGTCAAGATCTCAGCAAGCAAAAGGGGTGGTTAATGATAAATAGCCCTATATACATATACACTCACCATCCACTTTATGTCATGTGGCAGGCAGACAGTGCTAAGCTGAAACAAAGCACTATGTGGCATCAACAAGCATTTCTCACTGGATGTTTTTTTTTTCTTTTTGACCCTGGTCCATGTAAAGTCTAGAGACTGTTGTGCCTGAAAATCCCAGAAGTTCTTGAAATACTCAAACCAGCCCGTCTGGCACCACCACATTTATCCCCCATTCTGATGCCTGATGTGAACATAAGCTGAAGCTTTTGAACTGTATCTGCATGATTTTATGTACTGCTGCGCTGCTGTGTGCCGCAGTGCTAATCAAGTAGAAGGTGGATATATACCTATATATAAAGATTAACTTGTAAAAGATATTATAATATACTGTCAACACTGACATTTTGACTTGGGATCTATTTGTTTAAACCAATAGACCAATAGTGTCCAATGCTGGAGTCAACAAAAAGTGAGATAACTTTAATATGTCAAAATGTTTTATATAATGTAGTTTAATGCTACTTATAAACTTGGTCATATGTGTACATACACCAAGTTGCCAGTTTATAGATACATTTAACCTGTACCTACACTCACTGGCCATTTTATTAGCTACATCTACAATATAGATCACTTTTTAGGAATACAGTTAATGCCTATAGCCACTCTGCTGTTATGAGCAATCTGTCAGCCCCCTCTATAGCATCCATCAATGAAAACCACAATCAGTAGATAGATAGATAGATAGATAGATAGATAGATAGCTTTATTAATCTCAGAGGGATATTCACACAGGACCACAACTGAGACATTGGTTTGCTGTTGGATATATTATTAGTAGTGAAATGGCAGAAGATGTAGCACTGCTACAAGTGTATCAGGCATTATGGTGTTGTTGCTAAGTTGAATCTGAGCAGGAAAATGAGCAAACTGTGCAGGACTGGAATTGAAGACTCCTGCCCGACAGCCTGTTGACCACATGTATACTGTTGGCTGAATATGTTTGGCGAACCCTTCTCAACCATGTTACAGTGTCAGGGTTAGTTACACTGTATGACTGGATGGTTTCCTCACAGCTGACTTTTTCAAAATACTCTTAAAATGCATTTCATTCTATTACCATCTAACTGTTCTTCACATTTCATCACATTCCTTACACCAGTTGTTCTCATTTCTTTGGTGTCTAGCTGTGACTCTTCAGAAAATTTCACACTCTGGACTCCCCCAAGTCATACTACAGCGTTAAACCGTGATATTTTCAGACTAGGTATTCACACTGTGAAATTTTCAAACAGTAACACCTCTACAAGCATGCAATGACACTGGGATTTTAACCACTTTAACATCACTTCTATGCCTGATACACGCATACCAGGAAAACACACACACACACACACACTTTTCATGCTAGATAGGGTAGAAGGGGGTTGAGATATTACCCATAGCAACAGATGGGCTACAGGCAATAACTTCTTACCTACAAAGTGTGCCTAGATGTTACCCAAGTGCACTATAAAGTGCCACTGAGTGCACACTTCACTTCACTTAAACTTAAACTTGAACTTATATTCAGCTTTGAGTAATCAGATGGCTACAAATCAGATACCACAAGAAACTGAAAGCGTGTGATGAAAATTAAAGTTGAAAAAGATCCAAGCTAAGGAATTGAAAACCCAAGATCAGAGATCCACCTAATCCCAGTACTGACTGACCACGTGAGAGATAATTTCACTGCCTGAGCTTTAGGACATGTTATAGTAGCTAAACAGAATAGTTAGGCTAATGTTACTTTGACAGATCAGCTCCGAATGAACCATACTGAACAAACCTCAAGCTAACCGATAACGTTAATTATATGTCATACACAACTATTATATGACCTAACTACTAATTTAATCACTTGCTATACTTTTTACCCTGTGACCCGTTAGGTTACCATCGTGGCCTGCGGACAAGTAGCCAAGCTAGCTGGATAGCTAGCACAGCTGGTGGCGACCCAATTATCATGGAGCACGCTAACCTAGCCACGTTAGCTCATGAGCTAGCTTACAGCTTAATCACATCATACCGAGTTCTACAGTTATACCGCTCAATAAACTTTTATAGGAGAACCGACAACTCACTGACAGGACAAACCTACAAAAACATTCAGTTTTACCGCTGAATGATTGCAATGCTATGTTTTAGCTAGCGGTGGTTTGTAGGTAGCCAGTTTAGCTGGCTAAGGATTTCAGGCATCACTCACCTGGTCTCTAATTTTGAGAACCACCATTTTCCGACGGTCTTTAAGGCTCTCAGGCAAACAATAGCTTCTTTCTCCAACTCCTCAACGCTGACAATCGTTATCCGTGTAACTTTAAAACTTCCACCAGGTCAGACATTTCCTTTAGTTAGCTACTAAAGCACAGGGGTAAGAAAACTCCATAACATTACCGCCACTACGGCGCTGCAAAAAGAGGAGAGGTGATTGGTTAGACAGGCACTATTGACGTAGTAAGAGAGGATTTGATTGGTTAGAAATAACAGCAGCTCTTCTTGGAAGCTCGGGTCAGTCAGTAATGTGGAGGCATTTCCAATGTGGATTAGACCTGGTTAAATTTAGGAAACTGATGACCTGTATAATGCTAAAATACTGCTAATTGTTTTGTGTGTGAGACATGAGTAATAATACTATTGACACTACTAATGGAAAATTAATTTAGGCTACTTTTTATTCATAAGACGTGCCTATATGAAGAGTTAAGAAGAGTTGCTTAAAAATATTTCCATGACACATTCGTGGACAAATGCGTAGTTTTAATCAATGCTGTGATTCAGTCTGAGTTCTCATTATATACACTTTCAAGGAATGAAAGTGGAGGATATATATATGATTAAATATGGGATTATCTTCATAATTATCTTTAGTATGTATAGATAGTTCTCTTTAGTCTTTCTTTTTACCACTCACTTTAGGAATGCATTCCAGCTACCTCATTTCAACAACTACAACAAGAAAAAGACTCACACCTACACATACAATCAAACAAGTCTCATACATTTTCAGGTTTTGTATATCCTGTATGTATGTTTCACTTAGAAATGTAGATATAATGTACCGTTAAAGCTTTACTCAAAAAAAAAAAAAAAAAAAATGGAACTGTGGTCCAATGATATCTTTTTATATGATCTATGATTATATATAATTATATCTTATATCTTTTAACGGTACACTATATCCACGTTTCCACAAAAAGATACATATTAAAGGTACAGAAGATAAGGGTACTACCCCAGGAAAGGAAAGGTACACTTCAGTAATTATTTATTTATTTATTTATTTAAATCTCTGAGAGTGTAGAGCACATGAGGAATCTTCAGGGAAAAACACACTAAACACCAGGTGGCGTTTAAAGCTCATATAAGAGTTTATTTTCAGCTGCTGAGTGTTCAGTACTAAAACTGAGCACTCAACAGTTTCCTAGTGTTGACAAATAGTTGGAAGTTTGACATAATTTGATGCACCAATGATTTGGGACCAAGTCAGTCCGAAAGGGTGGTGGAAACAAAAATCCAATCTTTATTTTTTTATATTTTCCATATTCATAACCAATCTTTTCTAAAGTATAAATGGATTAAATAAAAAAGAAAAACCTACTAAAATCTCTAAAACTATATGAACATTGAGTGAAAATTTCTGCGTAAGTAGTAGGCCTAAGTAATGTTCTATATTTTCCAGCCTTCCTTATTCCCCTGCTTCGTAAGATTTCATAAAAAAACAGCATTTACTTCGCGTAAAATCCATCAATGCATCATTTCACAGTAGTTATTGGTTGTTTCATGAGTCCATTGTAAGGTCAAAAGATGAATATGAGACGACAGATCAGAATTTCAGCTTTTATTTCCTGATATGTACATCTAGGTGTGTTAAACTTAGAACCTGGTACCTTTTGTTTGAACCCACAATATCAGGAAATGAAAGCAGAAATTCTGATCTATCGTCTCATATTCATCTTTTGATCTCAAACCCAAATGTCTTCAGTGTATAGCAAAAACAAAAAAATCTTGCTGTTCCAATCCTTTCAGGGACTGTAAATCATGTTATTTCTATCAAGCAGTACCACTACAAAGGCTTAGTCACATAAGTTTTGATTTGAACCTATCTGTCCAGAAAATAAATGCTGTTAAACAGTTAAACTCTCCCAGTTTACTTGATGTTACCTGAATTCATCCAACAGTTTATTAAATAAAATTTTAGACATCTGACAAAGAGAGCCAAATAACTAAAAATCTATTCAGCATTCTAGTTTTTGTTTTGTATTTGTGCTGATAGTTATGGCAGTGCTAATGATGACTCAGACATGTGACTAGCACATCTTATTATTCACATTGTGTCCAAGTGGTATATTACATACCAGAATACCACATGCTGATTAGTTTCATCACTGATGCATCTTAGCTGGGAAAACATTGTTGCTGGGGAAACAACAGCAATAAAATCATGAGTGATATATTGTTGTTGTTATTAAATCCAAATTGGTGGAACACTCTCAGATTGAGCCTGTTAAATCTAGCTAGGAAATGAGTTACACCACCGATTGCCACTCTGATCTATCTATCTACAGTATCTATCTATCTATCTATCTATCTATCTATCTATCTATCTATCTATCTCTCTCTTACACACACACACACACACACACACACACACACTTGTCTTTCACTGGCATAATTATCAATGCAGGTAATTAATACTATGCCTACACCTAAATCTAACCCTACCTGAAACCTCAGCAGCCAAAAGGAAGCTACAGTTTTTGTAAAAGAAAAAGTGCACTGTAAACCCTAATGTTGTCTTTACTTAAACAATCAAGTAACCATGACTAAACATTACTTAAAATGTTGTGTTTTGTATGTATAAATCAAAAAATCTAAGTTTGTTTAACTCATTTACCTACAAAATACATAAACTTAAGATTTCAAGTGTTATGAACTTAAGATCATAATTCATTAAAATAGCTCACTCTGGTTTTTCTTTGATGTGATTGGCCATGCAAGGAATTCCGCCTGGCAACAAGAGAACTAACGCACTGATTGGTAGATAATTGCAGAAGGTGGTCCTCTTCGTTTTGTCTGTTGCTGGTACCGGTGTAGTGAAGTTCCAGAGTTCATCATGAGTGTGAGAGATGACTCTGTGTGTGTTTACAAAAAAACGTCCAGCATGTAGAGCATATTTTGTAAATAAAGTGTTAAAAAGTGTTAATTTCCCCATATGTATGGAGACTTTTGGTACAGCCCATATTTAAGTACACTTGAAATGAACACTACTAAGTTAAGTGAATTTAATTATTTCAGTACAATGGTTCCCTGATAGACTAGTGGCTAGCAAGTGGTGCTCTCACCGCCATGGCCCGGATTTGATTCATAGTCAGTAAGCTATAAAGTACATTATATGAACACCAAGTTAAGTGAGCTTAACAATTTAAATACAGTCTACATGAGCACCAAGTTAAGTGAACTTAAATATACAAGTTTTGGGAGACCCCATTACTCAGTTAAATTGAGGGAATGAGTTTACTCAATCAATTGAGTACAGTCAACTTGTTAGGGTTTTCAGTGTGGAGACCAGCCACCCAGTGTGTGCACTGGGACTGGGATCCCACAAGACAAAACATGCAAGTGAGAGGTTTTTACTTTCATCCTGAGCTTGAAAGGAGCAAGTATGAAGCTCGTGGGCAGAGTTGCAGGGTTTCAGTAAAGTTTCCCACCCCAGCTGCAACTCAAAAACCACACAAAATACTTGAAACTAGCTGAAAAGATTTTTGCCATTTTTCTTCGTCTTGTCAGTGTTTGTGTGGGAAACAAGTTAACCGTGGTGTGCACGCATTTCAGATTTATTTTTAGAGCTGCCACTCCATATATGCAGAGCACAGGGTGGCATATCTGCATCAGCATGCTGGGGCCCCCAAAAATAATTATTTAATTCATTTTTTTTTAAATATTAACTTGTACATTCATTGTGCGTATTTCTGGTCATTCTTAAATGATCATTCTCTATTGTTATTGAAAGAAAATCTTCCCGGAAAATCACTTTATAATGAAATGCAGCTTAAAGGACCTCGCAGCAGCACTGTGTCCAGCTTTATAGCAGATTCTGACAGTTGTAAATGAAAAATGACTCCTTTTTCCAGCAGCCCTGGTTTTTTTTCAGTGTTTTCCATTGTTTCTGGGGCATAGTGTTAGTCACACATAATGAAAAAACAAACAGAAAAATCCTTCAGGCATAGACCGTCTAGTTGCCAGCTAAAACTCACTATTAGTTTATGACAGAATAAGCTCCAGAGCACATAAAAACTAAAATCTAATGCAATCTGTAACCATTATCCTGTAACTACATAGATACAACACACTGTATCATTATCTATTGCTGTGCTTTTATTAGTCGACACATACACACTGAAAATTACTACCTCTAATTATATCAAGTGATTAGCCTTTTCTCAACTGGGATGTACAATACATTGGCGCTGTATGATTCATATTAGCCTACTGAACCAAATGAATGAACACAAATGAATAAGGAAAAAAAAAACTGACTTAATTACTGGACACTCTTTTTTGGTTAAAAAATCCTTATTGCTAAATTCCATCTCACATATTATGTTTTGTCAAATTGTTGTATATTCTTCATCATTACAAAAGTTGAATATATATATATATATATATATATATATATATATATATATATATATATAAAAAACTTGCAAAAACCTACCAACCCTTTCAAACAGCTTTATGAATGATCATGGTCAGTGTAAAATAATGTGATACAAGCATGTTGGATTTGAGGTCCTTTTAGACCCAAAAACAAAGGTGCTGCCTGCCAATACAGGATTAGATTAGGCTGGAACGTTGACTTCCTTTTCCCACTGATAAATCGTAATTTTACTGGCAAAGTGGATCAACAAACCTTTATACTTCAAGAAAACTGTGAGAACTGAAATACTGAAAAAGTAATGTTTCCTTCAGCACTGTAAGCTTTTTTCTCAGAACTCTGGGAGTAAATATTTAAATCAATATATTTATTTTTTGTTATGCAACTTTTAGAAAAATGCTTTCTCATTTCTTTAGATGGTTACCAGTTCTAGCTTTCTAAAGGGAAATGTCTGCTGTAGGGTTCTACATAGAACCTTGAAGTGTTTCTCCAGAGGAAACCTTTTTCTAATGTTGCCTTATAGAGTAATACTTTAATTACAAAATTATAACATGTGTTTCTTTAGGCAAGGCAAATGCATATACTGGGATGTATATACATTTAATCATTAAAGTGAAATATGTTTATTTTTGCTATTTAAAGGCATTGCTCACTATATCCTAATGAGGAAACCCACATGAACGAGGGGAGAACATGTTCACAGACAGTAACCTGAGCTCAGATCTAATCAGTTCAGGACCTGGAGCTGTGACACAGCAAAACTACCTGCTGTGCCACTGTGCCTGCCTTACTACATTACGTACTGTACATTTGCCAGAAATCAATCAGAGCATATTTTTGTTAGTCTATTTCTTTGACGCCAAACAATTAAACAAGGAAGAGCCTACTGTAAACTTAAGGCCGTGCTACACAATTAGGTAACAACAAGCTAGGAACTTGTTTTAATGACATTTTCAGGATATCATTTTACACTGAAAAACCCATGTAATAACATAAACTGTTGTGACATTTTTGGCTCCCCAGCTCCCTATCTATCTCCTGATAAAGATCAATTCAGACACAAACACAGGCTGGCTTTGAACTGTACTCCTGTTGGGTTAGGTTCTGTTAGATCCAAACACACAAGGGTCACCAAGGGTGCTGTACCGCCGAATATTGACACTATACACACAAACTCGCTTAGGTAACTCTTTATGGGTAGCTGTTCACAGAGGTGATTGCTTCTTGTGCTCTTCTTCGACAGCACAGAAGTATACCTTTTTTCACAAATATGCATTTAGCCAGTTGGTTCTCATGCCAAGAAGCTGAAATTTCAAGGATGTTTGTGTTTACTATGAGATTTATCAGGTCAGTCAGGCCTGAGTGAAAGACGTGGGTGGGAACAAGGAACAATGCTGGGAACTGTTATATTGCACAAGTTTTTACTGTGCTATTGTGCTTGATGATATGGTAACCTGCCTGATTTTATGTTTCATTTTGACTTTGTAACCTATTATTGTTATTGAAAACACACACACACACACACACACACACACATTTTGGGAGTAAGAGTGCGAATAGAAGTAAGAGAGCAGTTTCACCCTGATGAAGTTTGTGCTGTGGTGCGAACTTGTGATGAGAATTCCGGATCTTTGCACTGAGTCGGAGCACTCGGCTCAATTCACCAATAAGAACCGACTCTGTCGACTCCCTAACGGCTCATTACCTTTTCCTTTTAAACGAGCCAAAGTTGTTGCCTATCGATGGCTTTAAATGTTCAACAAAAGCTTACTTTACCATCTGATTAATACAATAACATTACATTTGCATTGCGTTTGCTGTAAAATACATTGAAATATGCACGAGATTGCTAGAATGCATATCTGCATTCACATATACAGTACGTGGTCCTGCATTAAAATGATCGTGCTGTTTTTTCTGAATTATTATGTTGTGCCAAACAACTAAGATGTTGCTAAGATTCGCTTGTTGCACTATAAATGTCATTTCAATTCCCAGCTAAAGGATTTAGACATGCGAGTCGGCGCCCCTAAAGCTCACCTTAAAGAGTCGGATCTAAGAGTCGACTCGCTCGCGACCGACACATAGGCGGCGTGAACGCATGATGTCGCAGTCTCAAGACTGACAGGGGAATTATCTGAAGCTGACGCGACTTCTTTTCCAAGCTTGTTGGCAACCAGCTTATATTTGCAGTAATATTTAACAAACGAGCTTGGCTAATGTATAGATAGTCGTTTGTGATTCATTTGTGAAGCAAAATGCTAGGGGGCAGTTACCTGACTAACTAAAGGTTAGTTAAAATTTAGTAGCTAGCTAATGCTAGAGTTGAGTAGTGTTAGTGAGCTAGGTAGGCGTCTTGGGACTTGTTGGACTTTTGAGACGGCTGTTTGAAATTATGCAAAGCGCTGTGTATGAGTAGGGCAAAAGAAGAAGTCTACGTGCATCGAAAGCCATCGTATTGTAGCCCAACTACCCGTTTGGCCGCAGTGTATTTGCGCTAACTCTCTAATATGAGTTCTTTGGCTGAACTGTTAGCCGCTTGAGTATGTAGCTAGCTAAGAGTAACGACACTCCAGCTAACCAAAGCTGCTTTCAACGCCCGGGGGATTGTTTTGAAACTACTACAGGGCAAGAGTCAATCAGGGACTAAAACAATGGAAACCACGAGCACAAAAAATATTTATGCAAGTCGCAAACGGAGGAAGCCCGCCCTGAAAAGGTAAACAAATACTTTACTCTTCAGAAAAGCTAATATAATAGCCTTATCATGGGAAGTTTGGTTCACTGACATCCAGCCTCACTGAGGTTAGTCTGCTAACTTTCCTGTCAGTAGAAGCGTATTAGTAAGAGTTATACGTGCTGTTATACATCTTTTTTTGTTTTACAACGAATATTGCGAATATTCGAATATTACGAATATTTGTAACGAATAATATTACATAAAAATTATATAATGCGTTACAACGTCGTAATAAGCATATCATACCACTAGCTATCTCAATAGCGGATCCTTAATACTTCTTTGTATGCTAAGTCTTGGTTAGCTAGCTAATAAAAAATATGTATTTTTTTTTTTATTATTAAAGTTTATTACCAAGCAAAAACTTTTATCTATTAAAATAACAAACATTTAGTAGCTCGCAGGCTTAACAAGAAAATAGTCTTATCTCTGACAGCGCATTTAATAACATTCAGTAGTCCATTTGCAGCTATTTCCTTGTGACAGTTGAGAAAGTATCTCTTACAGCTCTATTTCAGCCCTTCTAACCACCACTGGTAACGAGAATCACCAGGATACACGTGCTGAGACCTTCAATAAAGTGACAAAGTGACTGTGTGATGCAGAATTTGATATAAATACCATTATCATATGGCCATTGTCGCTTTTCTTCTTCTTGCCTTGTGCACATGCCGGACTTCAGTTCCACCTTGGAGCTGTCTGTGTAAAGATAGCTTGTGACTACGGTTTGAGCTACAGGTGTTCCAAAATTGGTGATAGACTCATATTATCTCCTTTCATAACTTCATGGCTGTGGTGAGGGTATGTCATATTTTTTGGAGCCATTCGTGGCTACTTGCTTAAGTTGGGTTTCCTTATCAACTTGTTATCTATAAGTCCTGTGCTGTCTGTGACTTAACTACTATCTGTTCTGTTGCTCAGTACAGCACACACCTCTCAGTCCCATGCTCTCCACCACTGAGCTTGCAATGTTAGCTGGACTATGCTAACATGCTTACGTGTTTGTCCAGAACATCCTACAGATGCCTGATCAGATAGAGATCTGGGGAATTTGGAGGTCAAGTCAACCTTGAACTCTTTGTCATGTTCCTCAAACCATTCCTGAACAACTTTTGCAGTGTGGCAGGGTGTATTATCCTGAAGAAAGAGGCCGTTGGCATTATCCATTGCCATGAAGGAGTGTACTTGGTCTACAACAGTGTTTAGGTAGGTGGTACGTGTTAAAGTAACATCCACATGAATGCCAGGACCCAAGGTTTCCCAGCAGAACATTGCCCAGAGCATCACACTGCTTCCACCGGCTTGCCCTCTTCCCATAGTGCATCCTGGTGCCATCTTTTCCCCAGGTAAGCAACACACACACACCTGGCCGTCCACATGATGTAAAAGTAAACGTGATTCATCAGACCAGGCCACCTTCTTCCATTGCTACATGGTCCAGTTCTGATGCTCACGTGTCCATTGTAGGCGCTTGTGGCGGTGGACAGGGGTCAGCATGGGCTCTCTGACCGGTCTGCAGCTATGTAGCCCCATATACAGCAAGCTGAAACTGTGTACACTAAACTGTCTGTTCTGACACCTTTCTATCATAGCCAGCATTAACTTTTTCAGCTCTTCTGTGAGATCGGACCAGATGGGATAGCCTTTGCTCCCCACACACATCAGTGAGCCTTGGGCACCCTGTTGCCGTTTCACTGGTTGTCCTTCCTTGGGCCACCTTTGGTATGTACTAACCACTGCATACTGGGAACACCCCACAACACCTGCCGTTTTGGAGATGCACTGACTCAGTCGTCTAGCCTTCACAATTTGGCCCGTGTCAAAGTCGCTCAGATCCTTACACTTTCCCATTTTTCCTGCTTCCAACACAATAACTTCGAGAACTGACTGTTCACTTGCTGCCTAATATATCTCACCCCTTGATGGGTGCCTTTGAGATAATCAATGTTATTCAGTTCACCTATCAGTGCTTTTAATGCTATGGCTGATTGGTGTATATCATTATTTAGTATACTCTTTTGAGGAGGTAAATATTCATCACGTATCACAGTTAACTGGCTAGCTTGTTGCACCAGTGGGCAAACTAGCATTGAGAAATCCTACACAGAGTATGGCATTACTTTTTTTCACATAAATGCAACACAATTGAGATCTTACACAAATATTGTCTGGTATATAATCTACATGACTGTCCTGTGTGCACATTGTGTGAGGTCAATCTGTACATGAATTTGACTATGCAGTGTTAATAAGTATATAAAGCTCATTTTATTTTCTCCCATTACTTTCCTGCAGTGTGAAGGAGTCTTCAGCTGAAGCTGCAAAGTCAAATCCCTCTAAGAGGCACCGTGATCGACTGAATGGAGAACTGGACCGGCTGGCCAGCCTGCTGCCTTTTCAACAGGATGTCATCACTAAACTGGACAAACTAACAGTTCTCAGGCTGAGCGTTGGCTGTCTGCGAGCCAAGAGTCATTTCAGAAGTAAGTTTAAGCTGCTCACACCTGACAGTTAGTCATTCAGCTGCATCAGATTTATTTTGCTCCTGTCCAAGTCAGTGCATGTCAGAAGCACATTTTCTCATTTTCACTTCCCCAAGAAAAGATTAATGAGGTATTACTGAATTAAGGGTCTTAATTGGAGGCACTATATGCTAAAATTGGACATGATACAAGAAAGACATTAGAAGGGGATTTGGAATTGTTACCAGAGTATTATGTTTACTGTCACTAGGGAATATTGCAATTTCCATATCCTAGATGGTTTTATGGTAGGGTAGTAGTTCAGTTCTAGTTCATGTTTCTGTACGTTATTTGGTTTATGCATCATGCACAAAACACTCCTTTAATTTGAGTTCTCACAACTTGTCCATTGGTCTTGTTGTAAGATCGAGTGCAATAGCAGGTATTAAATTTGTCTTCTGGGAAGTGTTTAACAAGTTACGTTAAACAAGGCTAAATTTCTTAACTTTATTTATTTAGCGCTTAACTTGCAAATTAAACAGTTTTGCCACTGTAGTAAAAAGCTGAAAAGCTGAACTTGTATGTTAAAATTTAGAACACTGTACAGGCAGTTCACTGACAACATATTCCTGGGTTTTGCTATTTACTTCAGAACTATGAAAATCTTCTATTTCCAGCGGTGAGGATTTTGATATTGTCCAAACTGAAACCAAAGCACACTTCTCAGATAATATCCACACCCTTCCAAAAAAGTGTTTGTCCTGGAAATTAATCTCTCACACATTTTTCTTTTCAAGATAGCTTCTATAATTATTTTACTGTTTTTGATACTGCGAGTATCTATCCATAATAAAAACGTGACTCATTTCAAAATGGTAATTAACCCATCATAAGCTACCAATAAAGGAACCACACTGTTTACCAGTGTGTTTCCTCTGTTAGGTCTCAGCAGTACCTCACTGAAAAGGGAAGAACCAAAAATCTCTCAAATAACAGGATGTCACCTGGGAGTGTGAGGTCCTGCGGAAAGTAGAAAATAAATGTACAGTCAAACTAGTCTCCCTTTCAGAGAAAGTCAGTACTCAGTTGGTGCAGTAATGCATGTTTGTATTGCACCGTAATGAATGAAGCTATTGTATTTATTTTTAAGTAGTGTGTGGTGGTTGACCGATATGGGTTTTTTAATGGCTGATGCTGATGCCAAGCATTGTGGCCGATTGGCTGATTTGAGATATAACAGAAATTTAATTACATTAATGAGACATACAGGAAATTGTTGAAACTAAATCAACTTTTATTGTACATAATATTTATGTAATATTCATTGAAGAACTTCAGCAATAAGAAATTTGTACAAATAAAAATAAATGTTTTAGTGCACTTCTCCTTGTGTCTGTTGAAACAACTACAAAAATGAAATAATGAAAAACCTAAACAAACTAAATGTAAACAAATGTAACAAGGTAACAGTTCATTCCCTGGTGTTGGCTCTGTAACGTACTGTCCTCCGATAGAGGATTTATTTTCTGTCCAAACATCTAGCAGAATAATAAAAAAAAAATTTTGTTAAAAACTTGTACATGTATAATTTGATTTTCCAGTAACATAAATTAGCACTGCTTTAATCCAGTAGCAAATTATAGATAACATTTATAATTAATTTAGTGAACAAATCTGACCAATAGTCATTAATTAAAGACAAAAATAGTATGTGTAATTACTATGTATCTTTATTTACTATTCGTAGTTACTCATAAATCTCATATAGTTATTTTAGCCACTAACAGGTTGTTTTACTTTCTTAACTTAAGTCAAAGTATTGGATATTATTTGAATAATAAAGATTTATGTCTGTCGTAAAAATAATACAAGCCTGGATGACAAAAGGCATATGTTTTTTACCATTAGTTAAAATGCTTAGTTAGCAGCATGTAGCTCAGCATCAAAAAAGACCGGAACACATGAAAAGGTACACTACACATGATATTACAATAACTGTGGACAATTAAATATGGCACACGTGGATTTAAAATCTAGGAATTCAGACTTACCATCTCGCATTATGTCGCTTGCAATTTCCTGGTCTCAGCTTTCATTCACATGTCTGAGGAACTACTACTACTACTGCTGGGCTGCGGATCTGACATCTCACAGTACTGTTTGAATAAGACTTTCTTGCACGCCAGAGTGTTGTTATGTGTAACATTACGTAATGTCACAAAAGTAACTGGTCATTTTAATGAATGTCAGACGCTTGCTTCTGTCTGAGCGGGTGTTTTTGGCCAGAATAAGGAAGAATGCACGTATGTGCTATATGGCGTCAAAAGTCCGGCTTGTCACATATGCCGAACGGGAAGATTTACTGACTGATGCAGATAATTAAAAAAATGCCAAATATTGGCCTTGGCGATGTATTGGTCAACCACTAGTAGTGTGTGCAGTTTCAGGGGTGAACATCGCATAAATTTATTACCTAGCCCACAAGGCAAACCAAAGCTCCAATGTCCCTGTCCAGTCCCATGATTTGGTTGCCCGGAAGTCCCATTAACTAGGCTAAAAGTGTTAAAGTAACTTAACCCAAAAGCACGATGTGTTAATTATATGTATTACAGACTATGGGAAAAAAATGAGTACTCTAATCCCTGGGAGGGGCTTCTTTATGTAGTCATAGTATTTATTCTCTCATGATAATATCACTGCTAATGAAACAGATCATGTTTGTGTCTTCACCAAGGCAGAAAGTGTTTTAACTAATGTTTTGGCTATGTGCTGTGGTGTTCTCTTGTTTCCCATAAAGATGATATTTGAGTCTGTCTTCAATTTTGCTTGATGAAATGTTTAAAGTTTGAGGCGACTGCATCTTCCACGGCTGTTTCTACATTATGATTCTGGAAATATTATCTATTATTTAAGCTAATTAATATGCCAAGTAAAAAATAGTGCCTACCCACAGCCAGTGCACAGCCTCAGTTCGCAGACTGCGGGATTCGGGAAAAAAAGTACTGCACACCACGGGGGGTGGGGGTGGGTGGGCTTTGTGCTACTGAGAAATACAGGAACCACTCGGAGCATGTTGTGTTTAAACAAACATATCAAATGAGAAGATTTATCTGCGAAAGTCAATAGGGGGTATAGTTTTTTTCTGGTTGTTGGACAGAGGTATCCGTATGAGATATAGCAGTCAAAACTTTTGTTGTATTGGTCTTCTTTGGCAGCCTAGTTGTTGGTACATACATAATTTTTTTATTTGAACATTGTAACTACTGTATGTAGGATGTGGTAGTGGTGGGCAGTGTGGCCATATGTTTTGCGATATAGTTTAAAATCATCATGGTTTTGGTATATATGATGGTTATGATGTAATGTCTGCTTAGTTTTACAAGCAGCATGTTTTGACAGATTATATAGTTTTTATTAAACTAAATAAATAATATCAATAAATAGTGCATTTTGCTTTGTTTGTCACCCACACACCTCTGTGATGTCCAAGTGACAGTGTCTCACCTCTAGAGTATATGCTTCTTGCAGAGTGGCATGTCATTGTAGGAGCTGGGTGTCCAGAACATTTGTAGGCCATGGTGATGGCGTCCACCCCTCCATGGGCCAGCCTCTGCTTAGACAAGGAAGCCTCTTGTGTCTTTCCAGTATTCTGCTACATGGTTACCCCAGAGAAATGGCAGCCACATACACCTTTAGTGTAAATAGGGATTTGCATTTTGCATTTTAGAAATCTGGAAATGCACCGACTTCAGCATGTGGGGTGCACACCATTCATAGAACATTTTCCACTTAAGGCCGTACAAGATGTGTACTGGTGGCTTTTGCATTCAGGAGTGTTTCCTGGACTGCTGGGTTGCAGTCTTCAGTTGTTTATTCATACTCCAGGCACTGGTGGTCTGGCTGAGGGTGCCAAAACCTTTTGTCCATTTGAGACAGGAGATCTGCTTTCAGAGGAAATTGCCAGGGTGTTCTAACCACTAGCGGAAACAGTAGTGCAAAGGATACAGGACACTTTGGCCTAATTGCTGAATTTTACACAGTGTGGAAAGCATCAGAGGTAGAAATAGAAAAGTGTGTAGGAGATGGACAAGCCAACCGTGGTCCATTTGTCGTCGTGCTATCCTGATGACTAATGTAGCCAATCGACGCAATGTTGTTTGAGTGAACCAACATTCTAGTTGATTGATTTGTTTGGTTCTTACACCAGGGGGCCCCACAACCTCCATGTCCCTGTGTCACCACACTGCTCCCTAGGATGTAAGCCAAGCATCTGCAATGACAGCCTCTCTGATGGGGGACTCCCCTAAGCAGATCCCTTTCATTAAAAAAGCTTTGCATCCCCAGCAAACTAGAGCCTGGGCTCCTTTTTCTGAGACAAGGATATGTTTCCATTTCTAGTGTTTGGGTTTCAGTTGTAGGCTGATGACCCACTTCTGAAAAGCTTGTAGCTCCAGCAAGCCCTGGGGGACTCCCATGAAAATGAGCGTTGCACAGTTCCACTGATGTAATCCAGTCTTGAGGTTGCAAGGTTTGAACAACAACAAACAAGTACTGTATGTGTTCAAACAAAAACCCCTTGTGCAGGAATTAGAGAACAAACATTTTGTGTCAGCAGTCATTTTGTTGGCGTCTGATATCAACTAGTCCCTGAGTCCTGACAAGGTTGGGAGCCAGCAGTGGAACTATAGTGTAATCTCTGCAATGCTGTCATTAGGGCCCAATGATCTGATGTAGCTGCTGCCCAGTGGGCAATGTTTTTGGCTGTAAAGCTTCCTGTTGTCAGCCCCTGCAGGGGCATGCTCCATGGGACTCTTTAATAGTTTAGGGCATGTCCCATGAGATGGGGGTGGGGCACTCAGATGCATGTTGATGACTGAGGGTGTGACTCTTAGCCTAAGAATTGTGTGAGGCAGGCAAGACCCTGTAGGCACTGGAACCTGAACCCAATGTCCTGTGGACATCCTGGTTTTATGCTTCTGAAACCTGTGGTCTTGGTGGCAAGCGCAAAGTGCTGCCCCAGTACACAGGGCAGATTACGTAGGGTTGATGTGCCTGATATGTCCTGGTGAGAGTGGCGTCAGCAAGGTAGCAGCAATTGACCCAGACCCACTGAACATGCTGGTTGAACATGACATGTTACCTGCTAGTTCAGTGTCAGCTTGGAAAAATCTCTCGGACATGGCAGCAGACATAGTATCCTTGTGCTCCTCCTCTGTGGAAGATAACTAGTTATTAGGCTATAAGGAGGGTTTTGCTGAATGGCATGAGTCTCCATGATGCACAGTCTCAGCTCCTCAGTTGTTGGTGTTGTCTGCTGCCAAGTGTTAATTCACTTAAAAAAGAGCTCAGACTGTTTTCTGGGATTATTATTATGTTTATCAGTCAACACTGGATGTGGGCTACCTTGCTACTAGTGTTTGGTCAGCAGGGCTGGAGTCAGATTAAACTCTGAATCAGGGTCTAAATCTATCAGCCGAGTGCATATGTCCTCATGGGCGATGTAGTACCGTCAGTGCGATGTATGAGTCAAACTCTACATTCTGTTATATATGGCCAGTTCAGAGGCAATGAGCACCTAGCTGGTGCCTGTCTTTGGCTCTCAAAAGGATTCTGCACAAACATGAGTTGTGGAGTATGGGTCATTAGCCTAATTACTTAGTGTATAGTAGACAAAAATGCCAAATAGGAGAAATCTGACACAAAGCAAAGAGAATGAGGGGTCTATTGTATGAAGGGGAAACTCCAGACCCAGAGCTGTACATTCGTGGCAAACCCAGCTATATTAGCAGACTTCCTTTGATACTCAAACAACATGTGATAAGGCAAAGAAAAACTACTCAGCTACACTAGAGCCACTTAGCCACAGGTCTGCTAGCCTGCAGCTTAACTTGTCAGACTCAGCAATAAACAGCAAGTGGTATAACTTTGGAAAAACCATTCAACCACACTAGTGGCACATAACCACAGGAGAAACACAAGGGAAAATATTACAAGAAATAAGTAACCGAAAGTGAGACACAAAGAAAAAGAAGTGCTGCAATTCATCAGGTCTTGTCGAATCTCAGCAGGTCACTGTTGAGTCAGGCTGAAACCAGAGGTGGCTGGCAAATGGCATGAGAAAATGGCCCAGCAGGATTGCCCATTCATGCCTGAGTTTCCTTCATGGGCCCTGAGAGCCACTGATTATTGTTGTGTGTTGTATATGCACCATTATGCCTGGTCTCATGAGGGTTGGCCTAGAGAGCTTGCGTGAGTAATCTTGAACAGACTCTGTGAACTCTTGACATTGCAGAGGAGAATTATGAAAGAGTTTGATATTCACTGTCTCTAACTCCAAACTTTGACCCATTTCACTGAACATCAGGGACCCTGCCAAGTCTTGATGTGAGCCAGTGGTGGAGCGAGAGGAATTCTTTAGGTCCCGGCTCGAAACCTATTGCATGCGAACGGTGCAGAGAAGCCTGCTGAGATATGATCTTAATGTTTTACTAGCACACATTTCCTCTTTTATACAAGTCTGTTTACTAAAGAGCCTAAAAGCACTTTGTCATATCAAACAGCAAACTGGGGTCTTGTTACAAATAGCTTTGTCATCTCTGTAAATGAATGATTTTTTTTTTTTTTTTTTTTTTTTTTTTTTTGCAAAATTGGAGAGTGCCCTGTTTTTTTCACAAATAATATAAGGCTTGAGAATGTGTCATTATACCGCAGTGGTCTGCCATTCTATTGGGTTTAAGGCTGCAACAAATTATTTTTTTATAATCTGTCAATTATTTTTTTGGATAATCACTAATCTAACAGTTATTCTTTGTTCCAATTATAGCAACTAATTTAAAATTAAATAATGATAAAAATTAACTTGAAATTTAAATTTTGAAATTAAATTAAATTTTAAATCTTGAATTTTTTACGTATCTTCTAAACCCTCATAAATATATCTAGCCGTTTTCATTATGTAATAATAACATCATCTGTATAGTCAGTTTTACTTACCAAGCAGGACCATTCTGGTGTTTTCCTTTTAAATGTCCAGCCATCATTGATATGCTGCTATAAAAGGCATCTCTACTTTGCACTTGTACATTTGAGTGAAAAACTTCCCCATTTCTAATGTTTCAGGTATTGCCATTGCTGTTGTACTGAACATCACCATGGCTGTGATTATCACAATCAAAGCCATTCTGCTATGTAGTATAACAGCACTCTTGCTTGCATGATATTGCTTAATAAATTTTTTGTTATTTATTAAAGGAATAAGAGAGCATGGCTTAACCTTTTGTTTTCTACCGTTCATACTTTCAAGGGATCAACTGAAGTTGTGTCAACTGAAGCCTGAGCTCGGGGTGTAACCCTTTTTGTTCCTGATTTGTTTTGACCTCATGAGGTTTAATAGTAGTAAGTTGTAAAATGTTGTAAGTGAAATCAGTTGGTCTGTTTCCTGAGTCTATTAAAAAGAGTCAAGAAATCTTAACAGTGTTTAATGATATATTTCTTTATAACAGTGACAACTGGATAGACTGAAAACAGTCCAATATACAGTACTGTGCAAAAATCTTAACTTAAGCACCCTATTTTTTTAGTACAATTTTTTTATAGATATTTATTTTATGAATTCTGCATTATTGAATCATTAAAGAAAGCAACATATTACATAAGAAACCAATTTTCAGACAAAAAACATGAAGGCTCCTGGGTTTTGCATGCAAAGAAAAAGAAGCAAGTGTGACAGTCAGAGTGGCTGAAGATCCAAGAAAGACCTAAATATTCAGTACACAGCTAACCTAATTTATTTGGAATACTTTCTGACACAGTTTGAAAGTGTGTAATTAAATGAGGTCCTGTAGTTGAATTCTACATGTGCTTTGAGTCAATTTTTAAATGTTTTTAAAAAGCATTTGAAGCCATATCCAAAATAGAAAATTAGATAAGATTAGTTAGTGCTTCTGTATAATTAGTCTACTTATTGTTTGGAATTTTATAGGGATAGGAATTGTTAATTAGACTAATTAGTCATGCTTTTGGTTCCTTACAAAGTTTATCCATATAAAGTTGTTTATATTTGAAGCTCTCCTTCAGCTTGTCATGCAGTGATATCTATCACAGCTAAACCAAAATAAACTGTTCACATTATCTGCTCCATCTAAACTTTGAATGCAGACAAGGAGCCTGGGCCAACAGTATGGTGGAGTAATCTCACAATACACTGTGGCTTTGATTTCCAAGATCTATTGTGCATGTAAAATATGCAGTAGTTTCCAGACAACAGCTGAGAACATTGCCCTTATTAGGGATCCAACACTGAGTGCTACAGACACTCTCATTTTGGTTACGTTTCATATTCATCACCTTCTGCCATGTCTGGTGGGAAAGTGCATTAGTGTGCACTGTGGAAAATACATACGCCTCCTTGGTCTAATTGGTTAGATGTTGGTGGTCAGGGGTGACAATCATATTTGCAGCCTTGACAATAAGTTAGCAAATTGTTGGCCATTGTTTGGCTTTGAGTTGTGGTGTTGGGCCAGGATCCAGCTCCTTTCCTCAGGTCCACAGCTCTCCCACTCAATGAGATATTGCAGCTTACCGTCCCTTCGGCGTGAGTCCAGGATTTCTTTAATGGTGTAAACTGGTTCGCCTTCAGTGTCAAGGGGTGCAGGTGGTGTTGGGGGGGGGGTTCAACGAGGGGGCCTGGTATTACTGGTTTAAGGTGTGAAACCTGAAATGAGGGGGCTAGGCGGCTGTAATATGGCAGGTCTAGTTTATATGTGACTTTGTTGATATGTTTTAGGATCTTGAACAGGCTGATGTAGCGATGAGCTAGTTTTCTACACCCCTCTGTGATGCGGATGTCCCTGGTGGACAGCCAGACTCGGTCGTCGGGTTCATTGTGGGAAGTTTCTCCTCTGTGCCAATCTACGAGCTCCTTGGTTACCTGGGCTGTGTGTTCAAGCTGTTGGTGGACTTATTCCCATACCTGCTCACTGCGCCTAAACCATTCGTTCACTGCAGGTGAGTCGATTGGGTTGGTATTCTATGTGAACAGCAACGGCTGGTATCCTAAAACACACTGCATGGGGGTTAGCTTGGGTGCTATGTGCTGGTGGGAGTTCTGCGCATACTCAGCCCAGGGGAGGAACTGTGCCAAGTCCTCCTGGTTGTTTGCACAGAACGTTTGCAGAAAATACTCGATCTCCTGGTTGGCTCATTCTACGTGTCCGTTAGCTTGGGGGTGATAACCTGATGTTAAGCTCACAGTGACACCGAGTTTCTCCATGAATCCCCCCAGACGCATGAGGTGAACTGAGCTCCCCTGTCACTCACAATGACCTCTGGGATGCCAAAGTACCTGAAGACATTGTTGAAGATTAGAGATGGTAAAATCGAACCTGGTGAAGAACAGGGCCCAGCAAGCTTGGCGTGAGTTTAGCCTTTACATGGTCTTGATGTACTTGGTTCTTGTCATTGGTGAAGATTATGAAGGGGTGGTTACCTCTTTCCAACCAGTGATGCCATTCCTCAAGCGCAAGCTTCAGTACAAGAAGGTCCCGGTTGCTGCTGTCATAATTGTGCTCTGCTGGTGATAGCTTCCAGGAGAATAAGGCCACTGAATGGAGTTTAGGCTTCTCTCCAATCCGCTGTGACAGGATGGTCCCCACCCCTGTCTCAGAGGCATCCACCTCCACTATGAACAGCTTTGAAGGATCAGGGTGCTTCAGAATGGGGGCCAAGGTAAAGGCTACCTTGAGAGGTGCAAAAGTCTGGTCGGCTGCCACATTCCATTGCAGCTTCTTGGATCCCTTCTTCAACAGGACTGTTAGGGGTGATGCTATGATGCTGAATCCTCCTCTTGTGAACCTCTGGTAGAAATTTGCAAACCCCAGGAAAAGTTGCAGTTCCTTGATGGTCTGCGCGAGAGGACACATGGCGACAGCCAGAACCTTATCTTCTATGATCGTCTATGAGCACCCCCGCTGGTCCGATGATGTAGCTGAGGAAAGCCACTCTCGTCATGTGAAACTCACATTTCTCTCCTTTAACATAGAGTTGGTTAGTGGGCAGTTTGGCTAAAACCTGCTTGATATGGACAATGTGTGTTTCTTTGTCTGGGGAGTAGATTAGGATTTCGTCAATGTAAGTGATGACGAACCACCCCAGCACGTCACGTAGCACATCGTTTATCAGGCAGTGTAACACTGCGGGCGCTGAAGTAGCCCGTATGGCAGTATTGGGAGTGATCAGAGGTGGTGCTAAAGGCCGTCTTCCACTCATTCCCCTTGGGTTGTCAAGTTACATGGATTCTGTGGGGAACTGGGACGGATGTGGCTTTAATTCCTCCTTGATTCTTCATGACATTGAGACAGAAGGACATGTCAATAAGGGAATTGAGGGTAGCTTGGTCATCCTGGGAGGCCAGCTCGGTTAGGATATCGGTGTTCAACCCTTCACAATATGCTGCCTTGCGCGCCGGTTCATCCAGCCGCTTCCCACGGCCAACATGCGGAAGTTTAAGGCGAATTCTGCAGCACTTTGGTTCCCTTGTTTCAGGCTGAGGAGTTTCTTGCTGATTTCCTTGCCTTCTGGAGAGTGGTCAAAGACCCTCTGGAAGAGCTGGAGGAAGTGCTTGTAAGAAGCCATGTGTTCGCCTTCTTGAGACCACACCATGGTCGCCCAGACGAGCACTTTGTCGGTCAGCAGATTGATGAACTGGGCGATCTTGGTGCGCTCGGACATTGACTCTTGACCCGCGAAGTAGAGAGAGCACTGGAGCACGAAGCCCCTGCATCCTGCAGGATCCACAGCACGGGCAATCTGCTGCACTGAGCATTGCAATCTGCTGTTGCTGTTCCTCGATGATGCGGCTCTATGCCTCTAACGTCTGATGCTATTTTGCTGCATCTGTGGTTGGCGAAGTATTCTGTCTGAGGCAGAAGCAGATGCAAGTGCAGGTAAACAGCAGCCTTATTGAAGATACAGGCAGACAATTCCAAAACGTAAGGCAAGAGCGTAGTCAGCAAACACGCAAAGGTCAGACAATTAGCAAACAACGTGAACTAGGCATGGCTAAGGCAAAAACGTAAAGCACAAAACAAGATCTGCAACCAGGAAGACTATAACAATACAAAGGCTTGGTAACAAATGGAGAGAATCAAAGAGTGTATACTTTGCAAGGTGAATGTGGAATGAGATTCCTTTTATACTGTTGTCTGTAATTATGCACAGGTGTGTGTAATCAGTAAGATGGTGAATTTCAACATACAGTCTCTGTTGGCACTGGGAGTTATAGTCTGCAGCGGCCATATTTGTAGGCCGTATAGTACTCTGGGTAGTGTAGCTGAACGCGGTTTCCAGTGTTGACATGAGAACAAAACAACTAAAAACAACTAGCCTGGATGCATTTTTTTTTCTTCAAGTTTTGAAGCAGCTGCTGCATATCAGGAAAACTTCACCAAATATTAAAAAAATATTTTGACTTGAAATATTCAGACTCCATATTTAAGGCACTATTCAAAATATACAATTATTATGAGACCTGTACATGTTTAGGACTTTTTATTTGAAAGCATCAGCACATTAAAAGAGTTTGTTTGCCATTTAATTGAATATGATAATATCCACAGTCAACAACAAGTAGCCAAGCTAAGTAAGTATAGTCAAATTCTGTCCCTGCAGAATGCTGCATTTGTGCTGCTTTGTAAGTGGTATTTTGCAAGCTGTACTGATGTGATTTACCACCTTGGCACGTTCGATGTGCGAAGTTGAAAAAACTTGGACACCTCCTCGAAAATATGTGTTTGAAAATATGTCTTTGTTTGATCGGTCAGAGCATGTAAACCTCATAAAAATCTACTTTAACCACACTTACAGTTACAAGCCTGCGTGGCTATTGGTACTGTTGTACCATAATGAACTTCGAACATTCATGCAGCATTTTGGAATGAAATTGCAGTACAGCCACAACAGCGGACCATAACAATTAGCAACAAGCTAGCCAGAGGACAATAGCGAATAGCATTAGCAACAAGCTAGCCGGTTAACATTAGTGACTCTAACGTTGACTATTACCTTCTTAAAACAGAGATTAGTATTGTATCAATTATATTACTTTATGTAAAGCAATACTGATTTAAACTAATTTAAAAATAGAGAAGGGGCACTTTACACTGTTCACCGTATGCATGGCCATGTTGACTTGACGTCACTCTGTATACGGGGAAGGAACTGGTAGTTGAGAAGACTACTCCAAGTTGAGAAGCTGAAATTTCAAGTTGAGGGGGCATTTTTGGTGGTTTGTACTAGTTGTAGGTGGGGAATTACAAGTTGCAACTTCGCTTTAAATGCAGCAGTAGCAAGACAGCACACCTATGTAGTGATAGGTTACTACACAGTATGCATTGTTTCAGTGGGAACTTGGATTTAGATAGTCTTTTTAAATGTTGTGTTGTTGCTGTGCTTTGATGCTATGACAGCAGCATATTTTTTCATTTAAATGAACTCATTCCACTAACAGGTTTTGCTTAGACCCCCATTCATGGATTCTCTCTTTTACCATACTGCAGATTCATAAAGAAGTTAAATTGTAATTGATCATTTTTTCAAATTAACCAAGTTTATTTAACTGAGTAATTATGACAGTCAATTCATTTTGATAGTGAAAGTAACATTTTTCCAGTTCCAGGGTTTGTAACTGGTTTTCATGATTCTGTATAGCACTATGTGAGTGTGCTAGAGCTTCTGTAGATGTTGAACTTTCTGCTTTCAACACCACACCATAGGTAAACAAAGCATCAACCAAGTTGCTGTTTAACCTTCACTATGTAGTATTGAACCATTAAGCACAAAGGGGACTACTAAGTGGGAAGCCAAAAAGTGTATTATTTTTATATTTTATTTTGGGAACAAATAGTCTGATTAGACTAGCACAATATAGTGAACATCAGCCCCAGAATTATCGGCATTCTTCATGAACAAGTATGTATTAACTTATAACATGAATAACACATGCAGCTATACATGCAGAGTAATGTTTTGAGCTTAAACATTTGAGGACACTGCATACTTTCATTTTAACAACAGCACATTAATTATTTGGTAAGGCACAATTAATAATTGACAAGAGAATAACAGCACTGAGGCTCATTCTGTAATGTCTAAGAGCAGTTACACAGGGAGTTACAGGGATCTTGTACCATGCCTTCAGGCAGAACAGACATGGTTTCATAGTTCATTATGCCAGTGATTTAATCAAAATGATACAATCAGTTTGTATAAATCTACAGTATATGCCATTTGAAAATGGACTACGTTGTCCAATGTTTCAAATAATAAATAGAATATATTGTAACACATTTTCAAGATTTTTGTCCTCACCAAACTTCATTATGTGTTTTTTTCATTAGGAGGAGCCATTATCTTAGATACAGAGATACTCATCTTATCACTTGTGTTCTGTTTTCTAGCTGTCCTGAAAACCAGCAGCTCTAATCAACCAGCAAACAATGATGCAAAAACACATGTTCAGGAGTTGCCAGAAGGTGAACTACTGTTACAGGTAATCTGTGCCTCTGCTCTAACTAATATCATTTTATGGCACTTCACTGCCAAAAAAAGAGAATGGAGACTGATTAGAACCTCAGGCCCACCGGAGATTGGTCCCTTAAACAAGGCCATTACACTTTAATTGTTATATGCTTGTATTATATCCTTTCAAACATCAAAGGTTTCTTTTGAGAAATGTGCCTGTCAGATAAAGGAAATCTGGTAAATGTAATTTTATTTGTTTTAACTTAATTACTCTCATTTGTACATTGTTAATTTTGTTAATGTCTACCTTGATATCTGTCACTGTACTTGTTACAGTATATCTTAAAACGGCTATCCATGCTCAACCTCTTTTCTTCTTGTAGGTCATAAATGGATTTGTATTGGTGGTCACCTCTAATGGTACAGTTTTTTATGTCTCTTCAACTGTTCAGGACTATCTCGGGTTCCAGCAGGTTGGTTTCAATTATGCTCTAAAGCTCAGAACTTCTCTACTTAGTTCAGTGCATGTATTTTTGCTATCATGTCACTTAACTGCTGGACACATTTATTTATGCACCTGTTTCAGTTGGTTGTGTGTATTTTTGCTTTTCACAGACAGATATCATCCATCAGAGTGTTTATGACCTTATTCACACAGAAGACAGGGCTGAGTTTCACAGGCAACTCCACTGGGCTCTCAACCCCAGTAACTCTCCAGACACTGGGCAACTAGTGCAAGGTAAAAGTAAGATTAATAGGGCTTTTCAATTAATAAGTAGCAGCAAGGCCAGTGCCATGCTGAGACCCCTTTTATACAGTGAAAAAAACAGAGACAAGGGAAACAGATCCACTGCGTTCTAAGGGGTTCTTCTTCAGGGGTCTTTTTGCAGTCGCGGAGCCTTTTAACTGTCAAGAAGAATACCTAGTATTTACCTAATTACTGTTAAAAAATATTAGGTTTGTTATTTAAATTTATTTAGTAAAATATCGATTTCTGAACTATATACTCACATAACACATTTTTATTAACATAAGATTCCAATTTATGTATAGTCTTCATTGTATTTGGGGTTGGATTAAACCCATTCAATTCACATGACCAGTTATGTGGGCTAATAACTCAGAAATAAATATAATAACTTTGATAATTGTGCATTAAAATAAATTACTTCATATCCCCCTTAGGGTCCCTGTTTACGCACTTTGTAAACTATGACCTTAGAGCTTTTCATAAGGGTGTGGCGTTGTGGTAATGTAGGCTGTGTATGCAGTTAATAGATGTTTATATGTGTGAATTGTTCACATGCTCCTTTTTTTGATTGATCCTTTTGTGATGCCTCAGAGATGTAATTACACTGAGGCAAGTGATGCATCCTTCCAGGTCACTGCTTGAAATACAGTGCCAGTCCATGTATTTTTGTGAAATGGCTGGAAATTGGAAATGGATTTTCCAACCCACAAATACTGTGTTGTTCAGCAGAGGACCAGAGCCTGCTGACAGAATGGCTGTCTGCTGTTTTGTATTTATACAGATAATAGCTGCATGCAGATAGTGGATATTCCGAACAGCAAACATGCTTCCTGCATTGAATTGTATACAGTACATTATAAATTACACCAAATAGCTTCATATTGCCATATTGCATTGATTAGCATGTGATTTTAATATATAATATATCAGTCACTGCTTAAATATCAAAAGCATGATGTTTTTTTTCCCTACAGCTACCCAAGATTCACAGTTACCCCATACATATTACAACCCTGAGCAGTTACCACCAGAGAACTCTGCCTTTCTGGAACGAAATTTCATGTGCAGGTTAAGATGTCTACTGAACAACTCATCTGGCTTTCTGGTAAGTTGGAGAAGGTCAGAAATAAAAAGGAAAATAAGATAACATAAATATACAAATGAAGAGCACTTTAAAAGTGTGACCTAGCGATTTCTGTCCTCTGAATCATTCTTTGTCTTCCACAATCACAAATAAATGAGAAATGAAGCAGGCATCCTTGGAATTAAATAGCTTCCACAAAACTATGAAGTTAAAACACTCACACTCCAGCTAATTCTTTCTTCATTGGGAAAAAAAATTCTCCAACCTTTGAGCCTGATATTTAAATGTAGGATTCAGCAACACATATAGTATATAAAGACAAATGAAAGCAATTTAATTGGTCCCTCTACAGCACTAGGGGACCCAAACCATTACAACGTAATAGAGCCACTGTCACTTTTTTTTTTTTTGCTTTAATTTGTTACACAGAATGGCTGTGTAAGTGAATCAACGGAATGCTTGGTGTTTTTAAAACAGAGCTTCTTAACTGTAACATGTGCAAAACAAATGTGCTCTGACAAATGCCAGAACTTTTATTTAGCATACTCTGTGCTTGTTCAGCATTCTTCTTGATACCCTCTGAGGATTCTGACAAATCAAATACATTCACACAATATGTTTTTGTGAAATATTACAGCCCAGTCCTAATTTTAACCATATTACATGGAAATTTCAAACCATTACACATGTGGTATGAAATTGAAAACAGTATTTTTTAAGGCTCTTTTAAGTAATAAATTGCATGTTATAATAACACTCACTGCCATTCACATGGCTGGACATAAGGCCTAAACTTTCCCTGCCCACTTATTTTCAAGGGGTTCACCCAACACCTATCATTTATTAGCTAATATATTCTTAAAATATATTTTAATGCAACATTAACATTAAATGAGAGCATAGTTTGCTACTTTAAGGACATAAACAGACTCCTTAGATGTTAAAATCATGTAAAAGGTGGGTACTGCTTTATACATGTTAACATTTTGAATAAAAATGTACTCTTATCTCTTTAGCAAATTAAATCTTTATACTAAGGGCTGTATTCAGAGTTGAAGTAGGTGTGCATAGTGAGGAGTTGATACTAAAATTGCATAAAGGTACAGTTTTATGCAAAAGTTTGGACACCCCTGGCCAAATTACATTTTTTTTTAATTTTTGAAGTGAAAAAGTAAACACAATCTCTGCAGCAATCTATTGTTTTTAAAAATAACATTTTTTTTTTTGCAGAAATGAATGAATAGTTACTTTATGTTTGAAGAATTTTAAAAATAGCAAAAAATAGTAAGTGCAAAAGTTTGGACACCCTTCTAAGTCAGTACTTAGTAACACCCCCTTTGAAAGATATCACACCTTGCAGAAATACTTGGCTAGGAGTCTTTCTCTTTTTTGTTTAATGAATATTCAACCACTATTACTTGCAGAATGTGTCAAGTTCTGAGATATCATTGGGTTACCTACATATTTTCAGTGATGTTCAAGTCAGGGTTTGTGAAGACCAAAAGCTTCCAAAAGCTTCAGCTTGCATTACTTGAAGTAGTTCATGGTGGTTTTTAATGTATGTTTGGGACCATTGTCCTGTTGTAGAAGCCAGCCTCTTTTCAGTTTCAGTTTCTTGATTGACTGTGTCACATTTGCTTCCAGAATTTGCTGATATTTACTGGAATCCATTCTTCCATCTGTGCAAATTTTCCTATGCCACTGCTGTCACACAACCCCAAAGCATAATAGATCCACCTTCATACTTAACAGTTGACAAGGTGTTCTTTTCATCATGTGCTATTTTCTCCACACATACCTTTAGTGATTGTGGCTAAATAGTTCCATTTTCAATCAGTCCACAGCACTTGATTTCAGTATTCCTCTGGCTTATTTATATGTTGTTTTGCATGTATCAGACATTCACATTTGTGATGAGGTCACAGGTAGCACTTCCTTCTGATGACTCTTACATTGCAGATCAGGTTTGTGCAAGCAACGAGTTTGCTTTGCCTTTCTGCCTATCATATAGGCAGTTCTATGTGAAAGTTTTCTTGGTCTTTTAGATTTTGCCTTGACTTCCACAGTTCATGACATTTGACAGTGGAAATTGTGAGCTGGAAGCACTGATATCATTTTGTAGCATTCCTTTTTATAGCATTGTTTTGTAGGCATCAGTGATCAAAAATCGTTTTCACGCCCTCAGTCAGCTGTGTAGAGTTGCCCATGGATGTTGACTGTTAGTGCAAGGTTTGAAGTGTCAGAGGATTTAGTATGCTCTGGAATTGTAATTCCTAATGACAATTCTTGACCTTCCTAATGAGTGCTAATGAGTCAGTTAAGGTCTAATGAATTAAATAAGTTCTCAGACTTTGCAACAGGAAAGGTGTCCAAACTGTTGCACATGCCACAATTGCTATTTTATTTTATTTTTTTTTTAGGTTCATCGGAAATAAAGTATCTGTGCATTAAAGGAGCATTCCATTTCTAAAAACTATAATGGACAGGGTTAACTAGCTAATTTTGTTCAGTTTACAAATGAATCCTTAAGGTTGTAATTGTAGAACACTTTGTCTTGAACCTGAAAACCACAAAGAACAAAGTTGTAAGCATCAAGAGACTTGAGAGCATCAAAAGTATGCCATCAGTTTCTCTCTAGTATAAAGGTTCGAAGTTTCTATGAGATATGTTTATATGTCCAGTCATTGCAGGCTAGGCTACCACCTAGCCACTGACAGGACGCCACACAGCTGTTAGGCTTTCTGAAAGTGTTAGTTCAGCTGAAGAGCACCCCCTGTCTTTTAGTGATAATAACATTTTTAGCTAATGTCAATCCCAGTTCCTAAATAAAATTCTTGATAGATTGTTCAGTCAGATTACAAGAAAGTATTGTCAGGCTGCTAGTCTACGTGGGTCTGTTTCCAGTCAGGTTGCATGTGCATAATTTTTTGTGTACAAACACTAAAGGGGTCTATACCCCACTGGAAAATTATGGATATTTTTACGAATGTGCAGACAGCACTTTAAGCACAGTTACTGGGTCTTACACTGAATAAGATACTGAAGAAAACAGCAGTTCCATCTGTATTTAGTATAAAATGGAGCCGAGAGGAGAATTGAATGCCTGGTCAACCTGACAAAAGAAGCCAAACTGAGGTAGGACAACTAGTTAATGTCTGCTACCGAATGCTGGTCATCATCCATGTAACTACTAGTAACATGGATCGTAAGGTTGCTAACACAAAGGTAGATTTTTCTAGCTAACATCATGGTAGCTATTTGTGTTGTTGCTAACTTCGTTTATTTGGCTCAGTGTAATTTGAAATGACCTGCAGTTGCTCTTTGCTTGCCTCCTGTTACTCTTCTTGCTGGTGCAATTCTTCTGTAGATTCTAGCTCTAAAATGAATGGTTGGATGTCACTGTGCAACAGCAACTCAAAAAAATCCTCATCCATTGAATAATTTCTGTTGCTTGAGTAATCCATTTGCTAAACAAATTTGCAGTACAACTAGGACTATTCGTCCAGCAATATATTGGCAATAAACTAGACTCCTATTAGATGTTTATTTGAGTGCTTTCTGGCTTCATATCACGTCATCATATTAGTCTTTCTTTTTAATTGTTTTCTTTTAAATTGTGTCTTGCCTTTGTGTTGCATCATTTTTCAATCACATTTTATACACACTCATTTTTTGGCTTAAAGGCAAATGCTTATGTTTAACGGTGATGGTATAGTCATCATTGAAAAACCTTGTCTTAGACATCTCTACTCCAAGAAAAATCTAGAACCTATCAACTACACGCAGGTACTTTTAATAATCTGAATAGGTCATCCAGAAAATCAAAATAAACACCCGCATAAACTAAAGGAGAACTTTACTCATGTAAATATTGACATATGTTTTGGACTCAAGTTGCCAGCTCTGAATGCCGCTCTAAATAGTTACTGCTTTATATGCTTTATATGCTTTATGCTCAATAAATAACGTATTTATATTAAATCAAAAGGTGATTAAGGCTTAATGATGGCTACAAGAACTTCAGTGGTTTTTTTAGCCAGTACATTTGAATTGATGGTACCCAGGATTGACATTAAAACATTAATTTAATTATTCCTGCATGCACTTTTGTAGTTGACGTTTGATTTTAGAGTCATGGCCAGGAAAGTAGCCCTTTATATTTTAGGTGATAAAGCAAGTGGTTAAGTAAGGTGGAATTTAGTTTGTATTTCCTCTAATACTGTACATATTTTGGGTTCAATGAGAGGTCAGAGAGTACTTAACTAATTATGAACTTGGATTTTCCTTGCAAGCTTTTCTGGTTCTTGAGTTTTAGCCTATTAATTATCATCCTTTTCCACTGCCAGTTGTGTGTGGGCAAAAGTTGAAGCTGAGTCATTTATTTATAAATTCTCCAAACCACAGTTACCAAACCATAATTTTGATGTAGTGCCACAGAGCAAGATAGTCACTATGACTGCCTGTTGCAGATATAAAACTTTTCAGTGTAACTGCAATATTAGAGTTTTACTTTAAGGGGCTACAGATTACAACTTTTTAATTTACACCTAAAACTTCTGCATCACAAGAATATTCAAAAATTTTGCCAATGTTTATATACTTAAATGTGAATTTTGAGCTCTTGAAATTTATTTCCAATGTATTGCCACATAAAAGATTTTAGATTGGAAAACCCATCAGTTTTCCATGATAGTTTACTGTAATGTGTAGTTACTGGTTTTAAATTAGCAGTAGTGTTGATCTTTCCCTCTAATCACTACTATATGCTCTTTTGGTGGCTAACATGGCTGACGCACTGTCTGTTGGCCTTGATATCTCCAGGCCATGAACTTTCAGGGCCGTTTAAAGTTCTTGCATGGTCAGAATGAAAAGACTCCAGAGGGCAAACCCATTCCACCTCAGCTGGCCTTATTTGCCCTGGCCTGTCCACTCCAGCCACCCTCCATTCTGGAGATCCGTGCCAAAAACTTCATCTTCAGGACCAAACACAAACTGGACTTTACCCCAACTGCATGCGATGCCAAGTGAGTGACACACTTCATTTAGCAGTTATTACTGTTTTTAGTGGATATATTTGATTCCTTTTTGCTTGATCTTTATTTTAGTCTTCTATTTTTTTATTTATTTTTACATTTTTCTTTACATTTTTATTATTTTGAATGTGTAAGAAGAGATTTTGCGGTTAGATATTCCCTTTACTAAACAAAAACATCAGGCTTATTATTTGTCACATTTACTCTAGTGTTCACTGACTTTAAACTTTTCTATTTAAAGAGAAAATGTGAGCCACCACATGATAAAAATGTCATTTATCACCTCAGTCCTATCAGGTGCTTTTTGTACTGGCTGCTAGCAGCTTTCTACTATCTACAACAGTACAGCAGTCATACTATCTACAACACCCTGACTTATCCAGATGATTATTCTTTTGCCCTTGGAGTTGTAGTTTTTAAGTATCTTTTATTAGGCCATTTATTTGTTTCTGTTTGTCTCTACACAGAGGGAAGATTGTGCTGGGCTACACAGAGGCAGAGCTGTGCTACCGTGGCTCAGGCTACCAATTTATTCATGCAGCAGACATGCTATACTGTGCTGAGAATCACATACGCAGTAAGTTCCTGGGTTGCTGTTGCAGACATTCAGTCATTGTCATACACCTCATATAATATCAGTCAAGGATATGAAGGTCACTTGTCTTGTGATGTGTTTTGAATTGTTTTACTTTGAGTAGCATATAGAGTAGTATTCTTTTGTACAGTATGTCAGCACCTGTGTAACTCATTTCATTGTCTTGATATACTTAAAAAAACAGTAATACCAGGTTAATAATATGTACAATCTCCCTTCTGTTCTCCTCTGCAGTGATAAAGACGGGTGAGAGTGGGTTGACTGTATTTAGGCTGCTTACCAAACAGAGTGGCTGGGTTTGGGTGCAGGCTAATGCCAGACTCATCTACAAAAACGGCCGACCTGACTTTATCATTGCCTCTCAAAGAGTACTTACGTAGGTCCCATTCATCTTTTTTTTAATCTCAATGTAAAGATATTTTATACCAAAGAGACAACAAATCCAGTTGCACTTAGATACATACATAGTCACTTATTGTCCTCTTGCAGGGACGAAGAAGGAGAAGAAACCCTAAAGAAGCGTAGCCTCATGCTCCCCTTCAGCTTCACCACAGGAGAGGCTGTACTGTATGACATGAACCTGACCAAGTCCCTTAGTGGAACTCCCTCTGGCCCAGAATCTATTCCATCTGTTGCTCCAGGAGACAGTAACCAACTGAAACTCCCTAGTGGACTAGATCCCAACTCTCTCTTGGGCTCTATGCTGAAACAAGATGAGTCTATCTATGTGAGCCCTTCAGGTTCAGATGAGCCGATGAGAACTCGGGACCCTGAGGAAGAGGAGGAGGAGCTTGGTGGGATCTTTTCCAGTAACTGGCAAAAGAACATTCTTTCTCTCCCTGAGACCTCTCTCTTTAAACCAGATCCTGCCATCAGCTCTGGAGGAGAAGAGAGCAGCTGTGAGCTCATGAGCTTCATGGGCAGTCTGGGGATCACTCCAGAAGATTTAGACCTTCTACAACAAGAAGAGCTGTTCCTTAACATAGAGCTGGATGGTCAATATGGCTTCGAAGACTTTACTGATGATGTTCTCTCCTATGTGCAAGAGTCTCTTAGGAATAAGGTGGACTTTGCACTTCCCAGCAGCATTCAGGCCAATCTGGAGGAGAGGTGTCTCCCTAGTATTGCACCTCAGCCACAGCCTCCATCACAGCCATCAATGATCCCATGGTCACAGAGTCAGCAGCTATTTTTACATAGTCCTTTAATGTCACAGTCCCAGCAGCAACACTCTTCTTTTCTTGTTGAGCCTTCAGAGCCAAAGATGCAACAGTTTATACCAAAGCAATCCTATTCACAACCTCAGCAATCCCCTTCTATGCAAGATAGGCAGCAAAATCATCAGGGGTCTCTTCAAGCACAGGCTCATCTATACAAACAGCCAAGCATAACACCACCTGGACTTCAGTTGAATCCACAACAGCAGTCAGCAGTGAACCACAAGCATGTATACCAACCTGAGCTTTCATGCTTCTTTTGCCCTGAGAAGGAAGTGTATCATACACTGAATCATCCTGAGGTGAATGGCAGTGACAGTGTTTCTGTTACTGAGAGCAGCTCCATTGACCAGCGGCTGCCAGTTGTCTTACAGTCTGGATTGCAACAACCTGGAAGCTTTTACCTTGAAACCAACCATTTGCCTCAGGGATGTCCCTATATGAACCAGTTAAACACTGTGTCTGTTAACTGCAACCAAGAACTTGCCCCCTCTTACATTCCTACAGGACACTCACATATGGGTGAGTATCTGGAGGAGGTGCTAACCTGCTTGGATTCTGTGGATCATGAGAAGCATGGGCAGTCTGCAGAGCTCCATGGAGGAAGTCATGCACTCTGTGCACAGTCTAGCCTCGATCATAGCATGCTTCAGCAGCCATACATAGGCCAGGTAAGACTATCATCTATTTTACTAATATGCATTTTTGATAATTTGATAATTAATATTATATTTATTGAGGTATTTTTAGATTTTCAGACATACAAAAAACAGTCACAAAACAAGACAAAACACAGCTACACAGGTATAAAATGAAAGGAAAAAAAAAACCCCCAAAAAAACATCTCCTTCAGATTCAATTTAGCAGTTAACCACAACACCGGGTAGAGGCAGAGTTGAAAATTTGGCAAACTTAACCCCCCCAAAGACCTAGGCATACACACATGCAGTTTAGATATTCTATGTGCTTTAAAGCCCCAGATGAAGGGCAGTACAGTAGAATCTAAAGTGTTGAAGAACTTTTTGGGCAAATAAATTGGTAAATTCTGAAAAAGATACAAAAATCTAGGTAATATCACCGTCTTAATGGCATTCACACGCCCCATCGTTGAAAGTGGTAGGGTCCTCCAGTTTTTTTATATTGCTTTTCAGATTTTCTAACATAGGTAAAAAGTTAAGTTTATGTATATCCTTAGGGTCTCTAGGTACATTAACTCCAAGGTATTTCAAACTATTTGTGGCTATTTTAAAAGGAAGACTGCGCATAAAATTTGAGTCAATATTGTTAGTCACCGCCAAAAATTCACTTTTTTGCCAGTTTACTGAATAACCTGATAGTTTACCGAATGTTTCCAATAAATTTAGCAAGGGTGGTATAGACTGTTCTGGGTTGCGAAGATGTAGAATAATGTGGTCTGCATAGAGAGAAATATGATGATTGATTTGACCTAAATTTGGGGGCAATATTAAAGGGTTCTTTTTAATGGCAAGGGTGAGCGGTACAACTGCAATTGCAAAAAGCAAGGGCGAGAGAGGACAGCCCTCCCGGGTGCCTCTATGTAATAAAAATTGAGATGATCTATTGAAATTGGTTAAGACCGAAGCTCTAGGTGGGGCATATAACATTTTCACCCAAAAGGCGAATGTATCCCCAATTCAAATTCTCTAATCACAGCTAGAACATAGTCCTATTCAGTTTGGTCAAATGCCTTTTCTGCGTCCAAGGCAAGAACTGCTATACTAGTTTGGGACTCAAACCTGGTATATAAGATATTCATTAGTCACCTAACATTAAAGAAAGTGAAACGGCCAGGAATGAAACCAGACTGGTCATGATGAACAATTTTCCCAATACAATTATTTAGTCTGTTAGCAAGGATCTTAGTGAAGATTTTAAGATCGGAGTTCAAAAGAGATATGGGTCGATATGACGATGGATTTGTTTCTTCTTCTTTACCGTTTTTTATAATTAGAGAGATATTTGCCTCATACAGGGACTGGGGGAGCTGGTGATTACCAAATGAGTGATTAAACATTCTCAACAGCAAAGGAGAAAGGGCCAGTGCAATTTTTTGTAAAATTCAATTCCAAACCCATCTGAGCCAGGTGCCTTTCCACCAGGGAAAGATTTAATAGCATCTAGTATTTCTGCTATTGTTATGTCTGCATTCAAAGCTGCCTGCTCTGCGCACCCCAACTTTGGAAGGTGTAATGAATGAAGAAAATTAGCTAATGCTGAGGGGTCAGAGCAGCCCTTTGATTTGTATAATTCTTCATAAAATTCTTTAAATGTGTCATTGATTTCAGTGGGATTTGTTAGAAAGACACCCACCTTGTTTTTGATTTTACAGATTGCTCTACTGGTTTGCAGCCCCCTTAGCTGGCAAGAGAGCAATTTATCTGGTTTCAAAAGTTCAAATTGTTTTTGCTTAACTTTTAACAACAAATTATTAACTTGGTTCGAAAGAATTGAATTATATTCCAATTTGAGTGCTGCAATTTTGTTAAGCAAATCCGAATCTGTAGAATCTCTGTATGCATTTTCTAGCTGAGTGAGACGATTATCAATTTCTAGGAGACGTTTCTCTCTTTGTTTTTTAAGACTGGATTCATAAGAAATAATATGTCCCCTCAGGACAGACTTTTAAATTTGAGAAACTCAGCAACTAACTCTGTTAAATGCTCACAAAATCTGGAGTCCAAAAGCAGGGTAGGATTAAACCGCCAATTATAGCTGGGCTTAATTTCTGGTAGATCTGGAGAGAGTGTCACTGCTGAATGGTCAGAGATGATTCTGTTATGATGTTTCACTGATTTAACACATGGAATTATTTTAGAGTCAACTAAAAAGAAATCTATCCTAGAGTATGATTTGTGAACCTGCGAGAAAAAAGTGTACTGCTTGTCCATTGGATATTTTAATCTCCAGATATCAACAAGGTCAAGGAAGCCATCAGATTATTGAGAACAATGGTAGAATTAGCCAAGGATATGTCTAGTGGTTGGTAAAAGATTAAAAACTCTGCAAAAAAAAAGCGGGATCATCAAAATTAGGTCCGTACACATTCAGCAATGTGACATGGAATGAGGAAAGTAGGCCCAAAACAATTACATAGCGACCATTAGGATCACTGATAGTAGATATATGCTTGAAAGGGACTGATTTACGAATCAAAATAGCTACTCCTCTGGCCTTAGATGAGAAAGAAGATTGGAATACCTGAGAGATCCAACTGCTTCTCAGTCGCCTTTGTTCAGAGTGCCTTATATGTGTCTCTTGTAAAAATAATATGTCAGCAGCGATGGACTTCAAATAAGAAAAAACTTTGGCTCTCTAATCTGATTATTTAATCCCCGGACATTCCAGCTGGCAAGGGTGACACTGCCAACTTTAGATAAAGACTCCCTACTACAAGTCATGATGTATAATATCTATGTATAATGTAGTGGCTGCTGCAAAGGAATTTGAAGGAATACTAACCAGTGAAGGAGGTACACAGACACAAAACACTAAATGCACGACGAAAAAAGAAGACACCACCCACCCCTCCCCTTTAAACAGCTTCCCCAGATGAAGCTGGGAAAAAACCCCATACGAACAGTGGAGCTGCTGGGCAGCATAAGGAGTGAAAGAAAAACCTGTCTATCAAAATAAACTATTTAAAACTATTTAAACAAACATGACGATCTCAACATTCCCATGCAAACAAGGCACTAATATTTATAGGCCTATAGCTGTATAACTTGATCGAATAACATGATCATAAACAATCTGCAAATGTCTTTTTTTTCCGTATGAGAATATACTCACAACCTCTTATAAAGGCCTGTAAACCGAGAAATTTTAAGTCGATCAGCCATGGTCACAGCAGTCTTGAGGAGCTTGAGGAACAGTCCTGAACTGCGGATCAAGAAGGCTCTTGCTCTACGACAGACTTCACAAACTCTTCAGCCTCCGACACCGAGCCGAAGATTTTCTTTTTATTGCCCTGGGTGACAATAAGACATGCGGGGAAGAGCAGTCCGAATCACATACTGGCCTCCTTCAACTTCTTTTTCACTCCCTCAAACGCCCTTCGCTGTGCGAGTACCTCTGCCGTGAAGTCCAGGAAGATAGAAATGAGTACTCCGTCATATTTTAAAGGCGCCTGCTGCCGCGTGAGTATCATCTCTTTGACAGGATAATGATGTATCTTTGCGATCACGATTCGGGGACGTCCTCCTTTCGATGGTAGGGGCCCGGTGCGATGTGCGCGGTCAACTTTAATTCCTTCGGGAAAGTTCTCGGTACCCCGGAGTTTCGGGATGAGTTGTTCCACAAACGCGGTTGGGCAGCCGGCCTCCACGTTCTCAGGTAACCCGAGAATCTTGATATTCTCTCGTCGAGAACGACCCTCGAGATCATCCAATTTAGCACGCAGGGCCTTATTAACTGCAAGAATTTCCTGACAAGAGACCTCGAGATATGAAATGCGAATTTCATGCTCAGCTTTAACACCCTCAAGATCCGCGATACGGGAGGTAGTTTCAGAAAGTGTTGTTTGCAGCTGAGATAAAGTCGCTTCCAACAAATTAAATCTGTCGTTCATACTGTTACTCATTGTTTGAATCGCCGATAGAATAACAGTTGAGTCCGAGGCCGCACGAATATCACCATCAGCCACTCATTCATTAGACGACGGCTTCTCGGCCAGCTGTTCACCTGCACGAGTTGGTGAATCACCTTTCTTGGGTTTAGCCTTCTTCATTTCATTACTAGATAATGGCGAACAAACCTTCACGACGAAAATAGTAGAAAAAAAACCACAAATTTAACGAGGCTTTGAGGGAGCACTCTAAATTTACGTCCACACTCTAGCGCCCCCCGCATTTTTGATAATTATATGTTTGTATACAACACCCCTCATGCATGAATGTAGATATATTTTGCAAAATTTGGGTTGGTACCCAAGATTGTCCACTTTTATCTCATACTCATATTATTGTTTTGAAAGTTTGGTGCTCCAGAATCTATCTGAGAAATTTACTGGAACCATTTATTTGGATATTTCACTTTACAATGTCATAACATATCTGTATAAAATTGTCCATGTTGGGCTCCCAAGTGGTGCACCAGAAAAGCACTCGCCCTAGCGTCAGGAGATCGTTCAAATTCTCATGATGATATTGCCATTCATCTTCAGGAGCCAAGGAAGAAAATTGGCCATACTCTCTCCTGTCAAGCGGCTATTTCACAGTGACACTAGTCAGTCATGGATGTCTGTGAGCTCATGTATGTGGAAGAGGGTAGATAGCACTTCCCTCCAAGTGTTCACCTTTCCTGGCTGGTAGGTCGTCAAGTGGCTTTATTGTCATTTCAACCATATACAGCTGGTACAGTACACAATGAAAAGAAACAACATTCCTCCAGGACCATGGTGCTACATAAAACAACACAGAACTGTAAGAGACATCGTATGGTAGGTGTCGTATGATAGGGGAGTGCTGGCTGGTCAGTGGGAATCTGTTGCGATTACCCAAATTGTGGCTTAATGTCCTCAAGGGAGGAAACGAACAGCTTGGTTGCCCTTGTGAATTGTCATTGGAGAAATCATGCCAATACCAATAGGTTGGGCTACACAGGAGTCCAATACTGCTGATTTTTCTAAAAGCATGTACTTACATTTGCTATTACAGAGTTAAAAACAAGTCTCCTGTTGCTTATTTCAGAATGGTGTGCTTGGAAGTCTTCAGGGGAGCTTTGAAGAGGAGGGTATTGGCGGCCTCGCAGCACAGCCTCCTCAGCAGCATTCTAGTGACAGCAGGCCCTACCCAGATGTCTCCCTGGGATACATGTGAACATACAGCTACATACTTGTGGTGTAGAGCAGAACATGAGGAGCTCACAGCCTAGCAGTGCCCATGCTAGGAGATGTGAGGATGAGAAGCTCAGTCAGAACTTTACACAGACCAATAAAGAAAAAGAATAAAGGAAAGAATAGAGATAGAGGGAGTAGGAGTGGGAAATGTGATGGGTGTGTAAGAGGTTCTGAACAACAGCAGACAAGAACAGAACTAAAAGGGTGCTGCAACTGAGCAGAGATATTGAATGGAAAAGGCAAAGAAAATACCTGAGTGAATATGTGAAATATTATCCTGTGAGTCAGATTGACTGAGCTGTGCTTTAACCCCACATGTGTGTGTGTGTGTCAGGTGTGTGTGTGGGTGTATCATAGAATGTGGAATAGTCCTAAGCCTTCTTCTGAGTGAACAAGTCACACTCTTTCACTTGTCTTTTCATTTGAACCTTTGTCAAGTTGATTTCTATCATCCCATCTGTATACAGTGGTCCGAAATATTCCTCCAGGACCATGGTGCAAACATACAACACAACACAAGAGTGTGGTACACAGGATTACATACACTGCAAAATGTGCAACTGTGTCAGATGAGTGGAAAAATTAATATGGCACAATAAATAACAGAACAGTGCAGGTCAGGGCACTGCCCGTGTGTGTGTGTGTGTGTGTTTATGTGTGTAAAACTGCACTTATGGTACAAAAGGCTAAAGCACATCATTTTCATAGCTGTAATGATGAATAAGCCATGATACTATGGAAGCTAATTACGTTTTTAATATGGAATATGATTTGATGTTATTAATTTACTTCTGATGTGGACTGCTGTGTTTAAATGTTTTTAAGATAGACGAGGCCAAATATTTTACCTTAATTATAAAATTGTGAATTTTTCTTTCTGTAAACTGTGATATTTTTACAAAGCAAGCAACAATCAAATTTCTGCAGTATTTTGGATTGTAGTAATTTTAAGCAGAAAAAGGTTTTGAGCATTGTACAGTTAGTGGCAGAATTACGCTGCTTCTCCTAAGTCATTAACATGAACAATGGAGGTTAATTTGAAATTATTTACCAAGGTATATTTGTGGTATTTCCTCAGCACTGTTTATATGAATATGCATTGGCAGTTGGATATAGGATAATAGTACGATAATCTGAGAATCCTACGTATTTGACAATCATTTTAGCAGTTTGTTTTATACAGTAATTTAACACTTTGTAATCTGTTGGACTTTGGATAAACCTGTTGTTAAAACATGCTAACACATGTAGCACTTCTAAACAGGCATCTGTGAGCTCAGCCAGTGACTTGTGTCTGCAGTAAGTATGAGAGGAAACATAATGTTCTTAACACATTCATCTTCAGTAACCACTTTATCCTGGGCCGGAGGCTGTCCCAGGAACACGTCGCAAAGTGGAAATACACCCTGGATAGGACACCTGTCCATCGCAGGGCAGCATGTACGCACACATTGCAACTAAGAGAAATTTAGAGTAGCCACTCCACTGGCATGTTTTTTGGGAGGTAACTCAGGTGGACATTGAGAACATGCAAATTGTCTCACAGACATTAACCCGAGCTCAGGATCGAATCAGGGACCCTGGAGCTGTGAAGCAGCATCACTGCCTGCTGCACCACCGTGCCACCCCTCTATACATTCTTTTAAAGAACAGACAACATTTGTACTGCATTTGGTTGGCTGACCATTGTATTAATTTGTTATTGTATTAATTAAATAATGATAATTAATTGAATCATAAAAAATCTTGGAGTAAATTACTTATGCATTCGCAAACTGTATTTTTCCACCATGCTGTTGTTTAGAACAATTTATTTCTGTACAAATTACATATGTACATGATCACTATATGTAATATTGATTCAAATCTTTAAATTGATTATTGGAAGATATTGGTAAATATGTTAATTTATTGTGTTTTTATATTGTTCGATTTGATTATTTTTATCATCAACTAAAATGTCCTCAGAATGTGTGTGCACAGTGTTGCACTTTGGATTTTTTCTCTTGAAATTTCTTCCGTCAAACACAAGAATGTTACTGCTAACCCAAATGATTTAGATTTCTAATTTTGTAGGGCCAAACAAACCTAAGGGGAAGATGATGAGGAATAGTTTAGTGAAATTAAAAAAAAAAAAGAAAAGTGTGAGTGCAAATATGGGTGAGTGTGTTATATATACTTTGTATTACAAAGTAAATATTTATATATGAATGTTTGTGCCTGAGTCCCAGTATGCCTGGCCCTGTTTGTCACAATGAATCTCTTACTTCCCACATTCTACACTTTCCCACAACACCCAGCAATTTTCCTCATTCAGTAATTCTTGATTTAAGGATGTCTTTAGAACATTTAGGTGTCTTTTGACCCATCCGCCTCTATGGCAGATAACAAAAATTGTTTTCTTGTATATGTGTATTCTATCAGTTACATAATGTATCATTATTTTTACTTGTACCTCGGCACTTTCCATATGACTGAGATTAAAACTGACTGAAAAGATATTGACTCTTTGTTACTCCAGTAAATATACCTGTATTCCACAAATAAATCGATTAAAAAATCAGAAGAAGGTACAGGGTGTGGTATGATCTTTGATTTCTCCTATTTAATGAAATATTAAAAATGAATATTAATTTGGATTAATTAATATTAGTCTATGGGCTACAATTTTTGTTTGGGAGGTTTTACAACATTTCAACTTCATAAAACACTTTTTTTTACAGTAGCAGTGAAGTTTTATTGATTTAGTCCTGGTAATATTCTCCTCCAGAAATCCTTCACAGAACCATGGTATCACCAGCTGACAAGATCATGTAACAGAAGACTGAGCTCTTATTGTGTGCAGCCATGCTCTTATTCATGTATTTGGCACGTTTTGGATTTCACATGATCCTGCAAGCCATTGCTCTTCCTGTTATCACTACAACACCTGTTTGTTAGGACAAGAGAGAGCATTATCTGGGTCTTTTTTTTTTTTTGGAGAACATTACACCAAAACCACTACACGTGCATGTAAACACTTTATGGCCATACAATAGATATATTCACTGACAGGCAAATTATGCAGTGGATGAACAGACTGGTGCTGATAGTTGATACAGTAACCTACACCTCTGTTTTTCTGATATATTAAAGAGGTGTTTGCTGATCTTAAGGGGAAACTAAAATTGAGTGCTGGCTAGAATGAGATCAGTGACTGCGTCTCCTCAGACATTAGGGTTTTTGTTCATTCTGAGACATGGTTCATCCTCACAATGCCTCTTACACACAGTCTACTCTTTCCCCTATGACTTATGAACCAGAGTTTCCTATGCCAACACTGCTGACAGCTCTTTCTGAGCTTCTGAGACCACCACATGACAAATGTAATTTGATTAGGCTTCTCGTGTGATTCTGTCTGATTTTTACTCCAAAGAGATGTATGAAGGATGTGGTTATTGCAGTCAAGACTGTCTGGCTGTGTGGTTATACTGTCTGTCACTATTTGTGATTATAAAGCCAACATTTCCTCAAAATAACCACAAGTTAAAGTGCATTGGCTCCCTCTAATGGCTGCAGGGATGCTCACTAAATGAGATCTAGTTATAGTAGTTTTTCCACTTAGATACAACTTGGACTAGTTGGTTGCTTTATGCTATGTGTACAGATGTAACCATTGTGCTCTATGTAAGTGACTAGACATATTAAAGAATCACATAATGACAAGCTTGACGTAGATAAGTGCCTTCGTTTTTCTGTTTTTTTTTAAGACCTTGTCTCTTTCCCTGGGGTAATGATTAGGAAATGCAGTCGAAGGAAGCCACACATCCTTATCCACGTGCCAGAAACTACTGCTCTAAATAACAATGGCCTTGTATAAATGGTGTGAGTGCAGCAGCTTTTCCTGTGAGAAAACATACAGGCGAGGCAGACACAAGAGAAACAGAAAGAAAGAAGGATATGTGAATGTGGTTTGCTCAAGGGAGCAACTAAATAACGCTTCACTACTTTTCAGAACTGAAGTGCACCCTGTGAGTGTCACTATGGAGCACAGTACATAAGCACAGTCACTGTGTTATTACATATGATATATAAATGTTATGATTATATGCCATATATGTAATGTTTCTAAGTTACATATGAGGCTACATTTTGGTGCCAAAGCACTTAAAAAGTTGCTAGTAATCATCTTGCACACAGGATGGCTATGCAGGTCTGGAGGAACAAATGTCAACCGAAGCTCATTACCTTAGCTGAACATGTCGGGGGATTTAAATGTGGCGATTATTGGGAATATCCGAGTGAAGAAACCAGACTGACTTACTACCAGCCTAAGAGGAACCACAGGAAACACAAACCACACTAAAACAGGCTGCTCTAGACCGGAGTCAGCAATCAGCTTGGATAACTACTATTACATAAGTTCAACTCGTGTCAGCCCGAAACCATGACTGACTGCAAGCTAGTATTACTTTACTCTTATTAAATGGATTCTTGGGGGGATTTAGTTCTTAAGCCTTCTTCATTAATGGCCTTCATTATGGTCTTAGTGAAGGAAGAATCACAAAATAATCTGAACTTTTCAGTCATTAATTAAAACTTCAGGGTCTTGTTGGTGTGTTTAGATTTATCTACATCACTCATACATACATTATCTAGTTCTTCACTGTAGTAACTGAATAATTAAAAGCAGTTAATAATATGATTTAAGATGAATTATAAGATTTGACCAGAGGAGCAGCATGGTCTATTAATCAGCACTACCTATTCTTTGCACATGACTAGAAGCCCTGAGCTTTTCTTTCATTTGTCACTACACTCCCAACTGTAACTTTATCTGAATTAACACAGAGTTCAGTGATAACTCTTATCAGAATGCACTGAGAAAAGGTTCAAACTGTTCTTAAACATGATATGATCTCATGTTACACTCAGGAAGAATTGGAGAGTAGGCAGTGACAGTGACATCGAGGAGGTTAAAGGGGGAGAGCAGGCATTTGAACATAAGTAGAGCCCAGATGGATTGTATACTCACTGGGAAAATAGAAAGAAGAGATAGACAGCAGTGGGAGAGAGTGATAGAAACACCACTGACTACATCATATTTAGGCCTACTCAAGATTCAAGATTCAAAGGACTTTATTAATCCCAGGGGGAAATTGCTTAAACCTATTTATTATTATTTATTTATTATTATTAGAAACTTATGTGTATATTTATGTCTCTCAATGCTGATCTGTATTGGCTATTTTTATTATTATTTTTTAAAAATATTTCCAGTCAGACGACAGGACTAGATTTATAACTCATTTGAAAGTTGCTATCTGAATACTTTCCATTATTCTGCTAAATCACAAGAAATTCCATGAAGGTATGAATCACACACAGGGTTTAAATGCTGGGATTTTTTTTGTGCCACTCAGCAGAATGATGAAATCAGTTGAGTGGAAAATTTTATTTTAGATTATAACATAAGTCCAGTTAATAATAGGAAACTGTCGTTGTGTATAACCTCAAGAATATCTGTATCATCTTTCTCTCTCAGTGGTGGTTCATTTTCACCTGCCCAAAGCAACTATCAGGTAGCTGCTCTACACTTGACACCTGCTTGCTGTCTGAAGTGTTGTGTAGAGAAATGTTTTTAAACCACTTACAAGCTACAGCCTCACATTCGTCAGTTTAGCTTGGGAGATTCCCAGGCCGTCATTATGAGAAATTGCAAACAGCTGGCAAGAAGACATCATGGACACTCTCTCACTCTCTCTCTCTCTCTCTCTCTCTCTCTCTGACTGACTGAGCACAGACCACGATGTTCCTCTCAGCTACTCTGAATAGAAGAGAATCAGAATCAGAACACTAATGACACATTCCACAAGTGATTCAGAAGCCACCTTTAGCTAACGCATTGCACATGTGAAGCAAAACATAGGGCCACCATCGTTCAGGCAGCACAGAGAAGAATGTGACTAGCAGGCTGGTCCTGAGGCGGTGTGAAGACATTCATAAGCAGTCCAACAGGAGCTGTGGAGGCGCTCGAGACAGACAGGAATGCCTTTGAAGTGACACATGAAATTGTGAATACCCCCAACAGCTGTGGTTTTATGACAATGACAAATCTGCATAAAATCAGACCTAATGGTATGCCCATCCACCTTCTGGAGAGAGACAAGAATCCCTGTGCTCCTGCTATCCCAGTAGCCATCAGTGGCTGGACAAAGAGCAGTGGGAAATGGCTGGTATTCTCCTGGCCTTAGGCACAGCTGCTCTGATGAAAAATCCTCACTGGCAGTTTATAATGCTGAACTGAACTGTGTGTTTCACTTCAGTGAAATTTTCTCTAAAAAATTAAATTTCTTTCAATTTGTGACGATTACCAACATGTAAACAAACCTCTGTTCATTTTTCAGACAGAAGGTGGCAGTATTTTTCTTCCCGATGTCCTGGGAGTTTATTTGAGCAACAGGTGTGTGTGTGTGTGTGTGTGTGTGTGTGTGTGTGTGTGAGAAAGAGAGAGAGAGAGAGAGAGAAGCTGGTTTCATAACTCCATGAAGTGGCAGATAATTCATTTAAAAATAAGGAAAAATCCAGCTTTTTATTTGTTTGTTTGTGTTTGTGTGTGTTTTTTTTTTTTTTTTTTTTTTTTGCCTCTAGCACGCCTGGTATTTGAGCTCAATGACTTCTTGGCACTAGCGTAGAACCAGCACTGACCCACCACCACTACTACTACTACAGTGAGTTGCAGCTCCTTCCTTTCGGCACAGTGCACAGCAAAGCCGTGGGGAGATGTTTAGCCTCAGCCCGAGATTCTGCTCCAGACACAATGCAGAGCCAGAATAAACATTACTGCAGCATTCCTCCACCTGCACAAACCAGCACACCCTCCCTCCCACTCCTATAACATGTCCTCAACACAATAAAGTACACCATTCATTACACCACTCATGCTCTTTTTACAGCGAGACAAAAATGATGCATGATTGAGGATGGAATGGAATGTGTGCTGATGAGATTTATTTCATTTATGCTTCTTGTGGACCCACTGAGACATCAAACCAAAAGAGGGAGTAGGAGTAACCTTTGGGACTGAGGGACAGGAATGTAAAAGTTTCATGAGAGAAATGGAGCTAGCAGTGACATGGACACAAAAAGCTCTTGATTAGAGATAAAGACATGAAGTACAGACCTGAGTCGACTGCGCCAGACATTAATGGGACGCATGCAGTGAGCCAAGAGATCAGTCCTGAATCTTAGCCAATAATCACAAAAGCACACAAAGCACATTAGTAATGGTAGTAAAATATTAGTTATTTGCTTATTTTTGCTTGTGCAGGAATGGAATGTTGCAGAAATTACAATACAGTATTGCTATTTAGTTTTCAGCACCTTAATACAATTTAATGTCTTTAATGTTTCAGGTTTAAGTTGATGTTGTCTGTACAGCTGTGTTCTCTAGCCTGGTACATTCAAGCTAGTAAACGAGCTTGAGTTGTTTTTTTGTATCAGTGGATCAATTTGCATGATCATATCCTCAACAGTTTATTTATCAGCAGGCAAGCCTGTCAAAAAACTATTTCATAATGAATATTTTAAGTTAAACTAGCTAACTGGCTAACTGTAAGTCATCTGTCTTTTATATGACAGATAGTCAAGCCTTTTGAGTAACAAACTGACAAACATGAACTGAGCTGTGTGTGTAATTCAAATCAGTATAATTTTTTTTTGTATAGACATGCATTGGAAATTTTGTAGATCCACTATATACTTAATCATAATTTTTCATTTGAAATGAACCAATTATAAATAGTACATATAACAGGTTTATCCACCTTTATGTTATCATGGTTATACGGTAAATCCTAGCTAATCTGTAGCTTGCTAGCTGTTAGCTCAGGAAAAAGAGTATGACTGTTTGAGTGTTTTAGACTATTTAAAGTCTCCTGACATTATTATAGTGTGATCTGAGCAATTAGCTAAGAGAGGGCTGTAACTGCAATAAATCACAAAGAATGGGGTAAAATCATGTAAATCATGAAAAATTATGTAAAATAATCAAAATGTCAGAGAATAGTAGCTAGCTCGGTTTTCAAACTTTAAGACTTTCAGTGCCCGTATCAATTCTACAGGCTTGTATTTTCTTACAACTAACCACTACTATGTACAGGTTCTTGCTGCTCTTGCGATGGATACTAGTAGCCTTAATTGTCTCACGCTATATGTTTGGTGCAACAAAACCCTGCTTACGCTAGCTAGGGGAAGAACATGCAGGTCAGGGATGTACAAAATTATGAAAGAAGAAGATATTACACACACTCAGCTGACACAGAAATTATTAAAGTTAGTGATAAACAAAATCAAGGTGAATCATGGTCAAGAAATCTTTACCAAGCTGATCTAGACTGAAAATATCCTTCATGCTGTTCTGTCCTGGTACTCAACAGAGTAATAACCTACAGATATGCTTTTTATTACCAATGTTCAGACATGATTGTCAAAACAATCCCCAATAAACAATAAAATGTCATCACGAATGGAATTAATATATCGCCTGTGTACTGTCATTAAATCAGTGCACAGTACAAACTAAAAACTAAACTATATTTTGCTTAGTAGGTAATACTCTGGCTTAATAAAATCCTTTATTTTTTAACTAAACGGTTTATTTTTATGATGTATATGCTAATTATGAACAAATGACTAGCTACACTATACGGCCAAAAGTATGTGGACACCTGTCCATCACACCTAAATGTGGTTCTTCCCCAAACTGTTGCCACAAAGTTGGAAGCACACAATTGTATACGATGTCTTTGTATGCTGTAGCATTACAGTTTCCCTTCACTGGAGCTATAAGAGGCTCAAACCTTTTCCAGCATGACAGTGCCCCTGTGCACACAGCAAGCTCCATGAAGACATGGTTTGCCAAGGTTGGAGTGGAAGAACTCGAGTGATCTGCACAGAGCCCCGACTTCAACCCCACTGAACACCATTAGGATGAATTGTAATGCAGACTGCACCCCAGGCCTCTTCACCCAACATCAATACCTGACCTCACTTATGCTCTTGAGGCTGAATGGGCAAATCCCCACTCCAAAATCTAGTGGAAAGCCTTCCCAGAAGAGTGGAGGTTATTATAACAACAAAGGAAAACTAAATCTGGAATGGGATGTTCAAAAAGCACAAATGAGTGTAATGATCAGGTGTCCACAAACTTTTGCCCATATAGCGAACTTCTCCGAGGAAACAGATTAAAAAGGAATTAAAGTTGACTAGCATTAGTAATACTAGTAGTCCTTGGTAAATGATCTCTGAATATCCTCACATTAGCATGGTGGGCTGTGACACTCGAAGTGTGAGTTAGTGAATGTGTAGTGAGTGAGAGGCAGATTATGACTCACTCCCCACATGGCTAGTGTGTTTCAGATCTGTCAACTCACCATAAGGATGAGGAAAAAGGGAATTACTAAGCTTTCGCATGCTAACCTTCGTAACAACAAAAAAAGGGCCACCATATCCCCACTGGATAGTCACTTCCTCTGGAATCTACTGCGTGACTTACTGTGTGGCTGAGTTGTGACAGAGTATGTGGGGTTTGAAAGCATGACCTTTGAGTTCATCTTGCTGAAGTGAGAAGTGAACCATTTCACTCGAAGTGACACTGACTCAGTATAGTGCTGCCATGAAGATGAAGGATGGTAAGTCGTGCGCAGCATTTTGACTTTTTGACTTCTACATGATATTTATGTATATATAAACAAGATCTTACTTGTCGGTGATTGATAATGTGAATTGTACAATACATATTAAAATAGAAAACTTAGATTCCTGAGATAACACAGACAGATAGTCAGATAAATAGATATGTAGATAGAGAGAGAAGTCAAAGAGAGTACAAATAGTAATCCACAGCAATATGTTCATGTAAAATTATGCATTATGTAAATAATATAATACATGAACAAAATATTGCGTTTAGTTAATACAATCATACGATCATAAATTTACAAAATTAATTAAAAAAAAATCATAAAATTAAATTAAATTAATGAAATATGGACCATATACATCAGTGGTTCTCAAAATGGTGTCCAGGGACCCCCAGGGGTCTGTCTCTGTGAAACCAGGGGGTCTGTGATCTTTTAAAATTTATTTACAGTGGTGGAAATTAGCAAAGTTATTATGTTTATTTTTGAGTTCTTATAATTACTGGTCTATTAATCTGGGTTTACACACATGAATGGGTTTACACCAAACCCCAATAACTCAACAACAAGTAAGATTATAAATAATGTCCTAATGTGTTCTGTCAGTAGAAAGGTTAGGGATTGAAAGCTCTATGGCTCGAATACCTAGACAAAATATTACTGTACATATTTTAATAATGTTCATGAAATATATCTATGCTGAGGCAGTCTGGAATTAAGTTTCCAGTTACAGGGGTCTGTGGCTACAAAAGGTTTGAGAACCCCTGGTATACAGGATCTTAAAACTGGTTACATGGGTCTATTGTGTGTGTAGGTAAAGCAGAGCAGAAATATGTGGCCCACAGACCTCTGCGAAGGATCCACTCCCATGCAGCAGTGATACAGAGGAAACACGTCTACCCTCCTTCTCTGCCAGCTGAGTCACACTGGAGCCACAGTAAGAGTCCCACACAGCACAAGTGAAGTAGTCATATTATACCACTAATACTGAGATATGCTTCAGATTGTTACTGATTATGCATTACGCATTGACAGATCCATAATGAAAGAAAAAAAATAGATTTTGAGATGAGATTGCTACAGTTACATATTAGCATAAACACAATCACAATGTTTTCAGTGGGTTTTGGTGGTTAAAGTTAGAGTTAAATTAACTGATTAATCAATTAACTAAACGGTTGAATTGATTAATCAATCAATTAATTAATTAATTCATTCATTCATTTGTTAATTTTTAGAGTTCCATTTCTGTCAGTTTTTATGCATGATAGGCCTCAACTGATGTGACAGTTTGATTTCAAAACATTCTGTGCAGAAGACCATATTAATAATCTCTACTTCCCTTTTCTTCGGGTGTTTGAAAGAGTGCCGAGCTTTAAAGTAAGTTGTGTTCCTTTTTAGAGGGAAACTTGGACAGGGAAGTGTGATAGTCTAAAAGGGGAAATGCTGACATTTCTGAGCAAGCCTTTCCAAATGGTATTTTTATGAGGTGGCTTTAGGGAGCTTCCTGTTTTTGACTCTAAAAAGAGGATTGCTTTTGTAGTGTGTTTAAGACCTGAGCTGATTTCTCAGAAATGAGGAGAGAGTGATGTGATGAGTCACTGTTGCTTAAACTAAGATGTATGATTGAGCAGTATATGAAATTTATGGAGGGGTGTTTGGGAAATCAGCTGTTTCACCATTACTGCGCATTTCCTACTCTTCCTTCCCTGTCCTCCTTTTAAACACATTTTTCCGGTGAAGAAAAAAAAATTACTTTAAGACCCTTTTCAATTCATTGACTCCTTCCTTGGATTTTCTACAGAAAGGAGGCTAATACTCTTTATATGAGCTCGGGAAAACTTGTGACCCTGTGGTCTAATTTTAGCTCCAACCCATTTGGAGATCAGGCAGGCTGAGATGGAGGGAACATTATTGTGTTCCTTACTGAGGGCCATCCTAGATGTGACGCAGCACTGTTGTCTCTAAGCAACCACTTCAGATGCTTCGGAGCCACCTGAATTTCAATAGCAGTACATCAACTGTCTTCAATCCCTGAAAGGAATCAGGCAAAACAACAACAACAAAAAAAATCCCACAACAGATTATTGTATTGACATGCCACAGTCTTAATGTAGAGCGATACATACACACCATGAATTCTGTTTTTAGTAATATCTTCTATTCAACACAGTGAGAAAATGACAAAACTGCATATTAAGAAGATACATTTTTCAGCCATAGGCATGGTACTATAACATTTGCTGATCAAAGAACTTACTTACATACTTACACACTTTATGCTGTAAAAGGCTTCTCAGTGAATCACTGCAAAAGATACTCAAAGTTTGATTTTGTTTCAAGTATTCCTTAAAATTAAGTCTATTGTACAAGAAAAAAATTAAGTGGTACTTAAATGTTTTTTTTAAGTGAAATCACCATACACCCTTATTTATTTATTTATTTATTTATTTATTTTTTTTTTTTTTTAAACCAAATTTACAATTTTCACAAAGTTACTTGTCAACTTGAAAATCCTAACATATGGCAGAAATTTTGGAGATGTGTGAACAATAAAAATGGCATCTTTTTACACCATAAAGAGAATTCTTTAGCTCAACAATGAAAAAGCAGAAAGTACAGATTTGTACATCGTTCAATAAATGCAATTGCTTGTATTGTTAGTTAGAAGACAACCCCAGCTGTACCACATAGGCTCCTTTAATGCCATAAATGTCAATTTTCTATTCTGTTCATTTTCTCTGATATTTCCTCAAACATTTTGGTTTGTTCTTTGGAATTACTTTGCTATATAGCATTTCTCATGGCTCCAATTAGGGCTTTTTGTTTCCCATGTTTATGTAGTACAGCTATTGAAATTCTACAGAATATACAGTGGATTTAAAATGTCTATACACCCCTGTTAAAATTGCATGTATTGGTTATACAAAAATAAAACCAAGATAAATCAAATCAGATCTTTTTCCAATTTTAATCTGAAAAACAGACATTTTAGGGAAAAAAGAAAAAGAAAAAACTTGCAATAATCAGTTTGCCCAAGTATGCACACCCCTTAACTAATACTTTGTTAATACAGCACTTAATACATTGTTTTTGGGTAAGAGTCTATCAAATTGGGTAAGAGTCTATCTTGATTTAGCAATTTTATTCCACTTTTCCTTGCAAAAATGCTCCAGAGCTACCAAAGGGTGAGGGGGATCTTCTGTCTATAGTCCTCATCAAGTTATTCCACAGGTTTTCAATAGGATTTAGATCTGGGTTCTGACTGAGCCATTCCGAAACACTGATCTTCTTCATCTGAAGCCATTCCTTTGTTGACTTGTTTGTGGTTTGGGTCATTATCGTGCTGGAAGGTGAATTTTTTTTTCATCTTCAGCTGTCTAACAGAGGCCTGCAGGTTTAGTGCCAAAATAGGGTGGTATTTGGAACCATCCATAATTCCCTCTATCTTGACCAGAGCCCCAGTCCCAGCTGAAGAGAAGTAGCCCCATAGTATGATACTGCCACCACCATGCTTCACCATGAGTATGGTGTTCACTGAGTGATAAGCGGTCTTGGTTTTGTGCAAAATATATCTTTTAGAATTATGCCCAGAATGTTCTACCTTGGTTTCATAAGACCATAACACATTTTGCCACATGGTTTGGAGTAATTTACCTGGGCTTGGATGGTTTTTATTTTAAGCCATCCATCTCACTGCCGGTTTGCTTAGTTTTTGGTTTTAACTAATGCCTTACTGCTCTAGCAGAATTGTATCATACACTAATTAGATGCACCACAAACAGAAAATGGTGGCCAAATAGGTATGTTTTGCTCTAGGCCACATTTACAGGACGCTCTTTTGTGGCATCATTTCTGAGCCAGGAGGTACAGCTATTAGGCATCTGATGGCAGAAACAGACACAGAAGGTGTGACTGCCTGAGTGCCATCGTCTTTAGGGCCAAGGTCATCACGCTCAATGACTGGACAAACGTTTGTTCTGGTCTTTCATCTACAGTGCACCTGCCCTGCTCTTCTGTTAAGCTGTCCCAGTGAGTTATGGTATAGACTGAGGACGGATAGGCATGAAATGAGCAGAACAAACATGCAGAGGAATTACACCCACATTAGTTATGCTCTGTGGAATCCAGTGAGAATCAAGTGAGATTACAACTGCAGGATACACAGGCAATTAGGAAGGATTCTTTTACTGTCTGTTAGTGATGTTTCAGGGTTTTTTTTTAATATAAAGAAAAGCAAAACTTCTTCATATCTATATGTTTAAATTGGATTTAGATTAAATTATCTAACAGTAATATTACATGTGGAACCACTAAATTATTTTTCAAATTCCTCTGTTGTCATATCTAAAGATATCAAACAGTTTTATACAGAAACCTTTCTAATCCCAATTATTACAGTAAGTAAAGTGGTTGGTTAAGAGTTGCCAGGTCAGAAGATTTCCTCCAGAATTAGGATACTTTTAATTTGTTGCTGCTGGATGATTTGTTTTTATCAGCAAGTTGAGAGTTGGATGTTGGATTAATAATATCAGTACCAAATAAGTAAGCTAGAAAGGCTTTTAATGCAAGTGGGCTGTGGTTATCATTAAAATGTGGTGGATTAACAGGTGAAGTGGTGCTGGACCTTCTAATTCTCATATATATATATATATATATATATATATATATATATATATATATATATATATATATATATATGTATATATATATATATATATATATATATATATATTTATTTATTTCTAATATATGTTAGAACATGGGACCATTTTAGTACTTTAGCAGAAGAACTGTGTAAAAAAAAACATGGCTTCAATACAGTTTCATAAAAAATATACTGTATGATGGTACTTTGAAAGTAAATACAAAGCCACCCAGCGTGCATCCCTTGCTCTCTCACGAAGCATCTGCAAGCTGATTACAGGCCTGATAAAAGCTGCTGCCATGTCTCTCTCTCTCTCTCTCTCTCTCTGTCTCTCTCTCGCTCCCTGATCACTGAGTACTATTTAAGTCTTGGACATGGCACCATTGCCTTGGCCACAGATGCATTTAGTACACGCTTTAGGGTTTGAATCTCTTACACTGTTTATTTGGAAATGGCAGGATAATCAGTGTCAGACTGTTTCCTTGCGTAGTCTGCCTTTTATTTTGCGGTCTGGAGACAGAGAGGGGTTTATGGTGTAATGTGATGGACATTACTGTAGATAAGCTGTAGCAAGGCCAAGGTGGAACTGGATCTGGGATGAAAGTAGAGGTCGGCATTTTGAAGATGTGCCTAAACACAGCGCAATGCCAGTGTGCATGTCTGCACATGTGTTTATATAGAGCAACTTAATAAATGGTCATTTGATACTTGAGAGAATTAAAGAGGCACTGTTCCCATCATTAAGAGGTTAGCTGGAGTTACCAAGCCAGTTTGCGGTTTACCAGAATCTAAAAACTAGGTTAATATAAACTGAAGTGTACTTTAGGTCATCTCAGTAGTTCCTATTTTAGTTACTTTAAACAATTTAAGTATATCAAGGCTCACTTAACAAGCTAAAGAATGTCACAACAACCTGCATCTTTGTAACAGATCTGCTGGCTTTTCTCAACACTTCACTGCCAAGAGCTTAGCTGAGACATTCGTCTACAGGCTGTTACTCTGGCAGGCCAAATGGCATAAAGGACGAAAGGAGGGGTGAATAGCTGATAAACAAGTGTGCACTAGTGACTTGTGGTACGACTTCACCACAGGAGACTGAGGCACAGAATGTTTTTTGAACATCTCAGTGACTTGACCTATGATCTATGGTCTGCTCTTCAGAGAGATCTGGAGCGGCAATTAAAACAAATGACCAGGAACTCCCACAAGAGGGCTGCTTGCTCAGCGTGGTATGTCTCTGAGTTTAGGGGCCAAGAGGAAGAGCCAGTATAAATGGGGGAGGATACGTAACCGAAGGTTCTGTGTGTGTGTGTGTGTGTGTGTGTGTGTGAGAGAGAGAGAGAGAGAGAGAGAGAGAGACAGAGTGAGTGGATGTGTGCTACAGTGTTTGAGTGTGTGTGGTGCTTGTGTGTACTATTTGGCATGACCATTAGCCCTTTCACGGATACACTAGTGATGAAGGAACAGACCAGATTACAACATCCTCTGAGGACATCAGCTGGAATTCCTGGATCATTTTCCAGTGATATAATTCTTTCTTGGTGCTGCCTTGGATCTCCTCATGGTCAAGCACAAAGAAACATAAGACTCCACTTCAACACATCCTTCATATTTTTGGGTTGTACCTTCTCTACCTGTGACATTGTTGCAGCTATGAGGAAAGCCACAGTGGGAGAGATGGACTGACTAGAGAGAAGTGACTAATTAAAAAAATAGTAAATAAAATATTTTGCAGCTTTCTGATACAGGTTTCGTATTTCTAAGGCAGGGTAAGTGGTGATCTATAGGTTCTGCAGTCATAAATCCTTTCACGTGCACAGAACTTTTAATGATCCCTGACTGAAGATTAGTTCTCTACACTCAACTAGCCCTGGGCAAGAACACACTGTGTTTTGTAAAGGCATGCCTGACATTGTGCAGTAAATAATATATAAAAAAAGTATAAGGAATGTACTATATATTGTAGTAGGCCATACTTTAATTTCACTTACGGTACACAAGCCATAATAAGACAAATGATATTGCTGGCCTAAGAACAGTTGTTTTTCCCCTTACATTTGGGTAAGCAATTATATGGTTTATACTAGAGTCATTTTATTAATTGAGAATTTAATTAAATATTATGTTACATCAGGAGATTTGATATCAGTCAAATGAACTATTATTAAATCAAATATTTTGTTAGATTAAGATTTATTAATTAAAACAGTTACTATTACAGACAAAATCACATTTCAAGACAGTAACTTATCAAATTATGATGAGGTCCAGGATAAAAAGATATTAAGTTAGACTTTTCATACAGGACAGCATTACTGGGAAATTAACCTGAAACATATCAGATATCATTATGAGGCCTCTGTGTTCCTGTGTGTGTGTGTGTGTGTGTGTGTGTGTGTGAGTGTGAGTGAGAGAGAGAGAGAGAGAGAGAGAGAGAGAGAGAGAGAGAGAGCATGTTTTTCTTGGTTTTTGTGTCACATTTGGCCGGTTCCCACAACGAAACAAAAGCAGCAACTTACAGTTAAAAAAAACTAAAAGAGACAAAATGTCTCCTTTTGGTTACTGGGGTTTAGGTTAGGTTTAGATTTATGTGTAGTATAGCATTAATTAACTACATTAATAATTATGTCAGTGCCCTGTGATGGGTTGGCACCCCAACCAGCATGTCCCCCGCCTTGTGCCCCAAATTCCTTGGGATAGGCTCCAGGCTCCCTTGCGACCCTGTGTAGCATAAGTGGTACAGACAATGGATGGATGGATGGATGGATAATTATGTCAGTGGAATGTCTCACAAGTAAAATAAGACATGCTAGTCAGATGTGGGTTTATTTATTTATTTATATCTCTCTATGGGATAGCATAATGCTAGTAATATGTGACAATTTTGACTTTTTTAAAATAAAAAAGCTCCAGAAGATTTCCTTTTGGTTATTGAGATTAAATCCTCTTAAACTTCCTAGACCAGAATTACATTACTTACTCTTGTTACTACTTAGTTCTTATTAGTTTCACTGTAGTTGGTGAATAATTCATATTAGTTCCTAAATAATATGCTTTAAGGTCAACAACTGAATAATAACCCAGGATTTTAATGGGCTATTTTAATGGGTTAGTGGTAGGTGTAGGCATAACACTATTTAGTTATGTTAATAAAAATGTCAATGGAAGTATGTCAGATAATAGATATAAAAGGTAATAATACAAGTGCGTGTGTGTGTGAGGTGGGTGTATGGTTGCCAATAGATGGATGTTGAGATTATCCTGTGATAAGACTACAGATTAAGTTAGGGAGCTATCTTGGCACTGAACTATTGAAATGAGATCTTATTTAATCAGTGCTGCAGGTTGACTTCAGGCCACATGAACGAGGTCTGAGCTGAATGAAATGAACTGAATTATATTGATATGCTAATCTCTACTTTTATTCTCAGGTCATATTTATAGCCTCCTGTATTAAGCTGTGAAAATGAACTGGAGTCAAATTAACTTTTAGCAACCTGAAAGACTCCTGTTCATGGTAACTGCCCTGATGAACAGATACAAAAATCAATATGTGCCACATTGTCCGGTGAGTGTCTGAGTTGACATTCCAAAACATCCACAGCTGGCTTGCTTGGCTGCATGCCATCATGTACTACCATCAGCAGAGTGACTGAGCTCAGTGGGTTTGAGCTAAGGAGAACTGGAAACTCCACCGAGTCCTCTAGAACCCTGGAAATATGCTGTTTCTGTTTTAAAATGTCACCAAAGAGATCTGGTAGAACGGGAATACAAAGTTATGATTTTTAGGTTTTAGGCGTCAGATCAATATGCTCCAGTGGTGGGGCAGATTGATCACTAAAGATTTGTGTGAACTGGGCCCATCCCCACAGTGACACGCATCACTTTGGTACTATTTATAGAGGCTAATCAACACACACACACACACACACACACACACACACACACAAAGAGGAAGATAGTGGGTTACATATACGAGGACATTTCAATTAAATTCTCACAGCTTTCTGATCTGTAGCCCAGGCCCTTTAATCGCTGAGCCGCTACTACCACCACTCGCCTCTAACATCCTACAGGGAACAGTGACTAAAGGAAAAATGGAAAGAAAGACAATGCATAGGTTTGGCTTGTCTCAAGCCAAATGCAGTGAAGTCAGAACGCAACCGCTGATCACAATGCGATTAACAGACATGAGTGTTTTTATAATGATTTGGCTGGCAAGCTGAAAAGTGTTAAAATCTAATGGATGCACGTCAATGACTTAGATTCAGATAAAGCAAAACAATCTATTCAGCTTAGGTACATCAGACAGCCCAGGTGCATCAAGAAGTTTTCTTTGTGTTACACAATTGTCCTACATTTCCATAACATCTTTGCAAATATTCCAACTGATCATTAGTGCGGCATCTGAAAAAAGTGCTTTCTGTGCATTATTTGATCCGACCTGTAAAGTGCTTTCCAACTCACCCCAAACATCTTGCAGGAAATACCGACAGGGGCCAGACAGTGTAACCTAATAAAGCTCCAGTGCTAAATCATTAGAGCGGAAAGCCACTCCCATAATGTAGCCAGATGGAGGCACTAATTGGGTTTGGACGTGCGGTTTGCAGCACTGGTGCCTTTGTGCTTTTACGAGGCTGGCTGAGTGGCCGATGGAGAGTGATGCTGGGCTGAAATAGCAGAATTACACTATGGGCTACGACCTGGGTTGCTCTCTGTGTGGACCTGTTGGATGGCGGGGAAGGGGGGGTGGGGGTTGTGTTGGGGGGGGTTGCGTAAAAAGAGAGGAAACTGATTTGGGAAGGGGGATTATTTAACACATGCAGGGGAAGGGTGAGGGAGAACTGATGCAAGTGTGTTGAGGGGCATGAGGAATTGCTAGCCTGTGTGTCACCAGGTATCAAGGGAAAATATTTTAATGATGCCACAGTAAGAATTGCTGCATCATAAGCCTTGCTAATGTCAAAAAAGAGAGCTGGGATGCACCTGTAACCAGGTACCCAAATGGAACTGAGTTCCCTTGCTATCACCATCTGTGCTGTCAGCTGCAAATCACCACCCCAAAGACAAATGATGAAATTCAACAGAAACAATACACTCGTTTACTTATGTACATGTAACTAGATGATTAGAGGTATGCACACCCACACAAAGACAGAACAGACATACGTACATTACACAGTCCCTCATGTAAAGGTTCTTATTCCAATTATTTCTATCTACAAAGACTTTGGGGTAGAATTAGAGCCAAAGAGATGGCTAGAGCGACTCTGTAATGTGAAGAAAAACAAGTGAGCAGACCTTGATGCTGACACATTCTCTCCCACACAGCTTGGTCATCTACAATGGAGAGAAATTCTCGCCCTCCAGTCTGATCTAATTAGCAAAAAAGCAATATTTTAGCACCCTGAGGATGTCTAATGCAACATGGCCTTTCAATGGGTTGATATTAGGATATTTTCTGAAAACAAAATGTGCTGAGCTTTTATCGAGTGAATATACATGGTATTTGGTTTCCTAAGAAAAATATCTCTAATGCGCTGAAAGTGTGTGTGTGTTGCTGAGTAATTGTGTACCAAAGAGCATCAGACTGGCAGTACTAATCCTATAGCATGGCCTGAGTGCTGAATGTGTGAGAACAACATCCTGATTTATAGTAGATACATTTTGTGGTAACCTATGACATTAAAAACTGAGGCAAGATTTCATTTTAGTTTTGAGTGATAAGGCACAAGACACACTACAGCGTCCTTTCCATGATACATATCTCTCACTCCCTCTTTATAACCCTACAATTGTCTTGTATTTAAATTTGGAAAGGATGGAGGGGGGCTCTTGGGGGCTGTGATGAGTTAACCTGAGGGAGCGAGAGCAGCACCAGCTGGCACACTGACGCTCACACTTAAATTGTTTAATAGGACTACAGTGAACAAAGGCCACCTCTGACGCAGGAAAGCTATAACAGGCTCTTCAACCCCTTTACAGCCCATCAAGGCTGCTTGCTATTCAAACAAACAGACACACACACACACACACACGCTTGCATGCATGCACACACACAATTTCCTAGCTTTAGGAAAGCAAGCAAGATTTGGAAGGACAATATAAATACAAAAGTTAATCAAGATTAAGAACAGTGACAGTGAGTTGCAGAATCAGTGCTGTAGCCAAATCAATTCCTCGGTTGAAAATGGTACACAGAGGGCTGTAAATCCTGAAATGAAAGGCCACAACCTTTTGTCATGTCTGATTAGCTGATATGCATTTGATGGTGTGCTATTTTTGTCAATGTTTAACCCCTGGTTGTTCAGTCATTGATATTTAAATAAGCATGTTATTTAATAATTATTATGAATAATAGTAGTTATGAGAATAGGGAATGTAATTCTGGACTTGCTGACTGGGCCTGGGGGTTAATCATGGTTAACTATTTTCTATTTTACACAAACCCTTAATCCTCATTGCGATCAAGCTAACATACAACACACACAAGAATAAATTATTTTTAATATGCAGTAGAGTATGTGGATAGGGATACTACCCTTAAGTAAAATGTTAAACACATCTTAAATATTCATACTTACATTATGACATTCACATAAAGGTTATTTCTCCTTTAGTTCTTTTCCAGCGCATCTTGTCTAGACAGCTGTTATGAAGCATGGTCAGGAATATTTCAGACTCAAACATGTATTTGTGCTGTTATTCAACTGTATCACATCTTTTCTATGGGCTTGTTTTCCCACATGGAATTTTTGTCTACATATATAACCAAGCACTGTTAAACTATGCCCCAGTTAAATGATAAATCAGAATACAAAAGTCCATAAAAAACACAAAATACTTTGCTTCTCTAAATTAATGGAGCCTGATGAAGTTATTGCTGGGTAGTATGCACAGTGTGAGCTCCACACTTTGTGAGCTAGTGTTCTAGTGTTTGGACAGATGGAGGCTTTGGGCACTCAACTAGTGAGAATTGCTAGAATCGTGATCTTGAATCCGCCTGCACTGACGCTACTGATGCTCCAACATGCTAACAGGTGCTGGAGACATTAGCGCTGAATAATCATTAACCACGATCAAGCTGGCCTTAGTCACATGAGGGATGTGTCTGTGTTTGGTTTTACGAATGATGATAATACTACAGAGTATAATATATTTCAACATAAAAATAGGATATTACATATTACTACTTCCAACATACTATATCTTGAATCTTTTAATTTGCCACCTGTATGATTTAAACTTACATATTACGTGCCACTTCAGTGGACTGCTCATTTCTTTTTTGAAGACTCTCATCAGAATTCCTTACTGTCATTCATCGACCTAATTCACCGTTGTCTGTATACAACCACAGGCATCATTTATAAGCTGGGGATGCATGTTTCATATAATACCTTCTGGCAGGAACTGATCACTTAAAAAATATCAATTTAGACCTATTCTCATTCATTCATTCTTCTTTCATTCCTCAGGGTGATAACTGATAAAACTTGTGTCCAGATAGCTATAAATGAACATAGCTTGAGCAAGTTTATATCAGGTTTCTTTCCCCATTTTTATCAGACTTGGCGATATGATCACATTATGGGAAATTTGAATAGAAAGAGCGAGCTTTATATGGCTGTAGTGGTCATTATAATACCATTTTATTCAGCATGCAGCAAAGACTTGATACTTCATGCTTGATACTGGTGAACTGATCACTGCTTTTCATCCCAGAATACCAGGCTGATTTCCTTTGACACTAGTGGAATTTTCCTGTTTGCTCATTTCCTTGATGAGTACAAATAGCAAAATTGCCAACGTGTGACAGTGACTTCACAATTATAGCCTATAAAAAGTCCTTGATATATCACACTCCTTCACTTTCCAATCTCATCTTTTTGAAGAGTTGAAGAAGTGGATTCAAGATGCTAAGTATAGCATTCTATCATTTGTTTCCTGCTAATTTTCTTATTGTTAAATCTGCACTGTCAAAGGAATGGTCGTTGGTGCACACCTTGTGTGAAAGTAATCATAGTGTTTGACTTATTACTATTCCCGCCATTCACTGTGTCACTGTGTTCACTGTGTCTTTAGAACAGGTCATTGAAGCCTGTTGTTTATTTTGGTGTGTATCAGTGTTTCATAATTTCATAATTTTGTGAATTCATAACATGTAACTACTCCACAGCTCAGTGAAATGTAGAATTTAGAGGAGCTTAGTACAGCTGCCTCACATACAGAGGCAGACCTTGATGTACTCTCAGTGGCTGCTTCTCATTCTCTAAACCTGAAAACTCTGCCAGAGAGCGCGGATAGCCCGCCACAGACAGTCTGAAGATCAGAGTATAATGCCAAAATGTGGCTCAGCAGCAGCAGCAGCAGCAGCAGCAAAACTGCTGCAGACTGATATTAAGGCTGCCTTAGAGAAACTGAAGCAGGATCTTCCACTTGAAGCCAGTTGAAACTGCAACCTACTGGCTGTGATAGCAGATGAAAAAGCACTAAGATGGAGGCTATGATGCTAAAGGTGTATGTAGAAGCATTTTGCATGTGACAGTGGGTACTAATTGATTTTTCATCTCCGACATTCACGCAAAACAATGGTCCTACATTGTTAAACCTGGACTTGCTGTGCAATTGTGCAATTGCCATATGCGCCAATGGAAGATGTGGATATAAAATCAGTCTGGCCAAGAGTCTGCAAATTGCACGCATTATTGGTCAGAATGGCGTTTATGTCAGGGACAGCAGTTTAAATATTTCACTCGGTGGTTGAATCCAAAATTCCTAGCAAAGATCTCTGCAGTATTTTAATAAACCTAAAAATCTATCCGTCCTTGTAGATGAGCACTATGTGGAAGTGACCTCCAGCTGTTTGTGTGCTTTTGTGAGCACAATAATGAGGTTAGCCCATTGGGTAAAGGAAGTCATCGCAGGTTAGTAGGCATCTTATTCTATTAAATGCCATTCTTTGCACATTATGGCTATATCCTGGGCAGTACTTCAAAATAGAAGTGTCATTTGCAGATAATTTTGGTGAGGTTTTTTTTTTTTTGCATGACTGCCCCTGTAATCAGTATCAGAACACTGATTTATTCTCATCCACAATATCAAGACCTAGAGCAATTCTTAATCTCAGTTGAGAAACATCCGAGCAATTTTTGCTCACTATTATTTTCATTTTCAATACAGCACAGTATTAGAATGTTAGCGGTGACTTAGGGGTTAAGGCTTTGGGTTGCTGATTACAAGGTCATGAGTTCAATCTCTAGCATGCAAACGCTTTCTGCTCCAGAGGCACCATATCATGGCAGACCCTTTGTTCAGACCCCAGCAGGGATAAGCAGTTCAAATAATTTCACTGTACTGTATTTGTATAAGTGACAACACAGTCTTGCTTTCTGTCATCCTCAATATGAGGGCAGTATCAAATTTTTTGTGTGATGCTAGTATAGTATCAGCACTACTTTCTGTATGACATGTTGCTATTATTGTCTGGTGAAGTGTACTATCAGAACATCGATCCCTTGTGACAACTTTGAGATATGGCCTTCACTAGTTCTTCAGGAAACCACCCTGGCAGTCCAGAACAAAAAGAAGTAGAATGGAAGGTTACGTACTGTGTGTAACTATGGTTCTATGGTGGATAAGTGTGATAGGCTACAAATGTGGGGTCATAGTCACAAGGTAACAACTTTGCTATTTGTACTCAGCAAGGAAATGCACAAATAGGAATACTAGTTCCGAAGGAAACTTCATTTGTCAACATATGACAAGTGTATCCTTGTGTTCTTTAGGGTAGCAAAATGAAGAGAGCATAAACTGTCCAGCTGAAACAACACAAAAACATAGCATCATTCCCCTCTAACCCCAATCGCTGGGTATGTGACAGAGCTGTTTGTACCAAAATAGGACTAAAAAATGCTAAACTTACAGCGCTAACATCCGGCTTCCTGTATCTTTTTTAGGACTGCTGGGAGATGCTCATCTCTCATAAATTCTTCTCTAATTATGGTATGATCCTATATTCTAGTTCTAGTTTGACTAAACTAAACTAAATAAATACACGTTTCTGAGGTGTTCTCCTTGTGTTCAGTTACATTTAAACTTCTCCTTCATGAAGCTTTATTTCAAAGGTCCAGTGGATTTGCATGGAAAAAGGTTGCAGAGTTGTCTCGGGGGCTGTACCTAATACTAATTAATGAATGTGTTATGACTGTCACAAATTTTATATTTATATAGTAAATTTTACAAGAACACTACATTTTGGCTATTTGTCTGAATAAAACTGAATAATAAGAAACTGAATAATAAGTTGGGAGTGTAAAATGTGTGTGACAGTTGTATAAGCATGAGGTCTACATGAGGTCAGTTTAAGAAGTCTGTTATTTACCATGGTCCTAGATGTATAAGGTAGTGATGTTTAAATAAAGTTTGACCCCACGCCCATCTTGCTGTTTTTAACAGACTTCTTAGACATATTTCTCCAAATGGGGACTCCCTTCTGAACAGCAACACTGACCTCATGTAGGCCGCATGCTTATACCATTGTCACACTCTTTTACACATTTTACACTTATTATTCAGTTTTAAAGCTTGCTTCATAATATTCAGTTACACAATGAATACACAATAAAACAAATGGGACAATACGTAGTTTTGAAAGTGAGAAATGTATGTCTGGACTTGATGGGTCTTTGTAGTTTAAGGGGTTAACAAACATACCAAACAACAAGGCCAGGCTGGCATGTAGTTTATCTGAGTGTTTTAATGATCGACACTATGTTAAGAGCATTAAGACTGGAGAATCTCTATTATTGCTTTACATGGCTTTTTAAATGTAATTCTGCAGAACTTTTAGATCACTATTTTGGACATTCTGTAGCCTATTTTAGATTTTAGGCAATTATTAGATAATTTTTTCTGCTGTATTATTATTTTAAACAATAGATATACAGAATAATTTAAGGATTGTTCATAATTTGCCAAAAATAATTGCAAAAATATTTTTCTCTGCAATGCTAAATATTTTGCCCTCAATATGGTCTGAGTTTCTGCACATAATCCATGAAAATGTCACAGCACAGCTGCATAATGTCAAGCAAAATGCAGACAAATTATATTTATCTCTCAAGAAAGCGGGTTGTGTGTCTTTTTAAGGAGGCCAGAGGGAAGTAAAGAGAGGTAAGAAAATGGAAAAAAGGAGAGTGATAGAATATGAGAGTGAAAGGGAGAGAGACATGCCTTCTGGCAGAGAACGAGGGGCCACAGCTGTGTTTGGTGTGGTATTTTTAAACGCATCAATGCCGCTCCAATCCCTGAGCCTCGCCTGATCTATTTATAGCCAGGGCTGGCCATTGTTCTATTTCTGTCACCTGTGGGCCATGCCACTGTTGATTCACATGCAAATGAACCTCCTCCTTTCCACAGTAAGCTGCTCTGAACCAGACAGAGCTTTAGAGCAGGAAGAGAGGAGTAGAGAGAGAAATGAAAATCAGAACACAGCTATGACTGCTTGACACACAACTCCACAGTTGTCTGTGTTCAGCCATTTTGCAGGGAAAAGCTGACAAAGGGACAGGGGAAGACCACTAAAAAGTAAACGGATAAACCCTTTTCTGAGGAGCTCCAGCAGGAGATGGTGTAGCCCCCCTGCTGATTCCCTGACGTGTGGAGGAGAAGTGAAAAGGAGTGAAGAAGATAGCAGGGGAGGAACTGTTCTTGTTATCGAGGGAGGAGTTGTCTTTCTCTCATAGTGTCACCAGTGAGGAGGAGGAAGAAGCGAGTGCTTGTGGTCTCCTGAGAGAGAGAGAGAGAGAGAGAGAGAGAGGACAAGGAAGGGCTGCTAGTGTGACAGGAAGAGTAGGGCAGGCAATGTGCCGCTGACTGGAGTATGCTACAGACCATTTACGAGGGTGACTCCTACTTCTCCAGCGACAGCTTTGGCAAACTCCGGCTGCCTCAGGAACCCCACGACAGTGACATGCACAACGTTAACAACTCAGGTGACTCTTGATTTTCTCTCTCTCTGAAATGCGTGCACTCTCTACTTCTGCACTTCCTGTTAGTGGAGCTCTTTAAACTTGTGTCAACAACAGCAGGGCAGTCTGACTAGTTGCTGGATTAACAGGTACTGCCCCTGTCATGTGCTTAATGACATGTGCACTGTGTGTCTGTGTTGCTCGTGGAGCTGTCCTGAGTCTGACTCGTATCTGGAAATAGGCTCTCTATTTAAGATATAACCCTGATTTGTTATAAATAGAATAACTGAGGCATGCAGTCTTGTCTAGTAATAGCACTGAACTGTAATGGCATGCAGTGTGGTAAACAGTAAGTTGTATTAAGAACTACAGCTTTTACAGGAGCGCTGAAGCAGAGACAGGAAACTGGTTGACAGAAATACAGTCGACATGAAAAGCCTGTAACTTCTGATATTTGTCAAAGACAATATACAGGTCTATTTTCAAGCTGGGCCTTTTTGCAGACATCATGGCATGAAGTTTTTCATCGCTTTATTGGATAAACTCTAAACATTATTTATTTCTCTATTTTTGTTATTTATGGTTTGTTGTTAGTTCACATACAGTTGTTGGCTCAAACCTATTACTATTTTGAGGGCTGCTAGCGTGTTCAAATTCAAATTCAAATTCAAATTTTATTTGTCACATGCATAACCATACACAGTACGACTTGCAGTGAAATGCTTTATACAACTGTTCCAAAATAAAATAAGAAAATATAGAAAAATATTAAATATAAAGAAAAGTATATACATAAAAAATATTTGAAGTTATTACAAAAAATTCTGGGAAATTCATAATATAACCCTGCAGTATGTTTATTTATTTATTTCTCTATCTATCGATCTATTTAATTAATTCAGGAGGTCAAGTGCAACTTCACGGCAGCCTGAGTCATTTCAGAGCATCGCAATGTTTATGTTACGTAGCACATTAGACATTTAGGCTAAAACAACAAACTAGGCTCTAGTTTCAAATACTTTTTTGCCAGAGAAACAAATTGTCATCCTTAATGAGGCTCCAAGAATCCTGTTGTAGGACAGAGCTAAATGATTTAGGGCAGTAAGGCTGAACTCTAAAATGAGACATAGGTCACAAAAAAGCCTGAGGATATTAACCTTAAATCCTTCAGGTAGCCTAATTCAGCATTAGCTTAGGCTAAGTAAAAGCTTTGGATAGGAAGCATGTATAGTGTGATACATGTGTACTGTATGTGTATGTGGTTTAACAGGCTCTTGCATGCAGCAGGCTGTTGCTTAGTCTGTGGGTCAGCTATTCTTAGACATGTTATTTTCAACTTCTGGCATTAGGGTGCTAAGATTAGGCACTACTTCAATCTGTTATCATTCCATCTCAAACCGCTCCTAATATAACCATACACTGGAACATATATTAATAGTGTTTTTTTTTTTTTTTTTTTTTTCTTGTCATTTGCTCTCATATGGTATGTGAATGTGTTGCTGTCAAGAAAGGTGCTTGTATTTATTTCCTTGTGTCCTTCTATCTTGTGTTTTTTGCTTGAGAATGACATGAGACTCTGAATTTTGACAGTTTCCCCTCTGCCATTTCATTCATTCTCTTAAAACATACACCAAGATGGTCATTTTATCTTTCTAGCAGTCCATCCGCTCAATATTTTTAGTAGTAATTATGCTGTCATACTGAAAGCAACAGCCTGATCTCTGCATAAGGTAAAATTACAAAGAAACTCAGTGGTCACACATAAAAAAAGTCTTTTCTGAGCCTTCTAAAGCTTTAAATAGCAACACTTTTTAAGCATAGTCAGTTGGGATGCAGTGTTGGATTGAAAAAATAAAATCAGTCATTCTTTATTTTGAACCCATCTCTCCCACTCAGCTTATGTGAATCTCACGCGGTTGGATGTGGAGCAAAACCACTCTAATTAATATTCTAATGAAAACACTCTCTATAAGTTGAAGACACTCAGCTGCATCAAAGAGAAGAAAATAAAAACATGGCTCTGACAGCCCTCCATTATAGTCAGAGGATAATTACTAATGAAGCTTATTATATTTATGACTTCCTGTAATTTGATGTTGGGCAAGAGTGGGTTCTCAAAAAAAAGAAAAGCAAGCAGGGCCTCTTAATTTATCACAACAATGTCATCTCTAAAGGCTGGTTTTGACATGTTTTTGTTTTGGTTAAATTACTTTCTGTTCTCCCCAGACCACTGATAATGACATATCACTTTCATCTTGAAGTACCTGTGAGCTGTTTGAGATGACAGGACCGGTCTGTTTCACTCCCCCTTCTCCAGGCTTCACATTAGATGTATGGCACTGGATGTTCTTTGACACATGATGTTCACACATCACTGCTGATAGATTGGTGATACCTGCGCATTACCTTCTGGTGTCAATGACAGCTTAACTGGTGTGACTTGTTTTCTTCTGAATTACTAAGGTTCATTATTATCCTATGACTATAATGGAAAGCTTTTTATAGACAGTAAAGACAAAAACCTTGATTCTTTCTAAATCAGACATCATAACAGTACCTTGGTATTAATAGTTGATCTGTGTTCCACTAATGGGAAATGTAACATTAGTGCTTATATCCTAGCAAAAATTATTTGTGTGGCTTTAGCCTTCTTTTTTCACTTTGAAGTTATAGGTCCTAAATTTGTCACCAGCCCAGCTCAAGTGTATGTGTGTAAACAGAATACACAAATGCCTACCATTTAGCAATTATTTTGCACTTTAAACCTCACATTTTGTGTTTTCCTCTATTATGCTAAATATTTTGATCTCAGAATAGTGCTACTATATAAGCCTCTGCTGAAATTGTAGTGGTGATGCTGTTTTAAACCTGCTCATCGCACAGCATATTGCCATCTTTAATAAGTGTTCCAGCTTCCATCTCAGACAGGCAGAAAATACTTTTCAGCCCTGCATCGTATATGAGGGAAGCATCACACTTAAATGAGGCTTGGGTCTGTAGATTTAGATTGCATTTTGATTAGGTATGCGACTGTGTGCTGTTTCTAAAGATGTATACGCTGTTGGAGTATGCTTTGTCTGTTTTGGAGGGTTTGATCATACTGGAGGATGGAAAAAATAATACAAGACTTGATTGACCTAGTGGAAACCGCTGAGTAATTCGTTACTGAGCAATCTTTTCCACATACACTACTAGAAAAAAGATCAAATCTAGAAATGTAGAAGATTATTTTGTTATCTCTTGGGGTGAACTCATAAATGTTCTACAATAGAGAGTTTTAGAGAGGATTCCAAGTCAAATCCTAGAAAGGTAAGAACCCTTAACTATTCAAAGAACAGCTTGAAAAAACCTTTTTTTCCCCTAAGAGTGTACAGATGCATAGAGAGTTGTTTTCTGAAGGAGACATTATGGAATAGCAATTTGTGAGATGGTGTCATAGTGTTTCCAACCTTTATATAATTAATCTTTCATTTTTATTGTAATGGATACAACATATTAGTTCAGTAGCAGTATTTTAGTTTCACTGGAAAGTTACAGGCAAAATTCAACACAGCTAAAGACTGTAGTATATTAAATGGTGATGTATTGCTGTATTTGAATCTTCCACTCATATGCTTGGCACAAAAAGAATTCAATATAAAATTCAATAATCATATTTGCACTTACCATTTGCCATTCTAGTATTGACATTTAATTTGCACACAGACTTGGACCTTTATGAATAGCTTTATTTAAACAAAAAAATCACTGACAAATTAAAAATAATTCCTTGAACTGCATAAATATATTTAACATGATGCAATAATGGTGAAAAAAAAGGATAAATATCACTTACCTGACTTGCCCCCCCCTCTTTAATACAGCATTTAAAATTACATTACTATTAGAAACATTCAAAATTCTAAGCTGCACTGAATCTGTGACGAAATGGATTTGAAAATGCAGCACATTTCACGGCCTTCAGCCTGCCAGTCAACCCATCAGGGCAGAGCCACAGCACATTGTCTAAAACATGGTGGCTGAATTCTGTGCACCATATGATCAAAATCAATTACAGATACATTAGGCTTCAGTTATGGTCTGTTTTAGACTTGCATTCCCTCAGCATACACAATCAGGTGAGTGTCACATTTATGTAGAATTGAAAAGACTTGGAAGTGCATATGTTAATCTCTCACAACAAATTAGCATGCTTTCATTTAGCGGTGTGTGGGAGGCTTACTAATGTGTGTCTGGATTTACCAGAGCCCCAAGCCTTTTATCAGTGTACTCAACAGTAATTTGAGACAGATCAGCGTGCAATTAAAGCCCTGACCAGTGACTCATGGTTACAGCAGTCACCCTACCCTTCCTAGCAGCCACTAGGGAGAAGTAGGGTTTGGCACGGTGTGGGATGCATGTCAGTCCTTGGTGCCAAAGACAAATTTTAAGCTGCCTTTCATAAATCTAGTGTTTACCAGTTGACAGTGCTACCTCGGTGTGACCCTTTTTAGTCAACCAAGCATCTGAAATAGTGAGTAGTAAAAATCAGTCAATACAAACAAACTAATAGTAACTCAGAAGGTTACATTACACTCACACATTGGGTTGTAAGGAAGAAATTGGCTGCCTAGTGCATTACATAAATTCAGCAGGGGACTCTAATTTTTGCCTGAGTTAAAATAGCTAGGTGGCCTCGCAAGTGTGATAGTCTTTCACACATTATCTATATTAAGGGTGTGCTCAGAAAAGCAGTTATATTTAACCTACTTGCTTGCTAATTCTGTTTGGTTTTTTCCCAGCATCAATTTGCATCAACAGCTCTTCTAAGATTTGTTGCATAGGGAATCATCACCCTAATGGCTTAAGGCCAAAAAAATAAAGTGTGTGTGTATGCGCACGCCGCTGAAAAAAGATAAACATACGTCACCTTCTGAGGGTGTCAAAACCAGGCGATATAAAAAGCACTGCTGTAATAGAGGACATACTGTCATAGGCTTGTGTTTATCTTTATATTATAATAGGAGAACCAGTAATCAGATTGACTTTTTCAAGGTCTTGGATAAGGAAAGTGTAGTGGGAATACAACAGTAGTTTGCGGCATTATGGAGTTTAGAGCCTTTCTCAAGGGCACAAAAACAGCTAAATTTAAACAATGTTCCCAATGTTCTGGCTGGAATTTGAATGTAGAACCCTAATCCACTGAGCTTTATCTGATCCCTGTGACTGCCCGTGGATATGCCTTGTGCAGAACATTGTGCTTGTAATGTATTCTGTTCATTACCGTATTCTACATGCTTGATGGTCTCAGAATAGCACACCTAAATTCTTGTTTTTGTGTTCTTTTAAAAGCAGACCTGGCAATGACATCAGTAGCTCGTTCTATTTTAAAAGTATGACCTCATCAGCATGGTTTCCAGACATAATGCATCTACATAATATAGATGCCAGACTTCCACATCATACTCATCTGTTCTGTAATGGCACAGTCCAGGTACGGTACGAGGCAGAGGGCTTGTGGTAATGAGTTAGAAAATAAAAAAAAAACTTTATCAACTAATGCCACTAGTTGAGCAGGAAGGCATACAGGTATGACTAAATGAAGGTGCATATCTTTTAATGACAGCAGCAGGGGTGGGGGGAGATGCAGAGAGACGGGAGATAAATGAGATATTACAGCTGCACGCAACAGGAAACAGCAGGTAACTGTGGCTATTTTTAGCTCCGCAGGGGCAGTGAGCCAGATGCCTGTGACTCAGAGCTGCTGCTCATTGGTTACATACAGGAGGGATGAAAAGACACAGCAGGGCCGTACTACTAAAGAGCCTGTTTATAAAGTGCTGTCACAGATCAGCCTCGAGCATTCCCCTATCATACCTACAGGACCAGAGCACTGTTTCCTTCTGAACTAAACGGGGCTCTTGACCCTTCAAGGAGGGCATGTTTCCTGAAGGAAACTATGATTTAAGTGCTTAACACCAAGAAAAGGGCCTTTCAAAGACTTTTATGCTATGAGAACCAAAACAAGCACATAGCCTGTGTGTGCATTTGTGCAGTGAGAGTATGCAGTGTGTGGGGGGATGCAGTTTTAATGATTGCATGTGCCTGTGTTTTGAGTCTTATCAATATAACACCGACCCCCAGGAGGAGACGACACACAGTGCCGCTCAATATCTTCAGGAAGAGTAGTCGCCGTTATGTTGTCCATGTTGCCATAGCAGCCTGGTTTAGGGTGGTGGATAGGGTGTGTGGGTTTGTCATAGCCCTAGCTTGCACCACTTGCTTTTATGTTGCTATTTATACCTGACTCGTCACTGCCGCATGCAGACATTTTTGACTGCGGCATTCTGAACAACAAAACAGGGTGCTGAAATAGTTTGCCAATAATGAGTGAGCTGCTGCTTGCGTCACTGCAAGTGTCTCACCTTAACAACTCGCATGGAAAAACTGGAGTGTTGCAAATAGTCTGGCTTATACATAGGCTACTGTAGAATCTCAATTTTTCAGTGACGACAGCAGATGACAGTGTTTGTGTCTGTCTTGTGTGTCTTTTAATATCCATACTGGACACTGCACATTTAAAGGAAGCATTTAAAAGATCTGACATTTCAGATGGTACTGGAATGTTTTTCAAATCTAAGTGTTTTATGCACATTACTTCATTGCACAATGTTTTTGGTGTCTTGCTTATTGATTCTTTGCATTATAAGCCATTAACTCTAACTAGTTCACCAAAGGTTACATAGTTTCAGTTGTGAAACTCAAAATGTTATCAGTGAGTCATTCTTTTAGATTTCAGCTTTGCATTTGACATTTCAAATGAATGCAGATGCGGGTAGATAAAAGGGACATTTACTGGCATAAAGACCAAACTGTATATATGCACACGAGCGTGTTTAGATGCCAACTTAACATCCATATGGGACTCCTGTTTGTTTGGAGTTTGTGAAACTACCATCTGTACTGTCTAAAATAATAGAGCTACACAAAAAAATTATACTTTATGGGTTGATGCACTACAGGTAACTATGAAAAACAGCTAGGAGAGTGTGACATTATTTGTATTCTTCTGTCTTGCACACGCCCCAGTCCAAGTTTGCTATGCAGCCAGGGTTTTGTTTGCTCTAGGGCTCTTTTTGTAAGACCCATATCTCGGTAATTGCTTATTCCCCCGCAGAGGAGGCGCGCAGCCGCAGTTGGTTATGATGCTTGTTTGCCTCATCCTTTCTGAGTGTGTCATCCAAGCTTGCTATTGATTTCCACTGCCTTGCCAGCTATTTATAGAGCTTCAGGGACCTGAGGGATGCCCTCTTGCTTTGTATCCAGCTTATTATTTGTAATGAGCCACAGGTTGAAGAATATAGGAGCAATCTTTCCGTAATGGTGAACGCTTGGAGGAGGGATTATGACTGGGGAATAATGGCAAGGCACACACAAACAGGCCATCCAACTGACAAACGAGGTTATAACACTATGTCTTGTGTCGGAGCCAAAAGGGGTCAGTGGGATGGCTGATGCTTGAAGACACCCTGAGCTGTACATCTTTCGGCTCATAGTAAGGAACTGGTGCTGTACAGGCATTAGTGCATTTGTGCTTTATATGGAGTAGCTTTTTTTCACTTGCCATTGTTTTAAAACCAGATTTATGCGTATCCATTCCACCCTCCCTTCTTTACAAATGTAGGATGCATGTTGAACTGCAATATTTTAGATAACAGTCTTCTAACTGTCCTCATCTCTCCTGTGCCATATTCTCAGTGGACATTAAGCCTGAAGTACCATTGGCTCTGGAGCCTGCGTCTCCACTAGATCTGCGGACAGAAGTGAGGATGCCAGCCCTGGGCTCAGACCCCAATGTGTGGGAGCGGCAGCTGCAGCAGGAGTTGCTCCTCATTCAGAAGCAGCAGCAGATCCAGAAACAGCTCCTTATAAACGAGTTCCAGAAGCAGCATGAGAACCTGATTCGCCAGCACCAGGTCCAGCTGCAGGAGCACCTCAAGGTAAGGACAAGACCCTGAGAATGCTGATGTTGACCTGTCCAGCCAAAAATATGCCCTAGAAATAACCTGTGGCTTATGACATATCTCTTCATATCTCGCTGTAAATACTTTTGGTTACACAGAAAACCTGTAGAAATTAGGTGTGTAACTAATAACTGGTGTATTTCTCAGCTGCAGCAGGAGCTGCAAGTGATGAAGCAGCGGCAGGAGCAGCTGGAGAAGGAAAAAAAGTTGGAGCAGCAAAACCAGGAAAGGGAACTGGAGAGACATCGGCGCCAGCAGCAGGTCCTAATCCTCAGGAGCAAAGAGCGGGCACGAGAGAGTAAGAGTTCAACTGCTTCTCATTACACTACACTAGCATGTCAATTAGCAGTGAACAGGTTAAGACTCTTTTTTCTAACTCAGACAACACCAAAGCCTAATCATCTCTCTGTTGGTGCTCTATCTTCATTTTCCAGTAGGGGGAGATGTTTATTCATTTGTATAATGTGAGTTTTAAGACAGCATGACAAATTTGAGATCTAAATGGTTAGAAAGACATGTCATTTATATGTACGTCATTTTACATGTATGTATATGTATATTTATGTATATGTATAGCTAAATAGCCAAAATCAATTAAATAATTAGCAAATAAGAGTTTTCCTGTTTAGGTGATGGCAGTTTCTTTTTTCCCTGCTAAAAATGGCTTTACTAAATCAGTGCATGTCCAGACCGTAATAACAGAGCGTATAAGCCACAGGATCATACAGTGCTATCCTTTGGTGTGACAGGTGCAGTGGCCAGCACAGAAGTTAAGCAGAAACTACAGGAGTTTTTGTTGAGTAAATCCACAAAGGACACAGCATCCAATGGATCCTGCCATACATTCACACAGAACTCCAAACTGTGGTTCACGTAAGTAAAGAAAACCTGACTTCTAATATCCAGGGGAACACCATGATTTCATTGTGGTCTATTATTTTAATGTATTATTGATATCTTTATTATTGATTTTATGCACATAAAAATTGTATTATGAATGTCATGTTGATAATAGCGAAATAATGTTATATTTACAAAAAAGAATATGGAGTCTTGGATCGTGTTAATATTAAGGGCTAAATAGTCTAACTCTAATGTGAAATTTGGCACAGTGGGACATTAGAATGATTTATGCCTGTAAGGTTAGTTAAACAGTTCAGTTTGTGTCTCCTTTCTGTTCAGGGCCTCCCATCACACCTCTCTGGAGCAGAGTTCACCTCCTCTGGGAGGAGTGTCACCGTCATACAAGTTCCCTTTGCCCTCCCTACCGGACTGCAGGGATGATTTCCCTCTGAGGAAGACTGGTAGGGCCAAACAGTGTTTGAAATGTGCATAGTGTATGCTTCACAATCATAATTAGACAAGATTTAGTTGATAGGTTACATATAGTATAGTTGCATGAGGTTACATATAGTATTTAAATTTATTCCTTTAAGAGATGCTTTTATCCAAGGCACTAGCTCAAGTTGCCACAGCTAAACATTTTCAGCATATGAATGCTAGTATATATTACTTACCTAATTCACCAGTGAGTACATATTGTCCCAGAAACATTTTCTTTGGAAGATTGGATCACAAAGTAATCATTCTGATGTGAATCCCAGTGAAATTCTGCTATATTAGGTTTGCTACTTTTTCATTCTAAACCTTGGTTTTACTTTCATCCCCAAAAAATGAACGATAAGCTCTAATGTGACCTCTCTATTAAGTTTCCTCTGAAATTGCAGTCCAGTTCATTTCTAAACTCTATGTACTGACATCAATGCTCAGTCTTGAGACATTGTAGAAAGGATATTTTACTCCTTTATCCTGGAACCCAGGAGGCGTGACACAGAGGTCTGTATGTGCATTACTTTAGTAATTAAATTCCTCCGAGTTCAGTTTTCCTGCTTACCGCCCATAAGCAGTAACATCACATAACTGCTTCACAGAAAGAATAAAGGTATTTAATTTCTCCTGAGGTATGAAAGCCTTCAGTTATTTAGAAAATCCCCAACATTTCACAGAATTCAGCTCAGGTTTGTTGACCCAGCCTTGGAGTAAGCCTCATGGGAAGTCAGCATTAACATGACTTATGGCTCCCTCTTGGTTTTGGTCAGTCGTAAGCTCTCGCCAAGACGAACAGTTCATAGCAGTGCCATGAGGTCACCAAACTGACATTACATTCCTTTCCCCTTGTGTCCATTTGAATTATGATGGTAAACAATTATACTGGTTAAATTACTTTCCCACATGGACTAGCTTTTTGTACACAATTTTGAGATCAGGCAATGGAGGTATAATCCCAAGTTGCGCAGGTTATTGAAACTAATCTGAGATAATTATGTCATAAACACAAAAAGAAAGAAGGGTGTTTATTGTTTTCAATCTGTTTATCCCTTCAATATATTTATATGTTGGCATTCAATATGTTTATCCCACATTCAGAAAAACTGAAAAAAATTGAATTTCAGAATCTGTTTCAGACAAATGTGACTGCTGTTCAGTACAAATGTACCAGTGCACAGTCCTACCCTTTACATCTACCACTGCTCCTTTGGTGAATATCAGTGTTATACATCACAAGGCGAAGTCATTACTGTGGTTCAACTGAAATCTCTTCCTGTATGTCTCACTTAAATCCGAATTTAGGAAATGTTAGGGACATGAAACAAGGTTGTAACTGGTTCTATGTCTGTCTCAGAAATACAGCTATGTGTAAATGTTTCCACCCCCAGTGGTTTCAGTGTCAAAAAATGAGACAGTACCTCTATTTTCCCATTTATTTTCCCATTTATTTTAGTTGAAAAATATTTTAAGAAATGTATTATATTTTATTTGAATCAACAGAAAAATTTGTAAAGTTGTTTTAAAAAAGCCAAATCTTACCACTATTAATATCTTAACATATAGTACACTTACTAGTGTTTTAGAAAGAACACTAATATGAAACAAAAAGGACTGGTTTTTGAGTTTCTGGATTACATTTACTCTTGTTTTTAGTGAAGGGTTCTAGTACTTTCCTGTGAGCTAACCCAATTTACTAGATCTATTAGTTGTACACAGGGCTATATTATTAGTCTCTTTTTCTTCCTGTGTGTCAATCAATCAATAAATAAGTAAACAAACAAACAAACAAATAATTAAATAAATCATGCTAATGTTAAACAACAATAATAAATAGACACTGATGTCATAGTGATTCCCTTGTTCTTACAACTGACAAAAGGAAAAGAAGATTGCCAGCATTTTTACAACTTTTCGCCTACTGTGTCTGGACTACAGTAATGCTGTTTTGGAGCACTGACACTGTTGTGCGCAGAAATAGCCTGGCTTAGTGAAAAGAGAAGAAATACCCTCTCTAGTCTTGACCCAATTACCAAAGATTTGGAGCAGGTGCAGCTGAGATGAAAAGGATTTGACTTGGTACATCTGAAACAGTGGATATTTTCTGAGCTTTGCACTAGACTATTCCCTATTGTGTTGCTGTAGTATTCCTCTGTGGATGCAGAGGGACATAATGTGTGTTATGCTAACTGGAAAAACTTAGAGTAACAGAGTAGCAGTGGTGGAGTAATATGGCTCATAAAAGTACAGCTGTTGCATCAGAGGGTTCACAGCCCTTGGGTGAGGACGGGTTTGTTTTCTTTGCCTAATGAAAATTATGTAGTTGGGATTAGTAATAGGAGAATGTGAAGCAGAAGATGGCAGTTCTAGCAGGAGAATGAGTACACAAAGTAAAACGTTCTCAAACCCACACAATATGTATAATCTGAATAATAATGATAGAGCAATGTTTTGCTCTAAAATCAGGTTCGTGTTGTAAGAATCTGCCCACCTGCCAGCATGTACTCAAACTTTAACAGCAAACCAACACACTTTGAAAAGGGAACTTGCATGTTGAGTGGAGATAATATAATAAATTTGGCACTCTGTGTGTGCAGCATACCCTCAGGCAGTGCTTTCAAATGCAATAATGTGATTGATTTATGGGCCTGTTAAACTCCTGCCTCATACATATATTCCTGTTTGTCTTGGCCTTTGGCTCCAGGCGATGTGTCAACTCTGGGTAAAGTCACACAGGTGTTGTGTCTGTCACTGAGACTGTGTAAAGCATTTTCCTCTTGCATCACAGTCCCGGCCTCCTGCTGTGACCTCAACAACTAAGCCCCCATCTCTGTGGTGATGGGAAGCTGTTCCCGTGGTGACGGCTTGTGATGTTAGGTAAAAATAGACAGCAATAAGAGCAGCGTGGGGTAGTAGGAGGATAGGCAAAAGCTCCCTGTGGATCACTTCAGGCTCAGGATTTACATCCCATTACTGCCCTACTGGATGGCACAACCTGCTGATGCTGCTGCTACAGCATATGATGAGAGCTGTCTAGCATTGCAGTTCGAGCATATCTACATATGTCGCTTCTTGTTAAAAATGCAGACTGAGAGTGTTTTTTTACATATAGGTAATCTGACACCTTGAAATTATGAGGTTTATATATATATATATATATATATATATATATATATATATATATATATATGTATATATATATATATATATATATATATATATATAATCTGACACCTTGAAATTATGAGGTTTATATATATATATATATATATGTATATATATATATATATATATATATATATATATATAATCTGACACCTTGAAATTATGAGGTTTATATATATATATATATATATATATATATATATATATATATATATATATATATATATATATATAAACCTCATAATTTCAAGGTGTCAGATTACCTATATGTAAAAAAACACTCTCAGTCTGCATTTTTAACAAAAAGCGACATATGTAGATATGCTCGAACTGCAATGCTAGACAGCTCTCATCATATATATATATATATATATATATATATATATATATATATATATATATATATATATATATATAATTTACGTCACTGAATAAATTTTTGAATTTTTACACCAAAATAGAGGCTCAATATTGTAACACTGAATTGGCAGATTCTGAGCTATAGCTATAATCATTGATTATGCTGCCTATCAAATGATTAGGGACACTTTTTAAATGAATTTAAATTATGTGCAGTTAATTATTATTATTATTATTATTATGATTATTAATAATCATAATAATAATAATAATAATAATCAGTAATATAGCATCTTTCGTACAAAAAGCAGTTCAAAGTAAAAGAATAAATGGATAAGGTAGCATTTAAAAAAAGAAAAGCTAAATTAAATTAAAAATAGAGAAGGGGAGAGGAAGGAGAGACTCCTTACAGGCTAAAAGAAAAAAAAATCTCAGACTCTGAGACCCTTGCACAGAACTTGTTATCATAAACCAACGAAGAATACGTTCATTTATTAAAAATAGTTCTAAAAAGGCAGTATATATTTAGTACAAATATGGCAACAGGTGCCCACACTAATCTGGACTTATTTAGCATCCTGTCTTACAAGATTCTAAAAGGGACTAAGAGAAGGATTTGCCTACAGTAAAAAAGTGCAAATTTGGCTCTGTGTTTTTGCTGCTGACTGTACGGGGGAGTTCACTACTCTGTAACACTACAGTGCATGTGGGTGAGAATGACTTTCCGCTGACTCACCCCATACTGCTCCCCAGCCTTATGACACAGTTCTCTGGAGGAGCTTACTTACTATACAGTAACATATTACTCATGCTGTATTACTCATATAATCTCACGCACAGGACAGTTACGGAAAATGGACTCTTTTTTCATATCTTGTTACATAAACCTCATGTTAGGTGAATGTGGTGTGAATAAAATACGCATGTAGATCTTGAGACTTTAGGATTTACGGACAGGAATGTGAGCATGGTGTGAATGTTACCCCAAATACTGCCTTTGTTTTTGTTTTATATTAAGTGCTACTACTGTATTGGGTTTTGGTCAAGTCAGGGAGCAGACCTTTCCACTTCATGTTGCTCTATCTAATTTACTCCAGATGATTGGAAGTAAGTTCCAAACCTGTCTCATTTAATCTCCCAGAGCAGCCTGTGAGAAGTGCCTGCGCTGTGAGGTTTCTAACACCTTTGATGCAACTCACAGATTCTTTTCTCCGTACATTTTTGATCTACCTCGTCTTGGTTACAATAATGCACAGCTGCAAACACATAAGAATATTGCTCTTTTCTAGAAATAACACTGAAAGACATTATTGGGTGTGTGATATACTGTACATTATATACTTTTAAAAGTTGTTTTTCCTATTATTAAACTATGTATGTCTAATTAAAGTGTAAATGGTTGTGTTTTGTGTTTTCACAGCCTCAGAGCCAAATCTGAAGGTGCGCTCTAGGTTGAAGCAGAAGGTTGCAGAGAGGAGGAGCAGCCCTCTCCTGAGGAGAAAAGAAGGAACCATCATGACACCCTTCAAAAAACGAGCCCTGGAACTAATGGGTAGGAGATACATCTCACTATTTAGCTACCAATTAGCTTGAGCGCTTTCTGGCTGGTTTGTCTTCAGTCCAGTAATCACAGCAGCACTCCAAGACTGCTGTTGAGCGATCTCATTATGTAACAGCTGCTTGGGCTAGTGATAGATTAGACACCACAGGTTCTATTGGTTTTTACGTGCCACAAGTTTGTCATTGTGCTAATAACAACTGTTGTGAGTTAATATTAGCTATGCTGTTGTTCATTCAAGCTTATCTGCCTGTGGTTTTGGCTATCACAGTACTTGAGAAATATAAAGAATGGCATAATACTCAGGCTGAAATTGTGAAATCTATTCAAGAAGCATCACTGATTTGCAATAGAGAATGAATAATTGCTAATAAAAAATAACATAAAATCAACATTAAATCCAAAAACATTTGATTTACTGCAAAATAGCATTAAAACATAAGTATGTACTATCAACATTTTTGTTTTTATGTCTACTTTCTCATCATCTATAGAGTCATCGGCCAGTAGTAGCTCCACTGGTTCAGGCCCCAGCTCTCCAAATAGAGCATCAAGTTTTCCAGGGGCTGAAAATGGACCATCTCCTCTACCATCTACCACTCACTCTGAGGTACAGCCCCTTAAAATTTCATCAAATCATCCTCCAATAAAAAGGACGAAGATAGGTCAAAGAAGTTTCAGTTAGTAGCTTTCCTAAAACTTCTTTGTTGTAAAATATGCATTAAGTATTCTGAAAAAGAGAAAATCGAATTTCTACATACATCTCGCTGACCCTATATTACTCTTGTGCAGCTATCAAAACAGAGTAGGCTTTGCAGGCTTCTGTCACAGTTCAGTGAAAATGTCTCCCTACACAGTCAATAAAAAAATCAGCTGACTTCCTCCTACAAGCCTATGCTCTAAAGCACAGACCCTTTTACTGGCTCTGACACAGCCTTCCATTTGCCTGCTGCTTACTACCCTGAAAAGAAGCTACAATATCAGCTGATGGACTGTTAGAAATTCCCAGTCCAAGGCAAAAAGCCCTCTAAATAGTGTGATGTAAATATTTCCAATAGTCCACCTTCATGGACTTGCAGGAATACACAGTATGCACATAGCATACACAGTATATTACTCTCTCATTCTCTTACTTTAACCATTGCTGTGTGTTTGGACTGTCTTTTGCCCGTAAGTATAAGCACGGAAGTGTTTTTGTTTGTTGAAGTTCATCAGTTCTGGAAGGTCCTCTGAGTCACTTCCTGATGGCTTCATGGCTCAGTGCTTTTGGGTCCCACTAGACCTTCCTCACAAAGCAGTGCATTCTGGGGCATGTGGCAGAAACGACAAGTCTCTGTGCAGCATCAGCTTAGCAGCTGTGTTATTCTTTAACTGTACTGTTTACACTCCCATGGACCTCCAGTACAACGGCTGCCTAGGAATGCCTATTACACCATGATCCAGGGCGGAGGAGGCGGGAGGTTGAGCTTAATTGATCCGCCAGCTGCTGGTAGCCAATGACATGCTAACAACACAAACACGTTGTGCAGCTATTGTATTGACATAGGCCGAGAGCTTCACGGATCAGACCGGTGGGTTGGGGACTACCCGCAGACAGCAGGCTAGGTGCAAAAGCGAGCCGTGTTTGTGATCTGTTACATTGGGTATCCCCTTTCAGAAGAAACTGCTCCCCTGGGTCATATAAAGGCCGGATATCCACATACAGGTCAGTGAATATGCAGGGGGATTGGAAGAATAAACAGGGCTGCTCCATGACCACATGCTGCTGGACTATCCTGCTGTGTGCAGCAAGAATGACCCAGGGCCAATGGAGAACATTTCTCTAACATCAGACATGGTTCCTCCATACCTCAGAAATATCAATACATCATTCTGTCTTCAGAGTTCGATATTATAGGTACTGTCAGATGTTTGCTGGTTTCATTTGGACTTATCCAGCTCCACTGAGGCAGGAACAAATCTGTCATTCGTCTTAGTACATTAAAGATTATTTTGCTGCTGCTATTGCTCTTTCCAATGGTCCATAATGGGATTCCAAAATAGCTTGGTGTTTCCTTCAATATCTGTCTTTCTTTCTGTCAGCGTTGGCCCTCACAGCCGAAGTTGCTTGGCTCTGAAGGTTCAGTGTCCGTATTGAGTCTCTACACATCACCGTCTCTGCCTAACATCACGCTGGGCCTCTCCGCTGCCTCCTCCCCCATCAGTGTGAGTTAAATGAGCACTAGCTTTAACTTTCTTTACATCCATTCAGTTGTTTAATTTCAGGGAATTCAAACAAACAGGCTTTTACAAATGTGTAAATGTTTAGCTGCACATTTCCTTTTTATCCAGTGACTATATGACAACCCATGTGTATTAATACCATTTCCAAAAGTGTCAGTGCATCTTTCAACAACAACAACAATAATAATAATAATATTAATAATAATAATAATAATTAGTAGCCTAAATGTATCACAGACATCTATTATATTTTCAGGGTAAAACACCACCATTGTGTTTTGATTCCTGCTGTAAAAAGTTGCATCATATCTATCATCTTACTACATGAACTTTTGCTTTTGTATCCTTTTGTAGCATTCCTCCCCTGAGACACAGTTGAACAGTTCATTTCTACCCACATACGATTAACATTCTACTCTGTGTGTGCTGGAGAATGTATGTTCTGAATGTAAGGTGAATGTTTAGGCTGATAAATGAAGGGAAATGTCATTTAGGGCCCCTGCTCAACTGTGTATTGTGGTGCCTGTTGAAAGACTAGCCATCAGTGGCTGTCTGGATGATATGTGTAGCCTTAGGGTACTGACCCCTGACCTTGGGGGATTTTATAGGCCTTAGATAAATATTGTGCTTAAGTGTCTGGTGTCAGTTGCACTCTAGTCTTCCTCAGTCACCTCATCCATTACTCCTGTTTAAAGAGACCAAGCCAGAATAATCAAGTGCAGCTCTAGATAATGTTCAGTCTTTAACCTCACTTTGCATGCCTGTGTGATCATTCCTGGGAAAAGTGTAAGGTTAAGTCCATCTAACCAAACAAATGGGAGAAGAGGGTTTTTCTGCAGTGCAGCGAAAAAACAAGCAGTTTATTCATTGCAAAAGAAAAAAAAAATCATAGTGTGTAGTAAGTAAGCACAAAATTCTGCTGTGGTTGCGATGTTCAATTTGGTTTAACCACGAATGGCAGAGGGGCTGTCTGATGTAATCTGTGTGTTTCCCCCTCAGGCTGGCGAGGGCAGTGGAGTGCTGCCTGTCAGGCAGGGTTTGCCCCCTCAGCTCCTGGGCCCTGTGCCTCTACCAGTCAGCATGGAGAGTAAAGTGAGCAGCAGCCAGCAAGCACTCCTACAGCACCTCCTGCAGAAGGAGCAGCTCCGCCAACAGAAGATCTTCTCCACTGGTGAGAACCTCAGTGTGGTCCTGTCCATACTGTCAGGAACACTAACCCCTTAAACTCCCAGGACTGGTTGATGGGTCCAGACTTACCTTCCTCACTCTCATAACTTCATTCACTTTCCTATAAGTTTCACTGTAGTTACTAAATATTTCATAGTAGTTTTTGCATAATATTCTTTAAGTTAAACAGCTACACAATTAGCTGAGAGTTTAAGAAGTTACTGTACCTTAATACAACAGGAAAATGTACTTCTTTACAACATGACAAACATGACAAAATTTTAAATCCTAATACTTCTTTGCAGCTTTAATTCATAGAGAAATACCGTGAGGGCACAGTGTATATGTGTGGCATCCTGGGAAAACCCTTCACATGGTGAAAGTTTGACATTTTGTACTATATTTTGTCTCCTGAGCTGAAACATATTTCCCTTTTGCATGCATCTCAACGAGAAGTAAAGTTATAGCAATATAGTAATTGCATTAAAGATTTCACTCCAGTTCTGCCAGATGACTCAAAACCTTTTAAACAGTATATGAATCATTAATAGCAAGTTAGAACATAGATTTTGAGGATGATATTGAATGGAATTAGTGCCATTTTCCTGTGGTAAATGCTACTGTTTTCTTTCCTATAGGCCAAAGTGCGGGATCTGTGCACCCTCCCTCTCCTCTGGCCATGACGGAGCGTTCCTCAGGCAGTGTGCGGCCCAGATTGCCGCGTCACCGGCCCCTGAACCGTACGCAGTCTGCACCACTGCCCCAGAGCATACTAGCCCAGCTTGTCATCCAGCAGCAGCACCAACACTTCCTCGAGAAGCAGAAACAGTATCAACAACAGGTCCACATCAATAAGGTACAGCCACGTCGCTAAATGTAGACCCAAATAATTATTTTAGCAGTGTTATGCACTATCAGAAATAAACTCTTTTTTTATTGGTTTCTGGGGTAGTACCATCAAAGGTACATCTTTTGTATATATCTTTCACCTTGTAAAAAAATGTAAAGCATGTAATTGGACCTTAAAGGCCACTGATATATCTTTAAAGCTTTAATCTAAAAGCTATTTAAAAGTGAACCACATGCAGCTTCCCAGAAAAAAGATAGCAAGGAAATGCATAGTTTGTTACGTTTATTTTGGTGAGTGTGGAAAGGTGGACATTTTGCTCAAACAGTAAAACATACTATTACATTTACAAGAACCCTCTCATTGCTCAAATGCTAGTCTGTATCTGTTGTTAGCATAGCTTCGGGGCGTCTGTGGTGCTGACATGCAAACATACTCCATAACACGCATTAGTTCAAATGAGCACGTAAGTAGAGAGAATACATACTTTTGTTCCCTTGAGGAAATGTTTGTATTTCTGTGCACTAGCAGCGCTGACCCTGGCCATCCGTTTGAGTGCAATTATTCTGCTGAGCATGCAAGGCTAGCATACTGAAAGGCCCCATTGTATGTGGAGCCCATAGATTGATCTGCACTATTAGTGCTGAAAGGACGATGGGAAATTCAAGGCTACAAGTGCAATTCTCAGAAACAAAGATCACAGAGCTCTTGTTTTGCTCTCTGAGGTTTTATTGTTATGGCCTCAGTTGAAAGGATGAAATAAATAAAAAAAAAACTGCTTTAATGATTCATCTGGTTTGCAAAGTCTCTGTGTACTCTAAGGCATGGATGTTGATTTGTAGTCGGACTGATTTCTGTTGTATGCTGAAGTTAGAAAACAAAGATTTATTCATAAACATATGTTACTGGATCTCACATAGGTACACTCTGAATTTAGTTATTTTATTTAAAAATGTCCAGGAAATAACAGAAATTGAAATTGAAAGTTCATTCAGGCAGTCCTTCTGTGAGTTATCTCAATTTAAATATGAATTTAAATATCTTGTATTAAAATACAAGATAAACTTAGAAACTTTATGTAATTAGGATTTAGCTTACCCTAATTCACCATCAACGTACTCTACATTATGATGGGAGACACTCCACAGTGGAAATGTTTACGCGTACTAGAATGAGCCATGATGGAATTTTTACATGAGCTTATGGGCTTTAGAGAGAGGTATAAAAAGCATTTTACTAATGCCTTGACCCACATGCTATTTTTACCTGAGCCGGTATTAGGATAAGAAGTAAACCCAGTTTACCCCTTTTCCAGACACATTCTTGTGTCTGCTTCTGAGCATCTTCATTACATTAGTTACAGTAAATAAAATTCCTACTGAAAGTGAGCCACTCATTTTACAAAGCTATCAAGAAACATGATCAATAATGTTAAAATGCTAGTCAATGTTCCAATCTGGCTGACAGAAATCATTTGCTATTTCTCAACTGCAGCTGTTTTCCAAGTCGATCGAACAGCTGAGGCAGCCGAACGGGCACCTGCACGAGTCAGAGGAGGAAGAGGGAGAGGATGTGCATGATCACACCATGCAAGAGGACAGCTCGCCCTCTTCTGGAGTCATCCGCAAGTGCAGCCCCAGCCGCAGGAGCAGCAACAGCAGCATCCACAGTCCCAGTTTGCTCAGTGAAGAGGCGGATGCTCACGCTAGGGTTATTAGAATCAAACAGGAGCCTGCTGACAGTGATGATGAAACACATGCCAAAGAGAGCCTAGCAGAGAAGAAGAGTGCTTACCTTCACCAGGTCGAAGGAAGGCTGGTGATACAGGCTATGAACTGATCTTAGGCATGAGCAAACACACACACACACACACACACAACTCATGCCAGGTTATGCCACAGTAAGCCCTTCTGGACTGTAGACATTTGTGACCTTGTGACCTTGTGATGTGATCTCTGTATTGTATGCTCTAATGTTCTGTATATAATTTGAAGAAGAAGAAAAATCTAGATTGGTATATCTTTTAAAGCCGAAGAAGCATCTCTGTTTGTAAGAAGACTTTTGAATTGTAATTACTTGCCCTTTCTACTTTCGATCCACCCACTGGAAAAGAACTGTGCTAGAGCTCATGTAGAATAATCACTGACTTTTTTCGGACACTTTGAACTTTGCATAGCTTTCATTTCGGATGATTTTATTCTTTTACTGTTTCCAGTGTAAACTCCAACAGGAGCACAGCTATAGCATCAGTATCCTCCCTGTTATTGTGTAATAGAGCTTTAGAACAGCGCTCTGTGTCCTGGGTTCTCCCAGGGGTCTGTATCAAAGTTGTGCTCTGGGCCCAGTGTAGTGCTCGGCTTGGCGGCTCACTCACAGTGAGAGAGGGCTGAGCAGGAAATGCCTGGTGGAAGCCAGGAACCGGAGTGATTCATGAGCACAAGAATGTTGGGAGAGGACGAGTTCAGCGTTCAGCAAAGTCCAAGAGGCCAGTCATGAGCCCTGATTTACTATCGGGGCAAATTACAAAACAAGTAGGGAAACAGTGGAGTGAGTCCCTATTTAAAATCAATAATTTCCTCTTTAGACTGGGGTAATGTGTTCACCTCCCACATTAAGATTTTGATGTCCTTTCCCTCTTTGTGATTCCTTATTGCTGATTATTTCTCCTCTCAAAGTGGCCAGATAAACATAACTCTCATATTTCCATACCTACCATCTTTCTTGTAACTTTCCATCATTTGTCCTGTTTAGCCCTGTCATTGTAAAAGCATTAGTGAGAGTAATATGTGTGTGAGATCCTGTGCCACAATGCTGCCACATAAAGGAAAACCTGTTCATTATATGTGACTCACCATAACGTCTTTAAAAGTAAAGCATTCTGGACATGTCTGCCTGTGTCCTGTTCTCCTGTTCCTCTGTCCAGTAACAGTAGGCTCTTCTTCACTTCGTAGCTGTTTGGATGGATCACCATCTCGCTTTGTTACTGTCTTTTTAAAAATAAAGTATGTTTCCATCCTGTGATCTATAATAGGCTAAGTGTTTCTTTTCACTAGGCACTGCATAAATCTTAGTATCCTGTGACTAACATTTTGACAAAACTGCAATGTTTTTAAACTGCAATATTTTGACAAAACTGTAATGTTTTTTTTTTTTTTACCTAGTTTTAAAAAGGACTGCTGAATTAGTATTCAGTCTGTTCTTGTGTTTTCTAAAATCATGTAGTATTTTATATTTGTTTTTTTCTACCACTTTAGAACTAGTACTGAAATGTCTGCCCATTTTATATAATACTCATTTCATTCAATTCTGAGTGAGGTTTCTGTTTACATAGTGAATAAATTTGTGAATCTTTTGGACATTACTTGAAGCATGGAGCATCTTTCCCATACAAGTCAGTGATTTAGTTCTAAAGAATCAAATCACTACAAAAAATGTGACAGAATTTACTCCTTTTGTGTTAAAAGCATTCAACCAAGCAGACTTGCTCCATTAGATGTTGATAACTGAGAAAGGAGTGCCTCTGCTAAACCAATTTTTGCTGTTGTTGAATTTGAATGGAAATTTTGTTAGAAATATAATCTGGGCAGTTTTAAGAATGAGTTACTTTGATGCCAGGTTCTGCCACCAGTTATTTCTCTCTTCTATCCCTCTGTTCACTTTTAGCCATCTCCAGTCAATATCAATGAATTTCCAACCAAAATTGAATACACATATCAGCTCTCTGGCAGGGGTTAATTTTAGTCATATGGTTAACTTTCACAGTGTCCTGAAACAAGTTTCTTAAACAGACTGCTACTTGAGCTGATTATTTGACTCAAACTTGTAATATCAGGGAACACCCCTCACCCATCCCACCCACCCCAAAAAAAATATTAAAAATTTGGCGTTGGAAGCTCCTGCTCCAGAATCATTGAGGGTATAAGGTACAAAGGTATGAAGACTGTTGTTCCTGACATTCTTTCCCACACTCATTCAGTCTGTGAGGAGATATGCAGGTCTTTAAAGCTTGGCTTTGCAAGCTTTCTGAGCAGGGCTTTGAAGTGAACTTGAGGGGCACCCAGGCTCTAAAAGAGAACTTAAGATAAAGTGAGCTTCAAGGAATTGATATACAACCTGGGCTAAAGAGACCAGGCAAACTTTAAGCAATTATCCAAGGTAGGCTTAGTCAGGACCTGGTCAATCCCAACCAACCTACAGATGATGGTGTGGTGAAACTGAATGCACATGGAAAATGTAGTGCTTTTAAAATAACAACAACAACAACAAAACTATATGCTGCATTTGAAACATTTTCCAAAGTGCATTTTCATTCTGTATAAATGTACAATACATTTGTCACCATACAATGCTCTTGCAAAACTATATCTCTGTCTTACACAACTACATCCATGCAAAACAAATATAATTCAAACCCTCTGCCCTAGTACTTTCTTTCAGATTTTGCTAAATTTGAAAATAGTAACTGGATAAGGACTATGTCATGAGTGTGCTTTTAGGCTGAGTACACGGAACACCTGTGGTTAGAGTAGTTCAGTTTCACATCTGACTAGGACCAACACAATATTTATTTGCTGAAAAAAAAAAGTAAAACTTATTTTCATTTTTTAACGCAAGGTCAGACAGTGTAGATAGTATGTAGCCATCACTGCAATGATGCAGTGAAACACCTGTTCAGTAACCTGGTTCCAAGCATGAATTTCCACCACTGTCGCCCCAAATTGGTCAGATGCCAAATTTCCACCCACCATGCAGCTCTCCTCAACATACAACAGTTAACGCATGCTTCCTCTGAGACATGTGAGGCCAGCCAACTGAACAGTTGCTCAGCTTAACACACTTAGAAGAAAGCGCTCTCTACCCTCTTCTGCATACATGAGCTCAGAGATGCCAAAGCTTGGCTAGAGTTGCTCTGATTGATTGGGTGGGAGAGAGTATGCCACCCCTCCTACCCTAAGAGGTTAGCCAGTTTTGACCCTTGGCTCCTGGCCACTGTGGGATTTGAACGTGTGATCTCCAGATGAGAGGGCGAACACTATTCGTTTGAGCCACTCACACTTGATACAACTCAATCAACAAGAAGAAAAGAAATGTACACATAAATATGTTTTGAATAGCCCAGTAAACAATCCATCTTCAACATCTTTGGAGGCAACAAACAAGCAACTAAAAAAGTGAAATAAGTATACTTTTAATTTGCAATCTACAGCTGTAAACAGAAGAAGCAGTATGTCCTGACAGCAGAACTCAGCATCCCGTCAAAACTTTGTCAGCACTTCAGGACGTATGCTGACATGCCAGTGAAACAGCAAAACACGTTGCGCTCTTTCTCTTTTCTTTCCATTTGCTATGACTAATCTCTATGTGGAGGACATGACTGTCAAGATGCTGCTGGCAGCAATTGAAGGAAACACTGTTTATTTCTTAATGTGACTATTATTAAAAAGACCACCCCAAAGCCAGAATAAAGAGAAAATTGAGTGTACTGTGACAGTTCCTCTCTGGATCGGCCTCATTTATTCTGGAGCCATCCCCCTGCCCAGAACCATCGGGGTTTGTTGTCGACATTATTTCTGCAAACTGTCACACCAAATGTACAAACCATGCCGTCCAGTTGTTCAGCCTGTTCCATGCTGGCTGAGGTTGACTGACTGGCAATAAACCATGCTTTGCTTAGCTGACGGCTCACAGGCATTACATCAATGGAGCAAACACTGTCATCAGATTTCTCACAAGCTCTATAATATATCTTAGCTGCAGTATAAAGGAGTGGTAACTGCTTGATGAGGACGTGTAGGCTTTCACTGGGTTATCACTACCCATTATGTAAGGCCGTTTGTGGTTTCGGGAAGTTTCATGCTGTGTACTCAAGAAGCCTGTCAGTAGATGTAAGTGTGTTATGAGCAACCGGCTTGGAACTATAAAACACCAGAAGAAGTCTAGCTTTCTCATAAGCAGCAAGGAAGAAAAAAACAAGGCCCTAAGCCTCTTCTAGTCACACACAGGCTTTGCGTGTATAGCTGGTCAGTGCCATCAAACCTGTAATCTCGGTCTTAGTAGGATTGATCTCTCTTTTCAAGTTTAATGAGAAAGGGGAGTAACGCAGAGAGCCGCCCTGCCACTTTCAAAGGCCGAGAAGCCCTGCTTTGTCTCACAATCAGATGGCCTGGCCTGATAGGTGATACTGAGGAAGAGCAGCAGACCAGGGATGAAGACTCCTATGGGAGGAACTGACCATGCTACAGTACTTAAAAATGTAGAAATAGTGAGTGTTTGAAAAAGGGACTTTAAAAACAGAGTGACAGAAAAAAAGAATGGAAGTGAGAGGGAGACAGAGGAGGAGCAATAGAGGAGGCAAGAGAAGGACGAACAGTCTGAGACAAATCATATTACTGAAAGAGTGAGAGAGAAAGTAAAGTGACTGAAAGGCAGGCATCTTCAGGATTACAGGTCTTTGATTTCTGAGGCCAGGCACTTTTTATGTGCCTGCCTCCCCAGTCCGAGTATGTGTGTGCTCCAGCTCTCATAAAGCATCTCCGTGGCTATGGAGCTCTCAAACAGTTGGATGAGACTTGTTTTTAAAGTGTTGCCTGAACGCACTGCCAGGCTAAAACTGCACCCAGAGGGCTCGTAAGCCTGTGATTTCTGCTCCACGCTGGAGCCATGGCTCCATCCTGCTTCCAATTCAATCCTCTCTATGTCATTGGCAATGTGTATGATACGTGGAGCAGTGTGGGGTTGTACTCTGATGAGACTGAAAAATCAGTCCATGCTGGCTTCATCCATAATTGTGTTTTTTGTGTGAACCACATTCTGGTGTTTTTAATGGTAAAATGATAAAATGACATTAATACTAAAGGCTTTCCAATGCACTATATTTCATTCTGAGTGATAGGAAAACAGCCGGGGTGATGTCATAGCCATTTCTCCTCCAGAAATTGACAGAATATGAAAACATCTAACAGAAAAGAAACACAAGCCTTCAAAATGTTTGTTACAGACTCGAAGCACGAAAATGGCTTTGGCTATAAACCTCTTGTGCTTGGAGAGTGATGAATGAGCTAAGAGTCATGTTTTGTTGCATTTGAGCTATAGTATCTGGCCACAACCTTGGCCTTTTTCACTGTCACTGATCCTAAGGGGTTTCCTCAGGCTTGTACACCACGAAGAATAGAGTTTCTATCTTTCTCTCTGGTATACGTCATCAAGCAGCCTCAGTAGAGAACATCTGGGCAAGCAAAATAGAGGTGTGTGGCTGTTTAGCTGCACACAACTAGTAGGAAATGCAGGACTTCAAACTCCATTACTGTTGCTCCTTGCCATGCATCGGTGCGCTGCTTAAATCGCGTCACCCATGAGCACTAGATATAACTACAGGGTGCCCTTGGATTTTAAATACCACTTTGCAAGGTCATGTCAGTGTATGTAACAGAGGAACAGTAAAAACAACCATAAAAGTTGCTTCCCAAACCCAGTGTGAAGTTTATATTACATGTAAATGATTAATCACACTTAGGAGTTGAACAGAACTACTGGCCAGGTTCATGCTTCACTTGAAAGACATAAAACTAAAGCACAAAAATTCCATTACAATTCTTGAATTCTTCTCCCTTAGCAGCACTTCACTCAAGTTACTCACTTAAGAGACACTTAAGTTGCAAATAATTATTTCCTGTAGGTCTTATCAAAAAATATTTTAAAATCCTGGGTCATTTATTGCAACAGCAAAAGTTTGCTTTATAGCATAACCTTAGGAATATACACTCACTGAGCACTTTATTAGGAACACTGTACTAATACTGGGTAGGGCCTCCATTTGTTCTCAAAACAGCATCAATTCTTCATGGCATGGATTCCACAAGATGTTAGAAACATTCCTTTGAGATTCAGGTCCATGTTGACATGATTGCATCATGCAATTCCTGGAGATTTTTCAAGTGAACTTTCATGCTATGAATCTGGTAAGGTCACTGAAGAAAACTGAACTCATTATCATGTTCATGAAACCAGTTTGAGATGACTTCCGCTTTGTGACATGGTGCATTATCATGCTGGACGTAGCCATTAGAAGATGGTAAATTGTGGCCATGAAGGGATGCACATGATCAGCAACAATACTCAAATAGTCTGTGGCATTCAAGTGATGATTGATTAGTATTAACAGGCCCAAAGTGTGCCAAGAAAACATTCCCCTCACCATTACACCACCTCCACCAGCCTGGACTGTTGACACAAGGCAGGTTGGGTTCATGGATTCATGCTGTTTGCACCAATTTCTGACCCTATTGTCTGTGCGCCTCAGCAGAAATTGAGATTCATCAGATCAGGCTATGTTTTTCCAGTCTAGTTTTAGTGAGCCACTGCAGCCTCAGCTTTCTGTTCTTGGCTGACAGAAGTGAAATCTAATGTGGTCTTCTGTTGTTGTAGCCCATCCGCCTCAAGGTTTGACATGTTATGCATTCTGAGATGCTTTTCTGCTCACCACAATTGTACAAAGTGGTTATCTGAGTTACAGTAGCCTTTCTGTCAGTCTGGCCATTCTCTGTTGACCTTTCTCATCAACAAGGCATTTCCACCCACCGAATGCTGCTCACTGGATGTTTTTTCTTTATTGCACCATTCTGAGTAAACTCTAGAGACTGTTGTGAGTGAAACTCCCAGGAACAGTTATAGAAATACTCAAGCCAGCCTGTCTGGCACCAACCATCATTCCACGGTCAAAATCACTGAGATCACATTTTTCCCCATTCTGATGGTTGATGTAAACATTATCCGAAGCTGCTGGCCCGTATCTGCATGATTTTATGCATTGCACTGCTGCCACATGATTGGCTGATTAGATAATCACCCAATCAAAAGCTGCTCATCTCTCTCTCTATCTATCTATCTATCTATCTATCTATCTCTCTCTCTCTCTCTCTCCAGGAAATGAAATTCTAGGAACTAACCTTTCCACATAACCTATCCACAAAGTACTCTGTACTTTGCGAAAAGCTTTACTCTAAAAGCTTTCTTCTTAGTCTTGTGTTGCCAATTACCACGTATTGATTCATTGTTTATCTGGCTAAAGGATTTTTTTTAGACAAATCTTTTAGGCTTCTTTGGCTTTTATCTGCTGTGAATCTGGTTTAAATATCTTTGTCCAAATGCTGAAGTGACAACGACCAATTGTTATGCTTACATAAAGGTTCATGCAGGCTGATCATAATGTAGTGTTCCCTGACTTTTTTGAATGCTCTGCCTGAAGAGCTCAGAAATGGGTTTTCTCAAAACCTCAATCAAAGGATTACAAATAGAAGCTATTCTTATTATTATTATTATCATCATCATCAGAACTGGTCAAACTGGTAGTGCATCTTTGTCAACTGATAAGTGTTGGTAGAAAGGAAATAGTTCCTTAATTATTGCTGCTAATGCTACATAGACAGATTGTTTTTAAGTGAAATTTTTAAATGTTAAAAGTATTTTTAAATGACACAATGAGGAAATTACAAAATGTCAGACATTCATTAGTCAAGTAATAAGGAAGCTGGAAAATAACATACCAGCTGGCAAAGATGGTCTTTTAGGAATGATTTAAAAGGGCTGGTCTACAAGTTTTAGGATACTATGATAAATGTACTTAACGCACACCATAAAATATACTAAAGTTTGTGAAATTTTTGTAAGTGTAGGAAACTATAAACCATATTTCTTAAGTTCCTTGTAATTCAAGGACCATCAGCGTCTTACATTTCATTCCAGTAGACAGAGATCATTATGGACAAATTGATAGAACATTAGAAAATTTTTAAAAATCTGAAGTGTAGTCTCAGAAACAGAGCAAATAAACTAGTTCTATTACTCAACTCTTGTTGAATGTTTTGTTGGCTTTTGTGCTTGTTCCATTCGTGACCCACCCAGTTTGACCTTAAAATTTTCTAATGTCTGGATGATCCTCTCTGATGATCCATTGGCCCATCCCTTTTTCATACATATACTAACATAGCTGACACATCTGACTAAAATGCAGCAATGGCCTTTCTGATGAGAGAGTTGAGAGTGCTTCACTCATGATTTTGAGGGAACTTGTTCCCAGTTCCTCTTCCTGGGATCAAGTCATTTGACTGTACAGAATGGAACAGTTTGTAGTCTAGCAGTGTTAACAGTAGCTTTATTTATGTTTTGAGTCTCAGTTGGCCTGTAGCTAATTTGCCATGAATAATCCCAAGTGCTAGTGGACTTGGGAAGATAACAGGTGGTTAGATATATAGTTGCTGTCTGTGTGCTGGAGAAGGTTTGAGCAGCAAGCTGGCTGTGGATCTCAGGAACTGAGCTGCTTACATTCTTCTGATTGGAATGTCCTTTTTGTCACTCTGGCAGCACCCGCATACCATATAAATACCTACAATTTCACACATTTCTGATTTCTGGTTCCTTTAGTTGTAAAGTGTATGCAAACAAATTAAATGGTGTGATGATTTGAGTCACAATACAGTCTACAAAACAAAATTGGCCCACAAAGCCTAGACTCAGCTGTGTCCAAAACTGATATTTATTCATTCATTCATTCATCAGTGAACACTTTTTTTCCTGGTCAGGGTTACGGCAGATCCAGAGCCTATACTGAGAACACTGGTGAAAAGGCAGGATAATTCACCCCGATGGAACAAAGCACAGACATCACTTCATAATATAACCAATATAATTCCTTAAAAAAAACAACCTATGCAAAACCCAACTACATTACACAGATATTTAAGAGTTTTATAAATTACAAACTTTATTATAGAGTATCATGATAAAATATTCCTATAGAGTCTCACACTAGCAGTCTGTTTTTTATTCTCTTCATGATTTTTCATGAAGAGGATGAAAAACTCTGAAGCATGGATCTCCAGGTTAAAAATAGACTTTATATAGATCCACCTTTCACCTGCAGAAAAAAAAGAGAGGCCTGAAAATATTGAAATAATTTTCCTGCTGGGTCTATTGAAGAAAAAAAAAAAACCTGAAACCTGGAAGGAACCACAGCTTATATTTCGTAGAATGCTGTCATCATCTTCAAACAGCTCCAGGCTAGTTTTGTTATCGTTTACATCTTGGAAGGAACTGTGTGCTTTTTCCTCAAATTGATAACAGATTGCCTGGGCTCTTCTCCTGTGCTCAGCATTGGAGGGTGCTGGGACGGCATTTTAAGAAAGGGGGAGGGGCGGCGGGGATGGGGGGATTGTAGGGTTGTCAGTAGGTGCTTGAAATGCACTAGTGATTTTTGTTTGAATGAGGAATGAACTGCCTCAATGTGTGATGGGAGTCTAAGGCTGGAGGGTAAAATGACAGGAAATAGAGCTCTGCCCAGCCAAGGTAATAAGGGAGGGTCAGGATTAGAATAATCAAAAAAATGATAACATAAAAATTAAGGACAGAACACAACAGAATAAATGGGTAGGTATCAATAATGTTTGCATTTCATTTTGATTAAATGCATGATTTGAGCTTTGCTATTTGAGATCATTTCCATAATCCATCATTTCCTTTTTCTGTGAAGTGATCTAGGCAAGTCAGTCATATTTTGACAGATGCTTGCCTTTCTTCTGGTGGAAGTGACAGACTCCATTCAAGTTCTGGCAAAAGATGAAGAGGAATCCAGAGAACTCTATAACTGGCTGTTCTCAATAAAAAATTCTGGCATCCTTGAAGACAGAGTATGACAGCATATATCCTTTTTGATGCCTGCGATCAATGGGCCTTTTTATAGCATCACAGCAAAACATTTGACCAAAACGCTTTTAAATTGAAGAAGTATTGGAAAAAAATCCACTATCACAGAAGGAGTGACGGCTTTTAAAATCAAAGCACTTCATTCAAAGCTTTTTGTATCCTTAAAGAGAGCCGCTGAAAATGGTTAAACATCAGGAAAGATCTGCTTTCTTCGATGTGTCACATCAGTAGTTAAGGAAATATGATTAACAGCCTTGTAACAGCCATGTTGTACAGTCATAAATACACATAATGGCTACATTTCCAAAGCATTTGAATTGAAATATTAGCTTTTAAAACACATCAAAGGGCACCTACATTATTGAAGCATACATCACATCAGAATATAGCAGAATGTCCTACAGATACTACTCTGGCACGGTTAATAATCCTCTTTGAGAAGCTCAATACTCCTTGTCTTTCAGCTCACCCACTCAAGCCAAATAGAAACCACGGTTCCTTGGATCCCTCAGAATCTGCCACTGGGCTCGCCAATCTGGCTGCTGTCTGTGTCAGCCAGTCCCAAGACATGCATGTAACGCTGTTTGTAAGGAGAAATCTAAACTTGGGACACCACTGAGGCATTGCACGAGTGTGTTTCTATTGGAGGGAACTGCACAAGAAAATACAAAGGAGGAAAAAAAATAACAAGGAATATGAAGCTTATGCAGGGCCACGTCCAGAAGGAAGGCTCAGCCGGGCCAGGACGGAAGACTAATGTTATTATACACTGGAGGTACAATTCCAACACACTGTCACCAGTTTTTCTCTCTCGATCTATCTCTTTCCCCATCCTTATTACTCAAGCTGTGCTTGCTCAGGTGGAGCAGGATACAGTTTGGCATGAAGAATGCTCCTGCACCTCCATGTGTATGCGGTGCTGAGAATCTAAGCTTCATGCAGCTCCACTGCATAAAGGAGCAGGAAGATGTAACACAACTACATATCAGGAAGAAGACGATGGAGGGAAAATGGATGCAGTTAGAGAGAGAGAAAAAAAAAATAAGCCAAGGAGATCAAAGCAAAAGATTTACTGGGAAAAAATAAAGTTATAAATGAATAGGAGGGAATTCAAAATTGAGACACAAGGATGCAAATGGAAAAAAGACAGAAATAGAATGAACGTGTGGGAGAGAAGTTTGACCACCCGTTTTGAAAATGAGCATTGGGGCTTGGTTATGGATTTCAAAGTTTATGATCCGTGGGACTAGTCATGAAACAGTGCAGCTCTGGGACTACTTCATCAAGCCCAACAGCCTCAGAACTAATGTCAGGAATTCTCATTTTGATGAGACTAATCACTGTCAAAACAATGCCCTTTAGTCAATGGCAAGTCCACTGTCTGTGGACAAACTTTGCCTCAAAATCATTTATTTTCATGAGCAAAAGTGGAGAACAACTGCAAGCAAGTTCCTCAAAATACTGTTTGAAAGTTATTACTTTTCTGAGTGTTTTTTTAAATATTAAATTTGTGTTCTTTCCATGAATCAATACATGAAATCACTATTTTTGTGGCATTGCCTATTACCACAATACATAGTTCAAAGATCTATTGATAAACTTGTAATTTCCATGGCTCACAGTGTTCAGTAGAATGTTGCCATGGAATCTTTATACAAACTGCAATGAACTGTGCAAGCCAAGTTTTAATTTCATGCTAAAAACTATGACTTAAAAAAGAGCTGCCCCTGTTTCATCATTTTTTTTCTTTTAGTGAAACTACCATAAGACACTGTGCATCTGTAGATGTTAACAGGCCTCATTAAAATAGAGCTGTTCATTCAGTTTCTACACTAGTAAACACTTCCTTTTCTCTTAATATAAAACATGATGCATCTGACTTCTGTATAATGGTGTCTCATTATAGAAAACCAAGGTAGCCAACTTCACCGTTGTGTTTTAGTACAAGTTGTAACATTATTTTAATTGCAATGAGATAAGTAAAAAATATATTAAATATATAAAATATATATAAAAGTGATTACCTCATGATGACTCATTTTAAATTTGGCAGCATCAGATTAGTTTGTGAAGGATTTAAAAAAAAAAAGGATTAAAAAAGGATTAAAAAAAGGAAACAGGCAAGGCACAGCAGAGCAGTGAGAGCAAACATGCTAAATGCTTGCTTTCCTGCCATCTTACATTCAATTTTATTGATGTTATCATTTTAAAAAAATGTTTAATACGTTTAATTTCTTTCAACCAAGCAAACAGGAAAACCAGCACCATATCAGCAGACAACAATAAGCCAGCTTGAATTCCAGCATAGAATTCAGTATCCACTATAAAATAATTTGTTTTTAACTCTACTCACTTCAGATTTCTAAAAAGCCACAACACAGGCAGTGCTCCAGGCCTGAGGACTATAAATGACCCAAATCAATGGCCTAGCAGCATTCACTTAATATTGAAATTCATGTAGTTGGAAGACCTGAGAAAACTGATATGGTTGTGCAGATAATACACACATTTTCATCCATCACTTAGGGGAACCCCGCCTACTACCCGCCCCCTAACTCAAACAAATATTACAACCCAGCCCTTTTAAATCATGCCTCTCCTTTATTCGTCTCAATTGTTCTATTTTAATGAGATGTAGACACTGTAATTGATACTATGCGAAATGTTCATTAATTCTCAGAGTTGTTTTTGTCATATAAAAAAAACAAATATGATTTCTTCACATGTTTAGATGATCCAAACTGAGTGCACATGCAAACACAGGAAGTTAGCGTTGATATAAAAGAAAGGGGGTGTGTTAGTGGCAGTTTCTTCTAAGGTGTAGTACTTCGTCTGAGACAGCAGAGGCAGGAAATGAAGGCTGCTATCAGCTGAAATGGGCCACATCTGGATGCAATTATTTACCCTCATTATTTTTGGCAAGTGATAAAAGATTTTGGCGTACAATGCTGACATAATTTCTAGGGGGCCAAACAATGCGCTTATAAGCTGTGCAGTAATTCAAAATACTTTGGCACTATACCAGCGCATGGAGAGAACAACACTGATACGTCCTTAATGTTGAGTGTTAAGAGTTGGGAGGAGGTTGCATTTGGATTGTTTGACTAAATGGTCAGAGGTCAGTCTTTTTACTCTGAGTATGGAACTTTGAGACTGTGCTTTCATTTCATGGCAATCTCATTTCTCTATCTAATACAATGCATAGAGCAGGCAGGGGAGATTGTAACAGATAACACATTAGTTTATGAGTTGTTGAACTGGAGTAATTACATACACTGTGTTGTTTAAACATGTAAAAGACACTTATCTTTTCTCAACATGATCCATTTGCAGGGGCCATGGAACCCATTGTAATAGCTATATAGAGGTTATGAACTGCTGGCAGTTAATAAGTCATTAATGGTGAAGGCAGAGTTGTATTGTGGAGTGTCCATTACGCAATGGCACAAAGTGAGGACTGGGATCTCTCAGCAATTGCTCATATGTGGTTGTCTGAGAGAGCGCAGTCCTCGTTTTGTGTCATTTTGCAATCAATGATCTACAATGGAACAGAGCCTTCACCACAGTTTGCCCATTACCTAGTATTTAGTCCATTTTTAGTATTGGCAAAGTGAGGCCTGGGTTCTTTCAGCCATTAATTATATGAAGTTGTCTGAGCAAAGCTAGCAAGCACTTCCAAGATAAGTTTTTTTTTTTTTTTTATGAAAAGGGGTGGGCAGATGAAATGTGGAAGCCAAGACCCTGTTGATTACACCTCATATTATTGTTCATGTCATCTGTTTTCATTGGCCCTTGGGACGTTTGCCATGGCAACAACACATAGCAGGCCAATTGGTGGTGACCTTGCCGTCCTGTGCATTTCCTGGTGCACCCATGATGAAGACGACCTCGTCCGAGGGGGGAAAGGAGCCCCTTGATGAGGTGGCTTCTCCATTTCAGCCCCAAGTCCTCTAGCCTTTCCTGTTCCCTCCATCTAAGAGCACTGAGCTCCTGCCTGATTAGCTCTGCCTTCTCTAGGTTGTGTGACAGGGTTGCTGCATTGTTTGATTACCCAAATTGGCCTGTGGGACCATGCAAGCCCCAGGTGTCGATATCAAGAAAGAGTGGGTGCACTGTCAGGGCTCATGAAGAGGCCCCTGCTTAACATTGTGTTTGATGATCTTCTCTAGAGAGCTTGACCACGCTGTGTAATTTCTAGGTTGGTGTTTCTCTGAACCACAGTGTGGGAGCAGGCACACAGCGCCCATACTACTTGGACAGCTGGCCTGCTACTTTACAGTGAACAGCTCAGCTTGCAGAGTAAGAGTACATTAGAGAACACTGACTTGTATTGTAAATGCACTGAATTCCCATAGCCTGCAAGAACAATGTTTTCCTGACTATAATAGCTAATTGCATAATTTCCTGGAATATATAATTAGAGACCAGCTAAATAATGCAGACTCTGTTTTAACCACTAAATAGGTATTTGTTCATGGGTGTGTAATAAGACATATAAATGTAATTATTTTAAAGGCATTTGTTCAGAATGTTTATCCACTGAATATACAAAGAAATGTTCCCACTGGCCCACGCAAAGAAATGTGTATCCTTGTACTGAAGTAAGAATAATGTGTGTGGAAAATCACAGTCTAAATGAGCAAATGGTTATGTAATTACTGGGTGGATGCTTTGAACTGCCATCTAATACAGTATATCAATTTGCCAAAGCATTCCCTGTGTCACAGTGAAGTTACAGATGAAGCCCTAGACAGATTCTAGGAACAGAACATATGAATGCTTGCCAAATTTCACCTTGTGTGCAATACTTTTAAAATATGAGACATTATGTTCAATGTGTAAGTTGTGTTAAAATAAAAGTAGATTGGCCCATGTGTTTTAGGCGAACAAAGCTGGATAGGAAGTAGATAAGAGGTGAACTGATTCTATCTTACTCAGCGATAAATTTAAAGTAGACAGACTGAGTCAAAATAAATCTTGGATAGATTGTAATGTTTAAAAATAGATACAAATGCAGCTGAAATGTCAGATGGAATTGGTTAAGAGGGAGAAATTGTATACGTTTTCCAAAAAAAAAAAAAAAGAAAAGAAAAGGCACATAAACCAAAGACTTGTTTGCTTGAGGGAGGTTAAAAAATTTAAAATTATTTACAAAAGCACACAAATATTTGAGCACCTCAGGCAGGGAGTCTGAGTGTTGTAATGACCCAGTTGGCGGGATGCAGACTCTCAGTGAACACAGTCTCAACATACCAGTGAGCTCGCCCAACTGCTGTCCGTCCCTCAGGTCAGCCTTTGAAACGAAACAGATAAGATAATTGAGTCTAATGAAATCCAGCAAAGTTCAGCTTGGGCCCTTTCTCACTTTGTCTCTTTCTCCCCCTTTTTTCTTCCCCTGTCTCCCTCTGGAGTACGCATTTGTGAGGCGAGTGTGGAAGTCGCTTAATTCAAACCAGGTCCCGTGCAGCCCGTGCAGGAGTCTGTCGATCTGAGGCTGTTTGATGTCGTAGAAGTGTTCTCAGCCCTGCTGCCGCTGTTTGACGCAGTAACCATGGTAGCTCTAATTAGTAAGCTTTACTGCTGACTTTACTACAGAGGAACGCGGCTATTTTATGTGCTGTGGGCCTTTTCATATTTCAGGCCCTCGTTCAAAGGTCACTGCAGGAAAAGCACAACTGTTTCACCTTGAGACTGTTGGTAATGTTGAGTTTTCCCATCAGATGTGAAACGAAAGGAAAAGTATTCAACACACTAAAATAACTACACAGTACTTTGTCATGTCACTGACCTGAACATACTTCAATACTCTTTTATGATGAAACTGTTACTATTTTATAATGACATATTTCTAAACTCAACTAGCTAAAGTGTCTAGCTAAGAGTCACTCTCAATGCTTCTTCCTTACCGTGTCTTAGTTTTATCCCTTTCTTTCTGGCATGATGATTAGCAATTTCTTAGCTTGCATCTGCATTGCCTCTGGGAGATAACCAGACTGCTGTATAAAAAGTAACTTTTATCTACCAACTTCTTATAAAGGTTTAAGAGAAAATAGGATATACAGTAAGAATATACAAAGAAAATAGCTTTCATTTCTGTGATGGTTTTTAATTTCTGATCCTTACTAAGTAACATGTGTGTTGCATGTTTACACTCTAATTTGTCTCTGAATGAAAACGCAACATCATTATTTTTACTAAAGGTTGAAGAAAACCTTTCAAATGCTTAACAATATTGACACGCCACATTTACACAGCCCTCCAGCACTACATTATCGTCTACATTTATTTAAGTTCAAACGAAGATACAGATTCAGCTCTTTAACCCTACTAGTAACTTTTTGGTCATCTTTTTGAAAGGGGCTATGGGTGAGATGGCAGTGGAGATGAATTTCCTTCAAGGATGGTAGTTAGCACTGAGCTGCAGCCCATCAAGAATTAATGTGGTGTAGCATGGGGCAAGAGGCAGTAATTACTCTCCCATACCACCATAGCGTTAGGGGCCCTAGGTGCTGTGGCACAGACTACACTTTGCGTGAGTGTCCGTGTTTATCAGACTGCCTTATCAACATGATCAGAGTACCAGGCAATTGAACTCTAAAATAGCGTTATGTTCTGCCTTGCCTCCATTCTCCAGTCTGCACCGCTGCATACTTTTATCTTATCAGCCATGTGGTATGTGCGGTTGGAATATAAAAGCAGTCTGGGTTGAGACATTAGACAATTTTTTTTTAAAATAACCTAACGGACCATTTTAAGCCAGGTTTTTTACATACGTCATTTTGTCCATACAATCTCTCAAGGTTAAGTAAATGAGTCTCTGGTCTTTTTTAGTTGTTAAAAAACAAAATGTAAAAAAAAAGCCATAAAAATCATAAAAAATAAGGAAGGAAAACTCCACCGTGACCAGATTAATGTTATTGGGTTAAGAGAGAAATGCAGTACATCCTGCCCTAAGGTCGTGTCGCACAAACCGAGCTCATGCTGTGAGGAGGAGTCAAAAGGGGAGCCCAGACGTGGACCAAACTTCAGGCAGGCTGTCCACTTCCCAACAGCAAACATGTAACACAATACTGGCGAGCACGCAGAGCTCTGCTTTGAACTTGATTTAGTACCTAGGTCAGCAGCAGCCAGGTTCACCACACCATGGGCCGGAGCCAGCGCTCCAGGGACACAGTGTTTCAGCATAGAGATAAGTGAGAAGTTGGTGTCATCCTGCACGTTTCCACAGAAAGTGTCCCATAGAGATCACTGGAGGCTTGGACAAAGAACACTACAGCATTATGAGTGCTATCAGGGCCTTATTAAAGCCACAATCAGGAATTGCTGAAACAGCTCCATGGTCGCCCCAGGATATAGCGCTGATTTAACCAACGGAGAATAGGTTAGGTTAGATGGAAATGGATAGGTTAATACTCTTGAAAGAAAACAGTGTGGCTAGCTTATATCATTGGATACCCTGGAGGAAGACACAGGACAAAGAAACTATAAAAAAGAAAACTAGAGTATTTGCAACCTGTAATGAAAAAAAGTGTTATAGGGCTACAAGTACACTCTTACAAAAAAAAATGGTTAAATCTAGAGATTCTTTAGTTTGTCTCTCTGGCAGAGCCCACTGTTGGATCATTCTATGAGCATATGCAATTTTCTTCTTTGCCAAAACTGCATTTTAAGATTGATATTTAACTAAAGCAATCAGTAAAAAAATAAACTTCAGATTAAACATCTGATACAAGTCTTCGATCAGTGAAAAGCTTCCATTGTGCCCATCAATCATCGTACTGTCTTCCAATAAACTGTTTCCCATGCAATGCGTTCTACAAACTCAACACAAATGTTCTTCTTTATGGTGGTTGGAGAGTAAAGTACATTTCATAGCAGTTTCATATTGATTTATCTTTGCAATCCTTAAAGTGTAACCTGTGGAACAGATGTGCTTTGCTATGCTTTAACGTCTGAGGACAGTTTGAACGCTCTTTACCGTGCTATGCCAGTGTTGAACACAACATGACTGTTGGCTAGTCAACAATGATTGATTTCTTCCTTAGTCCCAATGTGCAAAGCAGCACACCAAAACATTTTGAACACATCCAGTGGCTTCTAATCAAAATGTGTAACATTAGTCCACATAAACAGGGCTGGGTTTTCATTAAGTGTATGGTTGCTATGCAGTTTATTAATAGCTGTAATTGAATGTTGAAAACATAGTTTTGGTAATATTGAAATTACCATTGATATATTCATCACATAATGCACATTGCTTCTCCAATTCATTACATAAACTTTTGAAATAGCATATAATGTTGTTATTGTAAATGCACACTATTACTGCATAAGTGCTACCCAATCTGATTGTGGCCTTCTATTATTTATTAAAGGTGATTTTCAAATTTTTAAAATGGTGACCTTGTCATTCTGATGGGAAATGTGCTTAGAAGATAAATCTCTTTACAACCTGGAACTAACTGCTACTTATACATCATTATAGAAAGACAATCATAACTCTGTATCTTCTTTTTTTAAAGAGAGAAAATATAGAAAGATTTAAAATGTATCCAACAACATTTTCTATATTGGTCTTATAATAGCAGTGCATTTTACATTTGTATTGCTTTTTGGCATTGTTTAAACAATGTGAAATTTCAAACCAAAAAGGAGAAAGGAGAATAGTAACACTATCATATTCTGTATATTGACTAGGAACAGTGGTAAATGTTGAGCAAAAATAGTCTTTAGTTTTTGCACCAGGATCCTGAATAAAGGCACTTAAAAATACAATGACATTTGATGACTGTGGCCTGGGGCCATGCCTAAAACCAAGATACCGACAATCCACTTAACATCCATTTAACATACTTAGTGACCCAATCCGACACAAGTAATTGATCCTCCATTCACTCGCTGTGTGACATACCTGAAAATGTCAAGCCAGCACATGCTTATTAGCAATGTTATGATGAATGTGCAGAAATAAAGATGTTCTAATGTCTGGTGTGCCATCACAAGCCATCTTTAACCTTGTTAAAAGTTTGCAAAGAAGGAAAGAATATGTCATCATCATATGTCATTGCTTCGCTTAATATTTGTTTCATGCTCTTAGCTATTCAAAAAAATGCAAAGGTCCTACACACAATCAAAACCAGACAAAAATATTTCAAAACTTTAGTCATGCAACCCTAGACCAAAAAAAGCTATTACACTAGTCTATGTAAAAAGCAAGATAAATTATAATCTAAAATGAAATTATGGCCTAATTATGGCCTAATGTACTTATGTACTTACTTAACAGATATGCTGAATATAGTACAATAGTGTCCACTGTGAATTACACAAATGGCCAGGATGCTCATGTGTGTTATAACAAATGAATCATTAAGATATTCAGTGTTTTACTTAAAAACATTTTACTTAAAAGAATATCACTCAGTTTTGTCACAAGGCCTCTCTTTAGCCTGTGAGTGCAGATTAAGCTTCTTGACATGCAGAGGAAGGAAAAGGAGAATCATTGTAATGCCCAAGAACAACACGTCACTTATCTTGGCCTCATGGCAGTAAGAGGTGGTCTGTCTTAGGGGCTCCGGTGGGCTCCAGGTTAATGAGTGCATGGAGATTAGTGGCCGGTGTGGGGCCGACCCCACTGGGAGGGAGCTGAGAGCGTCATTAGGCTAATTACCCTCAGGCCACCGAGGGTGGCACAGGCCATCCGACTGGTAAGCTCATTAGATGTATACGGTCTGATTCTGAAACAAAAAAGTGATTTAATGGACCAAACTGGTCATACTTAGAGCAGCTTTAAATTCAGTTAAAGTGCTAATTAAAATGGTAATTTTAATGTCTGTGTTGTAGGACAGAAATCAAAGCACTGGTCAGGCTGCATATGAAATATCGAGCTTATGGTGGCTTGCTTATAATAAAAGGATGTTAAAATAGAATTAGTTATACTAGTGATATTGAACTCTTTATATTAATGGATTTTCAGCTGCTTAGTCTGTATGTATTAATAACACACAAACACACACTAGAGGCTGCAATTCTATCATTATGTTGCACTAAAATAGATATAAAAGAAAGTATTAATACCAGATACTTCACAACTTTGTCCTACACAGACTGAAGTCTCTCACTGCCAAGCAAAAAGGCCAAAGAAACTTGTTACAGCAGAATAGCATAATGCGTTACTTACTGTCTTACTGTTTCTTATTAAATCCGGCCTAGAAACTTTCAGCAGAAGCTGAGCAGAGTATACAGCATTGTGTCATACATAGTCTTTTCAGTAAAATCAAATGAACTACCAATAGAAATAGGGCAAACCACTGATCTTCACATACCAGAAAATGGAATAAATAACATCTTTTAAGAAAAAAAAAAAAAAAAAAAAAAAATACCTATGGAGAAAGTTTTAAAATGTCACCACAGGTTTTACATTTGAACGGCCAGGAAGAGGACATAGGAATATGTTTTCCTCACATAAGAATAATGAGTGGCAAAGACAACTCCAAAGTCTACATTAAGTAATACAAGATCTAGGTGTCGCTTTCAGTCATTTAGTCTCAGAGAAATTCTGAACACTACAGCAGGTGATGTGATGTGGCTTGATCAAACCTGAAATATTTTTGACTTTTTGTCATCACTCGTATGTTTGGCATGAAAGGAGGGATGAATAAAAGAGTGAAAAAATGTCATTCTCTAAAACTTAAAAAACCTGAATGTCTTGGCAAGTAGGCAGTGTCTTGGTCAAAGGGAAATTTTTAACATAACTTTTTGCCATGGCCATTTCATACTCAACGTGATCTGAAGTGGAATGTCCATAAAAGCACATTTGTTCATTCAGTTGAATTATTATGTTTTATATGGAAAATATTTTAGTGCTTAACTATTTTGCTTATTGTGATTTTTTATATTTATTGAAAGCTGCCAACAGTTTTATATGTGCGTAAAATAAAAACATCCCTCATTATGCTTTACATAATATATTATACTTACATTTTAAGCAAAATATTGGATAAAATGCAAGGGCATGTTTGGGCATACAGTCATAACAGAAGGGCTATGACTAGGGTTAACCTACACCATGATGTATTCCTTGTAATCCTTTCTCAACCAATTTTCTCTCATTTATTCTCAGTTAATTATCCAGTCATATGACTAAACATTAACAGGAAGGTTTGAGGTCGTAGCTTGGGATATAAACTGTTTTAATCTCAGCTTTATGTTTAGACAGTCCATCTTGAGAAACACAAGGTTATTTACAGACAACCAGCCTGCACAAATAAATAGTCCTCTTGATGTGAAAACCCTACTTTTATGATCCATGAAACTCCACAACGGCTTTGTGTACTTCTTGTGCGGCATTCTGATTGCCCGTTTATTTTTACAGTGCTGTACGGAGCCAGTGGATGCTCAGCCAAACCTGAGAGGTGCCAAATCTCTCCATCCATTTCCTGTGTGTGACATCATTGTGTATGCCCCAAAGGCAGAGGGATGCGTGTGCTGTCTGCTGCCTGGGTGGCGAGCGTAGAGCACTGAGCAAACACAATGTTCAAACCTCCTTACACTTGTTCTTTTGGACGGCTTTGAAAGAGGACCTCTGACACTCTGTTAGCCTCAATCCTCAGCAGCGCTATTCCACCAGGCCAAACTGTAACATGAGTGATGACTGTGCCATAGCTATTCATCAAGACATATTCAAGTACCAGCACACTCTCTGAATCAGACCAGCTCTCTGACTAAGCAATCACTCACTGACTTTTGGATAAACTTTTTTCCACCTTAATGACTGTGCACTTATGTTTTTTTTTTTTTTTTTTTTGGTTCTATTGGGCTAAACTGAGAAATAAGCCACTGGGTTTACTGATACCCACTGGAATAAACTTTCAAATAGAACATACGCATGTATTTTCCAGATCTTGGTTGGATTATGGTATCTGGTATTAGGCAAGCCTTCCGTCAGTGGTGTATAACGTCCTGTAAAATCATTTATCGTTTAGCTCACAATGACAGGTTTGTGCAACATAATTCACTGCCTGTTTATTTCTTTATTGTTCATTGTTCTGACTCCTAAACTGTGCTAAACTGTGATACTTATGCTATTCTCAGCCATTTTTATTGCATTGCTGTGTCTTCATGAACTGTGCATTTATTACATTTCATCAGTGGTGTCCTAGGCACAGTGTTTCATTTAAAAGTGCACAAGATCAAATTTTATTTCATTAATAAAAAAAATTAGTGAATCAGCAAAACTATTTTATTGGTTATCTAGACATTACAAAATGACAAAATGGCTCACAGCTGTTCTTTCACACAGTAAAAATTCCCGGACTTTTCTTCTTTTATGGTATGACATCTAACTAAGAGCAAGCAATATAAATGACTTACAAAAACACAAAAAGCATTATTTAATGTTCCTTTAATACCAAGTAATAAATACCAAAGCTGAATTAATATATGATCATTGCAATACACATCAGTCTTCTCAGGACATCTGAGTACAAGCAAGCCAGAACTGGAATTAAACACATGAAATAAGACAGTGAGGACCTGTTTACTGAAATATATCCATCTGTATATTTAAAAACCTGACACTGAAGCAGATTTAGAGAGTACAGATGTTTGCCAAATATCTTTTGTGAAAACCAAATATGTAGTGGAAAAATATTCCAGAATATTTAACAATTTTTTTCCTAAGAGTATATGTAGTCGACCAGGAAAGCGATGCATCTTAACTGGAATAAATATTTTTAAATGGTTAAAACTTAATTTTACGATTAATTAAACTTAAGCTATAATTATTATACATCAAATATTTTGACCAATTATATGTTACACATGAGTCAGGTCTCTGGTCCAGGTGTAGAATGTTGATCAGCTTGTCAGTGTTGTTTTCCAACTCTTCCATGATGTTTTTTAGCATCTATGTCTAGTATCAATCTAATATGATATCAGTCAGCTTGTTTATAATCATCAGAGATTACCTTGGCAATATTATATTTAACACAATAAGACATTGATATGAATTAGCTGCCTAAGCTAGTTGCCTTTCTTTCTTTCTTTCTAGCTTTAAATGAATTACCAGCAGGCATTAGCCAGCATATCTATATAGTAGACTGTCCACAGCACATTATACTGATGTTAAATCATATTTTCAGAATTAAAATACTGTGGATCTCACACTGATACTTGTTTTATGGGTTATTGTATACCGATGAGCAGAATTAAGTCTGTTTGCAGCAGTACCTGTAAAGCAGAGGTTTTTTTTCTACTAGCAGCTCATCCCACTCTCTCTGTGTCTCCAGCTCCGCACCTCCACACCGTTAATCTGCAGCCTTCTGCAACACAAATCTGTTTCATCTCTGCACACTGGAGTCCCTGAAGACAGCCGGAGTCACTCGGAGCAGTCTTTCTCATCGTGAGCGAAAGCAAAAGCTTTGTTTCAAAGCTCATTTTTCGTGTGGAGTGAATTCAAAGGCGGTCCTCGGCCTCTGAACATCTGTTCCATTCACGTGACACGAAAATGCTAACATCTGTTCAAAATAAGCTTCGTTCGTGTGCCTCTAACGTGCATCTGCCAAATCCTTTACAACTGGAAACGCACTCCAGTTTTTTAAAATAAATAAATATTTTGGAGAAAAAAATTATATATTAATATATTTTATTATTAAAATAAATCATATTAGGGGAAATCACAAAATGACCAAAAGAGCTCTAAATATGCTGCTTATATTTATAAGACGCTATGTTAAGCTATTATGACAAGGAACCTAACGGGGTAATGGGACTATATTAAACACATTTGGAGCTCTTTTGGTGATTTTCCCTTAAGAGAAATGTAATAGTATTTATGTTAATATTGGGCCTAGGCTTGCCGTCGTAAAAGCAAGCTGTGTGTACATGAGAGTTTAACCTATAGTCCACCTTCCAGTGGCCGCTGAAGGCAGCTTCGGTTTCATACACATCTGGAAATTCCGTACGTGCCTCCAAGGCCAATTACACACCTTCAAACGCGCACGCGCTTTTCGGCCAGCGACTCCAGCACGCGCGCGCTGAGCTAAAGCACTTTACCAGACTGAAGGCCGTCAGCGTGGTGTAAACACACACACACACACACACACACACACAGCAAAAATGTGTAGCTTGTCAAAGGGAAAAGTCTCCTAGCGTTTGATTTCAGGTTTAATTTACTGAACACTGACTTGTTTCGCAAGCACGGGAATAATTATGATTTATATATTTTTTTGGATATTCAAAATGTACGTGTCTTTTTTTTATATCAAAAGGCAAATTATACGAAAACCGGGGAAGTAATGATGACACTCAAATAATATGTGAAACTAAACTTAACAAACAAACAAACACACTACCAATAAACTGCCCTGTAAGTGCCTTCAAGAGACGAGAATGGAAAATGTATTGCTATATGGACATGTCATTTGTGGTCTGTATCTTTGAAGAGTCCCAGAATTAAAATAGCGTCCAAATATCCCGAGTGGCTGTAATACAGGCTGAATGGACCACAGTGCAGTCCTGATTAGCTGTAGAGTAAACAACCGCTGCAACAGTGATTCCCTCACTGCCTACTGCAAATAACAAATGAACCCCTTCTCAGTTATTTATTTGAGTTACAGTGCAAACTGTGCTTTGCTAATAATTATATAGCATATATAAGGAAAAACAAACTCTTATAAATACATCCCGAAATAAAACGTACTTGAAGTAGTCAATAAATTATTTTCTGTTAGCCTATAAAATTAGTATTATTGATACTGATTATTTTTTTATTGATCTGATTATTATTATTTTATTTCTTAGTATTTATACTATTTATTTTAGAAACACAACCAAACTTAAGTAACTCTCTCTCTCTAATATATATATATATATATATATATATATATATATATATATATATATATATATATGACTATTGGTCTAAACGAATTTCCATTTGTCAAAATAAATGATTCTGTTCTTTTAAAATTCGTCACCTTTATTACAGAAATGCACATTTATTTACAAAAGTAATAAAAATAGGGATTCATTTTGACACAAACACATTTGGCACATTTGACAACTCGTGTCAATAATAAATAAATAAATTTGGAAGTACATGTCCTAGTTTACTTCAGTACCAAGCTCCTGGATGCAGGCTGCGGTTTGTGCTGTTCTGGTGTAAAGGTGCGCATCGTCACACACACACACACTTCAGACATTCAGCGTCAACGCTATCACTCTGGGCCAAGCGCTTCAGAAGACATCATCTGCGGCCTCCTTTCCATAAAGCTCTGCTTTCCGCTGCTAAAGCGTCCATAACAGTCTTTTCCGCACTACTGAAAGTAATGTAAGTATCCAGCATTGTTTTCAAACATCGCTCCTGTTTGCCTTGTCAGCAAAGACGACTGTCACCTGTAAATCAGAAAATGCATTAGACTAACCATACAGCTTCCAGCTCCTGCCGACATTCAGTGCATCACATATTATTAGCACTTCAGAAAATAAAGAAAGCGTAGCCTGTTTAACTCAGAAGGACTTAGGCCAGGGATGAGGTACATCAGTTCATGTTATCTTTTGGGCAGTAATGCCACAGATATCAGTAACTGCGAAACCTATGTGTACACAAACCCAACTTGTCTGCGCTTGGGCTTTTTTGTGATTTACTCTAGATGGCCTAATAAGAGAACATCCTGCCTGGTGTGCTTTTGGATATTTTTATTTAAAAAAGAAAAAGCGTACCGTCCAGCGCGCGAGCCGTCCCATGCGCGTTGAGTTTGTGGCGCGCGCTAGTGAGACGCCGACATGGACCACGCGCCCTCCATGCGCCACACGGAGAACGCGTAGCTGAGGCGCTCGTGGGCCACGTAGCTGCAGCTTGCCATCTTTGAGTCGAGCTCGTCGCTCTGCAGTACCTGGCACAGGAAGTCGATGTAGCGCGCGGCGAGCTTAAGTGTCTGGATCTTGCTCAGCTTGTCAGAAGGGAGCGTGGGGATGATCTTACGCAGCGCGGCGAAGGCCTCGTTCAGGGACTGCGTCCTCTGCCGCTCGCGCACGTTAGCCATGACACGCTGCGACTGAAGCTCCTCGAAAGACGGCGGGCTGCCGCTGCTTCCCCCGCTTCCGCCGCTTCCGCTGCACGACTTCTTCCCTCTCTTTCCCGGCACAGAGCTGTCCGAGTCCTCGGCGTCCTTGCGGCTCGAGCGTCTTTTCCGCACGCTCTTCTTGGTTTCCCGCTCGAGCTCGCCTTCGATGCTGCTCGGGACGCTGTCCACCGGAGACACAGGGCAGCTCGATCCGTCTTGCACAGCTTCGTCGGGCATCTCTTTACTTCCGAGGCGCGGCAGAACGGCGCGTTTATTCAGTCATTGGCTTGCGTTGGAATAATGTGCTTTGGATGAAAATTTTAAACAAGAAGAACAAAAAAAAAAAAAAATGTATCCAGATTTCCAGGCGCCAGAATAAAGTTGACTTGGGACAAAAAGTTGGGGCGCTCTTATAGCTGGAGGAGAGAAAGTTGATTGGCCAAGGAAGCGTAGGCCGCTACGTGAGAAGGAGGGGTGAGAGAACGAGCGTCCAAAACTACATACTCTTCATACTATCCATCTCAGTAGTAGGCATGTGTCTAAAGTGTGCACCATACACTGCGTACTATTTAGCAGCCTAGTATTCTGTTATAATGCACATTTTAGTGCAAATAAATGCATATATTCACACGTTAGCTCTCACGTCTCTTTAATGTCAATATCATAGCAACAAAAACGGTCAAGTAGTGCATATGTCAGTAGTTTTGTATGCAATATAAATGTGATACAAATGTTTTCTAATATCTTGTCTTTATAACTGCCTCCAGCCTCTTTTGTATTCTCTGAAAAGCTTTTGGATCTTCTCAGCTGTAACACTCGCCTGCATTCTCCCTGACACCTCACTCTAACTTTGTCAGACTGTTTGGCCAGTTTGTGCCTATTCTTCTTGACATATCCTATAAATCTTCCAGGTGAAACACACTGCCTTTCTCAAAACCAGGTCTGGAGACGAAGAGGGTCATGGCAAAACTTCCTCACTATTTTTTTCTGTTCAGTTTGCCTTATGTTTTGAATTATCTTGTGGCAAGATACAGCCCTTTTTCATTTTTTAAATATAAATAGAGGTCACTCAAAAACTGAGGTGTGTGTGTGTTGCTGTGAGTCTGTGTACAATCAAATAGTCAGATGAAATTTAGTTTGTCTGTAGATATCATTTCATCCAATAACTTAACATGGGAATTTAGATTAACTACGAATGCACAAACAGCATCAGATTAGCACAAAAAAGTTCCTGCTTGGAGTATAAGATTTAAACATATTAAAACTGTCTTGTGCAATGTTATCAGATATCTTTGTAAAATGTTTTTTTCCCACCAGAGGTCATGATTTTCTTTTCTTTTGTTATAAAATGCAATATAAAAATGTAATTACATTACAAATAGATAATAATATAATTAAAACCTAAAATTCTATTATGCTTCATAACTTAATATAAAGATGAGATTTAAAAAGTGTCAAGATGGTGTGAGGAAAATAACATCAAACAAGTGTTTTTTTTTTAATGTGAGAGTTCATGCATAAGAGATCAGTGCTGTGGCTACTAAGACACTCCATACTGATAAGAAAAGTAATTTTTAAAAAAAAGGTAGATTAAACATCCAAAATGAATTCATAATCACGTAGAAGGGTTGAGCCCAACATAAAGAAATAGCTTAGAGTCCATTCTGTGTCATAGGTGAAGACAGGTTGTGTTGTGGGCAGAAGCCTTTGTGTTAACATGGTTGCATGTTTATACAGTACATCACAAAGCAGAAAGCCTTTTCTGGCATTACATCAGACTGCTGCAATACCATGGAGATTTATACAGTTCCAGTGAAATCAAGATTATTGTGGATAAAGTACATTGTCTGCCCCTTTACATAACAAACTGCAGTGCTATACTGCACACAGAGGCTGTGTAGATGGATGAGGAGTTGTAAAATGACCTTGGCTCTCTTCATTTTTAAGGATAATACTTGTAGATTTTTACAAGCCACAAAGTATGCTGGATAAATTCTGTATGCTAAACGCCACATGTCATACAAGATCAACTTCTCTGTTTATGACTTGTGAGTGAACAAGAGGGTTTTTTGACTCCGACTAAGTTAGTGATGATGATTCATGTACTGACTCAAAAGCCAGGAGGAGTTCAGGAGCCAAATATTTCACAGCCTCTCCCTAAGCAGTGTGTGCACAGCCAAATCTACTGGAGCCAGAGCCTATCAATGAAAGCCTCGCTATTTGCTTTATTATGTATCAGCTGAGCTGTGGAAAGAACTGCTTCTCCGTTGACGATTTCACATATGAAGGGGAAAAAATAACAGGGCATTTCAGCAAGCTTTTAAGATAATTAATAAACATTTACTCTCCCACACAAACCCCACCCTGAAAGTAACTGAATTAGTGAGTTGTTCAAACACATGGCTGATTAGTAAGACTAATCTGCTGTTAAATGAAGTGAAAGGCAGGAGGCCCTAGGTGTTAGACAGGGTCAAGTTCCAGTTCTGGATGACATTCCAATACTGTAAGAACACATCCTCAATGTGAAGCATCTACCAGCAACACTTACAGTATCTTCTATCAGGCAGGAGAGGTGACAGCTATCCAGATGTGGCTGGCACCATTTAGCCTGAGTCTATGGAAAGAGCAGTTCTCAGACAGACTGCACTCAGACACCATATCAGTACTGATAGAGGCCTTCTGCCAAGAGAAATGGGGAAACTGCTAAAGATTAGACAAGTTTGAATAAATAAACTGTGGAACTGTCTGAATAAAGGCAATAATCTTTGAACTAATTGCTTTAGAGGAATTGGTTCTTACAGAAATTAATTTGTTGTCACTGATACCTAAACCTTTTTTAGGATCTAAAAAATAAATAACTGAGAACTGTTAATAATGGCCAATGTATAGTCAAAAATCGTACAGATAATAGTTTTATTTACTCATGCCTTTGCTGATATGAATGTCAATATCTCAAATCCACAAAAATAACAGAGAACCTCTTAAAACACACTGTTCTTTATAAATCTTGTAAATATATAAATAATGGAAAATTATGTTCTGTCCACTTTAAAGATTGATATTTAAGTAATGTAATAGCAGCCTGGTGTTCTTCAGGAAGCTCAAATCTGGCCAATTCTTATGATATATCTGAATGATTCATGAAATAGTTTGTGAAAATGGATTGTGAAAATGCCTACAAATTACATTTGTTAGGTGTAAAAGTACACTGAGGTCTAAAGACATCTTGAAGTTCATGAGTTGTTCATGTACAGAGTTTGATGTAAAAACTAAGCTTCTCCTTCACAACTATGTGGCCTAATATTACTGACTTGGTTAATTAATTGCAAAAACTGAACTATCTATTTAGCACAAATTAAAGTTAGCATGTAATTGTATGTGCATGTCCGGACTCACATTCATAGTCAAATATCTCAGCATACATCCACGCTGTAGAAAACAGGTAATTTTCAGATCAATGTTTTGTTTGTTGTAAGTGCATCAATATAAAATCATATTTATGAATGCATTTTTCTAGAGAACACATTATCTGTACTGTGATTATCAGCAGGATTCTCACTGTTGCTTTAACTCTGTCTAATTTTATTGGCCAAACAATATCCTGGTAGGTGGGCGTACAGTTCTCTGTCACTAATGTAATCAAGAAATGAAGCCATTACAAACACAGAGATTCAACGTTTCACCCCAGAAAAAGTCATAAAACATCACACATTTTTTAAGTAACTATAATTACTGTAACTGTAATAGAATAATAATTTGAAAGACAATGGACATTACAATAACACTGAGTTAATCCTCGTAGTCGCTACATTACATAATTTATGATATTCTTGCATTCCAAAGTATACTATTTCCTGGATTCACTAAAATTAGGGGTTGGGGTAGGGGGGTAGTCTTGATCACTTTTATCAGTGACCAAATGCTAATGATATCGCTCAGGCCATTTAGCAAAATAAAGCAGTGCCGGATATTTGGCAGTGTTTCAGCAGAGTTAGAGGAAGCCATGCTTTTTTGGATATTACTACATGATAATCAAGTGAGTCAGACTCCATTTCTGTGCAGAAAAGAAAAGATCTTCAGAAGGATTGATGAATATACAATTCCTCAGACTTCTTTCTGCACAAGGATCTATCTGGATGATAATTACACAACAGAGTGCACTAGATTTCCTGTGCATGTTTCTGTATGGGTAACTGTGTGTGTGTATGTGCATCAGTCAGGGTCACTAAAAGTGCTGCAGCTGTGTGTGTGTGTCGAACACAGTGAAGAAGGGTGGTGTGACAGACTGAGGTGTGTGTGTGTGTGTGTGTGTGTGTATGTGTGTGGGTGGGGGGAGCATAATGTGCAGGGGAGGAACTTCTAAGCCCAGGCCAAAAACAACAGAGGAGAAGGACGGATGCTCCTGCTGTCTCCTCAGTCGGCATTTGAGAGAACCTCAGTCGTGGTGTCCAACCCACTGACACTACCCAACACTTTTCTGTAGCTGGGAGAGAGAAAAGCAGAATAGTAGTCCTCTGAATATTCTAATATGGTCAGCTTTAAGTAGTAAAAAAAAATTCATGAGCAGATGATCTTGAAACTATGTGGGAGTGACAACAATATATCTCCCTTTGTCTGCAGCTGTGTGATTTTTCCACCACTCATACTGCTAAATTCACTTTCAGAGTGCGTCCCTCCTCAGGAGCAACTCCTGTCTGTCAGCGTACGATCACCGGCTCCCCTCACTGTGTTGCTCTTGGAACTATATGCAGTCAGCCACAGTTCCTTTATTTATGCATTAACAGAACTGTGAAGTGAAGAATAACAATCTGAGTTTAAGATTTTGGGCTGAATATCATGCTGCACTAAGAACTATGGGCTGTTTGTTTGTCAAACTTTAACAAAGTGACTAAAGGTAAGACAGGGTGTGTGTGGGAGGAGAGTGTGAGAGACACACACAAAGTCTGGGGCAGCATGAGACAGGCTGAGAGTGCTATGTGCTGAGTAAGGAGAGAGAAGTGAGAGCTCCACCATCCTCCAGCCCTTCCCTGCAGGACGCTGAAAGCTAAACCCCGACTGGACTAATCTCACAGCAACCGTTTTCCACAGTTCCTGGAAACGTGACTTTGAACTTATATAGGCCTGCAGCGTCTCTCTCATGTTGAAAGGGGATATTTAGGAGCCATCAATGTGGAGACTCGAGAATGTTACAGGCTGCTACTGTAAAGCGACATTGTGCTGTACAATAGTAAATTTAAATTTGGCAATTGTATTCTCAAGCACATTTTAAGCAGCTGTAAACAATTTTGCCCTGATTTGCTAACTCCAGAAGTCCCATATCTCTGTTTGGTCTCATGTTCTCCATCCAAACCTCAATTCAAAATCATGTTATAGCACCATAACTCAGAAAGTGGTTGTGTGTGTGTGTTTTCGGTCTATCCAAGTAACTATCCAATTACTATACTCATTCAATTTGTAGAGTTAGCAGATTTTTGGTTAGAGCACAAGCTTTCTCTGCCATCACTTCCATAATATATACCAATAACTCCATAAACCTGAACGTCTCTCCATCAGTCTGGTGCTTTAGAAAGTCATGAACCATAAAAACACCTTTAATGCCATCAAGCCAAGTGTAAAATTTACTAAATCGTTCTGGGGAAAGGTCTGCTGTATCCGTCATTGCTTTTCCAGACAGAAAGGTATTTTTGTTTTGTGCAAGTGTGTGCACCTGCAGGCCATGCCTATCAGCACTCATCTGCTGGGCATTAAATGAGGTGACACCAGGTCAGAGTGTCTACTGAACATCGTCAGAGAGGCTGACATTATAAAGATAGGGCCTGAAAACTATGTTTGACCCCCAAAAGCATGGTGTGAGGGCAGTGCTGAAAATTTTATCAACGTTCATGTACACATAATTATGTGTAAAACACCAAACAAGTACATATGCTATAATAGTAAAGATGTTGCTGCCAGAACAAAATGTATCAGTGTTATTGTATGATATTCTATTCTTTAAAAAAATTTATTCAATTCAAAAAGCTTCTGTGCACACACAGTTTTTCAGAATTGCCTGTGAGAAACATCTACCTTCTTAGCTATTCTGTGAATCATTAAAAAAAAACCCTCACCACACCACTCAGTGTGTTTCTCACCATTCTGCCCATGTGTTTTGTCCATTACAGTATGAACTGGCAGGGTGGGGGAGCTGCAGTGTTAGCAAGACATGCCGGCATGGCTCTTTCTTCAGCCAGTTTCCATCACACACAGCACCACAAACTGATCACCTGCTTTGCCTGGAAATCAAAGCTGAAGTAAAACACTGACTCTGCAGCTAACCTGATAAAGCATGAACTTTTAACAGTTGGTCAACACAGTAAAACAGTAAGCCACTTAACAGTATCTAACAAAACAGCAAACAACCTCTAGTAAACAATAGCTTATTAGCCACAGATTATCAAGGTCCCTTAAAAAACTGCCAAAACATTTCCCATAAAACGGATAGTTTCAGTTCTAAAATCTAATTGGCTGAGCCACGTTCAAAGCCGTCGTAAAATCATCTATATAAGCGCCACATCACAGTAACTGAATTCTGTACTAATGTCCCAGGTTTTAAACCAAAAAACCTGTTATGCTTAAGCCACTTTTCTGTCCATGCATACCCTAATCTTTGTACATTATGTTGCTTAGCAACTAAAGCTTACTGTTAATAAGAGTTGCATGGTAGAAAATTTGTTTATAGCAAATATTATTAATAATGAATTAAATTAATTATTGAACACTGTATTTTATCACATAGTTTTTGTGGCTATTTTATAAACGCAGTGAACTACTTGTGGATTTGCATTATTGTGATTTTTATCACAGGTAAGGGGCACACCGCCTGACATTGTGCCTAAGAACGCAATCACTGTACGCAAAAAAAATCACTGTACCATATGCCATAGAGTGGTTTATTACTTTTATACCACAGAACTGGTGAATTCTGGATTCTGATTGGTCAGGAGACATTGATAAATTTTCTATAACAGCACACCTCTGACCGTAGTGCAGGCTGTAATTCAAATCACAGGGTGATATCAAAGCACTCATTGTAATAGTTATCATTTCTATAATAACAGCACATTCACAGGGACTTGAGGATACTCCACATAATCTAAGGCTAATAATAGACTAATTTAAAAAGGCGTGTTTGCTCATTAACCCTTTCATGTACAAACTATTTATATGCATATCCAGATACTTTAGATTTTAACATTCAGGTCCAAAATATGTAATGAAGTAAAATTTGTTTTAGAAAATATTTCTGAACATAAAAATTTACAGTTTGGGACTACTGCATGATGCAAAGAGGTAAAAAAAAATCCCATTAGTTTAAAACAAACAAACAATAACAATTTTTAGGCATTCAGTGTAGTCTTGCACAAAAACATTTTACTTAAATTTTTTGTTATTTAAATTTTTTTATTTTATGTAGAAAGCTAATAAAAATTGAGAATAATAAATAGTCTAGAGAGCTACAGAAGTTTCCAGTAATGATCTCCGGTAGTAATTTACAGTAATGATCTCAAGTGATTTGGGGGTGATTTACATCTTATATTTTCCTAAAATATAAAAAAAAAGAGCCCTAAATTGACTGTCTATGAGTGTGGACACTATGCATGAAAGGGTGAATGATATAAAAATTGTGGTATAAGAGGAATAAAACACTCTGGGAAAGTCACCTAGCTAGCAAAAAAATGCTAATCCATACAATGGCAGTGAGAAAACTTGCAATCCAGGAAAAGTATTTGGAAATCACAATCATGGTGAAGGATTACGGGAATAGTTATCATCTGAGTTTATTTAAAAGAGCATTAGATAATGCTTGTTATCTGACAGCTAGCCGAGTCTCAAAAAAAAGTCCAGGTTTACATGTTGTACATATCGCCAACAATTATCTTAGCAGTGAACAACATGAGCGCTTAAAAATAAAGACAAGAACTATTATATGCCAATTTCAAAAAATGTATGTATATATATATATTTTTTTTAAGATGTAAATAATGCAAGTCTTACGAGTTTGAAAAAGTCAACAGTTTAGTGATAACTACACAGAGGTTTAATTCTGAAAGGTAAAGGACAAAGTAACTGACCCAGTGAAGGAAGCCTCTTAAAATTCCCTTCGCCTCACTCATAGTGCAGGCCATAGCTATGGGTTTGTGCATGTGATGCTTGTGTGTGCAAAAGAGGTTCAGGAGGAAACTTTTCCCTTTCACAGAGGTTTCCAGAGCTCTCCCTGTATCTGGGAGGAAAAATGGTAAGATGATTTACACCCATTATCCCACACTGCCAAGAGTGAGTCACAAAGGTTTCTCTTAGATGATTCACTAGAACAGGGATTCTGCAACAACACAGAAATGCACATGAGAAAAAAAAGCTGGAAGGAGCAATATGTCATAAGTCATCAATATGGCTTGCTCGTAAAAACACACTTAACCATTTTGAAATAAAGTGCAATCTATAGTTTTACTGATAGAACACGTAAAATATCAATGCTGAGAAGTATTTAGCATCAGTGACACATTATAAATCACTTAGATGTACATTTACTTTTCTAAAGCGAAAGTGAAATCCTCAGTGTCACACCTCATTAACTGACTAAAATGGGGTTTATGGTAAAAGGGTCGAAAAATGATTCTTAGTCAAGGGTAAAATTAAAGAAACTGTGCTCAGTGCTTATTTCCTCAGGAGAAAACTAAACCACAAGTGAGATGAAATCTAGCTGAGGAAACTGCAATCGTCTGTTTGTTCTGATTTCTCTAATTGTTGTACTTTCTCCATGGGCACATCATTAGTCACACATTTATTAGAGTGCTTTGGTAGAAGAGATACGCAGACACCAAAGAGCTTTTAAATAACACAGCTAATAAATTTGCAAGCTAAATGACTCCTTGGCCCTGGCATACATCATGTGAGAAAAATAAAGGCCTCTGTATTCAGGAGGACGCAGGAATGCTTCTGTTCGTAACTGTGATTTGTGGATGGCTCGCTGGCTGTCAGAGCTGCGAATCCACTGGACGAATTGTAGTATACACTGCTAATGAGCACTAACCCAGTGCAGCACAACCAGGTTTTAACTGAAATAAAAACTTCCATGCATTAGAAATTGAAACAAAATTCAAATCTAATAATTGGTAATATTAAAAAACAACAACAAGACGAAAATAATTGTTTCATTTGCAGAGAATGAGTATCCTAATGCATGGTTGCTATTTTACGGTTGATGACGAGAGACAAAAGCTTAAAGTCCATCAAAAACAATTACTGAAATATTACCTAATTAAAAAAATAAGTAGAAGTCAAATTCTCAGTGGAATTTATGACTAAAACTAAACTGAATTTGTCAGGAAAATGGAAAATTATCTAGAAACATAAACCTATATTATCTTCAGGAACATAAACCTATAACTTAGACTGTGTTTCATTCATTTGGTATGACACCAGGTTTCCTAATGTGTCACTGCAGTGTTCTGAGTAAAGAAATGAACACATTGGGGAATTCTCATGAACCTGATCAGTAAGAAGTTTTCACATCAGTATATCCAAAGAAAAGTTAACTTTCTTAAGCACTTGCACATGAGACCATATATGTATATAGTGGGAATATTTTGCAAATACAGCAGCTCATAATGCTCATACTGACTCCATACGAGTTTGTCGATTAATGGGAAGAATCCAAACCCTATCAGATAGAAATGAATAGAGTAGGGAAAGTGAGAGAGATGCCAGAGGGGCAGTTGTAGGGTGCAGCTTGTAGTCTACTCTGTGCACTCTAGCGACACCATGTGGTGCTTTGGTCACATACCCACAAAGGAGTGTAATTCAGTACAGTGCTAGCAAAAGCATTTTGTTTTTTCATACAAAGAGGTAACTCAAACCCCAAACATGAAACAGGATAAATCAATGATTATGAAAACCATAAATGTGAACATAAATATTTAAAACGAATGCAAATGCTGGCACGGCGGCCATGACCCAACATTAGCACTCAGCTTACTCACACATTTAATGCTCTTTGATTTCAGCAATGTTGTGGATGGTGCTCTTTTAATTCACAGCCCCAGGCTCTCACACACTCACTGCCAGACCATATCTATCTTTCTGTAATCTATATATCTATCTATCTTTAATCTAACCTGAGAAATACTGCTCCGCACACACTTCTTAACTAGTCCTAGTTTTGAAAACGAGCGCCCTGCTGTTGACTGCTGCTCTGTTAAAAACAAATAACTTCAAAGCAAAGCAACGCGACGTAATTGGACAGTCCATTAGCGCCTTCTAATCACATGATCAAATTAGACGCATCCTATTGGATATAATGCGCTTTTCTTAAACTTCTACAAAATCGTGAAACTATAGATTATCTTCCAATTACACAACATTAGTTCAAAATAATGCAATATTTCACGAGGGGAAAGCGTCAGTTGAATATAGAGGTGTAATGCATTAAATATAATAAAGTAGTAATAGTAACCATGAAGGAGATTCTTTATCTACTTCTACTACTAAGCGGACAGAACGCGTTAAAGCCGTTAGCGGAAGTCATTTACTAAGTGGAACATGGTGAGGTCGCTTCCGCTTTCACAGCACCACAGCGTCAGCTCCCGGGTGCACCTGGGACACGCCCCCGGGGCAATTGCCCTGACTGCACCGCGGCATCCCTGCCCCGCTTAGAAGGGAGAGCGGGGCATGTTGTCACACTTTTCGCTCTTTCTTAGATTTCTTGGGCGTCATATATCACAGGGAAATAAATGTCACACCAAGTGAAAGAACGAAGTCTCATGCACATATTTTGTATTTACTATATTTTATAACCTATTTCAGTGTGCAGTTATAGACAGTAGAGGGTTGTGATAGTTTTCCCTGTCAGTGGGTAAGTGATGTTAGTGCCCGAGCCCACCTGGGTCAAGTGGATTTTTCTACACATAAAGACACAACCAAGTCATTGTGAATACTGAAATTTTTATTTCAAATTTAAAACCAAATACAACTTACAATGACCCAGTGGGGCTAGATCCGGAAGGGTTGGGTAGCAGGGGCGTGGCTACCTGGGCTGCAGCTTCCCTAAGTACCTATGCTGCACCATAAATCAATCAATCAATCAATCAATCAATCAATCAATCAATCAAAAAGGTCACACTTTTACTGTGGCAACCCCTTACTTAAAGCATCTTCACACAGACCTGGTGGGTAGCAAATCACCACCTAATATTAAATGCTGCCATTTTCTGTCTTTCTTTCTGTCTTTATTTTATCATTCAAACCACCACCACTTTTATCCTTCATTCCTTCCTTCCTTCAAACCAGAAGTACTCATTACAGTTACAATTACAGGCTTATCATGCCTACTTAATATCCTTGCAGCCACAAAGTAATTCATAACACACTACATTCATGGCTGTGTGGATATACTGCTTTACACACTAGTGCCTGAATCTGTGTGTTAGTAGTACACATATGCTTAGTAAATATACACTCCGGGGCAAAAAAAAAAAGGGTCAGGCCCAAAATAGCAAAATATTAAGCTTTTAGTGGTCCTAATAACACATCATTTGTCAGGAAACTAGCGAGAATTAAACAAATAGATAAAGGAATTTAGTATGAGAGAGCTTTTCCCATTGATTTCTCTAAATGTTTAAGCCTTGTGGTGCTTGATGGGCTGCATCAGGTGTGGCAGATAATCAAATAATGACTAATCTTTTAAGAAAAAAATAACATCCCAGAAGATATTTTTGGAAAATTTTGTACACCCAGACATGTGTTAGTTTGAATTTTCCATCAAACATTTTAATCATTATCATGATTTTACCTTTGCGTACAAAAAGAGTATATAAGTGAATTTCCCTGTTTCTAGCTTTTCCCCAAACAGCAAAAGTAAATGAGCAAATGGTGGCACAGGAGCTCTCAGGAGTGAATCTGTTTAATTCTTGCTAATTTTCTGACCAATTATTTGTTGTTAAACCCATTAAAAGCTTAATATTTGCCATTTTGGGCTTGATCCTTTTTTTTTTTTTTTTTTTTGCCCAGGAGTGTATAATGTAACATAAATAATATACATTATGATATACTGTGGATATAAAAAGCCTAGACAATCTTATTTAAATTGCATGTTTTTGTGCACCCTTTGCATGTATTACAGCACTAGGTTTTTTTTTTTTTAATAATTAATCTGTATATTTGCTTACACTGACTTTTATGGAATTTTATCCCACTATACCTTGCAAAAAATTGTAAGCCCTTTCAAACTGCCAGGGGATCTCATGTGCACAGCAATCTTTAGATCAACCAAGGCACGCCCTAAAGATTGCTGTGCTTTCAAACCTGTTAGTCTGGTTGATGAGTCTGAATCAGAGCGAAATTAATACTTTTGCTTTCAAGATTGAAGATTTCAAGATTCAAGATTTTTATTTGTCACATACACAATTATATACAGCAAATAACTTGCACTGAAATGGAAAATGCTTGTTAATGTTGGCTAAGGGCTGAAAACTTGAGTGAAACTTCTTCATTCATTGTTCAGAAATAAAATTGCAAAAAATGTAAAAATGTAAACAAACCTTTGCCAAGTGCATAGAAATCATAAATATCACTTGCACGTGGAGAAAATGGTGCCTCACTCAATATATTACTAGATAATTATAGAAGTGTCTTTAAAATATTTTGTGTATCGCATCCACCAAGAAGAAGACCAGATCCAAGAAGACCAGTAGGTGTGGTCTTCTTCGGATGATGAGATGCGTAGTATTTGTGCCAAACAGATCTTTTAGAATTATGGCCAAAACATTTAACTTTTGTCTCATCAGACCATAAGACATCCGAATCCTTCTTGCAACCTCATAGCCCAGATACATGCAGAATATGGGGTGCTGTAGGCCTCTTCTTAGCCTCACTGAACAGTTTTCTGCTTGTCTTCAGCTTTGGAAAGTCAACTTGACCCTCCACTTATGGATGACGGTCTTCACACTACCTGATTGGTACCCTTCAACAATAAGTTTCCACAGATGTTTTGCCAGCTATAAACAGCTGTCAAAACATCTGTGGAACAGATGGAACAGCAGGAAGATGCAGCTATAAACAGCTGATTTTTATCTGGGGTTAATCAAAATCTCTTTCACTGATGGCAAATTTATGCTACTTACCTTTGGCCATGATTTTGAACATGATTGGTTAATGCTGAATATCACGACAGCCTCCAATATAAAAGGGTGTACACACTTATGCAATCAGAGTGTTGTAGGATTTTTTTACATTTTAATCATTTTTTCTTATTATTATCTTTTTTCTCTTGAATTTTGTTGGCTTCAAGGTCCCATTAATGGGAAATCTTCTGACACAGAGGTATTCAAGCTGTGGGGTGCATCCCAAGGAATTGCAAAGAGGGGTGTGGGTAAGATGGAAATTATCAAAAAATAAATATTTAAAAGACTGTTTCACACCTGCCAACCACATTTTGTCCTACACAAAATGTGGTTGGCAGGTGTGAAACAGTCTTTTAAATATTTATTTTTTGATAATTTCCTTATAATTTGATAATATTCACATTTTAAAAAAGGCACCCAAAATATGCCAAAAGGCCAATCTTATTTTTTACCCTAATAAAAACATCAGATGATTCACTCCACATGTGAATCTGGAAAGACTGACAGTTGTGCAGGTGTTTTAAGCTTTCTGTTTGAAAGATGCACTGATGTGGTGCTCTCACTTTTTGTCACAGCAAATGGAGATTTTTTTAGGTAGCATGTTTAAATTTGGGGACAGTAAGGCTTAAATAGAATTAGTAAAAACAAACAAACAAAAAACCCAGCAAATTACCCTATTTTGCCCTCTGAACAGGTTAATTAATGTGAAATAAAATCAATGGGTTTTCTGACTTAACTCTCATTAAATAAATATACAACTTCAGTTTACTATAATATTTATTAGGGATGCCACTGACATATTCTGGCCAAAAATAGTAACAAAATTTTTAAAAAGGCTGAAAATTGTGGTTTCAGGAGGGACATTATACAGTAATGTTTTTGTAAAAAGATTATATTGACAATCTACTGTGTTATGTTTCTTTCTGTTCCCGGCGTTTATCAGCCCCTTCTGCTGTACTATAAGACTATGGTTTTGTTTTATTTAATCTTGTTTTCCAGGTAATAATGGGAAATAATTTCACAAGGTTTTTTTTTTTTTTTTTTTTTTTTTGGCCATGGCATGGTGGGGGGAAGGACATTATAGTTCTCAGAAAAATGGGGAATGGGGCTCATGGGGAAAAGGTTTGAATACATCTGTTCTGACATGATTAATCTTGATTTCTGGCTTTACATCACAGAAACTTGCATTTTCAATAATGGGTGTTGACATTTTATATACACTGTACTGTACAATTATATGATAATCAGCTGACAATAACATTTTATACAATTATCAGAAAACCAGTTCCTTGTCACATGTAACGTGTGCTAGTAAGAATGCATCAAAACACACTTTATTCTCAACTCTACTCACTAGTCCTATAAAATAGACGTTTTATTGCATAAAATGTGTAATTTTTTATTTTACTTTTCAAATAAGAAAATTTTGCTCACCTCAAGTATGAACACATACTTGTTCAACAGGAAATTGAATTTGAAGTCACATTAAACAATTGTTCAGTTTTTGACTTAGCGTCTCTGGTGTTTGAGGAATGAAGAACTATCGCTTCCAGCCCGTTGTTAAAAAAAAAAAAAACAGCTAGTAAGAGAATAATTTTTTTCTTGACATTTTAGCCACTCATTCATCCGTACACTTTTGTGGGTTTCATCGTACATAGCCTAAACGATTCACACTGCAAGTCCAACATCAAAAATTAGCAGTAGGCCGTGGAGGTTCACTGTTTTGTTTTCCGCTTGATTTTGTGCTTCATGAAATAAAGTGAAATAATGAAAAGAAAAATAAAAGAAACAGAGTCTGGGTCTCCTTCACACACACACACACACACACACACACAGGTTTATACAGATTTTTTAACAGTCAGAGGCGCAGTTTTCTAATTGTTTTAATTGGGGTTGACGTCCTGCAGTCTGTATGGCATTTTATTTATGTATTTATTTATTGTTTGTTTGCTTGTTTGTTTGTTTGTTTATACCATGTCATGTAATTAGATACAAAGATTTGTCCACAAACCATTGTATCTTTTTATAGCAACAAACTGTTGCTGTCGTTAAAGGCTTTCTGTTGCATTTTTGTAATTTTATTGAATTAGCTATTTGTTTTTCTATAAGCAATATTCTCTGAACACCTTTGTGCTGGCTCAGCTATTTGTTATTTTGACAAAACATATGCTTTTTAAATTATATTTAATAATAAATGTATAAAGCATAGTGTGATGATCGGAGGTTTTAACTGAAAACACCTGACACTTCTTAGGCTTATATGTTTTTTTTTTTAAATAAAGATTTGTATTGTCTTACATGTTTGTTTGTCTTTCCCTCCACTACCTCTATCAACTTCTTTTAGTCCTAGATCTAATATGAACACATATTATAGCAAAATAGAGACGACCAGAGAAGACATTGTCTTATTTCCAATAGCAGGCCAAAAATATTTTTGGCTTTTATTTAGATCAATCAAGGACATTTACTGGATCTGAGAAAGACAGATGCATGTGGGTGTCCATCTGTTGCCTGCAGAGCTTCTTATCTGTACTTCTCAGAGAGAGCCAGGGACACGGCAGCGAGAAACTTATCCATAGACACGTGTACCTCAGGAGTAAAGTCAGTGGGGAACATTGTGGCCAGAACAACGAGCAAGTTGTGGGATAGGATCTACAGGGAAAGGGGAAAACATCAAGATTTAACAAGCATGTAGGAAAGGATCTAAAGGAAAGAGCAAGATTAAATTATTACAGAGCAAATAAAGGTGGTGTAGTGTATGATTACCTTGAAGTTGGTCGGGTCAACACGTAGCTGGTAAGCGTGCAGCTCGCTCAGGTTAAGCAGCCCATTGGTCAGGTCATCGATTTTGCTGACAGCTTCTTCCACACCAGACATAACAGTCTTTCCATGCTTCTTCACCTGGGCAGAGCCACTGCTCAAGTCACTCCAGTGGGAGAAATAGGTCTTGGTCTGCGGGTAAACAGTCAGCATCCTGCGTATAGTTAAGTGAAAAAGAATTAGTCCTCAGTACTGCAAGAGGAATCGATGTGGATAGCAAAAAAAGAGAAGAGATACTCAAGCACCTACCTGAACAGAGCATCAGCACCGATGTCTTCGGCCTTTGGGGCAATCTTGGCCCAGAAGGCTTTGATGGCATCTTTGTCCTTGGCAGAGAGACTCATGGTTTCGGAGTAGTTTGGCAAGAGACTTCTGTAAACTGCCTCAAAAAAGAATCACCCTTTTATACAAGGAGCTGAAGCTGGCACACCCAGGACCCACCTCAAATGCATGACAACTTGGCTTCATTTCAAATACGACAGATTAGTCAGCACTTCTGCTGTTTGTAAGAGATAACTTGCATGCGTGATAGGAAACAAGCAGCCCATTCAAGTATGACATTTGATCCAAAATATTTAAAATAATCAGCTCAGAAAAACAAATGACACGAATTAATAATTGCTGAATGTTTATGTAGCCTGTTTTTTTTAATGTTATTTATTTGTTTTAGGTTATATTTTCCCTTAGTTTTAAATTAATATGAATGATCTGAATTAAAAACATAAAATGAATTATTTGTTGGTATAGATATCTTGGTATAAAGGGTGACATTAATCACACCATGAAAATATTTAATGCTTCACATTTTGTTGCACTCCAATCTGAGCGGTGAAATTTGGAAAACAATGATTTGCTTTTATCAGTTTATAGCAATACAGTTTTCTTGGCAATTAAAGGGGTGGGATCTTGTAAAGACTGCCAAGAAAATATTGGCATTTCAGTGTAAATACGTTGTCAACAGAAGGGTTTCATGGGTGTGACCTCTAAAAATGTATAACAGGATCTTCCTATTCCTTGACTGCAATGCACTATAGTGCAAATTCATATGACTAAAATATTTTTAAACAAAGTTAACTCATATAATACAACTAGAATATGTCAATATTTTTTCGAAACCTGTAAATAAATATGTATTGACCAATTTATTGTTTAATTTATTGTTTTATTATTAATTTTATGTATTAATTTATTATTTGCGACGCAGTATGTGATATAGCCTACTCAACTAAATATTTAATATTTAGCTAATTATTACTTTTTCATTTAGCCAAAACAAGAAAATGAGAGTGACTGAGGGTTACGTTATAAATGTCTATGTGACATAGGAATGAATCCTGATCTATTAATGATCATTATTTTCTAGTTGATCATTTTTAATAGCTGAATGTGTTTTGATTTGATCTGTGCACTTACAGTATTGAAGTATAAAACAGATTTGTATTTGAGCAAGGCAAGGCAAAGCAATCCAAAACCATCTTGGGGAAAAGGTGGTTGAATGGTGTAGCAGATATATTCCTCTGAATTTTGATATAAAGCATTGTAAGTACAGAAAGTCTTGGATTAATTTGTTGTAAGTCACACTTATTATACACTATATAGCCAAAAGTTTGTGGACACCTGACCGTCACAACCATATGTGCTTTTCGAACATCCCATTCTAGATTTACTCCCACCTTAGCTGTTATAATAACCTCCACCTTTCTGCGAAGGCTTTCCACTAGATTTTGCCGCATGGCTGTGGGGATTTGTCCATTCAGACACTAGAGCATTAGTGAGGCCAGGCACTACTGTCGAGTGAGAAATTCCTGGTGCACAATTGGCGTTCCAGTTCATCCTAAAGGTGTTCACTGGGGTTGAGATCAGGGCTCTGTGCAGGCTACTTGAGTTCTTCTACACCAAACTTGTGGCAACAGTTCAGGGAAAGCCCACATATGGGTCTGATTGTAAGGTGTCCACAAATTTTGGCCATATAGCGTACATTTCTTTTTTCCTTACTTGCAATTTGTTGTTCATTTTCTTTAGAAAATTTTCTTTAGAGCTGCATTTAATTCACCTCAGGGATTAAATATATAGAGAAATATAGACAAATAAAATCAGACTTCTAATGGCATGGCTAGGTTTATACTTATTTCTCTGACTGCACCTAATAGAATACCCCTAGCCCCCCTTCACAGACATAACCCTATTTAATTCTTTTTGATGATAAGAATGTAAAGACACTTAAGAAAATTAATTCATTGCTATTTTCTTAACACATTAAGGCTCAACTACCCCAATTTAACAACCATTTATAAAATGCTCTTTTGCTATGGTGTGCTCCTTCCTCCTTCCTTTTTCACCACTGGCTTCGCTGTTGTCTCGCTGTGGTTTACTGCGTGAATTTCATCCGCTTCATCTTCCTCACTGAATGAGGTGGCAACTGCCTGACTACTGCCTGAACCTCTCTCTTCCTACTGCTATAGAAGGTGTCGACAAGAAATTCTTGATATATTGATGGCTTATAATTCAAAGATTTGTAATGAAATTAATAAAATAATACCTTACAAATTAAATAACAGTAATATAAACAAACTGTACTGATTTTTCTACAACATACTGTAGGCCATCTCTGCAATCCAAATCCCCTCATATTTCATGTTACATTATAAAACCAGTGAAAATGGAATTCATTATTTTTTAATATGATCATGTTATATTATCTTTAAAGAACTATATTTTCAGTAAAAAAATCCCCTGTAACTATTGTAAACTATTGTAAAAAAAAATCAACAATTGCCACTAGACAGTGGCCTGGTCACTGTATGTTGCTTTGTGACAAGGATAACGAGTTGATCCCTTAGTGCAGTTCAAGTCACATGAGAGTACTGGAGTACTTGAGTCAGCCCTTTCCCACTAAAATTAAACCCATCTATCTATTGCATTTCCCAGAGCCTGACAAATATTTATACGTCCCAGGACACATAAACCATTGAGTTAAATTATTTATTTATCTTTGATAGGCTAACTTAATATATTTATGTTCATAAATATATGTTTCATAATCCGTTTTTTGGTGTCACTGTGCACTATATGGCCAGAAGTATGTGGACACCTGACCATGTGCTTGTTGAACATCCTGTTCCAAAGGCATGGCATTAATATGGAGTTGCCCCTTTTGCTGCTATAACAACCTATCCACTTTTCTGAAAAGGCTTTTCACTAGATTTGTGGAGATTCGTGCCAATTCAGCTGCAAGAGCATTAGTGAGATTGGGCACTGATGTCAGGTAAGGATGCCAGTGGCACAATCAGCATGCCAGTTCATCTGAAAGATGTTCAGTAGGGTTGAGGTCAGGGCTCTGTGCAGACTACTTGTGTGCTTCCAAACCAACCTTGCAAACCATGTCTTTGTGGACCTCACTTTGCAGGGGCAATGTCACTCTAAACGATCATGTGCTTCCAACTTTGTGGTAAAAATTAGGTGAATGCCCACCTGTGGGGACTATGGTCAGGCATGCACATACTTTTGGCTACACTGAAAAAAATGATCGAGTGCTTCAGTAAATATGATAGAAACAAATCTTGTGATTTTTACACAAAAAGCAAATTATTATAATTACGTAAATGCTTTAAGTTCTGTACTAAATTGCCCAAAGTGTATATTGTACTTACTTTACTGAGTTAAAATTAATTTGTGTGTGTGTGTGTGTGTGTGTGTGTGTGGAAATTGTTACCATACTTTTCTTGAGTAAATTTCACTCCAATATTTTTTTTCAGTGCATGTAGTGAACTTACTTAATTTATGGACTTTTTGAAAGTATTTTGCCCTGTTAAATATTTAAATGTCAAGCCAATAGGCTAGAAGGCAAAAAACAAAACAGGGAATGTAGAACACATTATTTATTAATCCATCCTGCATTAATGCTTAAGCCTAATATTTATGTTAACCTTCATACTTTCAGAGAAAATATTCTATCTAGATAAAGATTAGATCTAGAAGTATTAAGGGTTCTTTGGTTAGCTTCTGAGGTAATCTAAAAGTTCTATGTAGAGTGTTTCGCTATCAAAAACAATTCCAAGTAGAATGGTTTCAGTAAGCTAAGAGCCTTTAACAAGCAGTGGTGGTTTTGGCTTATACGTGACATGACATGACTGACATGCAGATGAATGATAGCACTACTGTGCATTTATGTCACTATCTGACATTTATCTACCACACCCTGGAATAATGCCTTCTGAGTGGAGGCTCCACATGTGTCCACTCCTGTCAGCCAAGAACAAGAATCTGAGGCTGTCATGGGCACAGACTCACCCAAACTGGACAGTTGAAGACTGGAAAAAGAGCAGGTGATCATATTTCTAATCTTCAACTGACCAGTTTGGGTGAGCCTCTGCCCATGATAGGCTCAGATTCCTGTTCTTGGCTGACAGGAGTGGAACCTGATGTGGTCTTCTGCTGTTGTAGCACATCCACCTCAAGGTTTGATGTGTTGTGCTTTCTCAGATGCTTTTCTGCTCACCATGGTTGTCTTGTGGTCTTCTGCTGTTGTAGCCCATCCACCTTAAGGTTCGAAGTATTGTGCATGTTGATATGCTTTTCTGCTCACCACGGTTGTAAAGAGTGATTATTTTAATTACTATATCTTTCCTGTAAGCTTGAACTAATCTTACAGTTTTCCTCTGACCTCTCTTATTAATAAGGCATTTCCACCCACAGAACTGTGGCTCACTCAATGGTTTTTGTATATCACACCATTTTGTGTAAACTCTAGAGACTGTTGTGTTTGAAATTCCCAGGAGATCAGCAGTTTCTGAAATACTCAAACCTGCTCTTCTGGTACCAACATCCAAGCTACAGTAGAAGCTTGATTTTATGAAGCATGATTTTATGAAGTGTGCTGTTCCCACATGATTGGCTGATTAAATAACTGCATAAATGTACAGGTGTACCGGTGTTCCTAATAAAGTGGATGGTGAGTGTATGTTATGAAAACATTACAAGAAAATATTTCATTTAGATAAAGATTAGCTCTAGAAGCATTAAGGGTTCTTTGGTTATCCCTCTGGGGTAATCTGAGGTAAATATTCTATGTAGAGTGTTTCCCTATCAAAATTTCCAAGTAGAAATATCTTGAGGTAGAAACAGTTACATATGCTTTGGCTAGTGGACACCAAACACACACACACACACCCACCATCATTTATAAAATTATTGTAACTAATATATTCCACATATTTATTATGCATATACATAAGATGTACTACTACACAAAATACCAAAATAAAAAAAAGTATAAAGTTTGTTCAAATCATGTACATTATAAATCATAATGTTTATAATTTAATCATTTTCAAGATGGTTCAGGTTAATGGAGTCTTAAAATACAATAAGTAGAGAGTGGAAAAATGAAGAGATATAATGGATGCATGAATTGATGCACAAAACACCCCACAACTATGTTTTCATGATGCATTTTTGGATTTTATGTGCAATAAATGATGTTTTACGAAGCATCTTAATTAATCTTCTTCTGCTTCTTCAAATCATTTGAATAAGGCGAACTGGGAACTATAGAATAAGGAAATATAGGCCTACTGAGTATGCAGAGACTTTTACTTAGTGTACTGTGTTCATCTTTTATTCATTGATGTTGATGTATATTTTAATAATGTTTTATTTTAACTTTTAATTTTAATTTTAATATGATGTTGATCATGTTTTATGCTGCTATTTCAAGAAATAAATGATAAAATGTTACTTACCTTTTAGTGTTTTTTTTTACTGTTATTTTACTTAATCTGTTCATCCTGAATTTCAGAAAAGATTGGTTATGAAAAATATTGAAGATGTTCTACACCCTGTCATTATTGTTTTTACTGTAAGAAATTATTTATAGAATGTCAATCTGGCCAGCATCTTAATATGTAGTCCCTATACCTAATCTACTGTGTTCATACAATATTGGAATATGTTGATGATGACTATGGAAATTTTTTTGACTATGGGGATTTTTGCAGGTCCTGTTATTGAATTTGATTTATTCAAGCCTTGAATAAGTATACTACAAATAAATTTTAAACATGCAATTGAAGATTGATGATGTAAGTCCTAATCCAAGAAAACACACCACCCCAGATTTCCAAACATGTCAGTAATTATAGTTTTCAAGTTTTCAGTCAATCTTGACAAAAGAGTAAGCCAAGCTTTTTTAAGAATATGATATAATTTTTTTTCCTTGAGGATCTGGGTGATGTGCTGTGTATGCTGTTTTGTTAATGGTAAAGCTTAATGGTAAAGCTTCGACAAATTAGAAATTCAAAAAGTATCTCAAAATATCTGAATTCACTGAATTCACTGATTTTTACTATTTTTAATAAGGCTATAGCTAGTAGTTTATTATTTATGTCAAATTATAAGAAAGTGGCATTCATTTGAACATTTATAAACTCTGGCTGTGTTTGAAAAAAAAAAAAAAAAACTACTTATAGATATTTCTTACCTAATGCGTCCATTCATACCAGTGTAATTATATTACAGGCATTAACAAGCATGATTTTATTTGCTTGAATCTCAGTCTTTAATACTACGATAAGTTTTTTGGTCATTATGTAATCTACTCAAGTTATACTAATGCCATTGAAAACAATGTACAGAATACGCCACTACAAATAATTTCTGTAAAACAGTCTGCATGCGCAAACAGGAAGCTTTATCTCATATACCATGACAACATTATTTGAAAGATAAGTATTCATATCTAATCAAAATTATTCAGACTGCAAGAGCCACCCCTTAAAACGTTTGTTGCGTGGTCTTGGGAGGAGCAGTCAAATGCACAGGCCTATATAAGCTGCCTAAACAGACCTGAATTACAGGGCTCCTAGTTCATCAGAACATTTAGAAACCCCAAAAGCCAGCACCATGGTTGTGTGGACTGATTTCGAGCGCGCTACCATCAAGGACATCTTTTCCAAGATCGATTGTGAGTCAGTCGGTCACCAGGCACTGGCAAGGTATGGTTTTGCAAAGCATTTTTTTTCCCCTAAACTTTGATTTCTTTTTCGTTGTTGTTGTAAATATGAAACCACATGCCTCTGATCTTGCCACTCAGGTGTCTTGTCGTGTACCCATGGACCCAGAGGTACTTTGGTAACTTTGGAAACTTGTACAACGCCGCTGCCATCCTTGGAAACCCCAAGGTTGCTGCCCATGGCTTAACAGTAGTCCGTGGTCTGGAGACAGCTGTGAAGAACATGGACAACATTAAGGCCACTTTCACCGACCTGAGTGTGCTGCACTCTGAGAAACTGCGCGTGGATCCCGATAACTTCAGGGTGCGTCTGGTTTTATTTATTTATAAGTTATTCCTTCAGTTAGTTAACTCATTGGCAGTTTAACATTTAGCACTTACAATAATCATTTTATAACTTAACCTGGGTTCACTCTGTTTCCACAAGTAGCTGCTGGCTGACTGCCTCACCATTGTCATTGCCTCTTCCCTGGGTGCCAGCTTCACAGCTGAAGTACAGGGAGCTCTGCAGAAGTTCATGGCTGTTGTAGTCTCTGCGCTCGGAAAGCAGTACCACTAAATGCTGAAGTGACTTGATGGCCAGAGAGGACCATCAAACGTTTTCAGTTTTAAAAATGACCATGTACTTGTGAAAGCAAGTATTTAAATAAAATAACCAATATACATTTGTGAATTGTCTGGTCATTCATTGTGCATTTAGGGATAAGTAAAGCAGGTTACATTTATTAACTTGCAAAGAAAAGTTAATATCTTAACTGTAAGAATCATCTGTATTCAGTTGAATTAGGCTACTACAGTATGTGCTCATTTACTTTAACTTGTGTCTTTGTGCAAAATTCCGTGCTTCATTTACTGAAGTTTGACACATTTACCACGCATGCGCATGATTGTCATTCCCTGCGGCATTTTCTTGCATATATTTCTCCTCCTCTCTCGTTTCAATAGTACAACTACTGTATAAAATAAATAAGTTCTTTAGTAGCTCTGAATAGAGCTGTTTACTTTGCAAATGTAAATGTCCCATTCTCACAATGTCTTAAACTTCATCGTAATGCTTCATCACATACACACAGCATAAAGCTTTTCATATACAAAAGAAATGAAGCCAGATATTCACATATCTTTTGCATTTGTCTGTGTGGTTTAGTTACAGCCAAATATTTAATTAGGAAAAACTCTAACTAAACCACACAATTAAACTGTAAAAAAGGCAATAGTCTCTAAGATGTTTGTATGTAAAAATTGGTATTTGTAGAGGTCACACAATATGTAGAAATTATATAACTACACTGCTACATAATACAATGTGGCCTGAACTATAGAAAAATATAGGTGAGCTCATGGTTAGCAAATGTAATGGCCATTAGGTCACATGACTCATTAACCGACTAATGGCTTGTTGTGGTCAGAATCCATGCTGCTGCAATAAACTTTTATTTCATAAAGTTTATGTAATACTGTATTATTACTACTGCTGCTACACATGTTCATGGGTGTCAAATAACAAATATGATTCAGGAAAAATGCCTGTACATCTGCCTACCACACTGTGGGGCACTCGCTCTCAGCTGAAGAGAATTATTTTTAAAAAATTTGATTTTTTAGCCCTCATTCCCTGTGTTATGTAAACAGATTTTGCATGACTGTTGATCCAGTTGGTTGCAAGAGTGCAGCAACAAAGAGGTCATATCTCATTAATCTCAATGTGATCTGCGTCAATGCTCTTGAAAAAAGGTCCACTTTGGTGCTGCTCTGTTTCTGTCCTCACTGGGCCTCAGTGAGTACTGCAAAATCTCAGGACCCTGATAACAAAAGTGCTGAACGGCATTGTGCTGTTAGACATGGCAATCCTCCAGCCTACTTGGTTTTGAGTACAATGAATGTACAACCTGATTACACAGTATTCATCATAGAAAAGCACACCAGTAGCACTACAAAATAAAGCTTTCCTTCTTCCTGAGGCTTTGCCCATAATATGCCCTGTACACAGGCAACTGCTTAAATAAAATGCACCAATGAAATGTTTACCAAAATGTTTATATTACTCATAAATTTTGGTAGAATTCGATATTTTAGCGAATCAAATGATCAAATAATCTTGTATCTAATCTAATAGATTTCCATTAGATTCTTTTTTTGCACTAAGCTATCTTCTTGTATTTATGTTTATCTGTGAATGTTTGTCTTTTACCACTACTGTCATGCTGCAATTTACCTCTGGATCAACAAAATTTCTGTCTATCTGTTTATGTTTTAGCTTTTACCTTTTTCTACTTTGAAACAACTGAAGTCTTTAGCAACATGTCAAAAAAACTTCTTTTGGGAATGAGAAATACACTGTATGGCCAAAAATATGTGGACAGCCCTCCTAATGATTGAGTTCAGGTGTTTCAGCTACACCCCTCCCTAAAAGTTGCGTAAAATCAAGTGCATATCCATGCAGTCTCCATAGATAAACACTGGCAGTAGAATGGGTCGTACTGAAGAGCTCAGTGACTCAGTGCAGTCATAGGATGCCACCTTTGCCACAAGTCAGTTCATGAACTTTCTGCCATGCTTTTAGCACATAAAAATCACCTATCGTCTGTTGCATTACTCATTACAGCACATTATTCACATCAGCACAAGAACTGTGTATCAGGAGCTTCATGAAGCTTCTCGGCCAACATCAGTGCCTGACCTCACAAACGCTCTTTTGATTGAATGGGCACAAATGCCGACAGACACACTCTAAAATCTTGTAGGAAGCCTTCTCAGAAGACTGGAAGCTGTTATAGCCACAAAGGGGGGATCAACTGCATATTAATGTCCGATAAGCTCATATACTGTAGGTGTGATGGTCAGGTGTCCACATACTTACAGACATGTGAGAAACATCTATTAAACACATTCACATTATTAAAAACATAACTGAAACCCTGTTGAAGAACTTGTTCTCTGCCTGATTGTGCCCCTGTGATCTAAATGCTGAGAGCACTATTTTTCATAAATAAAAAAAGAGATAAAAAAAAAAACAGACCATTTACACAAATGGTGAACTACTGAACAGGACAGATGGCTTTTTGAGGAGTATAAGACTGATACTGAAGGCTATTGCACCTAGTGAAAGAACATTTAGTAGGTCCATGTTTGTGCAGGTATAGGTTGAGGAAAATGTACTAAGCTAGGGTTTGTCTGTCACTGGGATGTTATTTTCAACAGTATGTTTTTGTACCTTTAATTAGAAAAATTTAATTTTAGGAGCCTCACTCAGGAACATAATTGGGTCTGTTGGGACTGTTGTGTACTACCTAATTAGTGTACTAATTAGGCATTTCTCTTTTCATGGATAGCTAAAAACATTCAAGAAAAAACTGACCTAACTCACAAGTGATACTTTGGATCTGTATTCATTAGTACATCGAAGAACAGTTTGCATTCCAGAGTCACTCTGCTGCAAATGGACCTTTGTGATATTGAGGTCACTACACAGTCCTGCACCCTGCAAATAGCATAATTTAAAAAGCTACCGAGAGAAAGTGACAGGCCTGCCATGCAAATGCAAACCACTGAAACAGCCAGGACACTTTTCTGATACAAGGCTTTCTGTGCCTCGAAGTGCATGATAGCCCATGTAAACTCAATGTAAAATGAAAATAAAAGATACTTAGTTAAATTGACCGTCCATTCATGAAACAGTTAAAATCTGTTTTATTATTCTAGTTCAGCAATAATAATTACAACATTAAATATTAAAAATTGTACAGTTAACAATATATCTTTTAAGTACACTGGTAAAATAGTTACAGTAAGTCTAGAAAAACATATGTAATTTTATAACACAAAGGCTTGCCCCACTTTTAGAGCTTAAGATGCAGAGAAAAAGTCTCTCTTCCTAAAGCAATCAGCTGTTCCAGCAACAGAAGGAACTTAATGAGGCTTCATCTTAAGCAGCAGGACTTTGATATAGAAGAAGCGTCCAGATTCTCTCTATTTCAGTGTTGAAATACACAAACAGATTGAAATACACAAACATAACAAGGACTCAGACTTTGGATGTGAGGCATTTCATTTAACATACAATTAAACTATACAGTGTAGTAACATGAAAAAATGAATAACTTGAATAACCTTAGTGTTGGCATGGGCAACTTCATATGTCCAACAGAACAAAAGACTATATTCCAAGTTCAACAGCCTTCATATTCTGCCATTTTCAGTTAAACTGTACAAAGAAAGCATTTATTGCTCACTGCTATACAAATACAGAAAAAAACACAATGCATGACATTCCTAAACCCACCAGTTTGCTTAGCTTAGCTTAGTGTTCACTATGCTTTGTGGAAAGCAGAGGCCCTCAAGATCTCCATGCAGTTTACTGTAATGAGAGCTCCAGTAATCTGTCTCCAGTGTTTAGTCACTGGGCTCTTCATCTTGTCTAGGGCCAGATGGAGGTCCTGAATCATGTCCCTATAGCCCTCACCATACTGCATACTCCAAGAGTACAGGAAGTCGTATGCAGGCTTCCACATTGACTGAAAAGTAAACCACCATAAATTGGAACATTAAATGCCTCTTTATTCACAGCTAACCTATACATTCCAAACATTTAATACAGTAACAACAGAAATGTTATATTTTAATATACCTTGCCTTGCACAAGTGTTCACTTCCCTTGAACTTTTCCACATTTTGTAGTGCTACAACCTGGAATTGAAATGGACTTAATTCTGATATGTAGCATTTGCTTTACAGGATATGTCTTACATTTGATGGTGCAAACTATTTTCAGATATCTTTCCAGAACTATATCCTATGAACAAATACATTTATATGAGACAACGTGACAAAAATTAAACACAGATGGACTCCATTCAACTAATTATGTGACTTCGGCTAACAAGTAGTTGCACCAGAACTAATTTAGGGGTTTCACACCAATGGGAGTGTATACTTTGTATTTGTAAATAGTTTTGCAAACTCTATTTTTTTTTTCCATCTCCCACTTAAATACTATGGGTTATTGTGTGGAGATGCATGGCATATAATCCCAATTAAGACCCCTTCAGTTCCAAGTTGTAACACTACAAAAAAGAAATGTTCAAGGAGCTGAATACTTATGTTAGGCACAGCACAAAAGTCTTTCAATAGAATCCACAGCAGAAAAGCTTTACAGGTGCTTACCTGGGCACTGACTTCTCCACTTTTCCCTCTGTGTGGTGCCTCATAACCAGCAATCTGAGAATTGGAAAGTTTTCCAATCTTCTCAGCCAGTTCCCTCCACCGTACACCAAGCTCAACAGCTGTGGACAGAATAACTGTGTTCTGGATTAAATGGGCTACAAGGCCCTGAGCATCCATTTTAAAGAGCCCCTGTTAAGAAAGGAAATGGCATTATGTCATGTGTTAAGAACAACATGCTCATTTAAATATATTCAGGACAATCAACACTCAAAAACTAATCAACTAATCAAATAAATACCAAGAAGTATTTATATAACTAAAGATACTTACAATTATGAGTTCATGTTGAAATTTCCTTCTAGTTTTTTCTGTGTGGCAGTCTTCTTTAAGCTTCTCAAGTACACATGCTACCTTCTCTGCTTCTGTCTCAGCTTGCCTTCTAGAGAAACTGTCTATTGAGAGGTTTGAGTAACCCAGAGCTGCAGCAAAAGTCCTCCAACAGGTTACGTGATCTGTTACTAGGGTCTGAATGGCAGAGTACATGTATGTAAGCTTTTTAAACGGCAAAGTCATGTTGTCCAGCAGGGTTTGTGTCGAGAGTCTAACCCCAGAGAAGTCAATGACTTGGTCTTTTGTTACGACCTTCACATTTTTACAGTGTACCAAACCAACACTTCCCCTGAGAAAGCCAATATACCACTCTTTTACTTTTGACTGTCCAACAGACTTAACTGTTTCTCTGGAAAGCAGAGCAATTGTGTCACCCTTGAAGTACTCTAGAAGATACTCCACTCTTGGCTGTCTAAGAAGAGATTTCAATGCTACACCATACCAGTGAATATTCACTGGCATATCTTGGAACTTTGGGAACTCCGGGACAGATTCTTCTGGAATAGCTTGAGAACGGTTCACTTCCCTGTGACGATCCACATGTCTGAGTCCATGTTTGTCTGTCCTCAGAGGAGCAGCCTCAGGAGAAGTAAGGTGAAAGTCTGCTAAAGAGAAGCCATTTGAGTCCTTCACCTGGACGGCTAATGTGAATTGACCCATATCTCCATTGCCTGTCCTTGATAGTTCCAAGGGCAAGTGGATCGCTCTGCCTGTTCTGAGCTCCTCTATTTTGACTTCTTTGTTCTTATCCTCATATTTCACTTCAAACTTTGATTCCATCACACCGGTTGTAAAGTGCAAATCATTTAGACCACGTGGATTGAACTCATGCTTTCCCCACAGTTGCAACACAACAGGGGGCAAGTTTCTGTTACCTTTTTGGATATCAGAGAAAGGAAGCCTGGGTGGAACACTATTATAGCAAGAGATGACTTGCACAACTTTGAAAGATGGATGAATATGCTTGGGACCATATACTGCGACTGTGAAATGTCGGTCTAAATAGTCCCATACTGAGGTTGCTGGTGGCTGGATGACTGTAGCCTCTGCAGCAGCAATGATGTACATGTGAGGCTTTAGCTCCTGGATCTTCATTTGTAAAATGTCCTTATATATGTAACAGTCCTTAACTTTTTCATAAGGGCCATCTTTCCTATGGGCCAAGAGACCTACAAATGTTGTCATGACTTGGCTCAAAGGGTCATTTTTCACATCAGCTGCCATTTTAATATCAAGTGAGATGCCTTCCATAGTATTGGGATTGCTGAGACTGATTTCCAAAAGAGGACTCACCGATGTTACATAATTATTATTGATTCCACGTGGAGGATCAAGGCTAGCTTTGAGTGCAATTTCCTGGATCTCCCCTGGAGCAACATGACCTTGGGGAATGTGGGCACTGATATTAGAGTCAGGCAACTGCACTGAGCCTCCATTATGATCAATCTTACAGACAATTTGCGTGTCTGTGGCTTGAGTTTGAGCCCAACCAGGACTTTGTTTTATCAGGCTGAGGTTCAAACAGGACCTGGTCAACTGCCTGTGACTCAGCCAGGCCATTTTGTAAGCCTCCATATCATTTTTAAGCCAGTCAAAATCAGGTTTCAAGAATGGTCCTTGAGAGTTAAAGCTCTTCTCCTTTTTGGATTCTTTTTTTGCAAGACTGTCAAGAATGTCCGAGGCACTTCTCCACCGCCCGGATCGATTAAGGCTGTTCCTCTCAGGCTCCAGAAAATGACCAAAACTGTGTTCATCCGAGGACGTACTTTCACAATCTTCAATACTGTTACCAAACAAAGCTGATGGATCCTCCTTCATTATGGACACACTTGAGTCAGTGGGGTTTCTGCACACAATGTCATCTAAGAAAGGATTTGACTGGGACAGTTTGTTCCAGAAGGGATTTGTTGTTTGTCCTTGTGGTTGGACATCTGGTTGTAAAACAGGCCATTTCGAATGTTTTGACATGTAACTCCCTGAATGAAGGAAAGATTTTGGGTAAATTATTAGGGCAAATAACAGTAAAGAAATTTTAAGTAAAACATTTACACTTCATTGCATAGCTCTTACATGCAATAACTTCACCAAGGCACTATCCAACTAACATCACTGGTATGTTTATGCCATTCATTTGCATAAAACTATGTGAGCAGTATCACCACAGAGTTTGGGCAAAGTCAATGTGTAAAGATGTAAATCTCTCATCAGCATTAAAAAGAGATGGAAAACTTTTGAAACATGGTATTATAGACTGACACAATGATAAACATTTACCAAGATGGCAGAAATGTTAAAATGTAGAGAAACCCAGCTATCTATGACCTCACCTGTAAAACAAGTCCATATAGTCAGGAATAAGGCATGCACGACAGCCTCTAGAACTGATTCAGTCATAACTATTGGTGATGTAAAATGATGCATCCAGATTTAATGGATGCTGTTTAATAAATCAGCAAAACAAGTATCTGAGGTCAGTGAAGGTTTTGCACTCACTGAGCACTGTAGAAAGGTGTTTTACAAAGCAACCAGAAAACCTTTAAAAAAATCTTGGCAAAGAGTCTTAAATTAAGACCAAAAAACATAGTGATGTGCACTGTTAGTCTGACATACAAAACTAAGTGCCACAAAAAAACAGACAATAGCTAAAATTAATCAGTACTGTTCAGTGTTGTTGTTTAACCATACCAGCTTGTATATACAACAGTGAAATAAAAATAGTCAAATACTAGCAACATGTATGCTCACATTGCATTACATGCTCTATTAATTAACTGTTCATGATTACCATGTAGATTATTGTTGTTGATGGTTACATTGTCATCTAGATCGATCAGAGTCCCTTCTGAGCGACTTCGAAGCAGACTCCCAGTTCGTCGGATTGACTTTGCTCTTACATCTGCCATCTTTTATATCTGAGTGGAGAAAAAAACACATTAGGTTGAAGATTAATACACTTTTAATTGTAGGCATTATGAGTCTAATCCCTAAAAATAGAAGTCTGCAATTAGACATGGTAAAAGTAATACTTAAAGGTATTGGGGAAAATATTATAAGTGACATTTTAATTCAAGGTAAGGTTTAATTTGATAAGAGATTTTACTAACTAATGTCTGTATGATATAATGTGATATTAGAAATGTCTGATATATGTTTGTATATTCCTTTGGTATTTTCATATATATATAGATAGATAGATAGATATACATACATACACACACACACACACACACACACACACACACACACACACACACACACACACATCAATCAGCCATAACATTAAAAGCACTGACTGACAGGTGATGTGAATAGCATTGATTTTCCCTTTACAATGGCACCTGTCAAGGGGTGGGATCTATTAGGCAGCAAGTGAACAGTCAGTTCTCGAAGTTGACGTGTTGGAAGCAGGAAAAAAGGGCAAGCGTAAGGATCTGAGTGACTTTAACAAGGGCCAAATTGTGATGGCTAGACTGGGTCTGAGCATCTCCAAAACGGCAGGTCTTGTGGGGTGTTCCCGGTATGCAGCAGTTAGTACCTACCAAAAGTGGTACAAGGAAGGACAACCGGTGAACCGGTGACAGGGTCATGGGCACCCAAGGCTCACTGATGTGCGTGGGGAGCGAAGGTAAGCCTGTCTGGTCCGATCCCACAGAAGAGCCACTGTATCACAAATTGCTTAAAAAGTTAATGCTGGCTATGATAGAAATGTATCAGAACACACAGTGCATCACAGAGTGCCCATGCTGACCCCTGTCCACTGCCGAAAGTGCCTACAGTGTGCACATGAACATCAGAACTGGACCATGGAGCAATGGAAGAAAGTGGCCCGGTCTGATGAATCACGTTTTCTTTATGTCATGTGGACGGCCGGGTGCATGTGCATCCCTTACCTTGGGAAGAGATGGCAAGCTGGTAGAGGCAGTGTGATGCTCTGGGCAATGTTTTGTTTGGAAACCTTGGGTCAGGGCATCCGTGTGGATGTTACATTGACATGTACCACCTACCTAAACATTGTTGCAGACCAAGTACAACCCTTCATGGCAACACTATTCCCTAATGGCAGTGGCCTCTTTCAGCAGGATAATACAACCTGCCACACTGCAAAAATTGTTCAGGAATGGTTTGAGTAACATGACAAAGACATCAAGGTGTTGACTTGGCCTCCAAATTCCCCAGATCTCAATCTGATCGAGTATCTGTGTGCTGGACAAACAAGTCCATGGAGGCCCCACCTCTTAACTTACAGGATATAAAGGATCTGCTGCTAAGTTCTTGGGGCCAGATACCACAGCACACCTTCAGAGGTCTTGTGGAGTCCAAGTCTTGACGGTTTACAGCTGTTTTGGAAGCACAAGAGGGACCTACACAATATTAGGCAGGTGGTATTCATGTTAAGGCTGATGTGTGTGTGTGTGTGTGTGTATTTTATATATATACACACACACCCACACACACAGTACTGTGCAAAAGTCTTAGGCACCCTATTTTTTTAGTACAAACTTTGTTATAGATTTTTATTATATGACTTCTACATTATTGATTCAGTACAAAAACGTTTTAGATTTCCAAACATTAGTTTTCCAGCACAAAATTAAATGTTACAGAAAAATTTTTGTATGTCAGTAAAGAAAGCAGCATATTACATAAGAGACACTTTTCAGATAAAAAAAACAAAACAAAACAAAAAACATAATGAATTTGCTGAAAAAATAAGAAGCAAGTGTAACAGTCAGTGTCTCCAGAAGAACTGTGGCCTGTTCTCAGTAAAACTTACAGCTCATTTCCTTATAAAACTGCACAAATTGTACCTGAGACTACTATTTTTTTTTTTTTTAAAGCAAAGGATTGTCACACCAGATATTGACTTCGTTTCATTTATTACTGTTTACTGCTCTTTATAGTATTTTTTTTTAATGTAGAAACATTTAATTTCATTATTTTTGAAGGCATCTTTGCTCTACAGCATTTCTTTGCATGTGCTTAAACTTTTGCACAGTACTGTATATATATAAAACCCTGAAAAATATCCCTTTATGCTGTCAGGAGTAATTCTGCCTAACCCCAGTGTGACCTCTGTGCACTATTTTGGTATTGTAATAGCAATGCAAACGTGAAAGCAGCTATTAGTGCGAAGAGCAGTTCTTGCTTCTTGTTGTGTGGAAACGTCACTGTGGTGTTCAGTTTGTCAAAACAAGTCAGTCATTAATTCTGTGGTTACTGTGCCGCTGCACAAAAACAGGTTGGGCTTGTCTGAATCACAAACACTCTGCTGATGGACAGAAAGCCTCCATTCAACTCAACTCGCTCCACACACACACACACACACACACACATCCCCTACATACCCTGAATGCACTACCTTGGGTATGAAATAAGCGCAGTGTGTGGAAGCTGTGTAGGTATTAACAGTATGTCGGCTAGTTCTGGAAAATTCTAGCTTCTACGACATTATGGACGTGTCCGGATGTCACGTGCCCAATAAAACAATTAGGTAGTTAGTGTTCTTTCGGACTCCACAAATGAAAACAGAGAATAAACGCGGACCAACAAAACAGCAGTCAGTATAAAACAGAGTATCTGTAAACTCATATATCGCTTAATGAAACAAAACCACGCGGAAGTTAAACCGCACCTGAGCTCCTCACACTGACCAGATTCACTCCTTCAGGAGCGCCTAAGCCAGAAAATACGCTCCGTTTGCGAAATGTAACACAATAAACATTCAATACACACTCAACCATCCGTTCATTCATTCATTCATTCATGAATTACACAGAACTCACCCGAAACTGAAGTGCCACGTTCACTAGGCAACTTTTAAATAAAAAAAGATAGGGAGTGTCAACAGCCATACACCTTGCACGTTAGCGTCCAAAGCTTCGTTTGCATAGTAAACAAATGCATTGTGGGAAAAGTAGTCCTAAGAAACCAGTCAGAGTACTGGAGCAGCTGAGAGCAGGTTCTGGTTATGACTCTGATACCCAGACGTCTCTGCGTTATGTACGAATCCAGAGTTGCAACACCTGAAACTAAAGGTGGTTTCGGTATCCGTGGGAAAACGTGTTTTATACTCATTCAGGGTTCACAACATGATGATAAGCCTTTTCAAGTCTAAAACTCTAGTTTGTATTTATCTGAGTTTTCTGTAAAGAGATTAGTTAGAGAGATCAGTTCATTTCTGGATTGCGGATTTTGCCAAGATAAAACAAACAAACAAACAAACAAACAAACAAAAACTGGTAATGCGTTTGGTATTGGACAGGAAGTCTGATGAGACAAAGGGACTTATTAAGATAGTAAGCTGATGAATCAGTAGTAATTACACTTGTTACCTGCATCTAAGTAGTCATACTAAGTCAATAGTAAACAAGTGATTTAGGCTTTCTGCTATAAACCAATAAATTGATTGATTTCCAAGTCAAAATGTAAATGTAGGTAAATATTTTAGTTGTTTTAAGGACAGAGAGGAGATGCAAAGTTAGGAGATCATTCACCAGACAGCCTACATACCTCACTACATACAGACAGGTACCAAATCATCATCATCATCATCATCATCAACAACATAAAGTGTATTACTACACTTCAGCCCCCAGAACAGTCTTTATCAGTCTCTGGAACTGTACTGAGGGATGAACACCATTCCTCCAAAAAAATATTCCCCTCTTGTGTTTCAGTGATGATGATGGAGAGGGCTGTCTAACACAGGTTCTCTTATACTGTATTTATAGCATATTATTTACAGCGTTTTCACACTTATTAAACCATTCAGTGAGCCCTCATGCCCTGTGGATAGGGACACTGCCATCCTGGAAGAGACTTCTCCTGTCATGATAGAAATGTTACATCATTGAGTAAAGTTGATCAGTCAGAATAACTTTGGATTCATTTGCAGTAAGCCTTCCCTCTAAGAGGATAAATGAACACATGCCATGAAGGAAAATGGCTCCCACAGCATAACAGAACCACCGGTTTTCCCCTTTGCCACTATTCTCTCTCTATATACAGTAATGTGCAAAAGCCTTAGGCACATGCAAAGAAATGCCCTAAAGCAAAGATGCCTTCAAAAATAAGGAAACGAACTGTTTTTACATTAAAAAAACAAACAAAACAAAACAAAACAAAACAAAACAAAAAAACCATAAACAGCAGTGTAAAACTAAGCAAAGTCAATATTTGGTGTGACAACCCTTTGTCTTGTTGCTGTTGTTGTTTTTAAATTAGTAGTCTCAGGTATACTTTGTGCAGTTTTATAAGGAAATTAGCTGGCAAGCTTTATTTATTTATTTATTTTTTTGCAAAACCCAACCACCTTCATTGTTTTGTTTTTTTTGTTTGAAAAGTGGCCTGTTATGTGATTTATTTTTTAATCTGACATACAAACATTTGCTTTCTTGTAACATCAACTTTTTGTTGGCAAAGTAATATTTGGAAATATAAAATGTTTTCGTACTGACTCAGTAATGCAGAAGTAGAAAAAAAAAGTAAAGAAAACAAACATCTATAACAACATTTGTAATAAAAAAAATAGGGTGACTTAGACTTTAGTACAGTGCTGTATATATAAATCATGACTGTGCAATGTATAATCAATGTACAACTGTATAATGTATAATCTGTAACAACAACAACAACAAAAGCATAAGTAACTTTATTCTTTATGTTTAGTTTTGTAAACTGTTTAGCTTAGTGTATACTGTATCTTTTGAGTTGGAACTTGATCCGATTTGCAGAGTTTTCTCTAACAGTTTCACACCGATCTAGTAATGGATAATAGGCAACACAAAAGATCTTTGTAACAGTTATCTCACTTGTAGCAGATAAGCCTGTTTTTGCAGTGACAGTTCCTTGAAGCATGAACTGCAGTGGCAGTTCCTTGAAGCATGCTGAGTTAGTCACTTCAGATGTATAACTGTATAACTTTGAAAATATTTCAAATAAAGCAGACCTTTTTAAAATTCTATATAAAGCTTCAAATAAGCTTCAAATAAGATTCTTTACTTATTTCTGTACAGTCTTTCTAACCTGTTGTTCTTCAACTAAAAGAAAGAAGTAAATACTAAAACCATTGAAATCAGTTTTGTTGGATTAGTGCAACAAATAATATGACAAATCAATCACAAGTATCAATATGTAATATAATTGTTATCATTTTTGATTTTGTTACATGCCACAAAAACAAAAACCTGACAAAGACTGACATCTACTGGCTAACTTTCATCATGAGCCTGAAAACTATGAATTACATTCCATGCATTAGAATAGAATAGAATAGAATAGAATAGAATAGAATAGAACAGAATAGAATAGAATGTGGAGTGGAGGCATAGTGGGTTGTTTTGCTACCTCACAGCTCCAGGTTCGATCCTAAACTTGATTTAGTGTCTGTGTGGAGGTTCTGTGCATGTTCTCCCCATGTCTATGTGGGTTTTCTTTGGGTTCTCTGGTTTCCTGCCACCTCCCAAACACACACATGGAGTCCTGTGATATATAATGGATATAAAACGTCTATACACCCCTGTTAAAATGGCAGGTTTTAGTCATGTAAAAAAATGAAACCAAGATAAATCATGTCAGAACTTTTTCCACCCTCAGTGTGAAATTACAACCTACAAAAATTAAGTGAAAAACAATCAGAAACATTTTAGGGGAAAATAGGAAAAATAAAAAAGTTACAATAACCTGGTTGTGTAAGTGTGCACACCTCTAAACTAATACATTGTTGAAGCACATTTTGCCTTTATTACACCACTCAGTCTTTTTGGCTAAGAGTCTATCAGCATGGCACATCTGGACTTGGCAATATTTTCTCACTCTTTCTAGCAAAAACATTGTAGATCTGTCAAATTGTAAGGGCATCCCCTGTGCACAGCCCGCTTCAGATCACCTCACAGGTTTTTAGTTGGATTCAGGTCTGGGCTCTGGCTCAGCCATTCAAAAACATTGGGGAAATTCCTTTTCATCTTCAGCGTATTAGCAAATACTTGAAGGTTTTGCACTAAAATCCACTGGTATTTGTAGCTATTCATGATTCCCTCCACACTGATAAAAGCCCAAGTTCTGGCTAAAGAAAAGCAGCCCTGAAGCATGACGCTGCCACCACCATGCTTCACCGTGGGTATGGTGTTCTTTAGGTGATGTGCTGTGTTTTTTTGTTTTTTTTTGCACAGCACATACTTTTTTGGAAATTAATGTAATTATTATACCTTTTGGAATTGGTCTCATCAGACCATAACACATTTCGCACATGGTTTGGGGTGATTTAGTTGAGCTTGGATGACATGAGCCCAGACATGTGAAGAATATGAGAGATTGTTGTCACATTCAGAGTGTAATCAGTACTTATCAGATATTTCTGCAGCTCCTTTAATGTTGCTGTAGGTCTCTTGGCAGCCTCCCTGTTAAGTTTTTGTCTTGTTCTTTTTGGAAGGACGTCCTGTTCTTGGTGATGTCACTGTGGTGCTCCATTTTCTCTACTTGTTGATGATGACCTTTACGGTGCTCCATTTAATGTTTTCGAAAGTTTTTGTACCTCTCTCCAGATTGATACCTTTTGACATTGGGATCCTGTACAGGCTTTGTCAGATCTTTGCAGACCATGGCTTCAGAAGTCAGATGAAACCAAGAAGATGTGAAGAAAATCCTACAGAAACAGCTGGTCTTTATTTGGGGGTTAATCATAATTTCATTGATGACAGCTGTGTGATAATTACTTTTGAATGATAATTACTTTTGAACATGATTGAATGCGATTGGTTCATTCTGAACACAGCCACATCCCCAATTATAAAAAGGTGTGTACGCTTATGCAAGCAGTTTGTTGTAAGTTTTTTTTTTATTTTTCCTGTTTTTCCTAAAATGTTTCTGATTGTTTTTCACTTAATTTTTATATGTTGTAATTTCACACTGAGGGTGGAAAAAGTTCTGACATGATTTATTTTGGTTTCATTTCTTTACATCACAAAAACCTGCCATTTTAACATGGATGTATAGACTTTTTATATCCACTGTATCCCATCCAAGGCATATCCAGGCTCTGGATTCACGACAACCCTGATTAGTATAATGTGGTTACTGAAAGTGAGTAAGCATGAGAATAGAATCGAATAGAATCTTTACTTGGAAAGGAATACTGGATCAGTGCACACTTTCAGAAAAAAAGGTTACTAAAAGATTCCTTGTTGCTGGAGTGGTACCCTCAAACACGCACCTTTTTATTACTTAGAACTATCTTTCACTTAGAAAGATGTACTTTTATAGCTGTACTCTGTAAACTAATTATGGTCCAGTGACGTACCTTAAAGCTTTTTTAAAGGTATGCTACATCTACTATGTCTATTTCCAGGTGAAACATACATATTAAGGATATCAAAGATAAGGTTACCACCCCAGTGATGAGGAAAGCTATATTTTTTGAGCCCCAAGAATAATTAGGGTTTAGTTTAGGACAGGACAGTAGCACTGTCTCTTCTATGGTGCCAGGCTCACCCTTATGAACTCATGTCACTCCTCAATGCTTGTCACATTTTGTCCTGATACAAATCAGATTTCAAAGTGAGATATGAGAAAGTTGAGTTACTGGACATCATTGAAGAACTGATTCCTGGATTCTGTGGTTGGTGTGTCAGAGGGCAAATAGCTACTGCATTTAGACAGTTATGTACTTTCCTTCACAGAGAGGAAAAAAAAAAGTTTTTTCCTCTCTTTTGTGATGAGTACCTATTAATTGACTTTGGTTATCCCACTATTATATTTATCTGACCACGACCCAATCATTATATCTTTTGATTCAGTCTGTATTGAAAGTAAACTGTTATTGTGAATATTTATTAGATAGAAAAGAATTTTACTGTATTCAGTTTCAGATCCACTGGGATTATAGGCCTCTGTTAAGCGTTTCTTTGGAAATAAACTGGAAAAATTATAACTCACACTAAAACTGAACAAATGGCCCATTTTTTGTACTACCCTAATTTTTTTTTACCACTGCTACATTTCTACACAGTGGATATAGAAATTATACACACCCCTGTTAAAATTGCAGAGTTTTGTGATATAAAAAATGAAACTAAGTAAATCATATCAGATCTTTTTGCACTTTTAATGGGATATAACAACCAATAAAATTCAAGTGAAAAACAAACAGAAATGGTTTAGGGAAAAAATCATATCACATTTAAACTCATGTTCAGACGTAATTATCATATCATCTGTCATCACTGAAGTGACTCTGATTAACTGCAAAGAAAATGGGACACCACAGTGAGATTACCTAGAACAGGACGTCCCTCCAAAACTGATGAAACGACAAGTAGAAGAGGTTGCCATGAGACATACTGCAACATTAAGGAGCTGCAGGAATATTTAGCAAGTACTGTTCACTCCCTGCATGTGATAACAGTCTCTCTTATTCTTCACATGTCTGTGCTGTGGGTGGGGTGGCAGGATGAAAGCCCTTTCTCACAAAAAAACAAAACAAAACAAAAAAAAAAACAAAGAAAAAAACACCAAGCCTCCCCGAAACCATGTGGCAAAATGTGTTACGGTCTGATGAGACCAAGGTACTTTTTGGGCATAATTCTAACATGTTTGGTGGAAAAACGAGACATCACCCAAAGAACACCATACTCATGTTGAAGCATGGTGGTGGTGGTAGCATCATGCTATAAGGCTTCTTCTCTTCAGCTGGGACTGGGGCTCCTGTTAAGATAGAGGGAATCATGGGTAGCTCCCATCTGTTTTGGCACAAAACCTGCAGGCTTCTGTTAGACAGCTAAAGATGAAGAAAAAATTCACCATCCAGCACGATAACAACCCAAAGCACAAACACAAGTCAACAAAGGAATGGCTTCAGAAGATGATGATCAACATTTTGGAATGACCCAGTCAGAGCCCAGGATCTAAATACCCATAGAATGACTTGAAGAGGGCTGTGCACAGGAGATCCCCTCACAATTTGATAGATCTGGAGCATTTTTGCAAGGAAGAGTGGAATAAAATTGCTAAACCAAGATGTGCTAAATTGGCAGACTCTTACTCAAAAACAATGAGTGCTGTATTACAAGCAAAAATGGTTTTTAACAAAGTATTAATTAAGGGGTGTGCACACAGGTTATTATAAAAAAACAACACATTTCCTGTATCACATTAATTGTGGAAAAATATTTATCTTGATTTATCTTGGTTTAATTTTTTACATCACAAAAACAGGCCTGTGGATTTTTATATCCACTGTGTACCTAAAACATGTTTTTCAGGTGGGCTATTGTACATTGTAACGTATATTATTATGCCTGGCTGTAATTTAATCACAGACTCCATATACACTCACCGGCTACTTTAATAGCACCCGTACACCTGCTCATTCATACAATTATCAGACAGGGATTTTCACATTGCCTGGTCTTCAACTACCCAGTTTAATTGAGCCGGTGCCCACTGTAGTCTCAGACTTCTGTTCCTGTATATAAGTGTTCCTATTAAAGTGGCTGGTGCATGTATATTATCCATTTATTCTCCCACATATGAAAAGTGACAATTACCTATATTTTGTAAAGGTACTTATACAATATATTATACAACATATCATCTCAGGAATACCTTTTTAGTTTGTTACTGTAAATGTTATTTGTGTTAAATTATTATAATGATTATTATTAGGACTTTTCTGTTTCCACTTAAACCACAATCAAATGGTGCAACAAAATTTAAAGAACTATTGGACAGTAATTATCACTGAGCCTGCCCTTTACAACCATCTGATACACCTTTCATACCTCATCAACAGATATAAAGAAATGATATAGTTGTAGCAACAATGATATAGTTGTTCTCCTTGTGTCCATATGGGTGTCCTTTGGGTTCTCTGGTTTCCTCCCACCTCCCAAAACATGCATGTACTATAAGGATTCATGTGAATAAGTGTTTATGTGTGTGTACAAGGTGCTCTGTGAATGACTTTTGTTTCATACAGTGTGTATTCTTGTCTTAAGTGTCCCTAGGATAGGCTCCGGATTCTTTTCGGGGGGAAAAAAGTATGACTAGGAGGACATCAATTTATTTATTTCAGTATATGATCTCATGAAATATGAACATTACTTGTTTGGCTCCCCATGCAGTGTTCACATTTTGCCCAAATTACACCTTAGGTACATTACTGAACAGCAATTTTGTCATTACATAGACATTACTCGCACTCTGCTCTACATCTTAGGTACATTCTAAAAGGTGATTATAGCATTGTGTAACTTAACTATATAATATTGATGTTCTCCTTATTATTAGCAATGCATGTGGTAGTAGGGGATCAGCAGGATTGTTTTGTTACTTAAACTCAAATAACTATTAAATTCCCCAAAAAGCCATTGTATATCATCTTTATTTGATTGTACTTAATTTAACATCATAGTTTTTGACAGTTTTACATTAATTCAATGAAAATACAAATTTTTAAAGCCAATTTCAAAGTGTGCTCAGAGATGTCAAGTTAATTGCTCAGTATGAATTACATATTTCAGTTTGACAGTTGTTGAACTGTTAAAGGTTGACATTGCAAACTCTATTGACGTTGCAGTAAATTAGATGTGAGTGTACTTAACTTGTGCAAGCTCAGACTGGTTGTACAAGGTTCACCTGAGTTTATTTGTGACAAGTTATTTCCAGGTAGAGCTTAATTTGAAAACAAAGGCTACACCTTCAGTATGTGAGAATGGTTGCACAAAGGTTACCCAGAGCCAGAATGCTGAGGTGCTCTATAGTATTAGACGCATGAGAAAATATTTCCTCCTTTTCTGACACATCTGCACAAAGAGTTAACAGCAGGTGAGGGTACTGATGAAAGAGATTTTGAACTTGACTAGGCCAAAGGCAGCAGACTTCTAATTTCCTCGAAGTAGATTTAGTTTTGACACAAGAATGAGGGAGAGTTACATACCTTATTTATCTCTATTCATGATTATACCAATACAAATGTTTAGTCAGAATTTTTAAAAATGCTGCAAAACTTTTTCTTCAGTAGCAAGTTATACATTAACAGTTATAAAATGACTATGAAAGAATTTCTCTGTATGCCGAAAACCCTGGCACAGAGAGACAGTCATTTAAAACTGCTTTATTATTTTCATTTTCAAGCTGCATGACTGTGCACATTTTATCCTTTTAGTGTTACGCGTTTGCTCTAATCTTAGATAAAACTGAAACTTACCTCTGTACATTGTAACTCATATGTAACCCTGAAGCACTGTTACGAATAAGTAGAATATTTTTGGTGATTTGATGAAGAGTTAAGAGAAAATCAGCATTCTGATCTACACGATCACTGCACTGTTTAATAGCAAACATGCCACTCATCTTTCAACCCCAGCCAGAGGTCAATTTTGTTCATACGGTACACCTTTGTCCCATAGCTGACTGCCAAAATTGGCATTAGTATCTGGGATCAGAATACCCAATATAAACTGATACCAAATGCTAAACTAACACTCAGCAATATACCTAGTCTGATAATGTACTAAAATGTTCATACCTAAAATACAATAAATATTCTATAAAATGCACCTCAGGTGGTAAACTAGTAGATCAGTTAATACAAAGTATGTACAGGATCTCATTGTCGAAAGATATCGATCAGAAGAGGGGTACAGCAGAATTTCCAGAATAATAGATGTACCACGATGTACTGGAACACCATGAAGACCATCATCTACAAGTGGAGAAAATGGGCACCACAGTGACATTGTGTAGACTGTTTATATCCACTGCATGATAATAATCAATAAAACCAATCAGCAAAAACATAAATTATTCATTATGCAATTTATTAACAAATGGTTTAAAAAAGAGTAAAAAGTAAAAAAAGTAATTCTATATGAAACCGAGTATGAATGTCTTCCTTCAATGACTTGCTTCAGATCACACTACAGAATATCATTATTACTAAATTAATTTCTGTAGCTTTGTTGCCACATCTTTAAAAATTGTGCCATGTGGTGTTTCAGTGATATTTAAACACACACATGCACACACACAGACACACACACACAAAAACGATGAGAAAGAATGATACTTAATTTCTTCAATAGCTGCCTCACTGTGGACTTATAAAGGCCTTTAGTAATTCAGCATGATCCTCTTTTCTTTAGTTTTACACACATTTTCTGTGAATGACGGTGATTTGTTTAAGAATTATATAGCAATATATAATGCGTGTTGTTTGTTTTTATTTATATAGTTAGTTATACAACTTAGGTTACACAACCTGTCAGTCATTAAGTTGGCTAATAGAAATACCAGGCATGAAGATGAACTTCAATGCTCTATACAAGATCATGAATCACAAGAAAAAAAAAAAAAAAAAAAAAAAGCTCCCACATTTTTTACCTTGTGCCATCTGACACAGTTCTGGGGGAGTGTCCCTTGGGTGTTGACGTACCACAGATTCATATCTTCAAGGAGTCAAAAGAAACGCTCATGACCTTTATAGTGTTCATTAACTCTTTTTGATCACATCACAGGGTAAGTTTTTAAAGTATAATTTTCTTGTTTGTTGTGACAATATTACTACTTCTACTACTACTACTAAGTTAGGCTGTAACTGTAATGCTCTTATTTTTTGCACCATATTTGCAGCTACATGAATATGTTTAATTGATTCGTAACTATTGAATTGTTGATCTGTTTAAAATCTCTGATCTAAAGAGGAAATTTAAGCTCATTTATGAAAACCTATATATTTGTTATATGAAGTTCTTATTAAATGAAGACTATTGTCTGTACAATTGAATGCTGTAGAGGGAATATATTGGTATCAAAAAAATATTGGTGGCAAAATTCAAATGGTAATATGTAAAATAAATCAATTTAAAATTTGCAGTTCTATATGCAATTTTAGCTTATAATGAAAATTGATTAATGATTTTTGCATATGCCTATAGTACTATATTTCAGTTACATGTAGATTTGGTCATTTTATTTATTAAAATAAAGCTATTTTTTTCAACTTCAAATGGAAAACTAACTGGGAAATTAAAATATATTTTCTGAACTGCATGCGCATGTTTCATGTCAGTCCAAAAAGGGTGTCACAATGAGAATTATTAAGAAGCCTTTATTGGTCACATATAGTGTACATTACAATGCAGTGAAATTCATTTCTTCACATGTCCCAGCTAGTTAGGAAGCTGGGTCAGAGTGCAGGGTCAGCCATGGTACATTGCCTCTGGACTGGTTAAAGGCCTTGATCAAGGGCCCAACAGTAGCAGCTTTACAGAGCTGGGGCTTGAACCCCCCAACCTTCTGAGCAGTAACCCAGAGCCTTAACCACTGAGCCATTTCCTTTATTCGTTTTTGCATTCTTTAATACAAGAAGCAATTTAAATGTCATATAGATAGGACAATTCGTATCTAAAATTCATATATTTTCCACACATTTGTCAGCCCATTAACACTCACTTTGAATTTTGCAACCGATGTATAAGGAACAAAACAAAATGGGGAGTGCTGTTATAATAAAATAATCAAGGACAGGGTGGTGTGATGTGGCCCAAAGTGAAGTTATTAGTTATTATTTAACAATAACAGCATGTCCTGATGTGTTTTATTCCTCATATACCACAAAAATATGCCCGTGACTGCAATTTTTAATAATTAATTGATGACACATTATACTTTTTAATAGTTTATAATTACGTTTCATGTTGAGGAACAGTTAAGTCCTCTTATCACCTATGTTACAGCAGCCATAAACACCAGTGTCTCTTTTTTCTCTCTTTTGAAGTTATGAAGACAAAAAAGGTTGTTCTTATATTATTAGCACATACATTTTGTCATATAAATAGTCCATTTAAAAAACTTGTGTTGGCAGTTCAAAAGTATGCAAATTCTGCAGGAAAACCTTGAAGCTGGCAGCAGTAACTACGATGCCTTATCTTCGGAGGCTAACAAAATCACGTGCAAAACTGCCCGCCGCTAACTGACTAGTTCACTGAACAGAATAATATACAGTATAATCAGTCGCACTTCCCATTTCTCCAACATTTTCTTGCTGATGCCACTTTTTGCCTTCCTGAAATGCATGTTTATAAAGGGGACACTCTGTTTGTGTATTGCTACATGAATGGAACTGTGCATTTAACCTCAGATGTTTTTTGCACCGCAGCACCTGCCTGTTCGTGTGAAAAATCTTACAAAACTCAGTCCATCTGGCCCTATTTTAGAGAATCTAATGTTTAAATACACAAATAAAATATATTTTTCTTGTATTTAATAACATATGACATTTTAAGAAATACATTTCAAGTTAAAAATTCAGTTTAAAAACAAATTTTGAGGAATTGCAAGAAATGCCGCATTCCACTAAGGTCTGAAGTTACACTGAAAATCAGGAATTACCTGATTTTGTTGTGCAAACCAGCCACTGCAGCATTCTAATAAATTCTAATAAAGAAACACTGAAAATTGAAATTTCTTATTTTTTTTGTCTTATTTCTTGTTTAACCCTATTTTGTCTGATGTTTTCAATCTACCAAATGATTTTTTTTTAAAATAACCCTTGTTCATTAACACTAAATCACATTACATGCATTAATCACTCTGCAGAAATGTTTGCTTGTATCACATCTATACTTGCACAGTAAAAGTGTTAGCTGATTTTCATTACTGTATAAGGTTGAAATAACATGTCTGACATCTTGTTCTATAAGCTTTTTCAGTTAATTTCAGTTAAACATGGTAACCATGTTTACCAGTCTGTGCAACTAATTTTGCATGAAATTAAAAGAACACCATAAACTGACATCTGAAAAAAGGCTTAGATAATACCAACCAATTGTATAACAGAAAAAGCTTGAAGGACCAGCTAAGAATGCTTAAGATAAAATTCCTAGCTTAACAGCGTGGAAACAGATTAACAATGAATAAAAATCACAATCTGTTTTAACAGATTAACAATGAAATTGCTATGTAAATGCATTATTTCATTATAAAAAATTAGCAGTACTTATTTTTTGAACTGTGTTAATAACTTCTTCAAGGAAGCCATAAATACCATCGTGCAACAATGAAAGAGGAACAGAATGCAGAGCCCCAACCAGACCAACAGGGTATGTTCATTCCACTCCCAGTTTTCATACACACTGCATGAATCATAATTTATATAAAAATGACTTGATCCAGTCATACATGTCCCATTAGACTGTACTATCTGGTTTAAAAGAACAGACCACTTTTCTTCTCAGAAGTGATTCCTGTGGGCCATCTCAACTTGGCCTTCACACAAGATGAGAAATCCCAGAATGAAAACCCAGAGAATCTTCCAGAGGAGGACTCCAAATCCAAATCAAAGAACAAGAAGTAAATCAGGAGTTTATTCTTCTTGTACAAATTGAATATCGTAATTGAGTTAGCACTCATATTCATTATCACTTTGTTATTATAGGAAGAAGAAAAAAAAGTCTGATAAGCCAAAAGAACCGATAAAAACAGTCAGTCTTTTCCAGCTGGTAAGGAAATGTTTGCCTGATCTGGTTTTGGGTTTTGGGATAAACAAATATCACTGAATTTCATTAAATGTCACATTAAAATGTTTATTACTGCCAGGGTTCTTTTGTTATTACAGTTTCGTTATGCCACCTGTGCAGAGATCTTCCTGATGCTGATTGCTCTTCTGTGTGCTGCTATTCATGGTGCTGCACTGCCCATAATGTGTATTGTGTTTGGACAGATGACTGACAGCTTTGTACTAAGTGGACAAAGTCTCAACTTTACAGGTATATAAGATGCACATTGTACCCTCATTGGAAAGGTGATTCAGCAGTCTATGTCAGTCCTCAACAGTCTAGAAGCACTCACCAATAAGCAGTTGATTTATCCCTTATGCCTACATTTACAGATGTGTGACAAAATAAAAGAAAAACAGGTTGTATTTTATATATTTCAGATTATATGGTGTATTGTACAGCTCATTTGCACAATCAAGAGTTTATATCTACAGATGGGTGACAAAGGAAAATTTTGTGATTCCGTCATGCTGTGGGACATTTTGTTGCATGGTTTGGATACATTTGTTCTCTCAGAGAGATGCATCATTGCAAATCAATACAAAGCTGATTACTTTTTTCCTATAATGAAACATTTCTATCCTAATGGGAGTGGCCTTTTCTAAGATGACAGGGTGTCCATCCATAAGGCACGAAGGCTCACTGAATGGTTTGATCAGTGTAAAAATGATATAAATCATATACTATGGCTTTCTCAGTCACATGATCTCAACCCAACTGAAAAGCTATGAGAGATTTTGAAGCAGCATGTTAAACAGTGTTCTCCATCACCATCATAAAAACACCAGTTGAGGGAATACCATTTAGAAGCATGGTGTTCATCCTCCAGCATAGTTCCACAGACTTGTATCTATGCCAATCATTGAAGCTATTATGGTAACCCGTGCCCCAACACCTTACTAAAACACTTCATGCTGTATTTTTTTTAAATTTGTCACCTATCTCTATGTCCTTGTCATGTACCTCCAGTATTATTAATAACTGTCAGAATTCATACTCCTGAATAATGTCAGTGCACATTTGTAACATCAAATTATAGTCATCACAGGAGTTGTTTACCCTCTGCATGAAACTTTACAGGAAACTTCACCTTGAACTTCACACTGAATCCCTCAGAGTGTGTTACAATACCAGGAGTTGACATTGAAGCATCAATGACAAGGTGAATTAGATTCATTTACCTTCTAGTTTCTCATTTTCTTGACAAGACATTGACTTTCAACAATTTCTTAATCCTGTCAGCCATACTCTTTTGTTGAAACTGTAGAAGTGCACATCTTTTCTTCTTAAATCACACACAGAAATGCTTATTACTTTGTTGCCATTGGGGCTGGCGTCTTGCTCGTTGGAACAATCCAAATCACGCTATTCGTACTGACAGCCACTAGACAGACCAAGAGGATCAGAGACAAGTATTTCCATGCGATCCTCCATCAGCCGATGGCATGGTTCGACATGCATCCCATTGGAGAACTTAACATTAGACTCACAGAGTAGGTTATCATCAGGCCCACTATTCATAAACAATGTTGTTTCACACTGTGTTTAATATTTTAAAACATTCAGAATTATTGCTTGTTAATGTAACCGCTCTCTCATCAATGTGACGCTTCTCTTTTTGACCATGACAGGGATATGAACACAGTCAGTGATGGCCTGGGAGACAAGATCAGTATATTTGTGCAGTTCTTCTGCAGATTTATTGCAGGTTTAATTATTGGATTTATTTTCGGCTGGAAGTTGACCCTGGTCATTTTGGCAGTGAGTCCACTGCTGGCAGGTTCAGCTGCAGCATGGTCTAAAGTACGTAAAGTTTGCTACTGGGAAATATTAGGAATCATAGAACATTTTTGTTCATTATGTTGTATGTTCATTATTTTGCAATTTAGAAATGATGCATGGCACTAAACATTGTAATGCTAATATTATATTTTTATATTTTAATAACCTTTTATAAGGTGTGCTGTTTTCACTAACATAATGACAGTATATAATTATTATCAATCATAATTATCATATGTTCCCACATAGATTCTTGCCACTCTTACCAGTAAAGAGCTGTCAGCCTACGCTAAAGCAGGAGCTGTGGCTGAGGAGATACTTGTGGCCATTAGGACAGTTGTTGCATTCAATGGCCAAAAGAAAGCTCTGCAAAAGTAAGACTCTGTTGCATATCCTCCAGTGTTCAAAGGTCAGTGTATTTAAAAGCTGAAAAAGTATTCTTTTCAAAATTTCAATTAAAGACAACCTTCTGAATTTTAGGTATGAAATGAACTTGGTAGAGGCAAAGAACTTTGGAGTGAAGAAAGCTATTACCACAAATGTGTCATTGGGGCTAACACAGTTCATCATATTAGGAACTTATGCTCTGGCGTTTTGGTATGGCACAAAGCTCTCTGTGGATGAACCAGAAAATTACTCCATTGGCAAAGTCCTCACTGTGGGTTTGGATTGTGTCACAGCATGTATCAGCCATTTCTGCTTTACAGTGTTAAACATGGCACCTCGTATGTTTATCTTGTGTAAAAACGATTTCTGTCTGTAGGTCTTTTTCTCAGTGATGATTGGTGCATTCTCTCTGGGTCAGGGAGCTCCCAACTTGGAGAGTGTTGCTAAAGCCCGTGGTGCTGCATATCCCATCTACAACACAATCGATATGGTAATGACTTGCTCTTTTTTCTTCTTGAAACCTTTTAATAATTAGTTGTTATATTATATGATCAGCTATGTAAGAATAAATAACAATTGTGTATCAATGTACAACAATATGAGACTTGCTTAGTTGTTCATCTGCTGTCATAGCCTCGTCCCATTGACAGCAGTTCAAAGGAAGGCTACAAACCAGACAGTGTGAAAGGTGACATTGAATTCAAAAACATTAATTTCAGCTACCCTTCCAGAAAGAATGTGAAGGTAATCAGTGTGACATTTAACAGCTTTCTTATTGAAAAGAGGAGCACAATTATTCTTCTTTACATGTATATTCTGTCCTGTCCTAGATCCTGCAGGGAATGAGCCTGAAAGTACCCCATGGAAAGACAATTGCTCTGGTGGGGGCCAGCGGTTGTGGGAAGAGCACTACGATTCAACTTCTGCAACGGTTTTATGATCCAGATCAAGGAGAAGTAAGCATGCTGAAATCAGGGTGCTACTGACTAAAAATGGTCTCTTGGAAATTGAACATTTAGGCCTCTGTGGTTGGTTACTTGTTTGATAAATTGATCTGATTAGGGCATCCATGCTTGCAGGTGACCTTGGATGGTCGAGATATCCGCACTCTAAATGTGCGTTGGCTGAGAGAAAACATGGGCATTGTGAGCCAGGAGCCTGTACTCTTTGGCACCACTATTGCTGAGAACATTCGCTATGGTCGCGAGGATGCCACTGATGAGGACATCGAACAGGCTGTGAGAGAGGCCAATGCCTATGAATTCATCTCCAGACTACCAGAGGTAAGAGTTGTGGATTTCTTACTCTATGACCAAAATTACATATAGTGTTTTATCAGAAGGAGTCAAAACCTGGTACTTACATGATATTATGTATTACAAAATAAATATTACTTGAGAGGCCTCTGTGTTCTGTTTCAAAACTTAGACACAGAACAGGTAGCTAGAACTTTATATAGGCCACAAAATTATGAATAATTAATCACGTTTCAATTGAAGACCACATAAATGTTAGACTTGATTTTCTGAGGCAGAAGCTGAACACCATGGTGGGAGAGCGTGGGGCTCAACTGAGTGGTGGGCAGAAGCAAAGGATTGCCATTGCTCGTGCTTTGGTCAAAAACCCCAAAATCCTCTTGCTGGATGAAGCTACATCAGCCCTGGACACACAGAGTGAAGCTATTGTCCAGGCTGCTTTAGATAAGGTAAGACAAATACAAGCAATCCCAAAGCACCACATACCACTTAGACAGATGTTTATGCATATAAATGATTCACGTTAGGTCACTGTGATTCTTGATTTCCTGATTACATGATAGAGAAATAGTCGAGGCATAACTTATCAGCTTATGTTGCTTCCCAGGCAAGAGCAGGCCGTACCACCATAGTGATTGCTCACCGGCTGTCCACAATCCGTTCTGCTGATATAATTGCTGGTTTCAAAGATGGTCAAGTGGTGGAGCACGGCACTCACAAGGAGCTCATGAGCAAGAAAGGAGTCTACTACTCTCTTGTCACACAACAGGTACTCTTGCAGCTACCCCTCAACAGTCTGATTAGACAATTGTTGCATAAGTGTAATCAATGTAAACAAAAAAAAAAAATCCTTTATTGTCGCTGAACTTTTGTATTTATCTCTGGTATATAGTCACATGGAAGTCCAGAAGATTACAGTGATGATGATGATGATGATGATGATGATGATGATGAGGGAGAAACATATGAGGAATCATCTGACAATCCTGACGACCTGATGGAAGTCACAATAGAAAATGGTGGATTTGAGAGAAATTCAATAAGACGTAGCATAAATCTTCAAAGGAGATCATCAAAAAGGAAGTCAAAGCAGAAAAAGAAGTCAAAAAAGTCAAAATCTAAGAAGGAGAAGAAGGTACAATGTATACAATAACCTTGAATGTTTAGTAAAGTACTACAAAGAAATCTCATGGTTAAACCACAGAGTTTGTGTCATGCACCTGTTTATTTTTCAATATTGTCGTACAGATACAGCCATCAAAATGAAATTACTGGATGAATGACTACATCATAACTTTAAATACAATCTAACCATACAACTGCAGTTTTTTTAATTAAATATATTCACCTCTTTATCAGGAGAAAGAAAAGGTTACAGATGTCCCTTTCACCAGGATTCTGGCTCTGAACAAACCTGAGTGGCCCTACATGATGGTGGGTGTACTGGCCAGCTTTGTGGGAGGAGCTGTCTACCCTTGTGTGGCTATCCTCTTTGCCAAAATCATTGGTGTGAGTAGCTGTCTTTCCTTGTGTTTGTTACTTGTCAAACAGATTTGTTCTTTGTGCATGTGACTCATGCATAGTGAGTAGACTGGTCCAAGGGCACATTTTTCCCTTTTAAATTGTAGTTTTGGTTGCAAACATTTATTTTATTTTTTTAATTTTTCATAAACTTGGTTTGTGTGTAGGTATTTGCTGAGACTGACACTGAAGTGAAGCGACAGAAGACTCTGATGTTCTCTCTTCTGTTTCTCCTCCTTGGAGCCGTATCATTTCTCACTCATTTCTTTCAGGTGCACTTGAATGAATACCATCTCTCACGCAACCCAATTCATTATTTCAAACTTGATGTATTCCCCTGTTTTTACTTACTATTCACATTTGAAGTCACTATTTCCAGGGCTACATGTTTGGCAAGTCTGGAGAAATTTTAACCATGAGGCTGAGGAGTCAGGTATTTAAAGCCATTTTGAGACAGGTATGCCAACACTTTACTGCACTGCATTAAATATTACTAGAAGACAAAATGATACAATTGATCTTTGCCATACTCAAATTTAGTGAGAAGGCTACTTGATCTCCCTTGCTAACTTGTTGGGATTTTTGTAGGAGATTGGCTGGTTTGATGACCACAACAATGCAGTGGGAGTTCTAACCACTAAATTAGCAACAGATGCGTCATTGGTTAAAGGGGTAAGTGATTTGCCATCATAATGATGTTATTAAGTGATTATATTAAGTGATGAATGTAAGTCTGGACTCACCGGGTTCTGGGAGTTGAGGGATCAATTAATGCAACATGTCTTGTTTTTTTTGTAACCATTTTCACAGTTGAACACTTGTATAGTTTTATAGGCATTTATTTGCTGTGCTGGCAAATTGTCACATCTGCTTGGTATCACAACATTAGTTTTGAGAACACATTCATCAAGGATATCTCATATGTTTTAAAAGATGTCATATTGGTTTTATTTATTAGCATGGCTCTAAGTCAAAATATGTTCACTCCCTCAATTCTTTTTCTCTTAATTTCTCTCTCAGGCATCAGGATCCAGACTGGGCTTGACCACTGCAACTATTTGTTCCCTAGGCATTGCTGTGATCATAGCCTTCATTTTCTGCTGGCAACTTACCCTTCTTATCCTTTCCTGTGTGCCATTCCTCATTGGGTCCCATTTTATCCAGATGAGAGCTCTGGGAGGTCATGCTTCCAAAGATCAGAGTGCACTAGAGATGTCTGGCAAGGTATATTATTATATTATTGTATTATTATAAGACTACTAACATGAATTGAGGACAATTTAAATAGCTAAATCAATCGGTTAATTCATGTTTACACACTACTAATTGGACTATGGTTCTTTTTTGCCCCTTACCAGACATTGCAACTTTCACAATGAAGTGTGTATGTTAGGATTTTGCATTATCCTACTGTTGGCATCTTATTTTTGTAACACATGAATGCAAACATTTTTACCTTCAAGCAAACAGAATTTAAAGGGCCGCATCTTGTACGGTGAAGTTTTTTATTGGTCAGGAATATATGGCACTGTAAATAAACCACCACTTTACCCTAATGTTTATGTTCCACAGATATCCACAGAAGCTGTCGAAAACTTCAAGACTGTTGTTGCATTAACAAAAGAAGATGTCTTCTTCCGCAAGTTTAATGACAGCCTCAGTAAACCATATCGGTACATCTTAGTTATAGTACTCATTTTCTCAAAGCATTTATTTACAGAACAAATGAAAGAACAAATTTGACTCATTTGATCTATACAGACAGGTGACAAATTAAAAAGAAAAAAAAATACACACAGTGTCTTAGTAAGGTGTTGGGTCAACACAAGCCACCAGAACAGGTTCATTGTGCCTTGGCATAAATACAAGTCTCTGGAACTGTACTGGAGGGATGAACAGTCAGAATAATTTTATAGTGATTTGCAGTGATGCTTCCCTCAATGTATGATTTTACTTTTTTTTTTTTTTTTTTTTTTTTTTTAGGTCTGCCTTATGTAAAGCACCCATCTACGGACTCACCTTTGGACTTTCTCAAGCAATTCCTTACATGGTTAATGCTGCAGTCTTCCGTTTTGGTTCCTGGCTGATTGCACATTGCTACACTGAATATGAGAAGGTTTTCCTGTAAGCACAACTGTTTCATATCAGCTAGACTTTCTGTGCTGCAGCCTTCACAGAGAACACTGATTATAAATTTTTTCATCAGGGTGTTTTCTGTTATTGTCTTTGCTGCCATGAGTATCGGCCAGTCCTCATCATTTGCCCCAGACTTTGCCAAAGCTAAAGCTGCAACTGGGAGAATCTTAGACTTACTTGCGAAAACACCTGAGATTGACATCTACAATGAGGCAGGAGACAAACCAGTAAGTTATATCTCTTGGCTTTGGCCTTTGACTCACTAGTAGGATCCAAACCCCATTATATCCCTTGTTATATTACTTTATTAGAGCATTAGCAGCTCAGAGCATAGTCTTTATATATGTCATGATTAAGAGGTCCTGCTCTTCTTTCAGACAAACTTTAAGGGAGACATAGAGTTCCGTGATGTACACTTCTCGTACCCGTCACGTCCAAACATAAAGATTCTGCAAGGCCTAAATGTATCAGTGACTCCAGGACAGACGTTGGCACTGGTGGGAGGCAGTGGCTGTGGAAAAAGCACCTCAGTCCAGCTGTTGGAACGGTTCTACAACACTGCCAGTGGGCATGTGGTGCGTTAGGATCATAGAAGCACTTTTGTAATGTTTACTCTCAGAATTACTCAGCCTGTCATATCAGCTAGTGTATGTCTGTGTAATCTAATACATATGACTATTTCTGACAAAAAGATACTAGATAAGTTAAACTTATAAGTAAGCAGTTAAACTGCTTGCTGTATTGCTTACTGCATTTTCTTGCTCAGTTGATGGACGGGGTGGACACAAAGAGATTGAACCTTGCTTGGCTGCGCTCTCAGCTGGGTCTGGTCTCTCAGGAACCCATCCTGTTTGATTGCACCATTGCTGAGAACATCCAGTATGGAGACAACAGCCGTGTGGTCAGCCAGGCAGAGACTGAGGAGGCTGCTAAGAAGGCTAATATCCATGACTTTATTCTTGGCCTACCAGAGGTAAATTTTAATTTAGGCATCATTGTACCAGTACATGTTTTTTAATTAGTTAATTTAGGATTAGTGTTCATTCAAGAGAGAATGTGTGTGCCTGTATAAATGTGGGCATTTATATCAATAATGTAAACCTGGCACCTAAAGAATTTTTACCTCCTGAAGATTTAACCCTAGATTCATCTTATTTCATCAAGAAATGTATGGAAGAGTTAATTGCCACTATAGGAGTGGTTATTTAGCTATCTAATTAGCATGAACATAGGTGTCAAACTCAAGGCCCATGGGCCAAATAGGGCCTGCTCTCTCATTTTATTTGGCTTTTATTCATTTACTCATTTGTTCTAAAAGCTATTATTACTATATAGTACTACTTACTATATAGTACTCAGTATTTTTACAGTAAACCAGTACCAACCTTGCGCCTTCTACCTGGCCCAATGTACAGACATGCATTCTTGCATCTCAAAGTGCCAAAACACTGGTTAACACACACACACAAAATACATACAGTACTGTATAAAAGTCTTAGGCACATGCAAAGAAATGCTGTGGAGTAAATATATATATATTGGGTAATATCTAGCATAGGACACAGACTTATTACATGTACATTTTATACACTGTTTAGCTAGATGCAGAAAGTCAAGTTGGGAAATTTTCAAATGTAAAGCAAAGTGAGTGAGCTAGCTAACATACCCTAAGAGGTTTTTTTTGGGCAAGCAAAAAAACTCTGCATCCTTGGAGACTCATAAGCAGCCAACATATACCTGGTGTTACAAAGTTAACCTGAGTTGTACACGGTTATGTAGCTATGTTAGCAACATGTTTGGTTTGGTATTGCTACTATCTGCCATTGTTGTGTTGTAAAAAATGCTGTAACTTCACTGCAAGGTCACCACACCTTTTTCTTATCACTCAATATTCATTCCAACCACAAAAGTTATACAGTTAAGAAACTTTCCAAGCATCATAAAACAAATTTTATAGGCATAATAGGTATAAGCCTTTGCATAGTGATACAAACTATATCGCCAAAAATATGTGGACACCTGACCAATCACTCCCATATGTGCTTGTTGAAGATCGCATAGATTTAGTCCAGATTTAGCCCCCCCTTGCTGTTATAATAACCTCCACTCTTCTAGGAAGGATTTTCACTAGATATTGGAATATGGCTGTGGGGACTTGACACAGGGGGATTGTCAAGCTTGAACAGGTTTGGGCCCCATAGTTCCAGTGAAGGGAAATCTTAAAGCTACAGTATACGAAGACATTCCAGACAATTGTGTGCTTTCAACTTTGTGGCAATATGGGGAAGACCCAAATATGGGTGTGATGGTCAGGTGTCCACAAACTCCTGGCCATGTAGCGTATCCTTTTAAGCTTTACATTTCACATTTATACAGTTTTTACTTGATTATACTCATGACTGACATATTGCTTATGATTTTAGAAATACAACACACGCGTGGGAAATAAAGGCACTCAGCTGTCTGGTGGGCAGAAACAGAGGATAGCAATTGCTCGAGCTTTGGTCCGACAACCTAAAGTGCTGCTTCTGGATGAAGCTACTTCAGCGTTGGACACAGAGAGTGAAAAGGTTAGTGAGAGGTTCCTGGTTGTCTTTACCATACTGTCTATTCAATATTGTATTTACAATGTATTAAACATCCAGCATAGTTTGACTGTAAGAAATTTTTGACTGAAAAAAAACAAAAAAACAAAAAAACAAAAAAAACAAAAAAAAAAAAAACAAGATGGCACTGATGAGGAAGAACCCGGAACGATTATAAAACCAACGCACTTGCACTTTTGTTGCCAAACACACACTTACAGAACAAACAGCTGGCTTGGTGGTTAGCCACAGAACTAGTCCATCGAAAACAGGTGGGGGTGACAAAACCCCCCAGAATAACACATTTCATACTAACAATAAACACTTAATCTAAAAAAACAAAGACACTAAACACCAAAATAATGGGAAACTGTGGGAGTTTTTCTGGTATGTAAATGAGTGCCCACTTTGAGAAGTTACTACATGCTACTACATGTTAAATCACTACTCAAAAAAATTAGTAAGACTGATTGAAATCCCTTTATACAAGACTGCTACACCACTCAAGCAGAACAAAACCATGGGAACAAGTGAGGAGAATCAGAATTGTTCAGCTGTACATGTACTAACCGCCTGATTTATAAACTTAGCAAAAGGAAGCACAGTAGATTAGCTTTTGCTAACTAGTGTATTCATGGACAAATAAGCCATTCAAGTGTGAACACAGGTTTTCTTTTTTTAAAGCTATGCTGGAGGTCAAAGTGTCATTAACCTTCTGATTGGTGAGAATGAAACTTGCCCTAAGTTTAGCCAAGAATTGGACTGCCAGAATTTCAGGCACAGTACATGTAGAGACAAGAACCAATATAGAAAGAAAGAAAAAAAAAAAAGCACTGATTTAGGTTAACTGGAACTTTAATATTGTGATATGATGATCATACATTGGTAGTCATCCAGGGTGTCTATATTTAAATGTAAAAAAAAAAAAAATTCCGTGTGTTTACTTTGAGTGCATATTTTACATTACCGAATATCCATAGATAGTTATTTAAGGATTAGCAAAACAAGAGCTCTAGCTGTTTAGGGACAAGTTAATTACAGGTTCTATATAATGTGTCAGAACTCTGATAGTTACACCAATGACATGCGGGAGCTTCAGAAGGTTAGTGGATCTCTAACATGTTGTGCTCTTTAGCAATGTGCCTATTCAAGATAATGAAGTATGCACTCTTTTATAATAAAGTATGCACTTAAAATATTTTCACATTTGCATGTCCACAGACTATATATTGAAATATAAAGGGACAAAATTGTTTCTTTTTTATCATTAATGCATAATTTTCTAACGAATGTCCACCTTAATCTGGCATTCAATTTCCAGCTGTATTGTACACCATGTATGGGTGGTGATTTTTGCTAAAAATTTGAATTACTGCATATATAGATTGAAGGGATAGGAAAATCTGTCACTGTCTTATGATATTATTTAGTTCACCCTTTGTCATTACAAAATAGTTAGAGGTATATGTCATGCAGCAGCAAAAATCAGCACTGAAGATATGAACAGTACTGAATTAAATCCAGCAGTTTGATCAGTTTGTGGCTGTCACCCTGCATTAGTAATGCATCTCATTACTTCATATGTTTCAGATGAAAAACACTTTCATAATAATATCAAACTAAGAATCTGTACTAAAATAAGATCTTAAGGTTGCAGCTTAATAAACCAAGAATCTACCTCTTTCAATGAGAACAGAATGTGACAGTCCTACTCCAATGGACTAGCATTCCTAATTGGAGAACACCCATAATAAAGGCTATCACCTGCACTTCTGTAGCTTACTGTAACTTACTACACGTCTTCTGTAAATTGTCTTGGAAGCAGTAGCTTAAAGTTTATTGCAAAAATGGCCAAGAAAAGTGAAGTAAGTTCTGAAATAAAAGGTCTAGCATTGTCTGTTAGCCTAAATAAAGCAACTCTATTCATTTGGCTCCCATCATTCACAGTCAGGAGTATTATAACAAGGTTCAAAGATGACAGAATTGAGAACAGATAACAGACTTGAGAACAGATAGTGTACAGGCAGATTTAGGAAGATAACCAAGAGATTAGACAGGAGACCACCAATAGATTTCAGTATGAAAAACAGGTGAGAAATGGCAGCAAGCATTGCTTTTGAGGTCGTTGAGGAATACCAGATACAAGTTCACAAGTTCACAAATAGGATCATCCTAGTCAATGTCATGGTGGAGCCAAAGCCTATCCTGGGAATGACCGGATGGGATGCCAGTCTATCACAGGGCACCATGCACACACACACACACACACACACACACACATACCTGGGGCAATTTATCATAGCCAAGCCACATATATTTTTACCAAGGGTGGTATTACCCATGCATTACCCAAACTTGCAGTGTCTGCAAAGAAATAGTTTAAATGACAGATGTGGATCTTTCCCAAACACACTATTACAGTGTTGGAATAGCCTACCTAGTACTCCAATCTAAACTGACAGCACCTATGGGATAAAATGGAAAGGAAAATGGCAGGTTGTCCGTGTTCCAGTGTGGATGAATTGAACTTCACTAGCTGACACTTGTAAAGTTACAGAAAAAGGTTGATCCAATGCCCATATTATGTCAAGCAGTCTTGCAATTCAAAGGATGGCAACCTAAATATTAAAACATTGAAATATGACCTTTAGCTAAATCAGTATCAAGTGTCCAAATACTTTTTTAAATCTTCATTTTGAACATTTTGGCCCAATGTCCAAATACCTTTTGTGGCCACTGTGTGTGAAACACAGCTGTTCCTTCATTATACAGTTGTTCTCCATAGTGGCCTTGTAGATAATTTAGCAGGTTTTATTAATGTCCAGAGATTCGTGATGAGAATAATTTTCTTATAACTGTCTCTTCTCTTTGCTGTGGTCTAGATTGTGCAGAAAGCTCTGGATGATGCTCGACAGGGCCGCACGTGCATCGTTATCGCTCACAGACTGACCACTATCCAGAATGCTGACATCATTGCAGTCATTCAGAATGGCAAGGTGGTTGAGAAAGGCACACACAGCCAGCTAATTGACAAACAAGGAGCATACTATGCCCTTGTAAATGCCCAAGTCTCCCACTAACCTTCACTGTATTTTCCTAAGCATCTATGTGTCATGCAAAGTTACAGTCAGGTCCATAAATATTGGGACAGTGACACAGTTTTGGTAATTTTGCCTCTGTTCACCACCACAGTGGATTTGAAATGAAGCAGTCAAAATGTGACTGAAGCGTAGACTTTCAGCTTAATATTGCATTAACCGTTTAGGAATTACAGCCATTTTTTACAGAGTTCCTCCATTTTCTCAGGCTCAAAAGTAATGGGACAAACTAATATAATCATAAATATTAGGATTATTTTTATTACTTGGAGGTAAATCCTTTGCAGTCAATGACTACCTGAAGTCTGGACCCCATGGACATCACGAAATGCTGAGTTTCCTCCCTTGAGATGATTTGCCAGGTCTTTACTGCAGCCATCTTCAGTTGCTGCTTGTTTGTGGGTCATTCTGCCTTCAGATTTGTCTTCAGTAAGTGAAAACCAGCTCAGTTGGGTTGAGGTCAGGTGACTGACTCGGCCATTTAAGAACATTTAATTTCCAAGCTCTTGGGCTGCTTTCACAGTATGTTTTGGGTTGTTATCCATCTGTACTGTGAAGCGCTGTCCTATCAGTTTTGCAGCATTTGACTGAATCTGAGCAGAAAGTATAGCTCTGTACACTTCAGAATTCATCCTGCTACTTCTATCAACAGTCACATTATCAATAAACCCCAGTGACCCAGTTCCATTGGCAGCCAAACATGCCCATGCCTCCACATGTTTGACGGATGATGTGGTATGCTTTGGATCATGAGCCCTTCCTTTCCTTCTCCATACTTTTCTCTTCCTATCATTCTGGTACAAGCTAATCTTGCATCAGAACTGGTCAGGCTTTTTTTAGAGGTTTTTTAGCAAAGTCTAATCTGGCCTTTGTGTTCTTGAGTGTTACCAGCGGTTTGCATCTTGAGGTAAACCGTCTGTATTTACATTCATGAAGGTGGCTCTTGACTGTAGACTTTGACAATGATAGGCCTACCTCCTCCAGAGTGTTCCTGACTTGGCTAGATGTTGTGAAGGGGTTGTTCTTCAATAAGAAAAGAATTCTGCAATCATCCACTTTAGTTGTTTTCTGTGGTCTCCCAGGCCTTTTGGTGTTGCTGAGCTCGCCAGTGCATTCCTTCTTTTTAAGAATGTACCAAATTGTTGATTTGGCCCTCCTAAAGTTTCTGCTATCTCTCTGATAGGTCTGTTTTGGTTTTTCAGCCTAATGATGGCCTCCTTCACTTGCATCAACACCTCTTTGGACGGCATATTGAGAGTTCCCATGAACAGCTACCAAATGCAAATTCAACACTTGGAATCAGCTCCAGACCTTTTATCTCCTTAATTTATCATGATATAAGGAGGAAACAGGCCACAGCTGGCCATGAAACTGCTTATCAGTCAATTGTCCCATTACTTTTGAGCCTGTGAAAATGGAGGAACTCTGTAAAAAATGGCTGTAATTCCTAAACGGTTAATGCAATATTTTTGTTAAACCCCTTGAATTAAAGCTGAAAGTCTACGCTTCAGTCACATCTTGACTGCTTCATTTCAAATCCACTGTGGTGGTGTACAGAGGCAAAATTACCAAAACTGTGTCACTGTCCCAATATTTATGGACCTGACTGTATATGTAGCAGAATCTTTCACACAGCTCTACGTATAGAGTATTAGTTATAATAATATGTACTAATATTTGTCTGACAAAAATCATTTTATCCTAATAGTACTGACAGTACTGACTACTACAGTGTAGCTGACAGAAGCTCACAAATATAATGTATTTTGTAGAACTATATGTGTACAACACTGAAGTTATAGCTCAATATATGGTCTTAATGTAACAGTATAAACAAAATATATTTGGTTTACATTTAACCAAATTCTTTTGTTGATTTAACTTTAGAAATCAACAAATAGTATCTTATTTCTAACATAATTGTACCACAGCTCTTTGCAGTGAAGAAGGCTTTAGTTTTATAAAATGTATGACACACTACATGGCCAAAGGTTTGTGAACACCTGACCATCACACCCATACTGTATGTGGTTCTTCCTCAAACTGTTGCCAAAAAGTTGGAAGCACACAATTGTCTATAATATCTTTGTATGCTGGAGCATTAACATTTTCCTTTACTGGAACTAAGGGGGCTATCCCAAACCTGTTCCAGCATGACAACGCCCCTATGCACAAAGTTAGGTCCATAAATACATGGTTTGCCAAGGTTGGAGCGGAAGAACTCAAGTGGCCTGCACGGAGCCCTGACCTCAATCCCACTGAACACCTTTGGGATGAACTGGAATGTGACTGTGCCCTCATCCAACGTCAGTCCCTGACCTCACTAATACTCTTGGGGCAGAAAATTCCACAGCCACATTCCGAAATTTAGTGGAAACCCTTCCCAAAAGAGTGGAGGCTGTTATAGCAGCAAAGTAGGGACCAGTTTGGAATGGGATTTTCAACAAGCACATACAGGTATGATAGTCAGGTGTCCACATATCTTTGGCCATGTAGTGTATTAATTTAATGAAAATCTCTAACACATGCTGATTGTTTATTCTGTACCCATCTCTGTATATGTGTTCTTGGTAAATCTGTAAATGTGCAAAACTATTTGGGACATTTTATGACAATGATTTTTTTAATTTTGTTTTTGTAAATATGATTGTACAGAGCATTAATAATACTTTAAAGTGTAAATAAACAGAACAATACTTGTTATAATTTTTGTAAAATGTTGCTTCAGACAGCCATCTGGTTTTGTGAAAGACACTAGGACTTGGAATTGGACTGACCTCTGTTTTACACCTTCACCTGCTGTGAGCTTGTAAAGTGGAATGGGATGCTCAACAAGCACATATGGGTGTGATAGTCAGGCATCCACATACTTTTGGCCATATACACTCCTGGGCGCAAAAAAAAAAAAAATATATATATATATATATATATATATATACATATATGTATATATAAAAAACAGATAAAGAAATTTAGTATGAGATAGCTTTTCCCATTGATTTCTCTAAATGTTTAAGCCTTGTGGTGCTTGATGGGCTGCATCAGGTGTGGCAGATAATCAAATAATGACTAATCTTTTAAGAAAAAAAAAACATCCCAGAAGATATTTTTGGAAGATTTTGTACACCCAGACATGTGTTAGTTTGAATTTTACATCAAACATTTTAATCATTATCATGATTTTACCTTTGCGTACAAGAAGTCTATATATAAGTGTTTCTAGCTTTTCCCCCAAACAGTTCACTGAGCAAAAGTAAACGAGCAAATGGTGGCACAGGAGCTCTCAGGAGTGCATTTGTTTAATTCCTGCTAATTTTCTGACCAATGTTGTTAAGACCATTAAAAGCTTAAAATTTGCTACTCTTTGGTGAGTTTTTGAACAGCTACTGATTTTTAATCAGACAAAATGTCAGCATCTAGAAAAGACTGAGCCTCATCCTCAAGAGTCTACATAGAGAATGAACCTCAATATTCAGTGTGGTGACCTCAGACCTTTATTAAATGGGCTCTGATTTGTCTGTATATTATTGTGAATGATGAAAATATGAATATAAATTGGTGTAATCCTAATTGGCAGTTGGAAACTTGAGAAGAAAATGTAGCCTAATGTGTGAGTTTTGCTCTCATTTCCACACACTTTTCAGTGGCTTCATTTGTACTAGAACCCTTAATGCTTCTTAGGTTGTTCCTCTGGGGGGAACCACATAACAGTGTTTTCCTTTCAGAAAGAGTTCCAGATAAAACCTTCACGAAGATCAGAATCTTTAACTACCTAAACAACCCATCTTGTAAGAGTATAGTACCATTTTTTTATTTAGCAATATGCATGGTCATAGTATGTAGTCCTACCTCCTTTTTCAGGCATCAAAAAGATCTTTAAGCAGTGTTACAATGTGTTACAAAACAGTGTTCGTAGTACACTATAATTCAAATATACTGTATTGCCTCACACATTTTTTTCTAAGCACTGAGATAGCATTTACCTTTTATCATGTTTTATTTTGAAGATTTCTTTTAGTCAAAAGTTTAGAAAATGCAATATAGTTTCTGCCATAACATGGGGCAACATGGGGACAGCATTTTTTTTTTTTTAAGAAATGTAATAATAATAATAATAATAATAATAATCAGTGGAGAAGAAGGAAGACTTGACTAAGTGTCAAAAATATAGAAGTCAGAAAGAAGCCAAAGGAGGGCTAAAAATGTCAGAAATCTGTGACACACCTCAAAATACATCAGGAAGTATCTACAAGATAGTAACAAGCTCTACTTGGAAGGATCTTGATTTCTGGTATGAGTACCAAAGTCTCCAGAGTTCATTGTGAAGAAAACATGTATGCTAGAGGTATAACCCTTTTACTAAAACCTGTTTCGACAGGTTAGTCCATTAAGACCTACATGCCCTGTGCACCAATAACAAAAGAGCAAAAGTATAAAAGAAACAAAAACATTCACAGAAGTTACTAGAAAAATGCAGTCTCTGCAGTCTGTGGGCATTGTTTTACAACAAACATTTTGAAACAAACACAGAATATATACTGTATATATCTGAGTATGCATCCATTTATCTTTAAGTATCTAATGTATGTCAATGTTCACAAATTTGTTCTGTTTGCATTTTTAATTCTGGTAGAACAGCATTTCATAACTACATGCCTTTCACTGTAAACGATGACTGATCAAAGGTTGCTCTGCATAATGGAAGTGCTTTCTGCTTCATTCATGGCTCTGTTATGATTGTGCTTTATGATTAAGTAACATAGCATTTATGGTCTTAAAGCTTTTTATAAATGAAAAATTACTAGAAGTTTCAAAAGTCATCATTGACTTCTGACACATTATTTTCAAAGCTTGTTTAATTATTTCAGTAAATTAGCATGTGACATGGTCTTTTGAATGCTCTGACCTGAACTCACATTGCTTTGAATGTAGGACTACTTTTGAGATCATTTTTCGATTGTTCAGCAACTATTATTTTCAGGAACTTTTGAGACTGTTGGTAAACTTGATAATGGTCTGTAATTGAGTCAAGAGCTGGTCAAGAGCTCCAGCCTTAAAATATGGGAGTTGCAATAGCCATTTTACAAAGATTCCCAGTTTTAATAGATGTATTTATCACATAGATAAATTTATCTAACTATCTCAGTTTTGTTTTATATGGGTAGTGTCTACTCCAACTATATCTTTAGCCAGTTTAGAGATTTTAATGCCTTGCATGATATAAAATGAAGCTGGTGTATCCTTCACTAAGTCATGTGACTGACTGAGAAAAGGCTATTGAATTCATTAGCACTTGCCATATTATCAGTGCGAATGATTCAATTAATAGTGATTACCATCACAATTAGTAAGTCTGTTAATGCACCCATAGTTTTAAGCTATTCCCGATTAATTCATCAAATCAGCTATCAAAATTTCAAATGTTGTTATTCAGGCATGGTAGGAGTGCTTTTCATCTAATACATCTAAAGGCTGTGTATAATTTTCATAGTTTCTCTAATTTCATAATATATTTCATTTCTTTTTACTCTGTTACTGTGGTTATTTACAGTAGCTTATACTTGAGATCATAGCAAAACCTCCGTTTTTGGTTAACTTCCTGACAGTTAACTCATATTCTGGCCAGAAAGACCTGTTAGTGAGTTATATGTTCTTGTGACTTATTTTGAGTTTATTCATAAATATCAAATCTATAAGTGTTTTAGTCAGTCAGTCAGTCATTTATTTATAAAGCACATTTAAAAACAACAGCTATTGGCCAAAGTGCTGTAAAAATTTAAGCATATACCAAAAATACAAGAGTAAACATAGAACACAGCAACAGATAGTACACTACAGTTATGCCACTGCGCTTACTTATGACCATATGCAACAGTAAATAAATAAGTTTTAAGAAGAGACTTAAAATCAGCACATGTTGGTGCAGTTCTTACATAGGGTTGCAAATTGTTCCAAAGCTGTGGAGCAGCCACTGAAAAGGCACAATCTCCTTTTGATTTCAAGCGTGTCTTTGGAACAGTCAACTGAAGACTACTAGTTGATCGAAGTTCCCTGGAGGCATTACAGTTGAACAGAAGGAGATCGGAGATATATGAAGGAGCCAGTCCATGCAAACCCTTATAAACAAACAACGTTTTAAAATGGATACGATATTTAACTGGAAGCCAGTGGAGCGAGATCAACACTGGTGAAATATGTTCCCTCTTCCTTGTTCCAGTTAACAATCTAGTGGCAGCGTTTTGAACAAGTTGAAGACGTGACAATAGAGACTGTGAAACTAATTTATGGGATTCTTGTTGGGCCTTTTATCATTAGTTGGAATTTACATTTTGATGCAATTGCTTTAATGTCTTCCTTACTTTTTTAAAATCTCAAAATAAAATAGTTTCAGTATGACCAAAGAACAATTAAAATAAAGCTAAAAATTCTAATTAAAAGAATATTCAGGTTGATTTCTGAGCTTTTTTAAATCGTCTCTAACATACTCCCTTCCTCTTCTAAAGAGTGTGTCTTTTCCATAGCATGTATAACTAGAAACACTGAACAAGTTCATTGGGATTGTAACATACAGGACTCGGAGAGGCAGTTAGGATCCACGTGTAAGAGGTTTATTAACCATGGCATTTCTTAACTATGGTGTTAGGACAACACAGCTCAGATACCACTCTCTGATTCATCCACCTCAAATGGGAGTGAGGAATCTGGGTGGTGGTGAATGGGTGCAGTCGTCAACTGCTCCTGGAGATTTCTTGGGTGGCTTAGGTGGCTTAAGATAAGATAAACTTTATTGATCCCACAGTGGGGAAATTCACTTATCACAGCAGCTCACAGACAGTTAAAGTGCAGGAAGAAGGAAAAGGAAGGAAGAAAGAAAAGTTAAAACTATAATTATATATGCACCCTTAGGAATAATAAAAGAAATAAAATTATATAAAATTATATAAAATTGCACAATTGAACATTACTGTAATGCGGTGTTGTAAAGTCTGACAGCAACTGGTATGAATGACCTGCGGTAGCGCTCCTTCCTACACTGGGGGTGTAGCAGTCTGCTGCTGAAAGAGCTACACAGGGTCTCCACAGTCCCATACAGGGAGTGAGAGGTGTTGTTCATAATAGATGTCAGCTTGGCTAACATGGACAGGACAGAGCTGGCTCTCCTAACCAGCTTGTTCAGTCTCTTCCTGTCCCGCTCTGCACTGCCTCCCACCCAGCAGACTACAGTGTACAGAATTGCAGAGGCCACCACAGTATCGTAAAATGTCCTTAATAATGTCCTGCACACCCCAAAGGACCCTAGTCTCCTCAGCAGGTGGAGGCGACTCTGGCCCTTCTTGTACAAAACATCAGTGTTATCCAGCCAGTCCAGTCTATTGTTTAGGTGGACACCTAGGTACTTGAACCTATCCACCAACTCAATGTCCAAGCCCTGGATGGTCACTGGTATGTGGTGCGGTGTTCTCATTCTCCAGAAGTCAATCACCATCTCCTTCGTCTTACTGGTGTTCAAGTGCAAGTGGTTACACTCACATCAGTCAACAAAGTCCTTGATGACGTCCCTGTATTCCTGTTCATTCCAATCAGATACACATCCAACAATGGCTGTATCATCTGAGAACTTTTGGAGGTGGCAGGTGTTGGTGTTATAACTGAAGTCTGAGGAGTACAATGTGAAAAGGAATGGGGAGAGCACCGTGCCCTGTGGAGCCCCGGTGCTGCAGACTACCACCTCAGACACACAGTCACGCAACCTTACATACTGAGGTCTGTTGGTTAGGTAGTCAATTGTCCATGCAGCCAGGTGATCATCCACCCCCGACCGTTTCCCACGCAGCAGTGCTGGCTGTATCGTGTTGAAAGCACTGGAGAAGTCAAAGAATATGACTCTCACAGTGCTCCCGGTGGTCTCCAGGTGAATCAGTGCCCGGTGCAGCAGGTAGATCACTGCGCTGTCCACACCGATGCCAGGCCGATATGCAAACTGCAGTGGGTCGAGCATTGTGCTCACTAAGGAACGGAGGTGACAGAGGATGATCCTCTCCACGGTCTTCATCAGGTGGGAGGTTAAGGCAACAGGTCTGAAGTGATTCAGCTCCCTGGGGTATGCAGTCTTTGGTACTGGAACCACACAGGAAGTTTTCCACAGGATTGGGACCTTCTCCAGGCTGAGGCTCAGATTAAACATGTACCTGACCACCTTACATAGCTGGTCCGCACAGTCCCTGAGCAGTCTGGGGCTGATTCCATCTGGCCCTGCAGCCTTCCTTGCCTTTATCTTCCTTAGTTCACACCTCACCTGATTCATTGTTAAGGAGAGGGGGGTGAGGGAAGACTGAGATGAGTGTACAGGGGTGAAAGGTTGTGAAAGACTAGGGGGGGCAGTGAGGGGAAGTGTAGTGAGGTGTAAATGAGGTGGAGGTGAAGACAGTCCGGAGGGGGGGGTGGTTGCTGGTCTGGAGTAGGGTGGAGAGGGAGAGCGCTGGGTGGGAGAGGAAGTGGGAACAGAGTCAAATCTGTTAAAAAACAGATTCAATTCATTTGCCCAGAGCTGATCACCATTTACTGATCCTCTCCCGCCACACTGACCATGCCCTGAAATGTTTTTCAGTCCTCTCCACACATCACGGACATTGTTTTGCGTTAACCCCTCCTCCAGTTTCCTCCTGTAGCTGTCCTTACACCGTCTCATCCTGTATTTGAGTTCCTTCTGAACTCTCTTAAGCTCCTCTTTGTCCCCTGAAGCAAAAGCCCTTTTCTTCTCATTTAGCAGGTCTTTGAGCTCAGGGGTCACCCAGGGTTTGTTATTGGAGAAACACCGTACCCTCCTGGATGGTACAGTATTCTCCACACAGAAATTTATGTAATCTGTAATGCAGTGGGTGAGACCATCAATGTCCTCGCCATGAGAGCTGCAGAGTGTCTCCCAGTCTGTAGTATCGAAACAGTCTCTCAGTCTCTCACTGGCCTCCTCGGACCAGATCTGCACAGACTTTTTCTGTGGTCGTTCTCCCTTCACCCTGGGTGTGTATTCAGGAAGCAGACAGACGAGGTTGTGATCCCAACGGCCCAGCGGGGGTAGGGGGAAGGAGCTGTATGCGCCCCTTACATTTGCATACAGCACGTCTAGTGTTTTATTGTCTCTGGTGTGGCATTGAACATATTGTGTGAATGTGGGAAGAGTGGAAGATAGACAGGCATGGTTGAAGTCACCAGAGATGAGAAGGAGAGACTGCGGGTGCCGGGTCTGTAACTGAGTTACAACACTGTGTAATAGCTCACACGCAGCGGTGGCATTGGCTGAAGGAGGTACGAACACATTTATTGCGATGACGTGTGAAAACTCCCTCGGAAGGTAATATGGCCGAATGCTGACAGCGAGTAACTCAATGTCCTTGGTGCAGCGTTGTTCCTTAACACTGATGTGCGCTGGGTTGCACCACTTCTTGTTTAAAAACACCTCCAGGCCCCCTTCTTTCTTCTTACCGCTCTCCGCAACATTCCTGTCCGCCCGTACAATTTTAAAACCATCCAGAGTTACTAGTGAGTCCGATGTGAGATCATTCAGCCACATCTCAGTAAAAAACATAAGACTGAACTCGCGGTATTCTCTCTGCAGCCGGGCTAGCGCCGTTAGCACATCCATCTTATTGGAGAGGGAGCGGACGTTTCCCATGATAATAGATGGTAAACATGGTTTATACCTCCATTTCCTCTCCTTGCATCTCAGTCCTCCTCTGCAGCCTCTTCTCCTTCTCCGTATCTCTGAAGGAATCTCCAGTTTCTGCCCGTAGAGAAGTCTGGCGCGACTTCGAGCTAACGGCTGATCCCGGGTGTAAACAATGGAGCCGTGACTGAAGCGGTCTCCCGAGGCAATTCCAAATAGTCCAAAAAAGAGTACAAGGCATACTGCAAAAGTAGCCAGCTTGGACCCCTTAGTTGTGTAGTTGCATAGGGGTTTGATAAAGTGCATAAAAATACAAAAAACACACCAAGAAACATTACAAGAAACCAAAAAAAGCAGAAAGGAAAGCAGAGCTACTGTGACTGGCTGCCACACATGCGGCGCCATCTTGGATTGCCAAGATGTCCATTTTTTCTTCCTTCTTCTGTCCATTTTATCACCCTGAGTTTCTTCTTGAGAAGGGATGTCAGAGGGATGGCTACAAGGCTAAAACCACAAATAAAGTGCCGGTAGAAGTTGGCAAATCCCAGAAACCCTTGCAGCTCCTATGGAATTTTACTGAGGGACGATGAAATTCACATTCCTCTAGCTTGACAAATGACATCTTTCTTTTCCATAACGAAGATACCTGTTGCTGTGGGGAAAGTGGAGGGCAGTATATATCCCTGTTCCAAAGCCTCTTTAATGTACTCTTCCATAGCACTGATTTTTGGGTTGAAGGAGGGTATGCTTTGCTTCAGGGAGATGAGGAGCCAAGTAGAAGATTAATGATGCAATCCGACAGCTGATGAGGAGGTAACTTGGTTGCTTTTATGTTGAAGACCTTAGCTATGTCAAGAAATGATGTGAGAATACTCACTTCTCTTTCTCAGGGCTCTCTATCTGTGTACTTTGACAGGGGAGAGAGAGGCAGGTTGTAAACCAAGAGGAATGTCATGAAATTAGCTCACTTTCTTTCCATGAAATCATGGGCCTATGGGTGTTTAAAAAAAGATGAACCCAGAAATGATGGGGTTCTATGGAGACTTGGTGACCATGAACAAAATGGTTTCCATGCGCATTCCTCCTGTGCACATCTGGAGGGAAATGGTGCACTGTGTGATGATTTTTTTTTCTTCTCCATGTGGTGGGCCATCTGTACCGTCAAGGATCCTTTAAGTGACTCTTACAAAATATTTAACATTTTAATGATCATTTCATCCACAGTTTCCTGCTGCCCCAGAGTTGATGAGTGCTGGAAAATAGTGGAGCTGTGAGCACCATGAACATTTTACCAGCAAAGTAGCTACTTTCTGTCTGGGGGTTTTGCATGAGCTCACATGGTCATGTTTTGTTGCTTTTGGGTTACTCATGCTGTTACCCATTTGTTGTTGGGCTGTAGCTTGTGATTCCTCTCTAACAGCCTCGGTGAGCTTCTCCAGTGGCAGCGCAGTTTTGGTGCAGGTGGTGAGTGTGAGACCCCAATAGTTGTCCCTATGACATGAAAGCTGAATGGAGATCTTGCACTTGTTTTCTGGCAAAGCCTTCTGCAATATACAGGACTGAGATGGCTACTTTGTATCCATAATCACAAGACAGTCCAGGGTCATACACAGTAGCACTTTAGGCTTCCATATTCAAAGAGAGGTATATAAAATTAGTCAATATAACAAGCAAGAGTCAGAGCACAGTTCAGACAGAATTACCAGAACCTGAGGAATATCTAAAGAAAGGGTAAAACCAAGATGAGAAGCAAGGGTTGTACATAATAAGCATGGGCTCAGAAATCACTCAATAACAAGGTAATGGCAAGCCTTCACAGTTACTGCAAGACAATGTATGTAACAACTAAGGAAGAGCTTTCAAGAGAGAATTCAGGGAAGGGTGCCCTCCGGTGACATACCGAAGAATTGTTCCTGACAGACATGACAGGGATACTGTTATTTAGCCAAGTTTCACACAGAGCTACAAAATAATTATATACAACTCTCTACAAATACCTTTTGGTTTGGCCTTTAGGTCCCATATAACATTTGCTGTTCTCTCATTATATAGGGCAATAATTTTGTTCCTAAATTGGTCGAATAATGTTATAATCAATAATCATAATTTAAGAATTTAATAATTACGATAATTGTTTTAGGAATTATCATACAACCCTATCCATATTCTGTTTATATTTCACATATGTTCTTAATTTTTACCTCTGCTTTACATAAAGCACCTATTTATAGAATCACCTTAGCCTTTGCTCAAGCATTCAACTACTTGGCCAATGTTGCAATGCTGCATCAAATATACAAATGTCTTCCTGTAAGTGTAATTTGTGTAAAAACAAACAGTTGATTTGTCACTTTTAGCCCTATTGTAGTCCATAGACCCTCAGTTATTGCTCTCAGCTCTAAGCTCTTTTCGGAGGATCCAGATGAAGCCAGTTAGGAGGATCAGTAGAAGTCATCAATGAAAAGCTAAATAGGACATTACTCCTGTTGCTTAATTTGGGGCATTGGGGAGTGCTCAACAATGGTACCAAATTTTGCCAGAGTCAAAACAGAAGATAGGAGAATGTTAAACCCACTTGGAAAAAAACCCCAAGAAATTGGCATTTTCAGCAAGGCAGAAGACAAACCAACAAGTGCCCTTCTATTTTGGTCTCAAAGTTGGTAAACAACAGAGTGGCTTTTCTTTGGACCACAGTAAAAGACATAATTTCCAAGAGCGGATCGAGACAATAGATTTTGGTGGGGCAGGATGAAATTAATAACAACAAAGCCCCACACAAATTAAGTCAAGAGGCTATCACACAAATGCCATACGGTCAGCCAGGAAAAGAAGGAAGAGGCTGCTAAGAAAACTAATATCCATAAATTTATTCTAAGCCTGCTAGAGATACACATAATGTGGTTTTTATTTTACCTGTGAATGTCATTTGTATTTATTTATTTATTTATTTATTTAATGTCTTCATGAAATAGGGCCTGGCCAGAATTAACATTCTGTCACTGATACCAATTTTATGGAACTATATATAAATGTATTGTAATAATAATAATAATAATAATAATTATTATTATTATATATGTATATATATACACACACATTTTAAGATTAGTCCTCTTCAATTAGACATCTACATATTAAATACTAATAATATTTACTGTACATAAACCACTAGGTGGCTCTTATTGCGCTAGAACAATTTGATTCACTTGCTTTGCTTGATGCAAGTGTGGAGTGGGCTTATAATTACACTTTTACTCAAGTCTTTAAGGTTAATTTTACATACAACAATTTTAGATTATTTTTTAACAGCAGTTTGATAATAATCTCCTCATTGCTGTGCTCTATATTCTGCAGGAAGCTCTTCATGATGCTCGACAGGGCCGCACGTGCATCATCTTTGGTCACTGCTTGACCACTACCCAGAATGCTGACATCATTGCACTATTTCAAAATGGCAAGGTGGCTGAGAAGGGCAACCACAACCAGTTAATGGCCAAACAAGGAGCATACCATGCTTGTAAATGCCTGTCACTGTGGTGCGCTATTGTTTTATGCACAACTGTATGTTGCAGAATAACTGCAAAATGTTCATCTATACTATCATTTCTAACATGTTATTTCCCAGTATTTTTGGCTCTAAGATTTGCACTTTAGCATTGTTCTAATCAAAAGATTTATTAATTATCTAATGAAATAAGTTAGATTATATGAGCAGTCCTAGAGGGAATGAGCTCTGGTGTGCAGAGACTCCAAAGGACCAGAATTGTGAATATGGAATAGTCATATTTCTAGCTTCATTTCTGCCATTTGTGGAAGAAAAAATTCCAGGTGACAGAAAGCACTGCTGGGATGCACAGCATCTCAAAACTAATCATTTTTGTGGGGATGAAAGCACTCACTTTAAATACTGTTCTCGGCTAGTTTATCAACATAGCTACACAAATAAAACCACCTTAGAATCTTTTCTGCTTTTCCTTTTGACATGTCAGGACTGTGGGTAAGCTGGATAAAAATCTTATAAATTTTTTTGATAATTTTCTTAACCTTCTACCATCTCTATGTAACACACCAATTTTCACCAACTGCACTTACACCAAACATCAAGCATTAGGAATCCAGCACAATAAAAGAGAGACAGGGTCCTAAGGACTCTCTTATGGCCATTTCAAACTGCTTTTGACTCATGCTTTGGCTTTGTCAACTGTTTCCAAAAAATTGTCTTCAAAATACCCTTTTTGCTCTTTTCTAATCAGGAAAAATTGGATTCACAACCAGAAATGTGACAAAATTGAATTGTTAGTCACTGAATGTAATTTATTTAATAATTTGATTATGAAAATTGTTAAAATGCAATTACAAAATGGCAATCATAGTTGCAATAGACAGATTAATCTATCTAAATAAATCATATGCTATGGGATACTGAGTGAATATCTTTTGGACGAATGGTGTTCATCCCTCCAATACAGTAGAACGCCAAGAGAACCTATGCCAAATCACATCTTCTGGAGTTTACTGTTAGCCCACCACTTTTCCTTTAATTTGTCACCTATCTGTACATCATACAGTGTACTATACAAAGGCAGAAAGTTCCAGGTTGCAGCTTGATATAGGTGTTTGCTGATATCAGTGGCAAATGCAACTTTTACGTGCAAAAACTCTGTACCTAACAAGGAAAGGCTATTGCAAATCATTCAAATTTATGTTCAAAACTGTGAATCAACAAATAAATAAAGTCTTTAAAAAAATCCAACCTGGTCTATATAACAATATCGACATTTTCTCCACTAATTGTACCTATCTTCATTGATGTTATTGGACAACTGAAATACTGATATTTTCAGGTAGTTTAATAAGTGTTGTATTGTTCCATGCACTCTGGATTTTCTCACAGGAGTGTTTTCAGACTTTGATGTTACACTACTGATCAGGTGTATACATTGATTGGTTACGGATTGCTAGTGGATGCTATTTTATGAATATTTTACACAACATAAAAAATGTTCTTATAGAGAACACCACATTGAATTGATTGGTGTTACATACTATACATTTTAACAGTACCTGGGCTGAAAAGTACCAAATCTGGGTCCATTTTGTAAACCCAGCACTGAGTGCAATATGGACTAAACCAGCATGGGTTGTTTTAACCCACTGAGATGGGGTTAGCATGCTGACCCAGCATGATGGGAGGATTTTTTAACCCCAACTCGTTGGGAAAAAGGACTGTATTGTTGGGCTGTAGACAGGGATATCTGATAAAGATAATATTACAGAGTAACACGAGGTAATTTTTTTAACTAGCTACTGTAGAAGAAACGTTAATAGATATATAGCAGCCCCAAATTAGGTAACTTAATGCTAACTGTATATATAATTATGTAGAAATGTATTATAAGAGATGTATTTTGTAAATCTACTTTCCTTACAAAAAGACAAATTTGTCTTATTTATCACAACTTCAGCTAGCCTATATTTCCCCATTAAATAGTTAGCTAGCGCACTTTTGTCAGCAAGCTAACACTGGCTAGCAAACCAAATTACACGTTAAAAAAGACACCTTGCCTACATAATGCCTCGTTAATAAAGAAGTATAATTTCGAAAAGTTCACGTAAATTATAAATTAAGTTAAATGTGGGGAAAAAACGTACATTTCTTGGTGTTGCAGCTGATTTATTTTAGTTCAGACCTTTTTTGTTTGACGCAGTGTGTATCTCAAACCGAGCATGTCGCGCTGCCCATTATCAACTCAGTTTCAGCAGGCTGCGTGGTGACTTTATCAGTTTTCCTTTTTCTTTTCACTTTTAGTCAGTGTGTTTCTTTCTAACACATTGCAGCCTCAGACACATTGAAGAGTGCGAGTGCGATAGCGGTTTGTGGCCGCGGAGGGGCGCTGCTACCCCACGGGACCGCATTTCCTCACACACTCATCAGCTGAGCCGTTACACTTATCCTCACTAACAAAAAAGAAACAAGACAAACTGTTAGACAAACTAGTAAAACACCCAGAAACAGTCCACTGGAGCAAAAAAATAACGCGACAGATTTTCGTTGTCTTATTTTTTCCTGTGTTTTTTTGAAAACTGGAAGGTTTTATAGTAGCTATATTTACAAATAAGCACTGTGACTTTTTACATGCAGCTCCAGGTGACGCTTATTTTCAACAATTAGCCTGTAGGCTAAACCTTAACAAACCTTCATGGATATTCACATTATTCATTACACACTACCAACTGTAAGAGATTGAATATGTTCGTGAGGCATCGATGAAAACACGCAGTATACGCGATTTTTTTAAAAAGAATCCTGTGCTCGTTTTGAGGAAAATTGCTCCAGATTCAGAGTCATAATGATCAGGTTAAATGAATCGACACAGCGTCAAACGATTCCATCATTTTTCCAGACGCTGATTCGATTAAACAGGACAGAATTCAGCAGAAAACGTTCAACGAAAAACTGAAATTAACAACACAGCCATATAGCCTAGATTTGCAAACCTAAAAGAAAATGTCATCTGGTTTTGTTAATTTCCTTGAAAAAAAAAAAATTTGCACAACATTTAATTCAATTTAAGATTAATAGTCTAATAACTAACCTATAACGAATCGCTCTAAAGTTAGAGAGGAATTTGTGCAGGCCAAAGATTAGAGATAAGATTAGAAATTTTTGTTTTTAACAGAAGAAAAAAAAGTATGGAAATTACTCTTGGTTTATGGATTATTCAATTTTAAAAAAAATAATTCAATATGAATAAAGTAGACTGTTTGACACAATCTCTGAAGATGCTCCATATTTCATATGGGCATATATTTCATATTTCACATGTTTCCTCTGAATGTCACAAGATTGTGCTCTTCTTCCAATAATAATAATAATAATAATAATAATAATAATAATAATAATAATAAATTAATAAAATAAATAAAATAAAAGTAAAATAAAAATTAAATAAAAATTAAATAAAAATTAAAAAAGGCAGAATATCCTCCTATCTCTTGGTGTCTTTATCTACAAGTAATTGAAACAACTTTTTGGCTTGACTTCTTTCTTTCTTTTTTTTCTTTGCAGTCACTGAGATAAATTGCAAATGGATAGTAAACTTAACCCATGTTGCCTTTATTGAGGGGCTTTCAGAGAGAGAGAGAGAGAGAGAGAGAGAGAGAGAGAACCATTTCTGGGGGAAAAGGTATAGAAATGAGCTTTTCTCTCACATGTGCATGCTGACATAAATGATAAAACCCGATTTAACACCGAATTCATTTCGATTTTTCAGTTTTACAGTTTAAAGGTGCGACTCTGTTAGATCGCAAAATAAAGGTCCAGTTATAAAAAAAGTCCAATTTATGGATAAATATGACGTCTTGTCACAAAAATGCACTCCCATACAATTTAATATATTTACTAGAGTCAATATGCAACTAAAAATAGCTACTATACAAAATTGTATCTTGGACAATACGTTACCCAAACTTTTACACAGGTATGTAATAATCCTCTAAACTATTCTATACAGCTTCACTATGTACATTCGTTTTTCAGCAATAGCAAATAAGTAAATTTCATACAAATATTGTCAGTTTTGTATTCTTCCTGAATAAAGACCAATGTGCGACATATATGCTATGCTATTTTTTTTCAATATTAAAGAAATTAATTTGAACAAAATACTTGGCAACATTACAGCGTATTTTTCATTATTGTTGCCACACGTGAATTTTCAGGAGTGTTCATGAATAAAGTGCCACTGTTTTATTTTGAGGAAACAGAACAGAAGCGAAACATTGCTGGCCCTTTCACTGATTGACATTTCAAAACTTGGAATTAACGAATTCAACTGTATCCAACACGAATCCATTAAAATGGGCCTTTGGAGCAAATTCGTCTTGTGCCCAGATCTTCCTCAAAAGTTTTCTCTTCTTTCCTGCAACTGCGTCACAGAATTTGTCCGGGCCAAAGCTGACTTTTTTGCGTTATCATCAACTTTGTGTCTTGATAACGTCGAAGTGAAGCTGGCTCCTCTGTTATTTCGTAGTAAACGTCAGGACCTCGTTTGTGAAGGTCACTAACCCTGCCGCTTCCAATCCAGAGTCTTTTTAAACAGTTTAATCGAGGGAGTTTGCGCGGCCGTTCATACTGGGCGGAAGTGCCTCGGCGGGCTGCAGCAGGTCGGGGGAGTTGCATGAAGGGCTGCCCGGCCCGCTGTGCTCGCTGTCGGTGTCACTGCCCCTTTTGCCGCCGCTGCCGCCCGAGCCGGAGCCCGCGGAGCCGCCCGCGCTGTGGGTCTTCACGTGCTTGCTCAGGTGGTCACTACGCATGAAGCGCTTGTTGCACACGGGGCAGGCGAAGCGCTTCTCGCCTGTGTGCGTGCGCAGGTGCCGCTGGAGCTCGTCGGAGCGCGTGAAGCGCTTGCCGCAGAAGAGCCAGTTGCACACGAAAGGCCGCTCGCCCGTGTGCCACCGCAGATGCGCCTTCAGGTGCGACGTCTTGCCGTACACCTTGCCGCAACCCGGGATGTGGCAGCTGTGAAGGCCTTTACGGCGCAAGCTCGCACCCGCAGGTCCCAGGCGCTCTGCCTCCTGGCAGTTGGGGCAGTCGCACGTGGCGCGGCCCGAGTAGCGGCGCGCTGATGACCTGGGAGAGCCAGCCAGTGAGGCAGACGGGGCCGCGCTCAGCATGGCACCTCCTGCGCCGCCCAGGGGAGATGGGCTCGAGTCCGGGTAGGAAGAGAGTACAGGCTTAAAGCCGTCCATGATGTGCTGGCCGCCGGTCAGCAGGTGTGGCGACGCACTTGTGCTGAAAGCAGAGTGACTCAAACCGGAGTAGTCCGAGTTGTAGCCGCCCAGCGGCGAATGCAAAGACGACTGGAGTCCTCCTGAGTGCAGCGGTGTCTGCAGCGCGGCGGCGCCGTTGGCGTTCTGAACGTCAATCCATCCCGCGCCAACGTCCCACCAGGCGGAAGCGCTCGTGGCCCCAACATCGCCCGTCGGCAGCCCTGCGTGCGACGACTTGAACCACGATTCGTACGGGTGCGCAACGCTCATGCGCGGGTAGATGCCTTGTAAGCCGTCCACGCTGGCGTGCACTTTGGAGATGAACACGGGCTGATGGCCGGCTTCCTGAGAGGCGCTGGACGCCGGGGGCTGGAACACGGGGTACTCGTTGCCGAGATGGGAGTTGGAGGAGGCGCCTGGTGTCAGTGAGAAGGCGCTGGACGCCGCTGTGCCACTCGCACCGAACGAGTCCGCCAGAGCGCCGCCGTTCCTGGTCACGCCGAAGCTGGAGGATAAACCCGAGCCCAGACTGCAGCTGCTAGCCGTGGCGCGCTTCCACGGGTGAAATCCCTTACCGAAGGACGACGTGTTATCCGAGATCGCGGATGGAGAAGGGCACCCGATCTTGTTGCACGTCGCAGCCAGCATAGCTAAAGGTGTCGAACCTAATCGCGGCTCCTCCTGGAATAAACACAAGTTAAGAGGTGAGTTTATAGGCAGTCAGCGTTTCTCATTAACAGCAAGCGCAAATCTGTTTTCCTCCATAACCAAGTGCAACAGGCAAATGTTAAACTACTGGCTAACGATAGGAACTGAGGTAGAAGACATACCTGTAGGATGGATGGTTAAAAAAAAAAAAAAAAAAAAAGCTAGGATAAAACAAGTACTAACTTTAGGCTCCGGCCAAATAAATATCATAAATATTCCACCATGGACGTGCTATGATCATGAGAGGAATATGTCGAATAGAAACCGGGTCGCAGCTGAGAAATGAACCTCCGCTTGGATCTGTTCACTTGCTTCCTCAAAACATAATCAAGTGTCTGTCTTTCCTTCGCTGACCGAAGTAATTTTAATCCCCTCGGCAGAACAATGGTAGGACTAATTAAACCAGCAAGAAACTCCTTAGACTCACCCCTAGAAGTGAAGTTGCCATCACAAAAGTGCCCTCCTCAGAGGATCTTTTTTATATTTATGAATTAGAGCGGTGTTTTTTTTAGAGGTGTGCAATACAATGATGTGGTCCGCCCATTCCAGCACAATTGTAGGCTCTGCTCCGGCTTTGAAGTGCCGCTGTGACCTGAGCGACCAATCAGAGCAGCCGTACTTTCACGCGACCACATTGTAGCGTGAGGTCATCAATAGCGCGCTCCAGACACGTTCCTCCACCCCCTTCATCCAGCGAGCGGAAGAGCGCAACTTTAATGAGAGCCAGTCGAATTGTTTGGAAAAGTTGAACTTTGTTTTGTTATGATGACTTCAGTTGGAGCAATACAATCAATTGGAGCAATTGCTCATTATTTATTATTATTATTATTATCTTTTTTTTATTTTATTTCCCCCTTTTTTTCATCATCACAGTTGTTGTTGTGCTAATTGAGTACAATAATTGATTAATATATTTGCCTGGGTTTTCATTATTATTATCATTATTTTATTGCCATTTAATACACATAAAACCTTAAATAGACCATTTTTTCTTGAAGTGGATTTCATTTTGCGAATATAATATTTAATCCAAGTAATAAAAGTAATATTTCTGACATAAACTAACAAAATGGACTCTTTTGCTGCTCATGTTATTTCAAGTCAAATTCAGATAATTGTTTTTAAATTAACCCTTTGATTCTGCATTATAGTTTATTCTCAGGGACCCAGGATGAAACAGGGCTAGATGTAATTTTTTTTTTTTTTTAAACACAAAGTTTCGTCTAAGTCTGTAATAAATGCAGTAAAAAGTGTTAAACTGATGCACTTGCTCTCAGAGAACTGATTATATTAAAATGAAAATGATAGCGCCTGGAAGCTAAATATGCAGCTCTGGAGTTCCCTGCATGCTGGATGTAAATGTGGTTAAAAGCGCACAGTTTGAGGATGTAAACTATTTTCTTGGTGTCTATGTGAGGTGACAGAGATGCCTATAATACATGATGTCGCCCATGAGGTCGCTGAATGCCGGGATCCTCTCAGGATAATGAGGCAGGACAGGAAACGCTATTTACATGCAGCGTAGCATGCGCGGCATAAATTTCATTTGAATTTCAAATTTAATAAAGCAGGAGGTTTTAATCATGAGAAGTTTTATTTGTTTGATATTAACATTCTTATTGACCGGCTCCGTTGACCAGCCTGGTCATTATAGGACAGCAGAAAAAGTTAATTAAAACGACCGAGGAGGATTCATCACATCATGGGCCTGAGCCTTGTCGCCTCTTTTATTGCGCTCGGTGATAGATGGCCGATCAGATTCATTCCTCTGTTTCTTCGATTTGCACAACAGTTTGGCTGATTCCCTCTCTAACGATAACGCTAATAGCCAATGCCCAAAAAACAGGGAGAGATGGATGATTGAGAGATTATAAGAGCAAAAAAAAAAACAATCATAGCTCAAGCTGTAACACATAAACAGATAGCATTGATATTAAAAAAGTAGTATTTTAAAATAAAATAATTAAAGACTGAAGTTTAATTAAAGAATACAAAAGCTATCCAATGTCACACTCTCAAAAATAAAGGCACCAAAGTTTACTTTTCCCTGTCTCTAGGGTTTTCTTTCTGCCTTATCCACAACTGGACCTTAAAGCCCACTGAGGTAACTTTTGCTTTACTCTAACAGCTCATTAAAGGTACACCACATTCACCTCCCCACATAAAACATCCACCCTAAAGCTACAGAAGATGTGCCCATGATGGTACCACCCCAGCGACGAGGAACGGTACAGTCTGGCACCTTTATCTCTCAGAGTCAAAATAATACCCGAGTTAAATATGCGTGTTCTTCTAGTGTCAACATCGTAAATATGTCCCCCCCGAAACATCGTTTTACAGAACAGAAATTAAGCGTTCCGGTTAAAAGCGACTCCCGCGTGAGGTTGAATACTGAAGGGAAGAAGTATCCGCTTTTCTATAAAAATAAAATTAATGAATACATAAAAAAAAAAAAATAAAAAAGCAAAGTAAAATCCAGGCGGCGCACAGTTCAGCCCAAACTCATCGCATCGCCTAAATCAGAAAAAAAAGGACAGTGTTAAACGTGAATGCTCCATAAAGCGCGGCGGTGTCGCAGTGCAACAGGGCGCGAGGAGGAGAAGTCGTACCGTGTTTATGGCCGCAGGCAGCGCCACCGGCTCCGAGTGCGAACACCACAGCTCAGATAATAAACGCTAAGTTTGGAAAGGCGAGGTTAATTACAGATAACGGAGTGAGAAGCGCTCGGTCACTGCTGGACTAATCACAACATGTGCTGGAGTCCTCTGGAGACTTCATACACACTCTTGAGCAGAGCTCTTCTCTTTTTCTCAACACACACTGAAGGTATTATATTTCTTCCCTCCTGGTAGTCCTACTATTACTGCTAATTCTGTTATTAGGCTACACACATCTGATAAAACACTGCTCTAAAACCGTCACTCTGGAGGGTTTAACTTTAAGGCTATCACCACAGATTGCCAGGATAGACTATGTATGGCAGAACTAGTTGGAAAAAAAAAAAGACGCAGGTTCCCATCACATGTTGAGCTGAAATCAGACAGACTAGAGAGGAGTGGGATGGAGGGTGCTCAGGTTCCTGTTGGACTGAACAGATGTCCCAGTCTCGCTCTTTCTTCTGTCGTGTATGGGCTGCGATACCGTCACGAAATGGAGCTAAAGACAGACACGGCCCATTCGGTGGCCGCAATCATCGCGTTAGTTCTGGCCCAGTGCACGCGAACAAAACCCGCTTCATATCGCTCGCTCCCGCATACTTCCGCGCGCGCGCGCACACACACACACACACACACACACACACACAGAGAGAGAGAGAGAGAGAGAGAGAGAGAGAAAGAGAAAAGGAAGGAAAACAAGTGCCCGAGACGCTGCGAGCACTTTCCTCTCTCCGCTTTAATCTGATCCTCGCTCTGAGCAGAGCAACGGCTCACCTGTTCAAGCCTTACTGTGCTCTGATTATGGTCTAATTAGATAAGCAGAAGCGAGTTATACACAGAGTATCAAGTCAAATAATGATTAAATAGTAGTCAGGGTACTTCTCTTCATTATAGTGCATACGTTAAATGTTTGATCAGAAACTTCTAGATTCTGATTTCTTAGGAGATGCATTATTTAAAAAATGTGTTCCTTTTTGTAGTTTTAGTTCCTGACATCAGAAGAAAACACTTTACATAAGGCTGTTTATAAACCATGAGTACTTGTTTGTCTTAAAATGCCAAAATATGATAGAAAATGCATCATAGTTTATAAAGGGATCACTGATGAAAACCCTTTGAATAATACTTTTACAATCCAGACATAACAGCACAGTCATTCATATATATATATATATATATATATATATACATACACAGACACATATATACACACACATATATAGTAATTTATATATACATACATACATATATATGTGTGTGTGTGTGTGTGTGTGTGTGTATACACATATATAAGATCTTTCCAGAACAGTATAAATCTGTTTTAGTGTTTAGCATAACAATTTTGTGATTATGTGCAGTTTTATATTAATATTCATCCCATGGATGTCCTCAGAGATATTCTATGAAACTCAGTATAATGCCCAGCTTCGCGACTTTGTTAATCGTCATATGGCTATACCAGTTTTCATTGCAACGCAGCGCGGTTGTGGCCCCAGCTCTGTCTGTTCAGTAGGAGGTCACAGAGAGAGCGAGCAGATGTCTGTGTGTATGGAGCTGCCAAGTGAGGCCAGGGCAGTGGAGCCTCAGACACAAGAGCCCAAATGGTGTGACAAAGGAGGAGCAGGAAGCATGGCTGTGCCTGGTTGAGCCTCAGAGAGGGCCAGTCCACTGCCAGACACAGCCCACAGACCCGGAACTGAAACCCACTGGAGGAGAGACACAGGCCAGGTGATCACTTATAGCTGGTTCACAAACACACACTGACAAATATGGATGTATGGACATGCACTAATGATCACAGATATACACATGTGTACATACGTGCAAATTTACCAATTAAGATATTTAAGTAACTGATTAAGCTATACGTAAAGTACTGATTTATGTGATCTATCCACAAGCATTGTTCCAAAGCAAAAAGCAAAACTATTAAAAAATTATGTTTCAACACACTCAATATTATTGATCAGTCACCTGGTTAAAACATTTTTTATTCTCAATACTATAGTTGGGCCTTAATGATAATAATGTCTAAAAAAAAAAAAAAAAAAATCAAACCCTCGATATAGTATTGAACCAATTTTTGAAGTGTAGCCTATTAGCAGAAATACTGAAAATCATAATCTAAATTGCCCAGCAAATAGCCTACTGCAAATATTCTACCTCTCATTAAAGGTTTTCTTATGAATCATGCAACCACAGGATTTGTAAGACTGCATGCAATGTTTATCTTTCAACATTTTTGTTAACTGTTTAAATTCAGTTTCAGTTCAGTGTTTGTTCTGGATGTTCAGAACAACTGGCTGCCATTCATGCTTGAAGTTTGACAGCATTTAAAAATAACCTTTTAAAAACACCTGACACCGCTGTTATGTAAACCAGGCAGCATTGTTTTTTTTGTTTTTTTTTTAAATCTATATGCTTTTATTTAAAATCTATCTATCTATCTATCTATCTATCTATCTATCTATATGTATATATATTATGTTATTGTTATTTAAAATACATAAACTTGTCCTTTTATATATGCTAATTTTTGTGGTTAACATCTAACTAATGATTGTTAATTAACATTTTCTTTCACTACTTTTCCTCAATGATATAAAAAATAATAATTACTTCTGCACCACAAAATAAATATATCATAAGGCCTAAGATAAGATAAGTAAAATCTTTTACTGGATGGTTTTGATACCATCCCCATAAAGTGTAACAGAATAAAGGTATGCTGTACAATGCTTTATTCCAGAAGGATGAAAAAATTGAAATGAAGAAACTGAAACTGTCCAAAGCCAAAAGATTGGATGCCACATAACTTTATTCACTTTACAATTGCAGAATGTGGTCTTATAATCCTGAAATGAGACTGAGCTGTGTGATGTATAGTATTTTCTGTTTACAGAGTATAGTACATACATTAACAAGACTAACAAGGTGATATTTGTCATGTAAGAACATGCTCCACTTCCAGGTGACCCATGTACAATATATCATTCATCCTGATTCAATCAGTAGTGTGAGGACACTGGATGGGGGAGAAGGCACCCAGTGGTTAATCACCGTACCTAAGCACCTGGAAGAGGGTGCGTCATGGGCTTTAGAGTGTGGTGATGAACATTAACATAAGCCCTATAATTAAGCAGCAAATGAGATGCTAGTCTAAGATAGCATGAGAGACAATACACTCATGTGAACGGGACATACGGAAGTAGGCTATTGAGGTCTTATGTACACCAGCAGGTTTCTGGATTAGATGCTATCTGTAGAACGATGTATTGCTAAATCCTCTTATTGTTAGGTTTACAAGGAGTTTGAGTGGCTTAGGGGATCCATGTCAGGAACTTGGTTGGTCGCCAGTTCCAAAACCAGGTAATGTTCAAGAGTTATTCAGAAGCAATGTAGTCAGGTTAAATGCAGGAATGTTCTGTGGCATAACCCTGAATTAATATATCAGGGCATACATATATACACTCTTAGAAAAACAGGTAATCAAGAGTTCTTCAAAGGGCTCTGTGTATAGTTAAGGGTTACTGGCCACTTCCAAGGGTTGTAGATGACAGAGAAACATTCTGTAGTAGGATTCTACTGTACATTTCTTGTACTTCTTGGGAACAATGTAAATTGTCCAATGTTGTCTGTTTAATATATAACTTATACATATTGAACTTATACATACTTGATCTGTATCTACATTGTGCTGCTGCCTCATGATTGGCTGATTGGATAACTGCATAAATGAGCAGGTGTACAACTGTTCCTATTAAAGTGACCGGTGAGTGTATGTATGTATGTATGTATATATGTATAAATATCGTCTTTTGATGCCATAAGTCTACTTATATCTTATATCTTATATCTTTTTATATCTTAGATATGTCTCATGTCTTTAGGGGACATTTTCCTGTCACATTAAGTATTTCTTTAAACACTATACGCAGTTACAATGTACAGCATGGTTTGTGCTTCCTTATGCGTGCATGAAAGGCATTTGTCAAACAGGATGCATTGTAAGGAGTCATACATTTGTGTGAGAGGGTGTGGCTGGCTTATTTGCTGCTGAGTGAGGTCGACAGAAGTGGGCAAGCAAGCTTTAAAAAGGGCCTGGCACAGGTGTAGCAGTGGCACTCGCTGAAGGAAGGCAATGAAGCGCAAACAATCATCTAAATGTCTGTGAGATGAAATGGCTAGTTAACAATCTTTTGACTGCACTAACCTCTTTGTCAAGGATCGATCGACCAGCTGCCACCTATTGTCAGCCTGGGTGGAAACCCCTTTTCTTGGGAGGTGTGTGTGTGTGTCTGTGTGTGTGCGTGTGTGTGTGTGTGTGTGTGTGTGAGAGAGAGAGAGAGAGAGAGAGGGAGTCCTCTCTGAAAAGATATTCCTCTCTCAGTCTTTGAGTTTTTAAGAAATACATTTCTGTAAAGCAAATCAAACAGTGTTCATTCCTGAAAAAGGAAACATTTATTCGAAGAGGATATCCTTTTAACATTTAATTGTTAAGTGAAGCTTGAAAAAACTGGAGTAAACCTGAAAATCACATCATTTGAGTCAGCCAAAGCAGTTCTAACCTTACCTAGCTACTTAGCTTTATTGTGTAGATAAGCACAACTAACAAGTCCTCTAAAATATATTTAATTTCACATGTCCCTTAAATATACACTATATTATCATAATATTACATGATAATAATATAGGTAATTAAAACTAATATAGGATTGCATAGGACTGCCAGTGATAAATTTTTGTTTTTGTTTAAATACTACAAAATTTTTAAATATTAATCAAGGAATAATTTTAAGTGAATTGAGGAATGTTTATTATTGCACGGTTTGAGAATTTGAGAAATGTTAGAAATTACTTTATATTAATGGAACAATGTAGATCTAATGTAATCAGAAAAGGCCTTAATTAGACAGTTGTAGTACACTATATTTATGTTTTATAGCTAATACACTGTTTAGGAGTCTTTCATCCATAGGCATAGTAAATTTGACCTACCAAGTGTACCTGCCTTTAATAATTTCACATTAGGATCTGAGAATTAGCAGTTAAGAGCCACAGAAATTTAGGGTTCCTCATTTAAGTGCTATTCTGTACTTTCTTTTGTTTGGTTTGTGGCAATAATAATGTTTAAATCTGAATAAAACATAAGAAACTCCAGGTGTTCAAAAACTTTTGACTGACAGTGTATATGACCTGATCTGCAGAAACACTTACTTGTGATCTGGATAATGTTAGATAATTTCGTGTAATGTTTTTAAAAAGCATCCACCACCCTGTCCTCTGTGTGAGTCTTTGCACTTTGAGGGACGTCCTCAGTCACTGACTCTGCGGAGAGAGGCAAGGATGTGAACTGACTTCTCCAGCCTTGCTAATTATCTCACACTGGCCATTCTGCCCGTCGGCATGTGTAATGGAGACCTCAGCATCAGCCTGTCATGGAGAGGGTGAGTGAATACGGAGAGGAAAATGTTTTCTCCTTTTCATTCCACTGTAAAGTATACACTATTTCAGTGACAGGACAGCTTTTAAACTGTGCAATAAGTAAAGTGAAGGTCTAGAAAAGAAAACTAGCATAGAGCTCATTTTTGGCTCATTTGTTTGTTCGCACAACAGTGATGAAAATGTACTTTACATAAACCTCTGTAGTGATCTATATTTCAGATTTTTGTAATATTCACTATAATATTTTTAACTATAAGTTTACCACTACAGAAAAATCCATCTTATATGACACAGGTTGTGATCTCTTGCTTTCTTCTCCCAGGATTCTTTGGAGAAGAGGTTCAGATAATAGATGCCCTTGCATCAACAGTTCACTTTAATTACAGCTAAACAGCCATCTCCCACTGGAGGGACTGTCTGGACCAATTAAGTTGCTATATTGTACAATAAAGGCGCTCCCTTGTCCTTCACTACCCTGACAGTTGTTTTTGCTTTTAATCAGTCAGCTTGTGTCCCTTGTCTGATTTATGCTTAATCTGCATGGAGGGAATGTAGATCTCACACAGAGAAATTCATTATGACTGGGTTGAGGTCATCGTCCAGCCTTGTTAATGAGAGCCGTATTTCTTTTGCACGTGGCGAGAAAGTGTGGGCAGTGGCGTCATGGACACATTCAAATAGTTTGCATGATTTACTTTTCATGATTGTAAACAGAAACACCTTTTTTTTTGACTGTATGCTTTAGGTGATGTAATGATGCTTGTTAGGCATCATTCTGAAATGTAAAAAATTTTGAAGATTTCCTAGCTCTCTTTCTGACAGCACTGCAGAAGTCACAAGAGTCCTAATCCGAACTATACTTCAGTCAAGCTGTAGTGGGTGGTTGTGCATTGTCTTACAGCATTGCATCATTCCATTCCAGTTCAAGCAATGTAATTGGGAAGATATGGATAGAAATTAGAATATGTCAATGAAAGGAAATACAAATTCTGAGCAAAGTGCACAAAAAGTACAAATGTTAATATTTGTAAGGCAAATGTAAATATTTGCATGTGTGTAGGAAAAGGTCATTTCAGAAAAACAGAAAAAGTCCACAATATGATAATTTTGAATTCCTGATTCTGATTAGTCAGAAGGTGTTGATTAATTTTTTTTATTAATTAATTCAAATGATAATAATGATCATATTAATGATAAGGCTAATAATAAACTGATTTAAAAAATGTTATGTTCAACAAAGAAAAACATATGATTGTTGATATTGTGAAGCTTTCTATAAGGAGATGCTTATTTAACATTTATGGAAGGAGTCTCGGGTAGCTATGAATGGTTAAAAAGAACTTGTCCTTCATTAATAAATTAAAGATTGTAATCTTTGGTAAGTCATAGTGTTATGAGAGGAATAAAAACTACATGATGTGCTGTTATAGGAAAATAATCAGCTTCCCGCTTCACGTCAGGCCACATCACACCACCTATAAAGCATGTCTGCTGTTGTGTTTTATTCTTTACATAATAACTTAACTATGAACCATAACTATGCAGCCCCTTTAAACACTGTGTGATTTATCAGTAAAGGAACAGCTTTTCTTTTAATGTACATTTATAGAAGAGATTCATTTAACAACGACTGACTCTGTGACTCAGTATAGGCTGTATGTCTACAGCATGGCAGCAGGCATGATACCTTGTTCTGGTAGTCCCAGACACTTAAAGAAAATGCCTCTGGTTTTGACTGTATGAATGACAGCATCATATTTGCCTCTAAGTGGAGCTAACAAGCATGTAATCAGATTATCCTTTGTACATTAGTGAACTGCTGTTCCTGCCAATTTGCACATCTATCGACTTGTTTCAGCATTTCAGATCACAGTATGTGTAAGCAAAAAATTTGACAACTGTGGGGGGTGGTGGGGTGGGTGTGTGTGTGTGTGGGGGGGGGGTGAGAGTAGTGTGGGAGAATGGAGTGGGGGAGGGCGTAGAGAGGAAGTTGGGGCATTCTTCTCTCTGTGCAATTTAATCACTGTATACCCAAGCAAGTATTGACAGTTGTCCTGTGGAAGCTATTAAAGTTGCTGTCCAAGGTTAAATGAAATTGCAGTTTATCAGGGAAGCATTGAGAAAATAAGGGAATGTGCTAGAGGCAGCTGATTAATGTGGAGCGAGATCAACACAAGGGGGTTCATTAAGCCATACATCACCAGGGTAATTTAACATGTCATCACGCCTGCTGCCTACCCTCTGCCACATGTGTGCATATGCATGTTTATGTCTATGTAGATGCTCATGATCTCAAAGATTTAGTATTATGGATGATGATGGCTCCTTTAATAAGGTTCCATGTATATCATCAGTGAAAAAGATTCCCTATACTCCCTATACACTTTAAATATAACTGTTAAATAGTCTAAAGCTCTTATGTACAATGAGGAACAGTACTTTGTGCAAAGTATTCTGTACATTGCCATAATTGTTATTTCAGTACAGAATACAGAGATTCAGTCTGAGGGTTTTCCAGACCAGCCCACTTCACGTCCTCCTCGGTGTCCGGCTTTTCTAATCAGGCCAGGCTCTTGATCACTTGTGGTTTTGTGGCAGTGGCTGCAGTAGGAGACATAAATAAGGCTATGCTAATAGAGCTCAGCTCCCTGTGTCATTTATTATCAAGGATTTGTTTACAGGAGGATAATTGATGGTGCCTGTGGGACAGTGGAGAGTCGAACATGAATCAAAGGCCCAACGAGGCTCTTGATAAGGCGTTGAGAGTCGCTCGTAATTAAGCGGGGCACTAGAGACCAATTGTTTGTGGAATGATTTGGCCAGGGCTAATTGACACTAATTGTTTAATCTGATTTTCTTGCCTTCCTCAGTTGATGCTAAGTCGGATCCCACAGAGCAGTCATCCACAAACCAGTATTAATAAAGTCCAGTGGTTGTATGTTATTGTGTGTGAGAAAGAAAATGAAAGAGGGACATTTATACACATATCTGGAATTGTAGTGCTCTTTTACGCATTGTAAAACCTTTCATTTTTACAGAAAGTATAATGAATCAATATAGTGCTCTTATTTAATAGGCAGCTATAAAGATCATTTAATTAGGATCTGTTATAAGGGATCAAACATGATCAACAAGAAAATGTACAAACCCTGTAATGTAAATGTAGCTTATCCAAAGAAAAGAGCTCTCCATGGTAAATCATGGCCTGTAAATCAAATCTCTAATGCTGGTCAGCCTACACCTCTCTTCCATCACTCCTTCATGCCATGCTAACAGCTGGGCTGCCACAACCTTCCCAATTTACCCGAACAGTCCAAACCACTTTCAGCAGCACGCTACACCACTCAGTTCCAGCTGACTGACATTTAATAGCTTTTAATAGCCATATTACTTATAATTACTGGGTCAACATCAGCAAATGTGTTTCATGGCTCATTAGCTAAAGATGTTAGACAAAAGGTGTCTCTATATTTAACATTGGAGGAGATAAAGAACAAACGTTGTTGAGACGCTGTGGTGTTGTGCCTCATATAAAATAATTTTTGCACAAATGAGAATGGAGGTGAGTGGATGCTCTTGTTTAGACATTAGCCATTAGTTCTTGTTAAATTTGTGCAGGCTGTAATTCAAATCACAGGTTTATATTAATGAGCTTGTTCTAATATGTTATAATTTCTAAAGTCAGAGATAAATCATAGAGACTTCCACAGCAGACACTCCATATAGTCAAGCTTAACAAAAAACAGAATAAAAATGTGTTGTTATTTAAGGAAGAAAAATTTACGATAGGAGATATGGTGAAGCTTTCTGTAGGAGGATGTTTATTTAATGTTTATGGGTCAGCACTTTGTAATTGTCAGTAGGTTCCTCCGTCATGGCCGGGTCTTCAAGACAGAGAACTTTGCACTTTCCAGTTTCTCTTTAACATTACAAGCTGTGTTTTTAAGACTTTTTGTCTTATTAGTTTAAGAGAGAGAGAGAAAAGAGTCTGGCCAGAGAACAACTGTTTATAGTTGCTACAACTTTAACGATAAAGGAGCTAAAGGACATTGTTTCACAGACGTTCCACAACATTATACGTAATAATAAATGGTTGAAATGGTGTTCATTAATTTATTAAGAGTTATTTTTATAATGCTGTGGTATAAGAGGAATAAAACAAAAACAAAACTTTGAGACGCTATTCATGGAAAATAATCAGCTTTGGGGTGGTAACAGTAATTCCGCTTCATGTTTACCTGCATCTAATCACCTTTGATTATTTTCCTGTAACAGCATGCTCTGTTTCTCCTTACATAATAAATAGATAGGATATTTACTTCTACTTAGGATAGGATATATATGTTCTACTTCACTTGTTCTATCTATCTATCTATCTATCTATCTATCTATCTATCTATCTATCTATCTATCTATCAGATTTTGGCAATCAAATAATCCAACAATTTTCCATAATTATTAAATAAATTGCTTTCTATCTAATATTAAAAGTTTATTAAAAGCAGACTCAGGTCATGTCAAGTAAGTGGAATGATACAGAATAGTGTTTGAACTCCTCTGCATCCATCTCTAATTACATTAGACATGTCTTAAAAATGAGCCCTTGATGGATAGAGCTGAACAAATGGACATTAGATTCAAGTCATTAGGCTTGTAGCTTTTTTTTTTAATTAACACAAACAGTGATGAGTTGTTAATGATGATTAGATTAGAAAATCTTACATTTTTCTTTCTGGGTGAAATATTAAAATTCTTTACCCATAATGTATAATCCCAAGTAAAGATGTATTTCTGATTGGCTCAGATTACAAAGACAAATATTTAATGAATAAGCCTCAAATTTCTAAATGGTTTTGTGTTTAAAATTCAAAATTGTTACATGCTGCATCTGTAGTTGCATAATATTGATACAGTTTCATCTTCTGCAAATCAAATGTACAGCCGTTAACTTTAAAAAAATAATACCACATTAAATCTATTGTATCATTTGTCATCATCCCTGTCCAACTTTCCTAAAGTGATCTTTTTTCTGTTGGTGTTTTAGTTCTGCTTTGAGCCTCATTTGCATTGTAGTTTGTCATTTATCATGTCAGTATTTTCTCTCAATAAAGTTTTTTTCCCCTGATTTATCAGACATGCCCCCCTTTACTTTGTGTTAATAATTGGATTCTATTGAAAGGATGAGTTTCATTGATTTTGTCAATGACTGCAGACATTACCAGACTAAACCCTTGATTGTCAGCAGGATCTGTGTTGTGCTGAGATCAATAGTGGTGAATCTTCACCTCTGCTTTTTTTCTTTATGTACACCGTTTTCCTTTGATTAAAGCATTCTGTAGAATATTCTCACAGCATGAAAAAAAGTTTCATTCTCATCTTCTTCAGTGATCTTTTCTACAGGTTTTGCTTGTCGTTAATGATGCCAGAAAGACATTTGGTTTCAGTGAACGGATTTTAAACTTGACAAATGGTGACACAATTAAGAGCTGCTACTTTATCATCTGTTTAAAAAGTAAATAAAGTAAGAAAAATAATAATAATAAAATTAAAAAAAAATATGTATGGCTTGGCACTAAGTAGTAAATATGGCACTACTATGCCTTACAGATGTTCTCCGGGTACAGGTAGAATTAATTGTTTGATGACAGTGGATGGCTGTCAAATTGGGATTTTTTTAACCTTTTACGTGTGTTCAGAAACTATTAACACTTCTTTTTTGAGTGTAAAAAGAAAAAAAAACAAGACAAAGTAAAACTTTGTAAGTTTCATCTTTATTTTATATTCTACATCATTGCTCTGTGAGTTCTGAGGAGTTTTGTCAGACATGCATCTGTCCGATGACTTCATTTACTACCTGAAATTTGACCTGATTCATTGAATCATTTCTAGTTATACAAAGGTCCACTTTTTTATATTATTTTATTAAAACAAAAATATGGGTATATCAGTGTTTTTTAATGCAGTGTACAGTATTTTTCTTGTATGCCCATTACATATATATATGTTGTAAACACATAAAAACAAACAAACAAAACAGAGATTCTGAGATAATCAGTTTCCTTCATTTTAGGACCACAGAAGCACCAACCCAACTAAAGTAACAAAAAAGAACAGAGCTGAAAGCTGTTGTGTATTCACGGGGGCTCCTTGGTTTCATCTGGAACTTTCTCAAGACCTTGTTTTCAAAACAATCAGAGAGATAACCTTCAGAATCTGTGGTTCCTGCCTTTTGCCATTATTTTCAGCATAGATACACTCTCATCCGTTGGCCTGTGGGATAGCGGCTGTTTGCATATCACATTTTCCGAGGAGAAAGGTCACTTGTTGTAATCCATCTGGGACTCTCTGGCTGAATGTAATCAGTATACACTTGTTATTCTGGGGGCCTGGGCTTTTTCTTTTATTTGCTGTTGGACAGAAGTTAATTTCCCTTGTGACCCTTTGTGCAATAAAATAGTATTATCTGTTGCATGAGGGAAGAAGCAAATTAGCCTTCTCGGCAGCATTTTGTCACTAAGGTGTTCACTTATAAGTTTATTTACTTAATTAGGTTAAGAGCTCTGTAAAGGCTGTCTCTGAAGTGGGGAGGCGTATCTTGTCTGTCTGAATTATCTCACCCCTATCTTCATTGATGGGTCTCATAGTGTCGGAGGTTCTTAATGCAATGATGCACTCACAGCAGCCCTCGTGTCATACCATGGTCATCCATGTAGTATTAAGAAAGCTTCATTTTTTTGGGCAAACTAAGACAAACTATGTTTATAATCATAAACATAGGATAATGGATAGGGATTATCCATGTAAAAATGAAAGTATAAATGAGACGCATCCAAAACAGGTCTAAATCCAATCACTCAAAACACTTCAGGATGCAATTAAAGCAGGCGATGGTTAAGGGTGTTGGTCAAGGACCCAATCAGAGAAGCCAAGCTTGGCAGTGATTTGTACTCATGGCTTTCTGTTCAATAACCCAAAGCCTTAACCACTTCCCCAAAGTTTTTTTTTTTTTTTGCCTAGCTACAAATTAACCCAGATGGGACTCAGAGCCACAGTCTACAGCTCTGAAGGCTGATACTTATCTGTTATGCCACTGGGCCAGTTTTTGACTGTCTCTCCAAACTACATCTGACCAACAAAAACTTCACCCAGCAGTTGATGCACATGGTCTGTGAATGAAAATGTTGGAGATAATGTTGCAATAGAGCATCCATCTTACTCATAAAATATCTAAAAAGGAGGAACAATGCTGGAAGTTGCCGTTTGAATGTGAGCTAATTTGCATATTAAATCATACTCAATTGAATTTCAGTCTGGCTAATCAGATTCGCTTTTGAGTACAAGTGTTTTGTTAAATTCTATCAGGAAGCACTCCAGATACAGAGACACATGAAATGATCATGTGTAAATAGGGACTAAGACACTGCAACAAGATGAGGCACAACACTTTCTAGGAGCCGTGTCTAATTTTGATGAGAGGCACTTACATCGACTTACAGTTCTAAAGAAAGCTGCTGAAGGAAGTTGGATGACAACCATTCTATCCCCCAACTCAATGTGAGCGCTGAGCTATTGTTTGCAGTCACCTGAACTGAACGCAGAAAGAATTATGAGTGCCAAGTCTGCTGTCTAAAGCCGTTAATGTGGCTATTTCACATGGCCCAGCACGAACATGCGCTATTTGATAGCCTTCGGTTTCTTTCAACCATTCAGGTCTGCTAATCCTTCCCTTGCACCTCGGCTGAAGTCTGATTTGTCAGTTAAACTGGATCCACCACACTGTGCCTGGCACAGCTTGATGCTAATCTGTCAACGCTGTGCAGACGTTCTCTGTCGAGTTGTGTTTTTCCTTTGAAAACTGCATGCACAACAAGGCACTGCCTCTGCAAGTTGTTTTAACAACATTTGGTTACCATGCAATAGATCTTGATGCAAAATAAATGTGCATTTTCACAGCTAAACAATGAGCCAGCAAAGGGTTTTCAGTGCCGCTAATTGCTGAGCTAATCTTTCTGGGACAATATGGTCAGATTAGCACTGAAACACAAACCCCAGGACTGTTGTAAATGATTTTGCATGTAAAGATTTTCTCACACGCATAAACACACATACCACAGCTTTTTTTGTGAATGGAGCCTTAGCATCAGCATGTGGTAGAATTTCACAGGTGTGTGTGTGTGTGTGTGTTGGGGGGGCATGAATGTATATACGTGTGTGAACCTCAGTGGGTGAATGCAATGCTTAACTGACCCGCGGAATCTAGCTCATTATCTCGTCCATTGTGCAGTGCTCCTTCCTCTGCTCCATTCACACTCTGTCACAGAGCGGCTTGCACTTCCACAGGCCTGGCCTGCTATTTCATGCTTCTTCAGCCCCGTAGCGAGCGGGGGAAAGGGCGGCCCCTGCTTTGTGTTCCCCTCGCCGCTCTTCACACGCCCGGCAGGGGACTTCCTTTCTCATGTCACCGAAACCGGCACGGCCTAATCCGTCCCGGCCGCACCACCCGCCGGGCATGCTGGGAGGAGGCATTTAAAAAGTGGCCCCTAATGGTTCGTTAATAAATCGCTTCCATTTTACGCTCAACTCTTCACACTAGTGCAGCAGAGAGAGAGAAAGGGGGCCGGAGGAACCCGAGAACTGTCATTAGTCGTGTAGTCAGACAAGCTCACTATCGTATACAGGTTGCTTTGATCTTGATGGCAAAAGTGGAATGTTTGAACATGTTATGAAGGTTTAAATGTAGTAGGAGTGAAGCAACCGACTGTGTGAACTTCAAGACCTCAGAAGTGCTGATGTTAGAATGATGATGGAGAAATAGCTTATAAACACTTGTGGACACATGGAAATGTATGCTTTGATTGAAGGTTAATGGTTAGAGCAGTGCCCTGCTGACCGGTTTAAACCTGTGGCAGGTCTCTGGAGACTCCAGCGCCATAACTCTCTTATCAGTGAGTAGGTGAGTTGGGTTAGAGCACTCAGCGTGAGCAGGATAAGAGGTTAGAGAGGTGCTCCGTATTGACTGGGACAGAGAGCGGGACATTTAGGACAGAGTGGAGGGGGCATCCTGGGTGAATGAGGCCGTGGGGGATTGGCTCAGCGGGAGCGGTCAGGGATGTTAGGGGTGTCGGCAGCACACAGGGCTAATCTTGTTAAGTGTGACACACAGCCAGAGGGAGTGGAGGGGTGGTCCCAGAATCTCACACACACACACACACACACACACAAACTTACACTTGTATTTCTATCTTTGTGAGGTATTAACATTGACTTGTGTATTTCTGTAGCTAAAGAATGCTGGGCATAACCTTAACCTTAGTGCCCACAAGAATTTAATATGTGGCTCCAAATACAATAATATGAAAGCTGGTGTTTTTATAATATATATATTAAAAGCAGGCAAATAATCTATTTTTCTGGTAACATTTGCTCCCCCGTAAGACAAGTAAGTAAAATGTAAGTATAACTATAGACACGATACTTGCGCACATTATGAACTTGCTCACACATTCACAGAAATACAGACTTTCAAGAAAGCTACCAAAACACGCAATCATTCATACAACTACTCACTTATGCATATATACAATATATATGCAGAAGAATGTTAAGGAAATGTTATTTTTCATTCTACAATGATTTTGCAAATTATTACTTCACTCATTATTTAATTAAATGAGTATGCACCTGAATGTCTTTATTTCTTTATTGTTGCATTTGTATATATACCCACAATTCTCCACACACAAGATCACACAAGACACTGTTGCCAAACGTCTCTCCACTTTGCTGAGCTTGTAGATTTCCATTGTGTTTTACAAGTTTACCCCAATCCTCCACAGAGATAATCAAATTTCCCTCCTTCTCCCATTTTCCTTTAACATATAATGTGTTATCTGGCATTTGGAGAATCCATCATATAGCTTTCAAGTAATCTTTTTACATGGGTGAGACATACTTACTGATAAAAACACCTTTATTATTCCTGTCTCAGCTGATTCCAATACTGATCTGATATTACAGTCAATATAATGTCATACTTGGAGGTATCTGTAGAAATCACTTTGATTGACCCCATATTTCTCCTTTACAGATTCAAAACTTTAGCATATGAAATTTCATTAAGCAATTATTTCTTTTTTTAGATTTCAGCATCTAAGTGGTAATTTGCTCGGGCTGTGGGGTCATGCTGTTTGTCAGTGTGTGAGCGGGTCAATTAGTGTGTAGGAGGATATGGTTATGTCACTTCATAGCTACATGAAGTAGTTAGCTGAAATGTTGGAAGAGAAAAATATGATGTAAAAATGGGATTGTATTTAGTCACAGCATTCTGGCCCATCAAGAGTTTCATGCAAACCATCTTGAACAAATGGGATTATTTTCTTGCAATGCCTTAAAATGTAAAATGGGACATAACCGTCACTGTTTTAGAGGTCTGGAAATGATTCAGACGTTCTGCTGTAGTCTTTAGCATGCATAAAAACAGTGCTATTATGTGCTTTGTTCACCCTGAGCAATCTGCACCAAACTCTTTGTCAGTCAATCAATGCACTGTGTTATCCAGAGAGGCATAAATGGGGTGGTTATAGCAAACAAAAAGCTATCAGTGGCTGTGAATAGACAGACACTAGAGAGAAGGGTCAAGCGTCAAAAGCTTTGGCCAACCATAAGCAAGCTACTGTCATCAATAATAGCTAGAGACAGAGTCTCTCTCTCTCACAAACACACACACACATACAGAGAGAGAGAGAGAGAGAGAGAGAGAGAAGTATTGGTTAAAAACATAGCTCAGCTGTACAATTCAAAGCATGCACCTGTTCCATAAAAGAACCTATGGAGGATCATTTTCTTACATCTCTTCACTGGTTGTCTTGTACATGTGAAACAGACTCAAAACCTCTTTCTCTGCTCTAACTGCTCTAAGCCTCTTTTTCCCTTTCTATTCTAAATATTATAAATGTTTCCTTCTAAAGTAAACAGTCATTTTGTTATCACCGGGCTACAGTAACAGCATGAATGTGTTCCCTGAAAATGTCATGCAAATTAAGAGCAGTCAGCTATTTGACATACAAAATGTATTTTGCACTGATGGTTCAAAAAGGGTATTACATTAAGTCCAAAGCTGCTGGATGAAGGTCATTAGTTATGTGTCATTGTGTGTGATGCTTTATCTGTGGAGCAATCCTCCCCATACTAGTGGTCTAAAAGAGTTTGCATTCAGGTTAAGCTGGGGCAGAATACAATCACAGGTATGTGTCTATAGATAAAAACATCTTGTCCTGTCAGGTATCTAATTATTACCGTGCTGTTGGTTTGCACTGAGTGTGTGTGTGTGTATGTGTGCGTGTGCAGTGGTGATTTCTAGATTTTTCCCCATATAAAACTAAATAATTTTTTTTCCATAACTCCTCCTTATGCTTTTTGCAAACCCACCATGTGACAGCGCAAACAGCAGTGGGAACCAGAGAAGAAATGTCAGAGTTTGCATGAGTGCATTTTCTGTGACATTTTGGGTCACTGAGACTTCCAAACTGTAATTTGCAGATATAAGAACTCAGCTTTAAAGTTCAGATTTTGTCAGAACTTCACAGTTGGCATCTTATAACAGTTCTTCCTGAATATTATTCAAGTTGCACCACTCATTTATATAATACTGCGGCTTTTGTCGATTGTGAAGCACGTAATATTATCTGTTATTTAAATTCAAACACCTATTATCTATCATGAGCACAGATGGTTGAAGATTAGAAAAAAAAATCACCTGCTCTTTTTCCAGTCTTCAACTGTCCAGTTTCTCTGAGTCTGTGCCCATGATAGCCTCAGATTCTTCTTCTTGGCTGATAGGAGTGAAACCTAATGTGATGTTCTACTGTTGTAGCTCATCCACCTCAAGGTTTGATGTGTTGTGCATTCTGAGATGCTTTTCTGGTCACCATGGTTGTAAAGAGTGCTTATTTGAGTTACTATAGACTTCTTGTCAGCTCACACCAGTCTGGTCATTTTCTGATCTCTCTCATCAACAAGGTGTTTCAGCCTGCAGGCCCTCTGCATATAGGATGTTTTTTTTTTTTTTTTGCACAATGTTAACTTTAAACTCTCTGTGTAAACTCTAGAGATGGTTGTGTGTGAAATTCCCAGGAGATCAGCAGTTTCTGAAGAACTCAAACCAGCCTGTCTGGCACCAACAACCAGTGAGATAACATTCTTTCCCCCATTCTGATGCTTGATGTGAAAATGAACTGAAGCTCTAGACCCGTATATGCATGATTGTTTTTGCATCGTGCTGCTGTCACATGATTAGCTGATTAGATAATTGCATGAATGTGCAGGTGTACAGGTGTTCCTAATAAAGTGGACATGAGTGTATATTTGAGTATTTCAAAAGAAAACATTACTATAATGTTCACAAATAAGCATATATTAATTCTTAACTATTAATTAGCTATTATCTAATAATTAATGCTTAATTATTTCATAGTGATGAGTTAATCCATGTACTAATCCTTAATGCATCAGGAAATAATGAAGTGTATACAATAAAGGCCGCCTGAGTTGCTAATCACAGGTTCAGTCCTGAGCTTTGTGCGTGTTTTCTCTGGATCCGCATGGGTTTTCCTCCAGGTTCTCCGGTTTCCTCTCATCTCCCAAAAACATGCCTGCAGGTGGGTTGCCTAAGATCATTTTTATTAATAACATTTTTTTTTATAACTTTTTATTAATCATTTTTCACTGTGATGTGAAAAATAATTAATTTATACAATTCTAAAATTACCTTTTCTGTTGGTATTTGGTAATTTGGGAAAGAATATTAGATTTGTGAGATCATCTGAATAATAATAAATCAGATATTTGCCCTCTCCAATACACACAACTACTTAACTGTAAGGGGATTTCAGATCATTTTGAACAGTCTACGTGATTATTTCTGACATGTAATTTGAAGCCCGCATCACTAACAAGTTGCTCTGAGACAACATGCTCAAAATCATGTGTTATACCACAGATTAAAAACAATATTTCAATAACTCTATTTTTTCATTTGAATTAATAATATATCCTGTATTAGAGTTTAGTTTGCATTTAGGAAAACAAAAATACAAAAGTTTCAATTTGTCTGAACTTACAGAACATTATAGCCTATAATTTGAGTAGCCCATCGTTTCTGAACACACTCTTCATAATGTAAATGATCTTATTTTATTCATACTGCAAGTTTTGGTATTAATTAACAGACAGAATTAACACAATGTCAGTACCTAATGATTACTAATATTAATGGCTATTCATATATAACTCAGCTTGCTGTTAATGTATACACCTCATTATTTCCTGATAAGGAAGTATAAGGATTAGTGCCTGTATTAATTCATCATTACTTAATTATTAATGTATGTTTATCTGTGGACCTTATAGTTTTATTGTTAAACAAGCCAAGATCTTTGAATAGGCCATGTTGAACAAGAATGTTTAAGTAAGGACCAAAAATCTAAACACGGCATGCTGTTATAAGGAATTAATCAGTGATGGGGTAGTGTGATGTTACCACTACAATGTTTCCAATAACAGCATGTCCTGAAGTATTTTATTCCTCTTATACCACAACGAATTGTCAGTGATTACACTTTTTATTAACTTAAGAATGACACCTTGCACTTTTTATTTCTTTGTAGTTGTGTTTGAACATCCATTCACCTTCAAGTTAGTTCCTGTTATCACACCACTTAACAGCCACGAACAGTCGTTTCCTCACCAGCCTCGCCATCAGGGCTATACTGATTTCCATATTTATACTGAGTCAGAAGTAAAGGTTAAATCATACAAATGGAACATATGCTGCATAAAAGACATTACAATCAAGATGGCAGTGTAGGTAACAAGGTGCACTGGTAGCACGTCCACGTGTGATTTATATACAAAATCTTTTCTGGAACCAACTGGGCAATTATGGCACTGAGTACAAATGAGCCAAATGAGTTAAAGCTTTTATTTTCGCTTGCTCTGCCCCTTGCACTGTTGTCTGTCTCTGCTGGGGTCCTGCTTCTCCTCCTCCACATGTTTATCTGATGCACTGTGCGGCATCTAATCACACAAACTTCCAACAATCATCCTTCCGGTGAGGGGAAAAACCCCAGACTGATGAAATCTGAGTAGTTATCATGCTAAACCATTACCTGTCAAGTACTCACCTTCAATTTGAGAGCACATCAATTTTCTGAAGAGGAAACCAAGGGCAAGGGAAGAAAGGGCAGATAGATAAACAGTGGCAAAGGCCTTTTAACTCACTCTCTTTATTTATGGTGGAATGGTATGAATGCATTGCCAAGGGGATGTCTTTATTAAATACACAACCTGATAGAGATAGACTTGCTAACGTACAACACATATGCAAGCAATGATAGACTGACAACAACATTTTCATGACGTGTCACATCAGGCAATAAGACTTCCCCAATATTCAGTATTCCCTCAGGGATGTAATGTTACACAGCAATAGATGAAAATTTATTATGTACTGTATAATAAATCATTGAAAAAATATAATAAGCTGTTTAACTACACTGCTATGTGTGAAGGTGTACTCGTTGACCTGCTTATAAGAGAACAAATTCAGTTTGATTCTGATCACAAACCCTGACGTCAGATTATCCATGAATCTCTGTGCAAGCACATAGCCATGGCAATCATTGCTGTAGAAAGTCTTTGGTAGCTGTGAAGATGGCTATTATTGAGCTACATCATTATGTCATTATAAGCACTCTGTTTGAGTTACAGAAAGCCTGCTCTCTCTCTCTCTCTCTCTCTCTCTCTTTCCCTTCTGCCGAGTAAAACAGCTGTGCTGTCCTTACAATGCATTAAGTCTCCCGTTCCTTTTAGATAGTTAAATTGTGCATGAAATGTCGTTGGTGCAGGCCGCTCTGAAGCTGCTCTGATTAGGCAACATCTGTTACATTGGGGAGAAATCCGTGTCTGCCCTAATTAGCTGTCAGACAGGGATACGGTGTGCCTGATGGCGCCAGGGAGCTGCTACAGGTTCCTGTGCCCAAGCCGTCACCTGCCTGGCACAACCACGACCCCCCTCCCGACCCGCACCCGCCTCCACAAAGATCCCTACCACCAACCACCCCCACCTCACCCACTCATCAGCTGTAATTATCGAGAGCACTGACACAAAAGAGCAGGCTGGAGGGGAGTGAGGCATGCCCATCTGTGTGCAGACACACACACACACACACACACTATCTCAAATCAAGAGAAGTATTTCTGTTCTCTCATTTATTTCTTTTCTTTACATCAAAATGGTTTAAACTTTTACATTGTTTTAATATTTCAAAGTTTTATTTCAAAATGAATTATAAATGTTACCAATAATCAATCGCTTGAGGTTTTTCCATTCTTTGATTACATTGTGTCATGTCACGTGCCTCAGTACATGGCTTTATTTCAGAAATCATTACTCTAAATATTCCACCCACTGTTGATGCCCCCTGACTTTTAGTGTAAATCTATCCACTTCAATTAAGAGCCAACCGGAGATAACCATTTCCAGTGCAAGCAACAAATCAGATTCCCAGCCTAAACATAAAAGGCTTTTGAGTTGCCTGACTGTTATTAAATGCTTGTAAAACTGATGCTGTATAATTGTAGCATGGCCCACACTTGTTCTTTAAACTCACTGTTCCATAAGTTAAGCACTCTTCTTCTGCACACACCAGTACACCCATTTACAACCTGTTGAAGCAAAACTGTAGTAATATACAGAGCTAAAGTGTAGCATTGTTTGAAGCAGGTTTCTGCATAAGTGTGTATATGCAGTTACTGATTTACATTAACATATACATAACTAGGTGGCATGGTGGCACAGTTCAATCATGAGTTTGGGTTACTTTCTGTTTGGAATTTCACATGTTCTCCTTGTGTCTGTGTGAGATTCCTCCAGGCTCTCTGGTTTCCTTCCAGAAGCCTGCATGTAGATGGACTGGCTCTGCTAAATTTACAGTAAGTATAAATGAGTGTGTGAATGTATGTGTGTACGTGGAGCTTTGTAATGGACTGACACCCCACCCAGGATGTATTCACACCTCACACCTAGTGTCCCTGGGACTGGCTCTGGATCACTGACCAGAATAAAGCACTCAGTGAAGATAAAGGAATGAACGAATAAATTTCCTAACTAAGAAGCCAAACATCTGGCCACTATGTGTATATATACAACAACTGCAGAAATTTATAGAAAAGAGAAAGGTGTCATAGCATTTTAAATAAATATGCAATTGAGGCGGCTCATATATACATATATATATATATATGTATATATGAGCCGCCTCAATTGCATATTTATTTAAAATGCTATGACACCTTTCTCTTTTCTATAAATTTCTGCAGTTGTGCTTGTGTTGCATGATTCACTATAAGTTTTAATGAAATTTCCTAACTTTTTCCAGTCTATAGACAATCCAATCAAATTGATTAGGCTACAAAAACTGAAAAAAGTACACTAAGTTTCCCAAATTCAAAATTGCAGCACACAGAAGTAATGGCTGTGGCAGTGATGGTGCTTGTGGGTGGAGTGTTGAGTGGAAGATGAGGGGAAAAAACAGTGGTGAAGACTGACAGGCAACAAGGAGAATGTCACAGCAATTGCAGGGCCATCAGAGCTGCGGCATGATGGCTGATTGCCTCATGTTTCTCTCAGAGAGTCCATCGGCGAGGACGTGTTGCACTTTCGCCCGTCTCAGGCTCCAAACCTCTGCCACTGCCTCCGCCGCTGACATTTAAAGTGTTGATTCCTGAGCACTTATGTTAATTGTTGTAATTTTCCTGATGAAGCGGTGGCCTGGTACCTAGATGCGGCCAATATAGTTTTACATTTTCTCTGAGCGTGTCGCTCGGCCATTCGGTCCATGCAGTGTCAGCTTGGAGTGCTACTGAAAGCCGACAAAATTGCAAGCAAATTGCATCAGATTGCCAACATTGTGAAAAGGTAAATTGCTTGCAAATCTATTTAAACCACTGGCCTATTTTCATCAGCCACAGTACTTGGTATTCATGATTGCTTAATTGGCGACCTTTTCTATTGTGTAGTGCTTTATGGTGTAATGGAAAGCGATCTTTACCAAACCAATTATGGCTTTTTTTCTCGCTCCACGCCAGTACATTATGTGGTGATTGCGATGGCTAGTTCTTTGTAAATGAACTTTCTGATTCCAATTATTTCTTTATGTAACCGACGGAGGACAAAGAGTCATTTGTTTGCTATGATGTTGAATTTGAAAGCTCTTTGTGCCTAAGACTGTCAAAGCAAATGGAGGCTCAAAGTCATGCCCTGCTTTTGACTGACCTCTTATCTAATGCTGCTTTTTCATGGCAGGGACCAATTAAAGCCTCAACTAGTAAAATATTGTGTCAGGTATGTGAAAACACATATATTAGCTCACCATTAAAAGTGATATTTTAGCACAATAGTAAAATGTAGTGTATGCTTGTAGGGTTGCACTGTGCAAATGTATCCACTGCACATGCACAGTTTCTTTGTTTCTGATTATGTATCCCTGACGCTTTTAAAATTATATTTCAGACAGAAATTACAAAATGTATATAATGGCTGTTGCATTCCCTTTACAGGCCTTTTTTGCCTTTTAGAGTTTATAAGTAATAATATATGAAAATGTAATATACTAAATCTGAATTCAATAAAGGCCATTGAAGGGACTTCCTATAAATTTTTATAGCAATTAGAAGATTTTAAATATTCTTAAATGTACTTAAATCTTAAATATTCTCACATATAACTTTTATGAAAGCTTACCATATGTTTAAAAGCTTAAGTTTATCTTAAATTAATGAGCAGTTATCATTCTATGGAGCCCTGCATGGGTCATTTGTTGTTAATTGTTATGACAACATTGGCTTTTACATTTGTATCACACTTGAAACACAGAAACACAGAACGTTTCACCACTTTCTTTACGCTTCTGCTCAGAAGAGGTATATTTGGACTTCATGCACCATAAAGGCAGGACTTGCAAAAGACATTTCTGTCCTGTGAATAATTTTAAAAGTTAGTGTTCTATAGAAGATCAGGTATTTAAACAATGTGAGCTATAAACACTTGTTCCCCCAAATCACCATTCACTCATCTTGATGATCAGGGTTGTGGCTGATCCTGCACCTATCTAAGGAATACAGGACGTGAAGCAGGAATACACCCTGGATAAGATGTCAGTCCATCACAATGCCCCATATGCACACACTCATTACTTTATGCATTTTGCAAATCACTTTTGTGTAACACTATTTTCTTATTCAGTATTTCCATTGATTGCTGCAAGGCTTACTTAAACACACTTTCTTTGTAGCATACACAAAACCACAAGTAAGATGCAAGTCATTACTTCAAAACTTATGCATTAACTGAATTAACAAATACAAGGCTTCAAGTAATAAAAGAATTCTTGGTCTGAGTTTGAACCTATGTTTCTGTGTACTGTTTTGTTTGTTGCTGCCTCACAGCTCCAGGCTTGCTGGTTTGATCCTGAGCTTGGGTTACTGTCTATGTTGAGGTTCACATGTTCTCTCCCTGTCAGAGTGGATTTCCTCTGGGTTCTTCGGTTTGCTCCAACCTCCCAAAAAAAAAAAATGCTGGTAGGTGGATTGGTGACTGTAAATTGCCCCTAGGTATGAATGCATGTTTATGATGTCCTGTGATAGACTGATGTACCATTCCTTGTGTATTCCTTAACACACCCAGTGTTCCTATGATAGCCTCAGGATCCACTCTGACCCTGACCAGGATAAAGCAGGATAAAGATGAATGAATGAATGAAAAATTTTCCAGTAAATCTCGATTTCACATAAAGAAGCAAAATGTTGTCTGTCTCTATTTCAAAGCACATAATGAATATTAAGTTTACCCTCTGTGTTTAAATTGGATGTACTTTAAATATCTATAAAAGTGCATTACATTAAGACCAGCTTTAACAAAATATGGGCATATAAATGTGTCTTTAATGGGAATGCATGAAAATTCCCTTACACGGAAAACCCTACTATGGTCGGACAACTTTAAACAAATGCCCATGCAGTTCACACTGATTTGTTTATATTAATGATAAAAACTGATTTGTTCACATCCTAAGATAAATGTAAACCTCTGTCACAAGTATATTCAGATACATATTGTTTTAGCACGTTTATGTGCTAGCGAAATTAAGTTCCAGCTAGCTTAGATGGTGCATGTACTAGAGAAGGATAAGGGACAGACTGCGAGTTTGATCATTAGAGAACTCAAGTTAAAATTAGCCTATTTTAACATGTGGTCAGGCAGGACATGTGTGTGCATGTGTCAGGGCAGGGGTCTGAGCTTTGGGTGTCAAACTGAAAATTTTGTCTGCGTCAGGGCAAAAGCTGATTGATCTTTCAGGGTAAGATCGATAAGCAGGCACTGTCATTTCTGTAACGGATGAACCGGCTTGCGGAGATAAATTAAGACTCCACAGATCAAGCCGGCAGAGGCTGAGCATCATCCTCATCAATCCAGGCCAGCTGGCTTCAGCTAGCACTGTGTCTACACTGTGCCACCTTCAATCTCACAGCCACTGTGTTAGTCTGCACAGGTCCCCTCAATGCACCACGTACTATATTTTTCATCTATATCTCTAGTGAGATAAAATGAAACATTTGCCTTCTATGCCATCCCCATCAACACATGCCACCATTCCCCCCAATCCCAATTAATACCTTTTTATCCTTTGCTGAATTGCATTATACTGTGAAGTTAATTAAATTACAAAAAATTGGGAGCACATTGTATTTTTCACACCTACTTTATCAGAAGTAATAGACACACTGGGATCATTTGTCTCTCTGTGTTGCAAGGCATAATGTCGACAACAGTCTTCAGCATGAGTGAGATTAGGGGGACATTAATACAGTGGTATTTGTCTCCTGCTTGTTCTGCTCTCTCTTTGGCTTGCTGCCGATCACATCTTTGTTGCTGAGATGTGCTGTTTTCACTCACAGGATTCGTTTAACCTTCATTTGCTCATCTGTTACAGTATTGCTCATGTTGGGAGGCTGAATGTAGTTGTCACAGCTTCATTGGATTGATGGTAGGGAAAAACATCGAATAATCCCAACTTTGTCAAGCACATTTTTCAACAAAAAAATTTTTCAACAAATCTTCTGGGAGAGAGAGAGAGAGAGAGAGACGCATACACACACACGCACAAACACACACACACACTCTGGTCCTGAGATAGGCTCCAGATCCACCATGACCCTCAACAGGATAAAGTGCTTCCTGAATATTAATGAATAATTAGGTTTTGATTATGAAGTTGAAGTTACTGACCAAAAAATGCAGACTGGTTAGTGATAAATATAAAAGAAAATGTTTGCTAAAAACTTAACCAACTTATAGTTATCTTCTAATTATGAGTTGAGTTTTTTCTTGACATTAGTATGATCACTGGTGTTTTTAGCACAATCGTACTTAGTGTTAGGTGATATGACAATATGGTATCGATATTGCAGTAAATTGTGTCCTGATGTACTTCATGTCATAACACTAACAACCTCTTTTGTTATTCACAGGAACAATTCACTTCAAGTAGTTTCTTATAGTTCATTAAATTTCTGCTTTTTCTTGTTCATTTTTTTTCTTTAAATCTAGAATTATATTAGTGTTAAAACCTCTGCTATGGTGTTTTTGCAAGCCTGTTGGCAAAACCTCAGCAATGCTAAATATATTGATACATATCATGTATCTTGAGAATATCAGCTAGTATTATATTTTCACCATATTACCCTCAACTCAAAACAAAAAAACAAAAAAAAAAATCTAGGACTTGTCCACATTCCTTAAATTCCACAACAAATTGTTGTTGGTTTTTTTTTAACTACTTATGACCATCATGATGAGTAAATGTCATTAACAGACTAAACCTCATTAAAGTTCCTGAATGAGAAACCGTGCATGTGTTTGGGTTATTGAGCGAGACGGAGAGAGAGGTGTAATGCCCATTTAATTCCCACTGTGTACACTACTTATTAAATTAAAGTTGTGGGGGGGTCTGTCAGATTTGACATCCATGCCTTTGGGCTGGACAGCATGTGTAAAATTGGTCAACAAGAGATTTGAAGTGGTGGCTGGGGAGAGGGGGGGGATTGGCGGGTCAGCCATGAGCCCCTCTTCCCCTTCCCTCACTGGGGTCAGCTGTCCCAGAGCGGCTGCTGTAAAGACTGGCGCAGAGAGACTGGGGTGCACTACATCACCTCCAGCTGGGAGCCTTATTACTCTCACCCCTCCTTCACCTGGCCCGGCCATTCATAACATCAGCACCTTATTAAATATACATGAGGCAGAGGGCAAGAGGGAGGGGGATTGGCTGGTGGGGTAAGGGGGGGTTGCAAAGGGGGGTTGATAGTGCAGGTGGCTGTCAGGACTGTAATTGGTCGCTGCTTGCCTTCACAGCGTAAAATTGTTTTCATTATGTGCACACACACACACACAAGAGACCCCCAGTGAAAGCTTCCCCACTTCCCTAAAGACCTGAAAAGAGAGGGAGTGTGTGAGAGAGAAAAGGAGAGGAGATAGACAGAGCGAGAGAGAGAGAGAGAGAGAGAGAGAGAGGTGTTCCAGAGGATAGTACTCCACTTAAACAAGTTTTTAGCAGGGCAGGAGGAGCAGGCAGGCAAGAAAGACAGAAGCTAAGAGGACAGTCAAAGAAGCAGCAAGAAAGTTCATCATTAACTAACTGCGCGTGGATAATAGTGGACGTTACAATCCATGCTAAAAGAGAGGAAGGGAGAGCAAGAGGAAAACTGAGTGAGATTAATTTAAACATCTCGCTTAGCAGGAGGAGGGGAGTTTTGTGGCTTTAGCCACCCTTGTGCCCCTTGAGAACCTCTCTGGTCACAGAGGGAGCAGAGAGGGAGTGTGGAGAGAGAAAGAGAGAAAGCGCGAGGGAGAATGAAGGAGTAGTTTCCACCTGACTGGAGTTCCCATGGTTTTCCATGCAGGAGCGTAAGCTGGTTTCGGCAATAAACTCAGCTCATTGTCATTCCCAGAAAGGCCAGTCAGGTCCCCCCATTTGGATTCAAGGGTGTCTCTTTCTCTGCTCCCTACACTGAACTAATCACCACAGTACTTTGTTTAATTGCAGCCAAAGGGAGAGATGTGTTCAAGAAGTCATCATGATCCCACCCACCCCTTCAAGCCCCCTAGCTTCTCTCTCTCTCTCTCTCTCTCTCTCTCTCTCTCATTTTAATGAATTGCACAACTATGCAGGACAACAAACAGGGTTGTTGAATGAATGTTGCTCTGGTTGAGAGGGCGGGAATAGATAAGCACTAGAGGTGTCCGTGGTTGTGTGTTTGGATGCTTCTGCTGGTTGCTGGTGTGTAAACAGGACTGGTGAGATTGCAACACTTCAGACTGTGCTGAGCTGGCTGCTGGATATGTATCAGTGCTAATATTTGGAAGTGAAAGCATGACCCTGAGCAGATAAATACGTATCTGCTGGCAACCCTGCTGAGACATAACAGCACTGGCTTTACTGAATCCCTAAATGGCCTTAATGGTTACAAATTCAACCCTGCTCTTTTTAGACCAGAGTTTCAGAAAGAGAAGGTATAGGTCCGTGTGTGGGATGACTCAGGGGTCACTTGCTTAGCGGTTAGTATGTGTGTGTGAGTGTGTGTGGGACAGTGCAGGATTTATGGACTAACCCAAACCCCCTAAACACCCCCCCCCCCCCCCCCCCCCCCACCCCACAAAAACACACACACACACACACAAACACACCAATATCCTCACACTTACAATCCCAGCCTATGATAGACAAACCCTTCCCCTCTTTTCTTATTCATTGAATCAGCCCACAAGCCTCAATTCCCCCTTCAACTTTTTGTTCCCTTTCAGAGGTAGGAAGATTCTTAAAGGAAGTGAATAATCTTGAACAAGTGCAGATAAAAACAGCTGAGCATCTTTAGACTAAATATAAAGAAATTCCAAGCATTGGACAGACTGTAAGAAACTGTGTATGCTGAACCAATGTTATATGTGCACAAATTAGTTAGAATTATTTTGACATCAACATACAAAACAGACAACATATTTTAGCATGGAAAAAGAACCAAAAGTCAAGAGTTAGTGTGTAAACAAGTGATGTCACTGGATGTTTTTTAGCATGTCGGGACTCTGGAGTTTTTAATAATAAAATCTGCAACAACTACTATATTAATAGCAAAAACACTTTTATATAGTGGTGCGATGGTGCCCATACAATGAAGGATTTAAATTACATACTGCTTAATTATTTAGGAATTATTTGCCATCTTAATGCAGAGATCCAAAATCAGTGATCAGAGAACCACTATCACTTGTAGCTTCATAGTTTTGGAGTAAAAGCATCTTTTTGTTATTATTTGGATTAGAACCAGCACTCTACAAGGTCGTGTATTTTTATTTATTTGCCATTCAATTTTCAATTCATAAATTCTACTATAAAATTATAAAAAAAAGAACTTGTGACCAATCATACATTTTGTTATTCAGTCCCTATACATCATCAGGTTTGTGAGCGTCATCAACTTATAGCTGCTTATAAAAAATATATGACACCATATATTATATCTATTAATATATCTATTGTAAATGTGGGAATTTTATTGACTGCTAACCCTAATGGGCAAAAATAGACATGGGTCTCTGAAGGTTAGCTGTGAGTAGTGCATTGGCCATTGGGGAAATGTCTAAGTAATCCACTAATATCCATAATAGGTGATGCAGGAATTCTCAGTATCATAACTGAGGTACGATAGTGGAAATCAGGATCTTTGGCAGCTCCTCAGAGGAAAAACCCACCTCATCATCAGCTTAGCGAGACTTTTAGAGAGGTGTTCAGATTCACCCAGACTAAAAGACTTCTCTTGTGACCTGGGACACTCACTTAACCCCACACCATGGTTGCTGCCCTACACTTTTGGGGTCCCATCTGGACTTTATCATTTAGTACCTAGGTGAAAAGATGTGATTTATCTGATTCCTCCTCAGAGCTGTTGGTCTTTATGACATTTCTGATAAAGTGAATGCATTCATTGCAGTCTATGTTGTAATTATAACACACACGTAAGGAAAATGTCTTTCATTATATTTTATGGTTGAACTTAGTCACCATTAAAGCAGACAGAGAAAATATTTGGGAATTCAAGGCCATTTGGCAGGTCAACCTTTTGGACACCCTCAAGAAAAGTATGTGGAAATTGTTGGACCTTTAATCTCAACATATGAATCACTTCCTTGAATTTTGGAGAGTCTCAAAAACAAGGGATTAATGTAATACAATTGCTATTCATGAAGCTCTCTCTCTCTGAAGAGCAGGGGGATTTAGCATTGTGTGGCCAATTGCACTGTCCCTCCCTCTCTCTCCTCTTGACTTCTGGGAGGGCAGAGCAGAGGCAGAAACTGGCCAATGAGGGCACTCCATGGCTCGTGAAACGCTGAATCTTAGCCTCATAACTCTCCCTCCCTCCTTGTCTGAAAGACTGTTTAAATGGTTTTGGTTTATTATTGCCCACTGAGGGCCAAAGGGATCTTCTGTGAGGCCTGTGGATGGGAGTGGGTGGATGGGGGGTGAGCAGGACCTGGCTTTTTTGGCCAGACAGCTGTTCGAGACTTGACTGACTTTTCATATGGATATGTATGGTAATGGCAGGCAATAGAGTGGGCATGAAGAGCAGGCAGCGTTTGGGTCCTCGCTCTGTCGGCCGTGCCTGCAAAGGCCCCACAAAAGGAGCAGTAAAAGGGGGCAGCGCCAGTGAAGCTCCCACTTTTTGTGGGCCTGAATTAGTTGTGCAAAAGCAGTGAAAGTGATCTTTAACAGTGCAAAAGGGGAAGACGGCCCATGGGAGCTGGCAAGCTCATTAGCACAAATCGTGTAAGCACCGACAGATAATCAGCTGGGGCAGATTCGACCATCACGCTCGTGAAGCCTGTCACAACAGTAACACCCCCTCCTATCCTCATAGAAATGATACAGACTCATCCCATTGCCTTTTATAATAGCTATTCTCTTTTTCTTTATCTGACTATTTGATTTGTTTTTGCCTCCCAATGGCTTTACCACATGTCATACTATAAGTGAGTTTGTGTTGCCATAATCATGCTGTGTCATAAGCCTGTTTGACTTGTCTGACATGCTACAGAAAGGTTTTATTAGCAATAAATGAATGCTTGTTTTTACTGGGTCACTATAAGGTAGTGAGTCCTCTAACAAGTGAAAATATGTACTTGGGGGTGTTGAGTGGCAAAGGCTGAGTAGCACACATGTTCAGACCCAGCAGGACCTTGTGTCTGCACAGAGTGTAATGGCTGCCTAACTACCCAAAGAGTAAATGGCCTGGAAAATGCCATTTTTATTTTCATGTTAATTGAAATGGGCTAATTGTTAATATATTCACAAGGCAAAAATGCCACAACAAAAGAGAATCTAGAGTAGTTTAGACATAATTCGTGCTCATTCATTTGATCCTCAGTAGCAGAACCATAATCTGTTCATGAAAAAGGTGGAGGAAAGTACATTTTATTTCTATAAAAATATTATGTTATAATTTGCATGTGTAATTTTTTTGCAGTTCATGTACATTACCTGGATGCTAATTTACTCATATAGTAAATGCTTCTAACCCATAGTAAATTACTGTGATGTCAAAAAAGAGAAACATTCAACATCGCATTTTGTGATTTGGTCATTTGTTACAGCCTTTTAACAGAATAAAATGAAAATCACTTTTAAAAAAACAGCTTTTAATACATTTAGTATAATCCAATTTCCAACTTTCCCTAAAAAGGAATTACGAGATACGGACAGTGGGGGGTGAATCCGTAACCAACAATTGCCATCCATTTTCTAAAAAAAAAAAAAAAAAAGGAAGAAAGAAAAAATTGTCAAGCAGCTAAGCAGGCCTATTCTCTGCGGTAGTCCCTTCCTTCACGGGCAACTATAGAAATTAGCCCTTGCCTTCTCTGTGCTCTCACACTTGGCTACACACAGTTGCAGGGACAGAGGAGAAAAAAACTCTTTTCTTTCTGTCAGCATTCCTGGCCAACAATGGCTAGATTAGGCAACGAGAGGGCCCCCTTTGGTGGGGGTTTGGGGGGGTTGGTGGTTGGTGTATTGAGTGGGCCAATGGCCTCAGCTAGAACAGCTGGTGGGGGTTAATGGTGACTGAACCCCATGGTCGGGACCCTTTCTCTATTGTGTGGGCCACTCATGGGAAGGGAAGGGGACCAATGACAGGTTCTGGGGTGTGAAGAACCCTCTGTGGAGCATGCGGGGGTCGCAGCGAGTGGTGTGTGTCTCTGCACGTGTGTGTGTGTGTGGGTGTTGTTGCTAGATGATAGAAAGTAAACTGAGGCCCAAAAGCTGATCTCCCAGAGCCATTATTGTCAGTTTATTCAGCATGAGAGAGGAAAGGAGAGGTAAGATAGGCAGAATGATACATATTCTGGGGTGTGAAGATGACCCCGGAGAAACGAGGATGGAGCATCCTTTAAAAATAGGAGGGAAATAGAAAAATGGGAGAATACATGTAAGGTAGTGAGCAGCTACCTCTTTCGATCTATTTATCTATCTCTATCTCTCTCTAACTTTCATTTAACAAACAACAGGTCGCCTTACTAGTGTGCTTGATGAGACTTTAAATTGCTTTCACTACATGCCCCGGTGTGCTTCATCACGATACAGATATTCTCTCAAATCGATCAAACCACTTTACTACATCCAGAACTCATATAGGAGCCAATCACTTGACTCCCTGATCACTTGGAGAGCAAGCACCACTATTTTTCACTGTCTGTATGGAAATACACATAGTGCACTGCATTCAGGAGATGAAGGAGAGCGTCCAGGATGCCAAACCTGTAGTTAAAGCTCTTTTTATCTAAATGCAGCTTTGCTGTGTTTGTGTCCCTGGTTGGGTAATGATGCTGTGTGTGTGTGTGTGTGTGTGTGTGATCAGGCAGCTCTGTGATCAGAGCTGGGGCTGATTCAAAGAGCTGTTTTAGCCTAATGGCTGCTCACATTAGTAGTCAGAACTGAGAGACAAGGGAGAATCATGGGCACTGTGATGTTAACTACAACACACCTGATTGTGTGTGTATGTATGTGTATGCAGTATGAGTTGACTGAACATTGAGCTTTGTTCTGTGTAGACCCTGATACACAAATTCCGCTCTTTCCGCAATACCACTCCCCAGCGTTTCTCTCTCTCTCTCTCTCTCTCTCTCTCTCTTTCTCTCTCTCTCTCATTAGAATCCTGATTATGATAGTGCACCACTGTAACATTTAATAGGGGCTGACACCTGATTCGTCCTGCAACAAATCCTCCCTAACCATGCAAATTGAGAGGTTGAGAGAAAGAGAGAGGGAAATGGAGTATGTGTGTATGTGAGTGTATGTGTGTCAGAGGGTGTTTGATATAGTGTGTCAGACTCTGAAATGAAAGATTAGTGTGGAGATGAGGCGATTGCAACGTGTGGCTTTTGTACTCTGTGCCTTGATTACAAGAAGGCTGACAAAATCCCCTGTGTCTCTGATCAGCAGCAGGGCCATATAAAATTAATAGCATTTAGAGTTTGGCCTCTGGGGGTGATAATTTTAAGTGTAAATTAGGGGTGTAGCACAATAACACTACCTGTATAAGTATCTGTATCTGTATGGCACCCCAAATATTCATATCTGTATCTGTATTTGGATTTTAACCTGCAGTGGATGTAGGGTTTTGTTTTGTGGAATTTAATATATACCCTACCACTCTGCCCCTGGAAACACACAAGTTCATAATTGGTCTCAACTAGAGATGTGCGTGGGACTTTCTAAATCTCATTCATGCAATTATTATTTTTGTTTGCACCTGCCCATGATATTTTGTAGCAAATTTAGTTGGTTTTATTTCCCAAAATATAAAACTAGGGGCCCAATTTAAACCACTGCAACCCTGATCAGACAGTTACTAAGGATGAATGAATGAACCTTGTACGTGCATCATGCAGCATTCAGGTTAACGAATGTGTTCTTTCTTTGCCCCATGAGCTTCATAAATTAAATACCTCCAGCTTGCAGAACTAGTCTCAACCAGACTCCCTGTGAACCTTTCTGTCAAGCTTTCCAAACAAAAAACAAAAACCAACAAATAGTGTGCCTCTTATTTGTACCTGTATTTGTATCTATTTAGAACACATTATCTGTAAATTGTGAATAAAGTATTTGTATTCAGTTACATCCTTAGTGTAAATATTTCATCTCTGCTTTTCAGACAATTTATAGATACCATGCCACTGATCTCAGCTTTTTGGTTGCTCACTAATCAGGAAATGAAGTCACTATGATATTGATTTTCCTGTATTGTTTTCTTTCTCTACAGTGCAGTTCCTGTAACACCTGTTTCCTTAACCTATTCCTTATATCGGCTCTACTAATATACTGTCTCCCCCATTCCAGCAGGCAGAGGAAGTCATTCCTTCACGTACTGACACACACACGTACGCACACAGCAAGAGTCAGGCTGTGTGTCGTCTTAAACCCCCCCACGCCCCCTGACAGCAAACATTTCATTTCCTCATGCTGTCAGTGGAAGCTTTGTCCTGTGCTTGTCGGCAGGGCCCTAATCTGAAACACAAACTCACTCACTTAGATTAGCCACTTCATCTTCCCCCTGATCGCATTCGTCCGATTGTTCTCTCCACACGGCCTCCAGATCCCATCGAGTGATGCTGTCTGTCTTGTATACCCTGCCGCCTCACTCAGCCCGTCATCCGTTTGCCCCCTCCCTATGCGTTTATTTAACTTGTTGCCTTTTATTAAGGACTCTTAAGAGATCATCTAGATTGGAAGCAGCATCTGATTCAACCCTGACACACAGCTATCTCTTCATATTGACATTTATCACTGCTTCAGTGGACTTCCCATTCTCTCCCTCTGAGCTTCTGCTGGAAAGCATACCTTCTCACACCTCGGCAAAACAAACTGACAGCAGAACAAAGTTTTATGACTGTGATCACTCAGCAAACGCAGTCAACATGGAGATTATTGGTGAAGTTCTGCTAGTTTTTTTCTGGTTCTTTTATGAGTCACAGTGATTGCCTCTTGGAGACATGACTACCTGTTTTAACAAGTCCTTTCCTCCCTGAAACACCTGTACACAGCTGTTGGCCTCATTGTTTTGCTCGCACCTCAATCATAAACAAGGAGAGACCAAAGGCCCAGCAGCAAGAGTCTCGTACTGACTCACTCTTCCTTCTTGGCGCCAACCCTGCTGCTGTGTTTCCTGTCACCGCTTAAAAATGCTGAACGTGTGATGCAGCTGACGTGACGTTTCCAGGTGCTAATTGTAGCTGTCACTATAAATCTAGAAAGTCTTGCTCAGAGTAACCACAAATATGTGTAAACTGCACTGCAGGTACACACACTGTCAGCTTGTCGACATTAAGGCAACATTTGAGATGTTTGCAAGTTTACAACTTATTTTCTTTGAGTGTATTGTTTTTTCCTCTTAAACAGGTTCGTGAATGACTTTTCGTTCTCCAATTGGAATTTATGAAAATATTTTAACAACGTGTTGCTAAGAATTAGAAGCTTTATGTGGTATCACACCATCTGTAGACTGTCAAAAACCTGTCAGCTGACTGTCATCAAGCAGTGTATTAGCTATTTCTGAACAACATGTCAACAGTATATGGGTGTTGATGGTTAGCAGATAATCTATACATACTCTATAGAATTATTGACGTTTTCTAACATTTGATTGAGATGGTCCAGGTTATGGTTGTTGAAGCTTAGTAGATAATCCATAGACTATAAAATTGTCCCTTATACGTTATAAGGATGGTCCAGTTTATGGTTATTGATGCTTAGCAGATCATCTATAGACTAACTTTCATAAACAGTTCATGTGGCCTCTATTGACGCACTTTGTTATATATGGAATTAAACATGACAGGGCATGTTGTTATAGGAAAATAATCAGTGCTGGGGTGCTGTGATGCAGTATTGCCACCCCAAAGTGGTTTATTTTCCTGTAACAACATGTCCCAAAGTGTTTCATTGTAATTATACCACAGCAATTTATCAACAATTACAATATTTTATTTATTAAAGGCAGATACATTTTACTTATATAAGCATTTATAGTTATATTTAATAATGTGGAAAGTCTGCAAGACAAGTTAGTTCTTGTTATCAGTTGCGTTACAACAGCTATAAACATTTATATAAACACAATTTCCTGTGTTTATAAAAAATTTCCTCAGTAGCCTCTCATTTTGATCTCTTTTGAAGTTATTAAGAGAAAAAAAAAACTGCACACACACACAAAAAAAAAACGCAGCTTGTCATGTTACCGAGACCCTGAAAAGCACAAAGTCCTCCATCCTAAGAAAAGTGGTGAAAAAATTACAGAAAACGTCACCATATCAACAACTACATCTTCGTTAAATAACAACATGTTTAAATATATATATATATATATATATATATATATATATATATATATATATATATATATATATATATATATATGTATATATATATAAATCCCATTATTAGTAGACTGAGATTGCATGCTAACAATTGGAGAATTCAACAATACTGTGGTGTAAAAGGTAGTTAAACATCATTTAATATATTTTTGAGAAGAACTTAATATGCTGCTTCATTAGTGTCCACATTGGACTTAGATAAAGTGTTACCGTTTACATTGTCAAGTTACAGTGCAAAGTGATAACCACATGAATAATATCTGAAACACAAAAATTTGTGAGCTACATTTAGTTTAATGCGTACATTTACTGTTGCAACATTTGCTCAAATTTCTTCTCATATTTCTGTCAAATCCCTGACTTGTTCTATTAAAGAACCCTTGTGAGAAATATAACTGTTACTGTTTTCCCAAAGTGGTGGAAATATTGTAAAGTTATGGATTAAATGTCATGTTTGTCAGCCTGTTATAGATGGCAGAAGAATGTGGACGTAGCTGGTGACTTGGATGTAAAAGAGTGGGATTTATAGCCTGGAATCTCTTGAACAATTTTATCAAAGGCCCATTCTGGCATGGCATTTTTCTTTGGCCCATAAATCAGTGCTGCGGGGGCTGTGTGCCTGGACAGTAAGAGGAGATAGATGAGCCAGGGGAGAGGTCAATGGCGATTTTTCACCCCAGAGTCCTGTCACAGCCTCTGGTGCCTGCTGCCCCTTTATGAATTGCTCTATTACTGACTTGTTGTGTTTTTAATTTGTTTTACCCTGTTTGGGTAAAAAAAAAAAGTAGGGGCATTAGGACCCCACTCAATCCTGCCAGATAGAGATAATGTATCGATCGTTAAATCACTTGTTTACTGTGGCTGCATGTGGTGTTATATGAAAATTGAGCAAACTTTTGAAAAATGAGATTAGGATTTGTCCCTGTCTGAATTGTTACATGACTTCTGCATATATATATATATATATATATATATATATAATATATATATATATATATATATGTTATATTTTATAATATATGTTATATTTTAAAACATGATGCCATATGTGCATGATGTTACTTTTTAATATTGAAAGCACCTGCTATATTATAATTATAATAACAACACACAGAATTTTATTCATGTAAACATACAGTATAGATGTAAATAATATAAACCATACATCCATGGAATTTTTGAAATTTTGCATTTTAAGTAACACAATAAATCAGTTATTACATGATAAATAGTACACTGTGGTTATCTACATTTAGTAATTTACCCTTAATGTGTCCACCTTGAAATTTGATGGTATCTCAGGTATCTCAGTTCTTTTAGACTAACTATTATGGTGTAATTTGTGCTTCTTAGAAATTATTTGAAATGATATGAAACCTCATATTCTTTTACATATGCATCTGTAGCAAAATGCATTCCATATTATTAAAAACATTGATTCCAAACTTTTGAACAATTGTGTCAATTTTCTCCCACCAACAAACTGATCAGGCTGTATAGATTTGTATATTAATCAGGCATGTACAGTAATAATGTAAGTGCTGTAAGTTATAGATGTTACATGCTGTGCCTGTGGGGATGAGGGAGAGCGAGACAGAGTTCTCTCACTCTGAATCACATCTCTGATTTATTCATGCATTTGTCATGGAGGCTTGTTGCTGGTCAGGTAGATGCTTTCATCCACTCCCCTCTGATTGAAAGGCCTTCATTTGCTATGCGTCCATGTAAAGTGGACGTCTCTCATCACCATGGCGACCTTGGATTTCCAGTCACTTTGATTTAAATCGGAGTCTCAGCATGATGTTTCGTCAGCAGTGTGTGCACAAATGGCTTTGGGGACTAATAAAGCCACTGGCCCCATCTGATTATTCACAACAAGGCTGGATCGAGACATACCAAGATCACAGGGGTTGAGAAATGAGTTAATGGTGTAATACTTTCAAGCACCAAAATCTCCTATTGCTAAGATTCCGAAATGTAATCCCTTTTTTCTGAAGACACAAAAGAAGAAGATGTGCTGAAACATGCATACAAGTCACAATTGTGCGTATATTTGTACAAAAGTGCACACACACACACACACACACACACACACACACACAGGTAGTTCTCTTCATAAGATGGCTCCAGCAGAGGATAGCATTCCTGTGTGCAAGGCCTGAGAGAGCAGCTATCGCTTGAGGGATATGAGGGGTTGTCTGTGGTGCTGCTTGATTTATTATGCCGGTGTGATTGAAGCTGGGGTCAGAGGTCATAGGTGCACTGGCGGCCCCTGTGATCATTTTCATCAGACTACAACAAATAGGCAGAGAGACTGAGCTAAAGAAGCAGCACCTGTAGGAAGTGAGTTTTTGGAAATGGCTTGAAGTAAGATCCTCCCTCTTGTCTCTGTCTTTGTGTGTGTGTGTTTTAGGTAACTTATGGACATCAGCGTGCAACACTGTAATGAGTGATTGAGAGCTGTTTTATTTGACATGGCGCTTGTTTTAACATTTTTTTCTGTTTTCATTTAACAAGTGTGTCTCAAATAAAAACACGAGATCTATCAAACCTCACAGCATTTCCTGTACATAATGTATGCTTTATCTAATAGAAGCCCAGTCCATATTTGGAAAAAATCAGGAAAAAAACCCACCTCGACTGAAAATCAGTGCTACAAAGAAGTGCTTAGTTTTTGAATTTCTTTGAAATTACTCATTGACCTCTGTCATGCGTGCCATCAGCAAGAGGTGAAATATGAATGATCTGTCTCAGTCAAAAGCTTAGTACTGCTACCACACACCAGCACAAGCCCCAACATGTTCAACCATTTCTTTCTCTTTCTTTTATCAGCTGTAATTTTTCAGACCTGCTACCTAGCACTTAGAGCTCAGTAAATCTCCTCTAGGAGAGGTTCAGTGACTGAAAATAATGCTTTCATAGCAACCATCTAAAAACAACAGACAGCCTCCCCATTCATCTTCTCAGTGGAGGATTTCCACATGTGAAGGCACAAAAGATATGGATGTTGACAAATATAATATCATAAAATTTTTTTGTTACAAGATGCATTTATTACAACACGTACTCCTGCAGTAGTACTGACATTGCACACACAATAATACTGATGTTTCCAAGATTACAGCAGAGCAAAATTTGTAAAGCGTGTACAATGATAGTTATCAGTTTCGCCGATTTTCTGGACCATCTCCACTTTCTCTGAACTGTGTAATATATTCCACAGCCAATCAAATCAATCAATACCACAATAGACCTTGTCAGATAGTCTGAAGGCTGTACAGACTTGATTAGAGTTAATCAACAAGGACCAAGCATGATCTTTGCTCTAGTTGACTCCTAACAATCTCCATATATCTCCCCTAGCTAGAGTTAGCCACCAACTGAATTTTTAAAAGGGGGAAAGAAAGTGGGTGATGCTGTGATTATAGGGAATGTCCCTACCCTTTTCCCGAAACCAGAGCTCAGACTTCATCTACTGTCATCAGACATGTGATGGTAATAAATAGCAAGTGCAATCACGAAACTGCTCCAAATCTGCAGAAAATAATCGCAATTGTATTATGTTGGATTTGATTACACATGCTCATGATTTTTCTTGCTGGTATTTGGGCAACTTTGATCTGCTGAAGTTGATATTTGTTATGTGCAAATGTATGAGTACATAAAATTAAAGATATTCTCATTAATAGTTTTCTTTTTTTTATGATGAGGAAATGAACAAAGAGTGGCATTGACTTTATCGATTAAAAAGACATAGTCTTAGTCAAACAGTGATACAAACATTCTTTCATGAATAACTCTCTACAAGAGACACAATTTGAGCTTGATTGTAAAAACCTCTTTTTAAAAAAAGCTGCTGCAGGTTGTGATTTTTAGTGAACCCATGATACACTAAATTATAGACATCCTACATCCCATGTATTGGACCTTTTGATGGTTGCTGGGCAACAATTAATTAAGGTTAGCTGTGTGATATTTTTTTCGTGTGTGTGTCTGTGTAGCTTGGAAGATGATAAGATGGGAACTTGGGTGGGAACTGAGTAAAGCAGCGTTCGATGTTATAATGTAAGGTGATGTAGGACCTGAAACCTAGTACTAAATCCCAAAATATGATTTGTCCATTAAAAAACAGGTCATGTGAGAGAATACAGTATATTCTTCTGCTTATTCACAGTGACGCAGGTATCATGACCACAACACAACATGCTGAAAGGCATTGGCATGAAACTGAATTTCAGTGATTTACAGATTCCTCTCAGAAAAATAAATCAACCGGGTGAAACATCGTGAATGAAAGCCATAATCAATTTCTTTTTTAAAAAAATGAATCCTAAGCTGTTATGTGCTTTCTACATACCCATTAGGCGAAAGATCTAAGCATTTGCCCTGTGCTTCAAAATGAAAGAAATAAAAGAGAAAAACACAGCACAAGGCGGCTGAAAATGAAAATGTTCTCACCCGGCAGAGCTGTAGAGAGTGGCATTAATGCCAGTACTCTATTGAAATCTAAATGCACTGGAATCATTAGAAACCTGGCCCTCCTTCTTCCTCTCTTGTCATTCATTGGGCAGGAAACCAGATGACTGCTGGGAAATAAACAGCACATCAGTGACTCTGCATTAATGTAAGACAGATAAGAGACTTTCAAGCGTTTTAGAACTATATAATTAGCCATTGCTTTCTTAGCATTTGAATGGGCACTTAAACTTTGAAAGCTCTCATTGTCTTGGGTTACTGCCCTATACTCTTAGCATCAGTTAAGCCTTCCATTCAAGAGGAAATCAAAGGTCCCAGCATTAAAATTAAGGAAAAGAGACCCTGTCTTTGTAAATCAAAGACAATTGGATCTCAGCTTTTTTGGTTTTGTTTTGTTTTTACATCACTTTATTGTTATTTTAATGGATTATCTTCAAAAGGAGCAAAGAGCAGGAACCTTGCATTGCAGAAAACACCTCACATAATGCAATTTTGTCATTGGAGTCACAAATTAGGATCAGAATTTTGTTAACACTGTAATAACTAATAAGAAATAAGTTCAATGCCTCTTCAAAAGTCTGAAAGGTGACTTTAAAAAAAATATATGCCAATGATAATGACTGAATATCGTTTTCACCATAAAAGAATTGGCGAGTGTCAAAAAAGACAGACAAACGAAAACCAATAAAAAAAGAAATTATTTTCCCAACTTCTGATACATTCCTTGAATATTATATTGCATAGGAATTTGGGTAAAATGTTCCCAGTGCATTTTTCTGAGAGATATATACAGATTATACATGAACAATAGCACAGCAGTGTGCACTATATATATCACACTTTCTGGCCAGTGTACGTGAGCAGGTGGTCATGGCTGATGAGCAACAGGAGCAACGTCCATGCACAGGCTCTCTTCAGAGGCTCCCTTACAGTGGAAGGAACTGGCTGTGCCATCTGCATGCCTGGTTCTTCAGCCCTGTGCATCAGCAGTGCTCGCTAGGCACTAATGACAGAGGATGACTTGTCACCATGCTGCACAAACGACTCCAGCCACTATTTATCATAACCTCCTATTTTCCTGCTTGTTCATGAGCATGACCGCTTGTTGAGAGCTTTTTTTTTTTTTTTGCAGGACCACTCGTGTGGACATGGGCTGGGTGGATCTCAGCTGTGCCTGTGGCTGTTTAGGAGGGCAGCCTGATTAGGGCCTAATGAGGGGGTCAGCTACAGGACAAAATCTGCCTCTGCTGCACTCTCGGCCCTGTTGCTGATGGCAGAGCTAATCATGTGTGAAAAGCCGCCATGTTATGGTGACATTGCTGTGATACCACATCGCTTTAGGGTCTGCAGAAATGAGGAGCACTAATGGTTCCTTCAGAGGTGGAACAGAGCATGAGCAAATGGTGGCAGTTCATGTCGTAAGGCTTGTTATGGGAAAAGAGAATCAGATTGACTGCCTGATAGGGCTGTGATATACGAAAATGGAAAACACAATATCACAATCCTCTAACTGTCCATCAGCTCCTGCTTGCACTACCATAGACAAGTGTCAGCATTACAAATTGTACAACTTGTAGACCAAGTTGCACTTGATGCAAAATAGCTAGCAAAATAGTTCTGTAAACTCTATATACAGACAGGTGACAAAAAGGAAATAAACAACTTAAAGTGTGTTAGTCAGGTGTCGGGCCACCATGAGCTGCCAAAACAGTTTCAATGCACCTTGGCACAAATTGTACAAGTCTCTGGATCTTGTCACCTGTCTGCATGTGTATATAAGCTGGCAGGAAAATATTCAGGTTTTTAAAGTCCCAATTAGGGCTTTAGGGGCCTTTTCTCAGGAGTCATAATACAAGTAACACCATGTTTCATTTTTAATAAACAGGGCTGCAGTATTAAATGAAGGGATTGTAGAAAGGATTTCAATACACAGACATATATGGAAACATTTTCACCCCTCAAGAAAAAAAAGAAGAGAAAAAAATCCCATCACCCTCTTGACAAGCATAGCTGTTTGCTAACATGGCACTCAGTGAATGCTCTAATTTGAGCAGTACTTAGAGTCACACTGAGCATGAGATTATAGCACATTGACAAACAGGCAGGGAAGATGCCTGAGAAGTGCTGCGGGCTTTCAACTGAATTACATGCACATTTCCAACTCTCAATAGGAGTCCATCAAGAATTAAAAGCAAGTGATTGATGACAATCCTTCTTCAAGTCTGGGGATCCAAAAAAAAAAAAAAAGCACCTCTGTTCCAATATTTAGACATGTATAACGTCTAAATTCTAGTGTGCCATATGATTTTTTAAAGACTTTTTATAAATTTTTTTCCCCATACTTTTAATATTTCAAATTCACCATGTTAGACAAAACAAAAGAACTTTCTTTCTTTCAGACTGAGTGTAACATTTGAACTAATAGCAAAGATCAGCGGGATGGTCACATATTTTACAAACACTCAGACTTCAGTTATTATGACCTGAGTGAAACTTCGACCCAGTTGAAAGGACAAGCTGTCAAAGCAAGCTTTCATGTGTACTCGGAGCAACGGTAATAACTGTCTAATGGCTTGTGAACTGACCAAATGACACAAGCTCTCATCTCTCTCTCCAAGTACTTAAAATAACATTTAAATAGAGAAAACTATTGCTCCATTTTACACTTTACATAATAAAGCCTGCACATAAAGATGGCATGTGAACTCACTAATAGTAGGCCAGAGTATAGCATTTAAATTCTGAAAACGTCTTTTAATCTTATGTGAGAGGAAAGGTATGGACAATTTCCAAGAGGCAAAAAGGCTCTGCTTTACTGACACTTACACTAATTAACATTGGCATTTTACCACAACTTTTGTTGTTCTCAATAAATTCTTGGCTCTGTTGATCTTTGCCCAATGTAAGTTTGAACAGTTTTTACATGGGATTAAAAAAAAAAAATCTTGAGGTTTCAACTTTTTGCCAAAAAACTCTCATGGAGATATGATTGTCTCAAAATGGTCTACAATTTCTCTTTAAATTGTCTTTAAATAATTATAAAATGGTATTCTATATGACTCTATTCGTAGTGGCTGAGGAAGACCACTATTCCTCTGACTAGTGGACCAACAGTAGTGACCTAGGGGATGAAATAATTTGCCCTTTTAAGCTGCCTGCAAATCACCTCCTGCCAGTGTCCTAGTTTTGTTCCCGAGGCCAATTAGCGAGCCCTACCTTAGCCTGCAGCTAAAAGGCTACTAATGGGACCATGGAGGGGGTATCCACCTGAGAGGTGTGGAGAGTTCCCCACAGAGCGTTCATTCGAGAGGAGGGAGGAGGTGGGGACAGGCAGGACGGAGGACTTCTGAAGCTTTTACCATCACACTAAAGCTTCATTGTGACTGCTGGCTGTTTGATCTTAAAATAATTTACTTAATGATCTCACGGCGGGAGCAATTCGTGCTGCTCGATTACTCTGCCAAGTCTAATGGACAGATGAGAAAGGGAGAGAGAGAGAGAGAGAGGGACAGAAGGGGGAAGGAAAGTGACAGAAAGAGGGGAGGACAGACAGGAAACGGTGAGGATTAAACACTTCAGGCTGGTTACCGGGGAGATTGAAATTTCCCAGCCTTATAGAGTGGGGTGAGTTTAGGATTTGAAATCCACATTAAAATCCATACCTCCTAACACTCATGCAATCAGGAGACTGAATCTGTTACAAAAAAAACTTGATAAATTCTTTCTCCAATCAACTGATCAAAAAAATGTATCAATTCTCTAAACCTAATAATGTAAATTGGCTAACAGTCTTTCTTCTCACATTATGCAATTTGGCATAAACATCATGAACATTCATAACAAGAGTTTCTTGTAGCTTTGGTGCAGGCAGCTATAAGCTGACTGACAGGAAAGTGGAGAAGATATTAAGTTGGTTTAGCCATATTTCTTGCTCTGGCCTCAATAGTATGTCAGATCCTAGTCGATTGATTTTGTGCTGCAACAGAAAGCTAATCACTGTAACGACAGGGCATAACGTGCACACTGGCACCCCTTCATTTAATGCTGCAGCTCAAATTCACAACCACAAGCCCCTCTTCATAATTCACCGTTTAATGCCAGTAAATGAACCGCAATTACATTTAATAGCGAAGTTAAGAACTCATTTTGATTTCATGAGGGAAAATCAAATTAAAGCAGAACATAATTATTTGGCTCTTACTGAGGGGGCTGTAAGACCGAAATATAGAACACCATCATGTTTATATCAAATGCATTGTAATAAACTGTTTTCAACTGGTTTACTATTTACTTAAGGCCAGCATCATAAAGTCTCACAAAAGATATTCAATAGTTATTCAATAGTTATTCACAAATAGATTTTTATAAAAGAAAGAAATCCAATTACACACATATCACTGATGAATATCCATAATAAAGGCCGGCTGAATATATTCCATCAAAATCCAGAGATGTAATAGAGCAAAATCCAAATCCAGATCAATTCAGCAAATGCTAAAGAGAAAAATGATTTGGAAAGGAGGTGACCTGAGGCACAGATGTGGTCATCAAGGTCAAACAGAAGAAAAGTGGATAGCTGTTTTTATTCCTGTCTAGCCTTGAAAGGCTCCAACTCATGATTGCCATCAATGGTGTCAAGGAGTTACACCACATTACAGTAAAATTGCATTAAAATTACAGTTTTTGCCTGTAATATATTTTAACATCTCTACTTGTGGAAATGGTTTTTTATTTAGCCTGTAAGGAGTTTATCAAACACAGTAGTAAATACAGTCAGTCTGCCTAAAGATGACTAAAACCTTAGTAGCAAAGTATGATTTTCTCACGCAATGAATGTCACGATTTGATCAATTTGTAGGATACATAAAATGAATAAGCCTAATTTATTCGGTTTATAAGCAGATACTAACTGTCACAATGTATACGATGCTGCTGTGTCATCACATCATAATGAAAACAGAGAAGAGCACTTACACACTCTCTAAAGACAATAACCAACAAAGTGTTAAAATAGTTTAAATGTCATTAAAAACAATAATAACACAAAATTTAGTCAGCAGAAGTCAGAATTAATTGGTGACTATTTCTCCACTGATGTTAGCATGAACAGAGATCAGCTGAGTGAAGAGATGATGAGGCTCTTGTTTGAATCCCGCACGTGACTTATACCTTAGCTGATGAGACAGAGACTGATGTGGATGATGCTGATAATCAAAGTGAAGTCATTTCCCATGACAAATTTACAATTCTTTAAAATTTGGTAGTAATGTTGTTTTTCTGTAAGTATATTAGGTTATAAATATAGAGCTAAGCAAGGCAGACTAAAAATATTAGAATTTTACTACATGCAAAAGGCAAACATACTGTATTTCAGTTCAGGAAACATTCAGTTTTGATCAAAAGTAATTTTTTGTCATTTTTGGCAGTTTTCGATTTGGGAGAATTCAGCTGTAACTACATCCGACAGGCTTTCCCAGACTGCCAATCATATAGAAATAAATTATTTAATAATTACATGTTTAAAAAATCCCTATTTATGTATTGCCCTAACATGTTTTTCTTTCTTTGCTGCATTCCACTCATCCTGTGCCAACAAACCTTCTAAAGGTTTTATGCTGAACAGAGGTAGTTTATCAACACGTGATTTATGGTATGTGTTTTCACAAGGTAACACATCTCTGAAAGAATGTAGTTATATCTGCCAAAGTGTCTGGAACTGTTTCATTCACAAGCTTGCTAGTAAAACTCTCGTAACACTCGCAGAACAGGCCCCCCATACACACACACAATGACATCTTCACTCCACCATCCAAAGGCAGAAGTCAAAGTGGCGGGCTTTTAGGCTGACAATAGATGTGCACTTGAACATTCAGCTCGCTCTTAGAGCAGAGAGGAAAACAAACACTCGAACAGGACTGAATCACTATTCAGAAAGCCAAAAAGCCAAGAGCTATGAGATATCAGTGGACCAAGAAAAGCTCTTAATAAACAGATTTCAGTTACACATTAGTGCTCGATTTTACAATATTTGACAAAAAGCCAAAACACTGTAAACAAAGCAGTGTGAAAGAAAAATGATCGCAATCAGTGAATATAATATAATAAAACACTTTAGGGGACTTGATTCAGACACCATTAAAACTTTTAAAAAGACAGTTATTCAGTGACACGCCCAAAGATTTTAAACTAGTGCTACCCTTTAACAAAAACACATTACATTTCAATTTTATTAACGTGTACCTGCAGAAAGAAATAATAATCATATGGTGTATGTGATCACTTGGCTTGTGTTTTCATATAAAATACCTTTTGTTCAGACTTTACTTCAGATCATATAGGTCGTGACTATTAAAAAAATAGATATATTTAAGACACTGGCTTTTACAAATCTTCATATGTGTATAATCAGCAGTTGGTACATTCACCCAACATTGATGCTACTTCATGTAATAGATAGTAAAGCCTACATTGGTGTCCTGATGCATTTTAAACATTTATTGACCCATTCGTTCTGAGAAGTATAGTTGGTGAGTGTTGGATTAGACTATGGAGGGTGCATATTAAAACTTTTCCGCTGAGGCGCAGTAGCACCTCTGAGCTCTCTGCACCAAGCTGGGGAGCACTGGCTCATAAATCACACTGTGAGCTGTGAGCGGAATAGCTCATCAGTCCAGGATTAGGAGCTCGAAAGGCCACGTGTTCTCTGACTAATGCCAAACAGAGAGGAGGACGAGAAAGCCCGGAACCAGTGTCAGGGAGCTCTCGGCCCACACTCTGTCATCTCTAATGGGGAAGCAGCGACAGTGGCATCTGCAAGACCCACATGGCTGAGAAAACTGCAATGTATGCTTATGTGTGCGCGCGTGTGTGTATTCTACTAAAAGGTTGAAAAGCTTATTATTTCATAATAGGTGATCCTATGGGAATTAGTTTCCTGTATTAATCAGTAATACTTGTGGTAGTCAGTATGCAGTAATACTGTGGGAGCTTATTAAAAGGGATAAAGCTGCCTTTTGTGGGTAAAAGCATCCTTAGGGAGTTCTTAGCACATGCTGTTCACACACACACACACACACACACACACACATTTGTCTTACTATCCTTGTGATGACCTTCCACTGACATAATTATTAAAGCAGCTAATTGATGCTATGCCTAAACTAAAACCCAACCCTAATCTAAACCTCAGGAACCAAACATGGGGACATTTGGTTTCCAAAGATACCCCCCCCAAACACACACACACACACACACACACAATTAAAAATAAATCATATTCCTAATAACAATAAATCGTATTTCATGAGCACGTAGCCGAATTAATGCAAATTATTGCATAATTAATGCACATAGCAATTAACTGTTTTTATTTTTTTATTGGAGTCTTTGTGCACAGCAGCATGAGATATTTAGGCTATTGCGCAAAGCAGTCTACTTCTCCAGTGTGGATGAAAATAACAGGCAGGACCTGTCTGGTCTGGAAAAAAACTGTGATGTTCTAACTTGTCCTATCGCATGTGTTAAAGAGGCTTTCATTAGCCTATCTAAGAGGAAGCGTTTAAATCTGTCATATCCCTTAAAACAAGTAGAGCAGGAGGAGTTGAATCAGCTTCTTCGCGGGAGCGCGCATCCAGCAGCCAGCAGCGCGAGCTCGAGGCTGCAGCGCCGCTAATTTCCCCTTTTCTCTCTCAGGCTTACCCACACCGCGGGGCGCGCGCACACTGCCGGGGGCCCGGATGTAGCTGCAGCGCTCTGTCCGCTTCCAGTGTGTGTCTGTGTGTGTGTGTGTGTGTGTGTGAGAGAGAGAGAGAGAGGGTGCGTGCGTGTGTGTGTGTGTGTGTGTGTGTGGCGATCTCCATCAAACGTTTGCGCAAATTATTTCTTAACCCAGCTCTGTATGCCAAATTTGCCTTATTGTAACTTCCTCTAAAACAGGAGTTCTCAAACTTTTTGCAACCAGGGAACCGTTTAAGTAAAAAAAACGAAAGAAAGAAAGAAAAAGAAAATGTCCATGGACCATCTATTTTATGAACATAACACAACTGACTATTTAAATTGTTCAATAACATTTATTGGAGACATAGAACTTTTTTTAAATTCCTGAGCTTACTCCTGCACTCACAGAACCCCCTTTTTTATACAATTTGTTTATTAAATTCAAATTATTTACAGATTATTTATAGACAGACTTGTTTTTGAGGTATTCAGGTTTGGATTAAAGCCATTAAAGTAAAGTGACCAATCAAAGAGTCTAATAAGAACTCAAGAGTAAGTATATTAACTTGCAATTGTTATAATTGTGATCTTCACCAGTGTAAATAAATAAATAAAAGAAAGAAATTCACAGACCCCCTAATTTTGCTGGGGGTCCCCAGACCCCATTTAAAAAAAACTATGGCTCTAGAATATATTGCATTTACATACAGTTGATTAGTAGATCAGTTTTACATTACAGTTTTACTCCAAAAGGTTCAGACTTTTTAAGTTGAAACTGAAAACTGATCTTAACCACAGCTTAAAATAACCATCAGCATATCCTTTTTCCCTGTATAATGTGAGAATAATAAATGATTTAATGTAGTTTTATAATACCCAAGAAGCATCTCTTGTAGATTGAATTTTATTGGCCAAGTAAGATTTCACTTACAAGGAACGTGACCTGAAAAAATTTCACCAAAAATGCCAGGATCAATGACAATACATAAATATGCAAACTGGAAACACGTCCAAGTTCTCCTCCCAAATATCACTACATCATCTAACTTAATTAGTCAGCTAGCTAGCTGTCAGGAATCTAGCCCATATTTTCCATGAGGGTGAAATATAACTCAAGAAATACTTAAATTATTTAATCCTTAAAACCAGACTTACATTTCTTCACACTACAAGCAGTGATGTAGTAGTCATGGGATAATTCATAGTGATTATTAAATAATATGCTTTAGGCAGAGGCTCCCCACCTCTGGTTTATGTGAATAATAACACATTAATTGAATGGTACTGTTCCCACAGTTGGCACTCGTGAATGAAACAGGGCTTACCCTCCTCTTAAATGCCATATTGTGGCTTTTAAGATTAATAACTGAATAATAAGCTACAATTTTATGTAGTTAACAGTAGACAAACCTGTGAAAATATACCAAAGCAATCAGATATATGTGGTTCAGTACCATTAGTTTGATTTGGTGTCTAGTTTAATTCTGTGGCTTATAGTACCAGCCACATCATTCTCTAATCTTGGATGTGTCTTATTAAGTGATATGGCAAACTGCATTAATAGGTAACATATCACTTCTCAATGTTTTTCAGAAATATTGAGAAAGTCTCGCTTTTAAAGGGAAAATGTGAATTTGCTGTGTATGTGTATAGAGCATTCAGACCCCTTAATATTTTCTTAATATTGTTCATTTACAGCCTTACACTAAAATAGAAACTTTTTTTTCTTATAAATCTACCTTTCACTAAAATACTCCATAGTGGAAAAGCAAACTTGTGTAAAAGTCTTAGTTTAAAATTTAAAATGTAAAGTGTCATTTGCAAAGGTATTTAGACACGTTGCTGTAACACTGGAAACTGGTCAATTCTGGTAAGTTGATTGGACATGACTATGAAAAGCACACCTTTGTCTTAACTCCGCAGCTAATATCAGAGTGAAAACAAGTCACGAGATTAATTTCATTTGATCCATTTAGAGTAAGGCTATAACATAAACTCAGTGAAGAGGTCTGAATATTTTCAAATGCACTGGATATAATTGGAATTAGATGTCTAAGGAGAGGTAATGATTTGAGCTGATACAGAAAATAATATTTGAAATGACCAATTCTGAATGATTTTGGGGAATGGTAAAGACACAGAAAACCACTTCTCATGCCTGGGGTTGCTCTGTTGCTCTGGGTATGAGTGTAAATAAGACATGGAGGTCATGTAATACAGAGCGAATTTACCTAACCTATTTGTTTTTATTTTTGAAAAAAATAAAAGTTGGTGTCATTTAATATTTCAGCACTTTTTATAGTCAGTTTTATTCTTACATCAAACTGACTAGAACATAACCACACAGGTTTTCATGTTCAAGAGAGAAAATGAGACAAGCACACCAAGTTTCATGTGAAAAAAAATTATTATGGTTCCTATTTAATTTAAGTAAAAATTTATCACAAGGATTAAATGATACATTTCCCATAGGTCAGTTGATAATCAGTTGATATGTTGATAAACCTATCAACATAGGTTTAGTGATGTTTCATTTTTAAAGATTTCAATCACGATGTGAAAGAAAATGCTTACTGAAGTGCACAGAAAACCAACAGTGAGAGTGATTAGTTACTTTTTACAATGTATGCAACACATTTCTAGTAATGTTGGAAATGTTGGAAATGGTGACATGTACTATGAGATGAAAGCTGTGGTGAAGCTTCATGTCCTCCTCACAGTGCTGTGCAGTGAAACGCAGGAGGAAGGACTGCCCTCATGAGGACACTGCTGATACTCAGGGATACACCACAAGCTTTTACATTTCTAAATCCTACAACATTTTAGAATTCATTTGAGATTAAATGTCCACACACACTAACAGTGCTCCAGGTCTGAGTGGCAGGGGAGAAGAAGCTTAGTGACTTATGCAGGATTCTCATTTCCCTTCTCTCTAATGCAACCTCTGATTCTTAGAAAGTAAATTAATTAGAGCTATTAAAACATACCAGATATCATTTACTGATTCAAACTCAATCATAGCTTGACATGAGAACTCAATTCATCAAAAAAAAAAAAGTTACAAATTGTACCTTGATTTATTTCAGTATTCAGTATAGCTTTGATTCTACAGCCCAACAAATCGTAAACCTCGTCAATCTGGCAACCCGGATATGTTTGGTTTAATTGTAAATGAGGCCCCTAGAGGGCAACAGCGGTGCACCCACGGCCCCAGGACAGCGGTTCACCTGCCTGTCACCTCCATTTTTCTCTGAATAATATGTGACCAAGCAAAAAAAATAAATAAATAAATAAAATAAATAAATAAATAAATGTCGCAAAGTATAAGATCAGTTGACAAGTGGTTCCTAAAGGAATGTAGTAGGATATGATTAATAATAATAATAATAATAATAATAAAAGAAATTCTGTTGCACGCCTTATGAATGGAAGACAAACAGAGGAATAAGCCATTTCCCCACCGCCACAGTTAAACCACAGTGGCTTAAAACTGTAAAACCAGTTTCTATTGGACAATCCCAGTGTGTTTGAGCTAACGTGTTTACACTGGCTCCGTTTCCAAGGCAACGGAACGCTGTCCCGCCCCTCACGGCGCGTGCTTTTTTTCTTTTCTTTTTCCCCACTTCAATCACAGTGTTCGCGCGAGGGCCAAAACAACCCGTTATTAAGTAAATTGGTTTAAAAAAAATAGTACAGTAACTTTCTTCCTAACTATTGAAGTATTTTCTGAACTTTCCGCCAGGTTTGAAACTGTTCAGGGACAACATGTTTGAAGAAGAAGAAGAAGATGAAGAAGGAGAAGAAGTTAACCCTCTGTTTTCTGAAGACGAAAGGGTGCAGTTTATGGGCGAGAAAATTTGCCAAATGTTAAAAGTCAGTACAGAGTCCTGGAACAAGTTCGTGATTATGGAGGAAAACCAAACCCTTCTCACTGCCTACTTTGAGGCACGAGTTAAGTTTTTGTTTTTCACTTCTGCCTCGTCAGCTGTCCTCACTGTTTCCTCTGAGGTGAGTGTGTGTGACCTGTGCTGCCTCAGTGTGTGTTTACTGGGAGAAAACATGCAGCCTGTAGGCATCCTAGTGTTGCTCTGCCTGCACCCTGTGTACCCTCTACACTGTTAAAAAAAAAGTCTGTGGATTTTATAGTCATTTGCCTGCAAACTGGGTTGCCAGTAAAGTACTGTAAATTTGACAGTAAACAACTCTAAAACATATTTACAGTAAACAAGTAAACAGCTGTAATATCCTACATAGTATACAGTTGGGGTCATAAGTATACATACACCCTGTAGAATCTGCAAAATGTTAATAATTTAAAAATAAGAGAGATCATAAAAATTGCATTTTGTTTTTTATTTAGTCCTGCCCTGAATAAGCTATTTCACATAACAGATGTTTACATGTAGTCCACAAGACACAATCATAACTGAATTTACACAAATGAACCAGTAAAAGTTTACATACGCTTGATTCTTAATGTTGGGAGTTGTTACCTGGATGAGCAACAGCTGTTTTTATGTTTTGTGATAGTTGTTCATGAGTCCCATGTTTGTCCTGCGCAGTTAAACTGTCCACTGTTCTTCTTAAAAAACTTCCAGGTCCTGCACATTCTGTGCTTTTCCAGCATCTTCTGCATATTTGACCCCTTTCCATCAGTGGCTATATGATATACAGATCCATCTTTTCACACTTAGGACAACTGAGGGATTCATGCACAACTATTATAAAAGGTTCAAACATTCACTGATGCTCAAGAAGGCAATAGAATACATTAAGATCCAGGGGGTGTAAACTTTTGAACAGGATGATCGGTATAATCATCAAATAATTTTTTTTATTCATTCATTTTATTCATTTTGCAGATTCTGCAAGGCATATGTAAACTTATGACCCCAACAATAAAATAACACATAATCCTGTACATTTGCCTGATGCAGGATACAACTGAGCTGAAGTTTAAGGGTCTTGCTTGAAGATCCAACCATGGCAATTTGGCACTGATAGGATTTGAACACACATTTGAATCCCCTCACGATGTGGTTGAATCAGTGGGCACTAGTTGAGCTAGTTGTGGTGGCTCAGTAGTTAAGGCTTTGTGTTACAGACTGTGTGTTCAAATCCCAGAATCACCATAACATTATTGTTGTAAATAGGTTTTACAGTTGTTTACTGTAAATTTTAAAGTACTATACTGGCAGCCCAGGTTGTCAGTAAATTACTGTAAAATTTACAGCATTTTTTTTTTTTACAGTGATTTATACTCTTGACTCTTACTGCTAAGTAACGTGATGTTTTTCATGTGTGTTGTATGTACACAAGGTTTCTCTCTCTGATTGCAAGAGGTTGTATGTTCTCAAGAAGGAAAATGTGCCCATCCTTTCTGAAAACTGCAGGAACATTCTGCTCTTTGGCGTGCTGTCACCGTCCCTGCTTCTACAGCTGTCAACCAGTGTGGACAAGGTAATGGACTCTTACAAGGAAATCCTGCTAATATCAAATGCAGGTAGCAGGTAGTGCCTCAAAACTCCAGGGTCCCGGGTTTGATCCTGAGCTCAGGTGACATTTGTCTGGATGTACTCCCAGTGTTTGTATGGATTCTCCAGATTCCTTCCACCTCTCAAAAAATATGCCAGTAGGTGGATTAGCTAAGATAAATTGTCCCTGGGTGTGAATACATCCAGGGTGTATTCCTGCTTCTTGGCCAGTGTCCCACCATGGATCCACCCTGACCAGGATAAAGGATCTACTGAAAGTGAGATTTGAATAAAATCTTAAGATCTCACAGGTTATCAGCACTGATCAAGGCTTCCAAGGACCTTGGTGCAAATATTATTTATAGTCTATTTTTAGGTTTGAAATCTACCAGCAGGCTGCATTTATATGAATGTCTGAGTCACCTCTCAGTATCAGACAGATCTTTCCATGCATAATATGTCAATGTTTTATGTCAAGGTCTGCCTGCCACTTTTGTCAAACAAGGAAAATCATCAGCTGTGGCCAAATGTGATATCCCAGGATGTAACACGACACATAGAGAATTTATCAAACAAGGTCTCTGTGGTTAAAGGACAAGTCTGTGGGAAAACTGTGCTTCCTGTGCCGGTAGTGACAGAGAGGATAGAAGACTGTCCAGAAGCATCCATCAGTCTGTAAGATGGAGTTTTATACTTGAATACATTATGTATACTGATGTATGTGATATTAATACACATACAGCACACTTTATACAGTATTCTTTCCAGTTAACAATAACATATTCCTTTAATTTCACAATTTCAGTCAGGGCTGTCATGACAGGAGAGCAGTGATGCATGCAGTTGAGTCCATGGTCATTAACTGGGCCCATCTGATACAAAAAGTCTTAAAAGAAGATTCTGCTGAGCTCATCTTAAAAGGGCTGAACCCAGGACCAAGCACTGAATTGGACTTCTGGAGGTCGAGAAAAAACAACATAGAAAACATTCATGAACAGGTTTGTGTACCTATGAGCATTTGTACATCTTTTACACATGTAATTCATTAGTAATGATGTAATTGATTTATGTGGCTATAAGTGTCCTATTCTCAGCTTCAGAGTACAGCTATTCAGAAGATGGTGAGAATCCTGGAAGTGGCAGACAGCAGCTATTACCCATCTTTCAGAGCACTTACAGAAGAGGTCTATGATGGTAATTAAGTTTAATTTTACTTGGACTTTTTATCAATGCGTGATGGTCTGTTACAACAAGCCTGTGCAGGTAGTGTAGCAAAATAACCTATAATCTTGAACATATCTTTTTTGCTAGGCGGCACAGTTGCCATTTCACAGCTCCAGCTCCTGATCTTGGGTTTCTGTCTGTGCATGTTCTTCCCATGTCCATGTGGGTTTTCTCTGGGTTAAGCGCTTTCCTCCCACCTTGAAAAAACATACCAGTGGGTGGATTGGCTACTCTAAATTGCCCCTAGGTGTGAATGAGTGTGTGTGTGCGTGTATGTGTGTGTGTGTGAGCATGGTGCCCAACGATGAATTGGCATCCCATTCAGGATGTATTCCCCCTTCAACCCAGGTGTTCACAGGATAGGCTCTAGATCCCTGCAACCCTGACCAGGAAAAAACCCTTACTGAACACGAATGAGTGAATATCTTTTTTGCATATCTGACACTGAGTAAATGTGATCTCTCTCTTACATTTTTTTATTTGAAGCATTACAGGAAGCAAGAGATGTGGATCTTCACCTGCAGCAGCTTCAGCCAGTCTTGTCTTATTTTGAAAAAGAGGAATTCTCATCCATCCACCAATTCATATCTCCACTCTTTCATGTTATCTTTCTGGTTTGGACTCATTGCTCATTTTACCGCCAGCCTGCTCGCATTGTAGTGCTGTTGCAGGAGCTGTGCAACCTCCTCATTCAGCAGGTAATAATGATGGAGATTAAGATTTGAATAGGATTGGACTGCCATTTGACATTAGCATTAAATTTACTCAAATGATCCAAGAAGGAACATAGTGATGTTTTACAACAGACCATCTGTCTTTAACATCTCAAGTAGGCTTTGTTCAGCGTTAATGGCACTTCTCTCCTTTCCTTCAACCAGGCTAACTCATACCTGTCTGGAGAGGAGCTGCTACGAGGAGAGACAGAGGAGACACTGGAGAAGCTTCAGGCTGTTATGAAGCTTATTAGATGTTTTAAAGAGACGTTCCATACCTACAGAGAGAAGGTGGCCACCTGGGCCAGCTCCAGAGGCATACGCAAGTGCTGGGACTTTCCATCTGCTTTGGTCTTTAGTCGCTTTGACTGTTTCACAGCTCGAGTGCTACAGTTAGAGGTGGGACACATTTCTGGTTTTGGTTATAGATTAATGGTACATTGGCTTTAAGGTCCATTTCTAAATTAATCACAATAAATTAAATCGATGTGTACATTGCAGGATCTTTTCTTCACCATGGTCAAGTTACAAAAAATGGAGAAGGTTATTTTCGGTGGAATCAAGGGAAGAATGTACACTGAACAGGTTTTTCTAATGCACTCGGAGTTTCAGCAGCTCTGCAAAGGAATCATGGACAGTGAATATGATCCTTTAGATTTGACATCCAAGGTACGCTTTTACAACCAGTGAAGAGTTTGTTGAAAGTGTCATAAAATGTAGTGATTTCATGTTAGAGTTAGAGTTGGATGAGGTCATCTAGGAAGAGGCAGGTAATACAGCCTCACCTGATAAGATATGGTGTAAAGTTTGCAACGTGTGAGCATCTGTTCCATGGTGATATGTTGGTTTATTATGGTAGTAACACAGTGATGACAGTTATTGAAAGAGTCCTGTCCAGGAAAGATAAAATATGCTAATCCTTGGAGATGAATATCTTTCTTCAATATTTATTCTGAGAAACTAGATTTTCTTTACTCTATTAATGTTGTATCAGAAGATATTAGAATTGGTATTGCATATAATTCCAAGAGAGTTGGTAAATATCCAAAGTTTATTATGTTAAGCCACACAGAAATTAAATGCTTTTTCTCTCCTTTTCATGTGAAGGATTTTGACGAGGATTATACAAATTTTAAAGAAAACGTGACACACTATGATAGACGGCTTGGCAACATCCTTTGCCTTGCCTATAAAGACTGTTCAGGATTGGAATCTATTTTCAAAGTAAGTTTCTATCACTGGTCACTTACAAAAACAAAAATTATGTGTAAACGTTGACACTTTTGTTTTTGTTCATAGCTGCTAGCTGTGTTTCGACCTTTCATGGACAGAGGGATCATTAAGGAAACATTCACCCCCAATTTCACCAAACTGATGCGCCTTTTTGGTGTTGAGCTGGAAACGTGTAAATACCTACTTGACTCTCAACGAGAGCAGGTATCAGTCTTATTCCTGACCTCTTATAGTACAATAGGTCATATACACTCACTGAGCACTTTATTAGGAACACCTGTACACCTACTCATTCATGCAATTATCTAATCAGCCAATCGTGTGGCAGCAGTGCAGTGCATAAAAACATACAGTAATGGGCCAGCAGCTTCGTATCATTTTCACATCAACCATCAGAATGGGGAAAAATGTGATCTCAGTGATTTTGACCATGGCATGATTGTTGGTGCCAGAAGGGCTGGTTTGTGTATTTCTATAACTGCTGATCTCCTGGGATTTTCACACACAGCAGTCTCTTGAGTTTACGCAGAATGATGCAATAAAGAAAAAACAGCAGTTTTGCCTTGTCGATGAGAGAGGTTAACGGAGAATGACCAGACTGGTGTGAGCTGACAGAAAGGCTACAGTAACTCAGATAACCACTCTGTACAATTGTGGTCAGCAGAAAAGCATCACAGAATGCACAACATGTTGAACCTTGAGGCGGATGGGCTACAACATCAGAAGGCCACGTTGGATTTCCCTTCTGTCAACCAAGAACAGAAAGCTGAGGCTGCAGTGGGCACAGGCCACAGTTGAAGACTGGAAAAACGTAGCCTGGTCTGATGAATCTCGATTTCTGCTGAGGTACACAGATGGTAGGGTCAGAATTTGGCACCAACAACATGGACCCAGCTTGCCTTGTGTCAACATTCCAGGCTGGTGGAGGTGGTGTAATGGTGTGGGGAATGTTTTCTTAGCACACTTTGGGCCTGTTTACACCAATCAATCATCACTTGAATGCCACAGCCTATTTGAGAATTGTTGCTGACCATGTGCATCCCTTCATGGCCACAATTTATCCATCTTCTAATGGCTACTTCTAGCATGATAATGCACCATGTCACAAAGCAGAAGTCATCTCAAACTGGTTTCATGAACATGACAAAGAGTTCAGTTCTTCAGTGGCCTTCCCAGTCACCGGATCTGTATCCAAGAGAACACATTTGGGATGTGGTAGAACTACCCAGTATTAGTATAGTGTTCCTATTAAAGTGCTCAGTGAGTGTATATTACTAACAATAGTGCCTAATATTAGACATTATGAGCTTATGAGAAGAGCTGTTATTGTTTGGTGTTTGTCTCCAGAGGAAGAATTTTAAAGCTATAGTGGGTAAGAACATGCCTGCCATGTCTGGTGCTTTGACATGGGCCAAAATGCTGAGAAACAGAATCGAGAACCTGTGGGAGAATTTCCAATTTGCACTTGACATGTAAGTTTTTTCAAATACCAAAGTCCTGAATGGCATTTGCAATATTTTATGGAAAAAAATCACATTTGCTTGCTGTTTTAAGTTATTGTATAAATTGCAATGATAACTAATGAAGGAATGCTGCATTACTTACCTTCTAGGACTTTGGAAGTAGCAGACATGACTTTATTATATCATAAATACATGGAGATGTCCTCACTGCTGGATGAGTATGAAAAAGATGTGTACTCAGAATGGTGCAGTAATGTTGAACAGGTCTGCCAGCTGAACCTTGACCAACCCCTAATAAAGAGAGATTTAATTTCTGGTTTCCTATCAGTGAACTTCAATCAAGAGGTACAGCACATTATTATAGTACATCAGAGTACTAACCTGTTGTTTTAACTTGAGTTATGGTTATGTCAGGTTGATCATTTAAACAAACAAACAAATAAATGAATGGATCTTATCTTGTAACCTTAGCTGTTAGCTGTCCTGAGGGATGTCAGACATCTTCGGATGTTGGACCAGACCAGTATCCCTTGTGCTGCCTTAGAGCTATATGAGAAGAGAGACATGTTTCTCACGGTTTGTGATGATTCTTCTGACTTTGAAGAAAGTGATTCATTGTGGTCATCTGTAGATACTGTCTTTCCTGTGACTTTCTTGTAATCAGTCAGTACTCAATGAGACTTTTCCCTTTATTCCATTTCCTCTATAGTGCGTGAGTAGTTTGCAGTTATTAGTCCAGCTGTACAACAAGGTACGGCACATGGCTGTTGATGCTGAGGTTTCCCTTATGAAAGCTGAGCTAGAGGTCATAGACAAGCAACTGTATCAGGCTGAGACTGATCTGACATGGCAAGACCAAGGCTGCTTGAACTATATCTGCCAGGTGAAAGACATGGTGTATAAAATGGAGCGCAAGCTTCAAAAATCCAAAGACAATGTTGAGATGATTAAGGAGCTGATGAAGGGATGGAGCAAGCAACCAATTTTCTGCAGGAAGGACAGCAAGAAAGACACACTGCTGATGCTGGAGGACAGAGCAGCAAGAGTGGCAAAGAAATACAGCAGCATCAGGAAAGATGGCGAGACCATACACAGTCTGTTACAGGTAGGAGTGTATTCACAGGTGTGGCAACGTTATAGTTTATGCTACATTGTTCCTATATTATAAAATGTATTCATGTTTCCTCTAACTTGCCATTTATACATAGAATGTTTGTTTTATTCGTTACAGGAGAACAAAAACCTCTATACAGCAGATGATGATTCAGAGGCATGGAAGGAGTATGTGGAATATGTGGATGAAATGGTAGTGGAAGGCTTTTTCAATGCCATCAATTACTCTTTAGAGTTCTTTGTTAACAACATGGAAGGCTCAGTGAGACAGGCTCCGTTGTTAGAGGCTCAGATGGTGCTTAGCGCGTCTGAGATCGTTTTCAGACCCTCTCTGGACATTGGTGCAGGAGATGGCCTTTATGAGTTAGTCGAGGGACTGTTGCAGGACGTGTTCCAAATGTCCACTCAAATCAAAAGGGTGGCACCTCATCTGGATATGAAAGACTATCAGGTCAATATTATTTATCTTTTTTTTTTTTCACAAAAAAATGTTTTGGTTGCACATGTTCATGCATTATACAGCAGTGATTTAATGTCATACTAATGTGAATCCTTAAATGAATGAATGTCTAATGTTCATTGGTAGGTTGATATGGATGATATGCTGGATCTCTTAGACCTAAGACAGGAAGTGATGGAGCGAGTGAAAGATGTGATCGTGAGAGTCTCCCAGTATCAGAGCTCATTTGAAAACTACACACACCTGTGGCTGGATGATCGGAGTGAGTTTCTCAAGCAGTTTCTCCTATATGGTCAGGCTCTGACAACTGAATACGTGGAAGCATATGGGGAGGCTATAGATTTACCAGAGAATCCACCCACAACTGACAAGTTCAAAGAACAGGTAAACCTTCATATTTTTCATACTTTTCTTAACAGATTAAAATGTTTAAAACATGTATTATATATATAATTTTCTTATACAGATTGACCATTATGAAGAACTGTATGTACAAGTGAGCAAGCTTGAGGACTGGCGAGTATTTGACGGCTGGTTCAGGGTGGATATCCGCTCATTTAAGATGAGTCTTTTAAACACAATTAAAAAATGGAGCTGGATGTTCAAGGAGCACCTCATATCATACGTCACAGAAAAGTGAGAAGAAACCTAACTGTGTTTCCATTGAAAGTGAATACATAGTACACTTCAATAGATGTAAATTAAAAGAATATAAGTACTTTAAGTACTTTAAAGTGTTCTCAAGACTGTCATCTGACGGATTTGCTGTTATTTTATTTCTGAAACTACAGTATACCCAGACATTATGTTGTAGACTTCTACATAGAACCTTTAAGGGTCCCCTCTGAGAGACAAACCAGAGAACCCTTTAAACTTGAAGTGATATTATGAGTGATATTAATCTCCCACTCTTTTCTGACATGCTTGTCTTTATTTGCTGGTTGGTAATTTCTCTGCAGTATTACAGACCTTGAGGAGTTTATCCTCAGGGTTGACTCAGGGCTAAGAGAGCCAATGAAGAGTGGAGATTACCAGGCCCTGGTACAGGTGATGGGCTGCCTGCTGGCTGTCAGATCCAGACAGCCCAGTACAGACCAGATGTTCGATCCACTCACAGCTGTGGTCAGCCTGCTGCAGCAGTATGGAGAAACACTCCCTGACCATATCTACACTCAGCTAGAGGTGGCAATCTTCATATGCCTATGGTATTTCTAATATAATATTAGGATGGTTTTAGGTTTATTACCAGAACCAGATTAGATCACTTATGTGAACCAATATGAGTGCAGAGGTATCCTGGAGCCTTGGTTCACGCTGCAGTGATTAGATTTTTTCAGATTTGTGTAGTAGATCTTGAAGTATTTGTCATAGACAGATTTTCTTTTCTTTGTTAAGGAGTTACCTGAGAGATGGAATAGCATTAAGAAGCTGGCTTGGTCAGTGAAACACGAGGTTGCTCCTCTTCAGAATGCAGAGGTGGCAGTCATACGCAGGAAGTATGGGGCCTTTGAGGTATGTGATGATTTTTAAAAAAAATCAAAAATATGATTAAAGTGAAATAAACAGAATGTCTATTCAAAAAATTCCTTTTATGATTTTAATTATCTTCTGTGCAAATGATACATCATTAACAGACTTTTTCACTCTCTCTTACTTCTTGCTGATTTATGTCACTCCTGGCAGATAAAGCTGCATCAGTTTGAAGTGAAGTTTAGAATGGAAGCTCCTCTTTACTGCAACACAGAGAGCCCTTACACTCAACTAGATAATGTACTGCATTTCCTGTTTTTAGTTTACTTAAAAAATTATTGTAATCATCTTTATTACACCAACACTTCTGAATATTCCTTTGCACATTGACTTTGCCCTGCCTTTGTGTCATGGTTCCTTAGTGGCACAGCGAGATGGTAAGACTAGAGCAGGAGGCGGCGATGCTGCAAGAGTCCTGCAAGCTGTTTGAAGTGAGCAGCCCAGATTTCAGGCAGCTCAGGCTCTGTCAGAGACAGATCTTTGTCTTAAAGCAGCTCTGGGACCTGCTGCTGTGTGCTCAGGTTATTCAATCACATTCATTTCAGCTGTGCTATTAATAATATTCCATAGCTGTGACTTCATTCTTTAGAATTGTATACAAAACTGCGTACAGCTTCTGCAGATATATTGTGCTTGTTGTATTTGTATTCTGTGGTGTAATATGTCTACTGTGAGCATCCTTTCAATTTTATCTTTCTCCACAGAGTATTATAGATGTCTGGAAGGAGACACATTGGAGAGAAATTAACGTGGATCAGATGGATGCAGAACTGAAGAGGTTTGCAAAAGTGAGAGATTCTTCTTTGGAATTTTCCCATTTGCATTAATAATCAGCAATAATCTGTATTTTATTAGAGAGACTGTGCAGCTAGCTTATCGGAAAATAAGATAAAATACATTTTATTAATCCTCAAAGGGAAATTCAGTTGTTCCATCATAGTATTGTGTATGGTGCAATGTGCAGTATAGTTAAACAGTAAAAAGAAAAAATTAAAACAAAACATAAAATTAACTGAAATAAATTAAAAATAAATGATTATCTTTGGTAAGTGGAAATTAATGACAACTAAGGCGTCAAAACTACAGACCGATTATCCTATGATGAAACATTTCTGTCCTGATAGGATGATCTCTTCCAGTATGTCTACATCCACAGGGCACAAAGGTTTAGCTGAATGTTTTGATGAGTATGAAAATGATGTAAATAATATGCTTTAGTCTTCACAGTCACCAGGTCTCATCCCTACTGAACACGTATGGGAGATTTTTGACTTGTGTTTTAGACATCATTATCAAAACACTAAGTGAGGGAATATCTTTTGGAAGTGTTCATCTCACCAGTACAATTCCAGATAATCTCTGCTGAGTCTTATTAAAGCTGTTCTGGTGGCTCATGGTGGCCCAGTACCTGACTAAAACGCTTGCTTTTTTCCTTTAATTTGTCACCCATGTGTATATATGGGATATTCTATGTTAAAGATGGATTTTGTTTGGACAGTGTCTTAAATCTGTTTTTCTCAGTCTTGGTTCTGGAGTGTGCCAGCTCAGTAAATTCAAACTCAGGAAATCTGAATCTGATGTAGTATATAAGGAGGTAAAAGACCAAACTATGCAGAACAGCAAGTACTCTGTGACTGGTGAAATTCTTTTGGGAAGAATTTATGAATTTGATACCCAATGCATTTCTACACTCCAGGAAATGCAGAGTCTTGATAAAGATGCCCGGGGTTGGGATGTGTATGTTGGACTGGACCATGCATTGAAAGATTTGCTGACTGCGCTACGGGCTGTGACTCAGCTACAGAACTCTGCTATGAGAGAGCGACACTGGGCACAGCTGGCTACGGCCATGAGGGTTAGTGAATTGTAGAAATGGGTGTATTGAAAATAATAATATTGTAATATAAACTGCACAGTTAGTAGCTGCAGTTTACAAAATTGTAACCTGTTAATTGTAGTCACTGATTGCGCTGACTACTAGTAAAATCTAGATTATACCAAGATTACAACAGTTAAAAGTGTGTTTTCTCAGGTTGACTTTACCGTGACGGAGAAAACAACCCTTGCAGACTTACTGACTCTGCAGCTACACATGTATGAAGAGGAGGTTCACAATACAGTGGCCAAAGCAGTGAAAGAGATGGCCATTGAAAAGGTTTCAGTTCACTACATATCTGCCTCAATAAAAGAGTTGTAGTAAAGAGTTGTCATTTTATATCTCCTCTTTCTCCATCAGGCGTTAAGTGAGATCAGTCAGACCTGGTCCCTGATGGAGTTTACTTATGAAGAGCACTTCCGTACCTCGACACCTGTGCTGAAGTGTGATGATGAACTCATTGAGAGGCTGGAAGATCATCAGGTATAAAAGTCTACGAAGGATATTAATGTGTAGTTATTACAAGAGTAACTATAGTTTTACTTAAGGAATATCTTGAATGTCATATATTCATCAGGATGCAGCACAGTATAAACTCTGTGTTTAGACGTTAAGCTGAAATGAAATGAGAGGTAATTTACATTATGGCTTGGCATATTTAACTAGCTTATCAGAAGCACTCTCAAGCGGTTGCCTGGAAATGAGTATTGTGTATAGGGCTTGTGTGCCTTCTCTGCTGCACTGAGACGAGGGTGGACAGATCTCCTATTGTCAGCCGCCTTCATTCAAACGTCTGATTTATGGTGTACAGACCACGCATTAGTGTCTTTATTCACAAGCTGCATGCGTAGGGGCCAGATCCAGCCAAGCACAATGCTGTTCACAATGAGTCAGCCGTATCTCAAAGTGCCTTACTCCCACATGGCCTAAAAAATTACAACAGGCCAAAGTTAACACTCAGCTCCAGGTTGTAGAAAATTGTAGAAAAAAAAAAGGCTTGCATCTTGGGTTGGTACTTTAGGCATAGCAAGCTTTTGTTTGGCTGTGGATGTGTGCAATGAATGTCAGATTGATTATTTTTAATCAGGATATTCAAAATTTAAAGGAAATGTACTGATGATCCTAGGCCACTCATCAAAATAATATATTATTCAGTCTCAGTAATGTCTGTACAGCACTGTGCATCATCCTGCTTAGTGTTTGTGTAATCTTTTCCCTCTCAGGTACAGTTGCAGGCCATGCTGCAGACTAAGCAGGTGGAGTTCTTCCACAGACAGGTGCTGGATCTGCAAGGCCAGCTAACACAGGCTGACACAGTGTTATTCGTCTGGTTGGAGGTGCAGAGGACATGGGCTTACCTGGAGAGCATCTTTATGGGCTCAGACGACATTCATCACCAGCTGCCTGAGGAGACACAGCGATTCCACACTATTGACACTGACTTTAAGGTGAATTCATGGGTTCTGCATTTTGCACAGATGCATTCTAAAGATGAACGAGTTGCAGAGAGCAATTCTAACTTCCAAAAGTGCGCACTGAGATGTCATGTAAGCAGGGGTGGAAAAGTACAGAGAAATTACGGTTAAGTGAAAGAGTAGATAATGTGTCAAATTTTTAGTTAAAAGTGGATGTGTCCAGCCAAAAATGTACTCAAGTGAAAGTAAATAAAGTTGCTACTTTTAAATATATTCAAGTATTAAAAAGTAAACATTTTTAACTGATGAAATTAAGTAATGTCATGTTTTTATGTATAAACTAACTTTTTGTTATCTAAACCTATTAGAAGCAACTACACGGTTTTGCCTAAAAACATCATCCAGTCTTTAAGTTTGTTATATGCATGACTAATGCTACATAGTTTGCTAATGAATTAATCAGTAATTTAAAAAAAAATCATTTAAAAAACCAATATTTACCATTAGCTAGAATACAAACTTGTTGCCTAGCCTAAATTAGCTAATGGATTCCATGCTAGTTCAGCCTGGCATTAGCAAAGAAAAAAACATGCTAACTTTGTTAAATATAGCCAGTTGACATTGGCAGATTAGCAAAACTTATCTTAAAATATTTTTTCAAATTAGCTGGAATTCATGTCTTCTAGGGAGACAAAGGAGTCACCTAATTTTATATGAGTCTTTGCTTTTATATGAGTCTATGCTTCAAAGACTCATATAAAATTGCTTACTACTTAAAAACTGGGTCCCTGGGGGACTTGTGGTTAGGCCCCTGCGCTCTCACCACTGTGGCCTGGGTTTGATTCCTGGCCAGGGAACCGTGTGCAACAGTATGCTCTCAGTGCTCGTCCCAAGCCCAGATAAAATTGGAGAGGGTTGCGTCAGGAAGGACATCCGACAAAAACTGTGGCGACCCCTAATGGGAGCAGCTGAAAGAGGAACAACAGCAACTTATTACTTAAAATCTACTTACTTTGCACTACATCATACTGAAACATTTTACTGAGATAAGGCCAGGGCTGCTCATCCTCAATTTCAACATTGCAGTCTGGCAGCTTATACATCTTTAAACACACTACGTTTTGTAGCATCAGAAGGTTATCGCAGATGAGGAAATGGCACAAATCTTGATTTCCTTGATTGCATGGTTTAAACTGAAATGGCTGGATGAGAGAAGACGAGACCTTTGAGATTTGTGAGGAGTACTTTGAACGTCTAAATAAAAATGTAGGGACTAAAAAGTAAGTTTTTTCTTGAAAATGTAATGAAATGTTCAATTTCAATAACAAAATATAGTTACTAAATTAATTTCCACCCCTGCATGTAAGGATCTAAAACATGTTCATTTTTTGTTTTAGTATAAATTGTCTTTTAAAATGTGTAATGAAACTGTCAGTCTTTAGCAAGTGACTGCAAAGTTTTTACCCCATTTAATGTGTGCTTAGGACCTAATGTTTAAAAGTGCTGAAACAAAGAATGTGATTGCTGCCACCAACAAGCCCCATCTTTTGGAGATACTTGAGGATTTGCAAATAAGGTTTGCCTAATGTAAATTGTATAGATATCTTTCAAAATTTCAAAACACAGTATGGTGATAAGACATCAGGTGATGAGTCACTTTTTCCCCAGACTTGCTGTGTGTGAGAAGGCACTAGCCAAATACCTTGAGAAAAAGAGAATAGCTTTTCCACGCTTCTACTTCATCTCTTCTGCAGACTTACTGGATATTCTCTCCAAAGGCAACCAGCCCAAAGAGGTACTGTTCTTGTACAAGAACAAACATAGCACACAGTTATTATAATAATGCATCCAGGACATCACTCCTAATCTTTCCTCTATTATTGAAATATGGGTTTCATGGACACATGTTATGGAGACAGCTTTTATGTTGAGTAGAACGGTCCTGTATTACATTTTGCCAATGTCTACCTGTAGCTTTGATTCAACTGTGTTAATTATAATTCAATAAAAAAAACAGTGTAAAGAGTTCCCCCTTTCTTCATCTGACCTTTATCTGTTTTGATTAAACTTTTTTGTTCATCACACTAATAATTAGAAGGGCATTATTTCTCACCAGAATATGATTACGATCAAAGAAAGACATTTTACACGGTTTGACTCTGACCCTGGTCAGCACTCTTTCTGAGCAGATCCTCCCACATACCTGCTAGCGTTTAGTTTCAGGCATTCAACCATATCGGGGTCAGAGTGCCTTGTCTTGCTCTCATTGTGCATTGATTATAATTAGATGTACCAGTATATCTGTATTTCCATCATTATGCATGCATCATTATATCCTTTCTTTGTCTTCTTTCGCTCTTGCACTACATGTATTACTGTAAGCAGTTTCTCTTGATCTGTTAAAAATGAGTCACTGCGCTGTATTATTTTGCTCAGGTCACCCATCATCTGGCTAAGCTGTTTGACAGTATTGCTGACCTGCAGTTCTGTCAGGATGAGTACAGGATGAAGGACTTGGTGGCTGTAGGAATGTTCAGCAGAGAGAGAGAATATGTACCTTTCCATTCACAGTGTGACTGTGTGGGTCCGGTAAGTCCTGCATCACCATGATGTGAAGTGGCCATGATTCAAAGTGTGCGTTAAAGATGTTTTTACTCTTTGTAGAGACAAGGGTTAATTGTGCTGGGTTAATTTTTGTTGGTATATTTTTTTTTCTGGAGGATTCTCATTCATTTTCATTATTATCCCCTAAGATTTCAGATATTTTATCTCTTTTTCTATCAATGGTAGTTATAATCAAAATGCTAAGGTGATTTCAGGTACTACTGTAATGTTCTTTGGCAGATACAGGTACTACTGTAATGTTCTTTGGCAGGTCGAGCTGTGGCTGACCAACCTTGAAGAGGCAATGAGAGAAGCAGTGAGGATGCACATAGCCGAGGCCGTAGCTCAGTACGAGGAGCGGCTGTGGGAGCAGTGGGTTCTGGAGCACCCGGCTCAGGTCACCCTCACTGCCTCTCAGATCTGGTGGTCTACTGATGTAGGACTTGCTTTTCAACGGCTGGTGGAGGGCTTTGACACAGCTCTGCGAGATTACAGCAAGAAACAGGTGATCTGATCTGGTGTAGGTTTTTGTTAATGAAATGTGTGAAATTGCTTATGCCTTGAGCAAAATGGTAGCTAATATGTTCAATTTCAATTTAATATTCAGTTTTATTTATGTAGCACTTTAACTATAGACACTGTCACAATGCAGCTTTTCAGAAATCCAGATGTAGATTTACATGTAGATATACATTAAATACTGTATCTTACATTACAGTTTACAGCGGTACAAGTAAAATCCAAAGTGTGTTGAGAGGATATTCAGTATGAGTATACTGTAAATAAGAGTCCTGGGATAGGCACAGGACAGTCTTTATGATTACAGCAGCAGTTCTTAGGTACAGTATTCAGGTGAGATTATCCACTGAATCAAGGGTGAATCTTGGGCCAGAGCTGTTTTTGGAAAGTGCAACAGTTTAGGGAATCAGCAAGTGCAGCAGGTGAGTCACAAGTGTATAAAGCTCGGAGCAAAAGAATATAGCCTTCAGTATCTACAGTATACAGTTAATTTACTGATTTTGTCCAACATTTTCTTAATTTGGATTCTTGATTTTATTATTAATGTTAATGAATTAGTTAAAGGATGCATAGTAATGTATGTATATCTGTACATATACCTACACCTCCATTTACATTTGGTAGACAATTGGCCAAACCAGTTGATTCAATACCAAACAGAAATTTAGTTCTAAATGGTACTCTTACCAAGTCATAATCATAATCTCTGACTCTTTTATTTTCCCCTCTCCCTAATATCTTTTGCAACAGTGCCACTTCCACGTTAGAGATAGAGTTGTTGTAAGGAGGGGGAGTTGATGGAAATTCTGCAAGCTGCAAAATGCTTTCTCATCCTCATTGTGATGAAGTGTGTAGTGCTGCTCCATGTAGACTGTAGTAAAGCAGTGAGGCAAGGAGCTTGCTGAGGCAGTGTCAGGAGCTGTCTGTCTGTAGCAGTACGTAAGGTTAGCATGTCCTTGCACAGCACAGCTTGCATAAACTAACTCTTTTGCTTCAAGCCCTTGATTGAAATCACTGTCAGACATCACAGTGATAAATGCAGCCCAAGCTGAACTGCTTTTACATCTAATATACAGGGGCTGGGGGTTGGAGATTACATCTCATTTGCCTGTAACAGAGATCCACAGTGTAGCCCCATAACCACACACACACACACACACACACACACACTTCCACACATTTATGTGCCTAAACATCTCTCTACACACACTCAGATAAATCCCTCCAAGAACATGCACAAACACATATACACAGTAACCCCCATGTTGATAAATGAGCTCCCTGCTCATTTGGCCTTCTGACTGGAATATATGACCTTGCTCCATAAATGTGGAGGGATTCCTCTGATGAGTGTGTGACCCTGAGTGCCTGTCGCTGCTGTTATTACTATCCACTTCTCTCTGGCATGTAAATTGATATAATTACTGTAAGCACAGGCCACAAAGCTCACTGTATGCTCACACAGCCCATTACTGTGCCCTCATAATCTTTGAAATATCTGCCCCACTTCTTCAGATTGCTCAACTAAACTCCTTGATAAACATGTTGTTGGGAGAGCTGAGTCCAGGGGACAGACAGAAGATCATGACTCTCTGTACCGTCGAAGTCCATGCCAGAGACGTAGTATTCAAACTCATTACACAAAAGGTTTGGTCATGTTTACAGTGGATCACTAGTAATGTTTAAGCAATGTGTATTTGTCAAGTAATATATTTAGATTTGTGTTGGTTTATGGTATATGATATAGAGTCAGCTGCAGAAGTATTGGCTCCCATGATAAAGATGGGGGAAAATTATAAATTCTAAAGTTATAAAAAAATTATTTGTGGTTAATTAATCTCACACCAAAAATATGACAGAATCCTAACCTTTAATTGACTGTATTCTAAGAAAATATTTAACACTTTTATTCAAAACATTTCAATCACTATTATTGCCACGGGCCAAACAAAATGATACAGAATAGCAATTAAATTAGGAAACCTAATTATTTGTGGAACCTATTACCTGGTCACGCTTACATCCTAATAGCACTCTAGATGAGTGCTTTATTAAAGACAGGTACAGTTGGAGGGTAAAGATGTTAAGCCTATAGATTAAATAGTCATAGACAGTGCTAGTATTAACTGTAAAACATAAATATGTGGTATACTACAAGTGCCTAAATAGAGTGATAAAGATTTGCCCTTTTCTAATTACATAAAGAATTACATAAGTTCTGACATTTTTTCATTAAACATTTTGCAATTAACTTATACATATTCCTTGGTTAGATTTTAAAACATAGAATATTTACAATGTGGTCATTTAAACAAAAATACTAACAAATAGGGTGGTCAAAAACGTTTGAATGGCAGTTTATAATAGTACCTAAAATATGATGACAATATACAAACAGAATTAATAATCAAAGTAGGAATTAGAAAAGGAATAATGATCACTCAAATTCACTACATGGCCAAAAGTGTGGACCTACCTCAAACTGGACTGGGATGTTTAAAAAGCACATATGGGTATGATGGTCCTGTGTCCACAAACTTTTGGCCATATACTGTAGTTTTACAAGGAGAATTTGGATGAGAATTTTTACAAGCTGTATGAGCAGATTTTGGCTGTGACTTAAGCATTGTCCTCCATTTTGTCCAGGTGAACAGTGCCAATTCTTTTGCCTGGCTTTCTCAGCTGCGTCACTATTGGGATGAAGAACAGAAGCACTGCTTTGCCAACATCTGTGATGCTCAGTTCCTATACTCCTATGAGTACCTGGGCAATACACCACGCCTGGTCATTACCCCTCTCACAGACAGGTACTGCTGCTTCTGGACATCCCTTAGCCCGTAGCCCTTAGCTACATGACTAATAATGTTTAATGTGAATGTCCAAAATTAGTCACATTGTGCTATTCATTGAGTGGTGATGCTATGTTCGTACACAGGTGCTATGTGACCTTAACCCAGTCTCTGCACCTGATGATGAGTGGAGCTCCAGCTGGCCCTGCTGGCACAGGCAAGACTGAAACCACTAAAGACCTGGGCAAGGCCCTTGGTGTGATGGTGTACGTCTTTAACTGCTCTGAACAGATGGACTACAAGGTAATGGCACTGTTAGTTGTTACACAAATAACTGCTCTTTTGGAATTATTCAGTATCGTGTCTGTTGTCAGTCTGTTCTGATCTGACATGTGTTTCAGTCCATAGGAAATATCTTTAAAGGACTGTCTCAGACTGGAACGTGGGGCTGCTTTGATGAATTTAACCGCATTGCTGTGGAGGTGCTATCAGTAGTGGCAGTGCAAGTGAAGACTATACAAGATGCCATTCGTCACAAAAGGAAGAGGTAGCAGGCTGCAGGCAATTGATCATGTTTCAGTCATTCTCATATTTCAGATACAGTGGTAAAATTATAGGTATTGTTTTGAAGGTTGTTCTTCTTGGATGAGGAGATGAGCTTGAAGCCCTCAGTTGGGATTTTTATTACCATGAACCCAGACTATGCTGGACGAACTGAGTTACCTGAGAATCTCAAAGCACTCTTTAGGTACAACAGTATCCTCAGATATAAACACAAAGATTTTAATTTGTTTTTAATATTGTATTTAATAGGTTTTTAAACAATGGAAATGAAATATATCCAATTTTGGCTGATTATTTAGCAGAATAGATTTATGATTTGAAAATGATTTATAAATATTTTTTCTATGAATATTACAAATATAAAAAAATGAAAATATTTTAGTGTCATCATTTCTATTCACAAATGCCTTGTTTCCTGAGAACTGATTTTTGTGAATGCCAAATGGGTTTGCAGGCCATGTGCCATGGTGGTTCCGGATTTGGAACTGATCTGTGAGATTATGCTGATGGCTGAGGGCTTTCTGAATGCAAGGCTCCTGGGCAGAAAGTTCATCACCCTGTACAACCTATGCAAGGAGCTGCTATCCAAGCAGGTACACTGAAATGCATATTGTCTTATTAATGAATGCCAATTAAGTATGTAAATGATAAATAGTGTAAATGTTGAGATTAGTAACACTGTTGTGGCATCACAATGAAAGTAACCATGATTTATTGCAATTACACAGAACCATTATGACTGGGGCTTGCGTGCCATCAAGTCTGTCCTGGTGGTTGCTGGTGCTCTTAAAAGGGAGGATAAGGCCAGACCGGAGGATCAGGTAATGTGCCTCTCTAAAATCGTAGTACTTTTGATAATTAAAATAGGAAAATAATTCAATAATTTCTGATTTGATTGTAATTGGTAAGCTTGTACATTGACACATGGTCCCTTACATGAACAGGTATTAATGCGTGCTCTGCGTGATTTCAACATGCCTAAAATCATCACTGAGGATGTCCCAGTGTTCCTGGGTTTAGTTAGTGACCTGTTTCCTGGTGTTGAGGTGCAGAGGCGAACTGATTCTGATTTTGAGCAGCTGGTTCGGCAGAGTGCCCTGGAGCTCAAACTCCAACCAGAGGATCCCTTTATCCTCAAGGTTAAACTTACAAACGTTTTATATCAATTCTGGGAAATATTTCAAATGAGTCATCCAGTTGTAAGGATGTGACCAGTTTAATACCAATGAGATATTGTAACTGACATTCTACTTAGCATTTGTATGTGTCTTTCATGGACAAACTTTATTGAAATGTCCTGGATACTCATTGTAGGTAGTTCAGCTTGAAGAACTTTTGAGTGTCCGTCATTCTGTATTTGTGGTGGGAAATGCTGGCACAGGGAAAAGCCAGGTAAATGTGTTGCTCATTAAAGCTTTTTCTGCTTACATTGTACATTTTTATCTTGAAGATTAGGCAAAACCGTTTTTCCTCCTGCTCTAAAGATTATTTATCAAAGCTGTTTAATAAAAAACCCTATCCCTGTTCTCTGACAGATCCTAAGAACTCTCTATAAAACTTACATCAACATGCAAAAGAAACCTGTGTGGAACGATCTGAACCCCAAGGCAATAAGTAGAGATGAACTTTTTGGTTTCATCCATCCCGGAACTCGGGAATGGAAAGATGGTAAATAGAAAAAAATTTGAGTTATAAGTTTTCCTTTATATTACAGTTTGTATTTTATGATGTAGAGGCTGAGGATTCATGCTGCAAAAGCTATGATTGATGGTGAACTGTTTCATGTGGCAGGCTTATTGTCATGCTTAATGCGTGAACAGGCCAATAACTCTCATCCTGGTCCTAAGTGGATTATTCTGGATGGAGATGTAGACCCCATGTGGATTGAGTCTCTCAACACTGTCATGGATGACAATAAGGTCTCCCTTTATTTGCTTATTGGCTTTCTAATAGATTTGCCTGTTCTTTGTGCATAACTATAACTACTAATTACAGAAATTTCGGTAAATTTCGGAAATTTTAGTAAGGCTATATTTCATGATGCTTAACCTAGAATTTATAACATTTTGAAAGTTCTGCTTTCTCTTCTGTCCAGGTGCTGACTTTGGCCAGTAATGAGAGGATACCACTGACCTCCTCGATGAGACTGGTGTTTGAGATCAGCCACCTGAGGAATGCAACACCTGCCACTGTGTCTCGAGCTGGCATCCTTTATGTCAACCCACAAGATCTCAGCTGGAACCTGTGTGTCATTTAAATGCTTGATTTCTTCATTATTATAATAATTAGTATATTGAAATTTATATGATTATTATAGCATGATTATGACCATGATTCCTATACTTTTTGCAGGTATGTAACCAGTTGGATTGACAGAAGGAAACACCAAACTGAGAAAGCCCACCTCACCATCCTATTTGACAAATATGTCTCCCGCTGCATAGAGCAAATGAGAAGCTCATTTAAGACCATCATCCCAATCCCAGAAAACAGCATGGTACAGGTAGAAAACACATAACCATTTACTCTCACTGTCCACTTAATTAGGAACACCTGTACACCTGATCATTTGTGCAATTATCTAGTCAGCCAATCAGTTGGCAGCAGTGCAAAACATAAAATCATGGTGATGATGTGGGCACAGGCATCAGTATTAATATCAGTCATTAAATGAAGTTCATATATTTTATGATTTTCTGTCTCTTTTTCCCTTGAGACTCTCTGCTTGTTGCTGGACTGTTTGCTCACTTCTGAGAATGTTCCAGCTGACTCTCCCCGTGAAGTATACGAGACCTACTTTGTGTTTGCCTGCATTTGGGCTTTTGGTGGCGCTACATATCAAGATCAGGTATGGCTGTTACCATTTCTATGAAATTATATGTTGTAACTGTTATATGTGTTGTAATTAATGTGTTGATTCAGGCTAACAAAAGCTTCAATGTTTTTGGCATTGTTGTGTCTATCATGTATGGCATATCAAATATGTAAGGAAGTTCCAAACCATGTATGAAAAATGGACATATTTCTTTGCAGCTGCGTGACGACAGAGCTGAGTTCAGTCAGTGGTGGACTAAAGAGATGAGAAGCATTAAGTTACCGGCACATGGCTCTGTATTTGATTACTACCTGGACCCCCAGACCAGACGCTTCTTACCGTGGACTGATAAAATACCATCTTTTCACATGGAACCAGACAAACCACTGCAGGTCATTGGAGTTATATCATATGGTACAAAAAGTATTTGAAGGCCAAGAAAAGTTTTTTTTCTTTCTGAAAGTCTTTTTTTTTATTCCTGAATAGCATGCTTTGAATAGTTTTCTTTGTCTACCAGCTTGACTCTTTGCTGAGAAAATTCACACCCACACAGCAAGCAGTTTTAATTTCACACAATAACAGGCTAATTTAGAGTACTTAGCACATTAGAGAGGGTCAGTGAGCAAAGTGAAAGACAACAGCAGTCCTAGCCATGAGGTTAGTCTGCTGTCAAATACAACAACTCAGTACTGGGTCTAATTACCAAACCATGTCACAGAGAGAACATTCTCTCTCTCTCTCTCTCTCTCTCTCTCTCTCTCTCTCTCCCTCTGTCTCTCTCATTCTCACCAGCTCTCTGTATCTAATCTTTTTTATTCTGAGTTGATCATGGTAGAATAATTCATTAGACAATCTACAGATTATTGTTGCATGTTTTAAATGGCCATGTTTTTATAATAAGTGAAATGGTGATAGCTATATAACAAAATTCTGTAGTAAAATGTTTCAAAGTGTCTTCAGTTATTTTAACTAATTAACAATTAGGCAAGCTCCCATACAATAATATATATTTACTGTGTTAGTTAATCTGTGCCATGATTTGTATATTGAGTTCAGGCAGTGCTGGTCCCTACAGCAGAGACGGTGCGGTTACAGTACTTCATGCGCTTGTTACTGGAAAGCGCTCAGCCTCTGATGCTGGTTGGGGGAGTGGGCACAGGAAAAACAGCTATGGTCAAAGACTTGTTGGCCACACTACCGGAAACTTTTGTATCTGCTAGCGTGCCTCTCCATCACTACAGCACATCCTCTTCACTACAGAGTGAGTCCTGTCTTTTCTCTTCAGGGCATTTTAGGCCCTCTTTAAACAGGTAGCACAATGCCTCCTGTTGGCCTGTAACAGGAATTTCCATTTGTTTGTTTAAAACACCATCTGCCTTTTGACAAAATGTTTTTCCTATCAGTTAAGATATTTGAATGGGCAAGAGAGAGCTTCTTGCACCTAGAGCACCTAGGTCTGGACATAAAATTCTAGTTAATGCTTTAAAGCACACTGACTTCAGTAAAAGTACTGCTACTATGGTATTAATTCAATTGAGTAAAGGTTAAAGTAGTGATCATGAAAATTACTCAAGTAAGAGTAATTACGTCTTCTGGTGTAAAACTACTTGAGTGATTACTTTACAAATTACTTGTAATGTCCGAGGAATATATTTTTTTAACTAACCACGTGAGCTAATCCTGAAGCTAACACCAACTCTACTATCAACAGTATAAAAATATAAGGTAACGTTAGTTGGCTAGCTAAATTAGCCGAATGCTGTTGAGTTTTCAGTGGCTAGCTAGGTTCCTGAGCTAGGTATCTAGATCATGTTAATTCATGCATGTTTCTACCTACATTGTTATCTAGAAAGATGCCCCTTACACATTATCCTGAGCATTACCTAAAAGCTGTAGCAGCACTATACTGTATATCTATATATTTAACACAACAGGCAACTGCAATAAATTGGGGCAGGGATGCTCATCTATCTCCACTGTATCAGACATCATTGCTGCTGACTAAGCATTTGGCACCTGAAGACTTTTGGCAGGAAATGGCTTTATTTTGATTGAGTCTCGAATTAAATTAATTAAAATTTGTACATATTGTCTTTTAATTGGCACACAGTCTTCAGGGTTAATAAAAGTCAAAGTAAAAGTCACAAAACTTTTATTTAATTGTACTTAAAAAAAGTACCATTACAGCAAATAACGTAACTAAGTACTATAATGAGAGTGCATGTAGTTCATTATTTTCGACCCCTGCTAATTCGTAGATTTCAGTGATTACCATGTGTTGAAAAATAATTGTATTATTTCCTCCATTTTCAGAGATGTTGGAGAGGCCTTTGGAGAAGAAAGCAGGCAGGAAGTATGCTCCTCCAGGGAATAAGAGACTCATCTACTTTGTTGATGATATGAATATGACAGCCACAGACAGTTATGGCACAGTTCAGCCTCACACGCTCATACGCCAGCATTTGGACTATAAACACTGGTTAGGAAAAATATGTGTAGTTGTATATGACATTTTGTTAATGTAAAGTACAGATTCATATTCAGGCTATGTTGTTACTTATCTAGGTATGACAGTCAGAAGCTGTCTCTGAAAGAGATACACAAGACCCAGTATATAGCCTGTTTGAATCCACAAGCAGGCAGTTACACAATCAATCCCAGACTACAGGTACAGTATCCCGAACTTGTGCATTCCTTTTCTTTCTTTTTTTTTTAAATCTCTTTAAAAGTCCCTACTATTATTTTAAACAATAGGACATTTAATTAATAAGTAATAAGTAAATGTTACAAGCAAAATCAAAGTAAATAATAAAACATACTTTGAACATATTTGTAATATGTGAAATTTCTTGATAGACAATATCTGATTTAAATCTCTTGCAGAGGCATTTCTCAGTTTTAGCAGTGAACAACCCCACCCGTGAAGCTTTGAGCTCTATCTACAGCTCCATTCTCAGCCTACACATTCAAAGCCTGCCATTCAACATGGCTGTGGCCAGGAGTGTCCCCTCTGTGGTACAAGCAGCCATTGCTCTACATGACAGAGTGATCCACCATTTCCTCCCCTCTGCTAACAAGTTCCACCACCTCTTCAGCCAGTGGGACCTCTCCCAACTCTTCCAGGTGAGAAGAGTACATGCATAAACCATTTGTTTATACACTCACAGAGCACTTTATTAGGAACACCTACTCATTCATATAATTATCTAATCAGCCAACTGTGTGGCAGCAGTGCAATGCATAAAATAATGCAGATACAGGCCAGCAGCTTCGGTAATGTTCACATCAACCATCAGAATGGAGAAAAAATGTGATCTCAGTGATTTTGACCGTGGCATGATTATTGGTGCCAGACGGGCTGGTTTGAGTATTTCTATAACTGCTGCTCTCCTGGGATTTTCTTGCCCAACAGTCTATAGAGTTTACTCAGAATGGTGCAATAAAGAAACAACATCCAGTGAGCAGCAATTCTGTGGACAGAAACGCCTTGTTGATGAGAGAGGACAACGGAGAATGGCTAGACTGGTTCAAGCTGACAGAAAGGCTAGTGTAACTCATATAACCACTCTGTACAATTGTGGTGACAAAGCTGGACCAGAATCTCAAAGGAATATTTCCAACATCTTGTGGAATCCATTGAGTCTATTTTGAGAGCAAAGGGAGACCCTACCTAGTGTTAGTATAGTGTTCCTAATAAAGTGCTCGGTGAGTGTAAGTACCAATGTAGCTATCAAAGCACAGCCTCTTAACAACATACAGAAGGCATCAAGAAATTAAGGTGGCTTCCCTGTTTTGGACAACTCTGTGTTCTTTTCTGCTAGCCTGTATATGTGTGATTCCAGGGCCTATTGCTATCTAGACCTGAGTGTGTAAGGCATGGCTCTGACCTGGTCCAACTGTGGGTGCATGAGTCCAAGAGAGTATATTCTGACCGGATGGCTGACACTGCTGACCTGCAGCTTTTCCACAGGCTCCAGACAGAAGTTGTTCAGCAAGTGTTTGAGGTAAGTAAAATGAGTACATACAGTACATACATGACTTCTTACAGTATATATGTATTTTTTAATCAGCATCTTTTATAAATGAGCATATACTGCAGTAATTCCTGTATTTTATCATTTTGTAAACCTGCTGTTAGAAGCAGCTTGTGCTGCAGGAACCGCTGATATACCTACACAGCAGCAAGGGGGCCATGGAGCCTTGCTATAGTCCTGTAGAGGGATGGGAGCAGTTGAGGAGCACCCTGACAGCTGCCCTGGACACCTACAACCAGCTTCATTCCACCATGAATCTCGTGTTGTTCCAAGAAGCTATGCAACATGTGTAAGTGTTTTGGGAGCAGACTTGCCTGCCGTCTACTGCAGCGAATCATGCTAAATTTATTCTGATGAATATTAGTTTCCTTCGATGTGGATCTATATAAGAGTATAAGGTTTTTTTCCCACTGCATATTCCAAAACATGAACTGGCCCGAACACAAAGCAGCAATACCTCTTGTTCTAGATCTGGTTCATTTTCTCCCAACAGGACAGACGGCTTGAAACACTGTGACTATAGTACAAGTAATTTCATTGTGGTGCATAACAGCACCGTTGTTAGTTTAACATGGAATAAACATTACTATTAATTTTATTCCTGTTTCTGATTGGTTGCAGTGAAATTAATGTAATCAGTGGGTTTTTAAATTTTGTCAGTGATAACACCAAGATGGAATTAAAGCTATTTTAATTTCAACCCATTGTTGCGGGTGCCACAGTGGTGCAGTGCATAGCTGCCTCACAGCTCCAGGGTCTTGGGTTTGATCCTGAGCTTAGGTTGCTGTTTGTGTAGAATTTCTCATGCTCTTCCTGTGCTTGTGTGGGTTTTCTTTGGGTTCTCAGGTTCCCTCCCACTGACCAAAAACATGCAGGCATGTGGATTGGCTAGGCTAAATTGGCCATAGGTGTAAATCTGTGTGTGAGTGGTGCCCTGCGATGGACTGGCATCCCATCCAGAGTGAATTATCCTGCCTTGTGACCAGTTGTTGCAGGGATACGCTCCGAATTCACTGTGATCTTAATAGGATAAAGTGTTTACCAAAATGAATGAACAAATGAATGAAAGAATGAGCCCATCGTTAATGAAACTATGACAAACACCTTAATGCTATTGCTACCTCATATGACAGAAAAACAAAAGTAATATTTGAAAAAATTCATGTTTGTCTGTGTGTATAGTGTCACACGTGTGACATGGTATTAGTAGCCAGTCAACAGTAAACAGTGTTGATAACCCACTTTCAGTACCATTATGTCTGGTAGATTCCAATCTTCAATCTCAAGTATAAAACTAGAACCTTTAGTCGTGGACCAAAGTAAAAAGGATTATTTCTGTGCCAAAAGTTCCAGTACATGAAAAGTTTCACAACATTTCAGTCTAAATATATGTGCATCATACATCAAAATACATATACCATAAAGTCTACTTAAGTATAATTAGTTCAATTTTAGAACAATTAAGTACATGTAGCACAAAGTGAGGCTTTAACACTATCATTTTACAATTTTAGCACCTGTATTAATCAAGTGCAGCTACAATTATACTAAAACCTGTTGTAGGACAATCAAGTTTATTAGAAACTAAGAAATTAAGATATATACTGTATCTCTGTTAAAAATATCATGATGTGCTGTGCTGATATTCCATTTGTCCTCAAGTGCTGAGTACGTTACTTTGTGAATTAACCGTTCAGCTGTCGGATCAGCCGAATCCTGGTGTGTCAGCGTGGCCATGCTTTGCTGGTAGGCGTGGGTGGCAGTGGCAAACAGAGCCTGACTCGTCTGGCTGCCTACCTCTCTGATATGAACACCTTCCAGCCTGTCCTGCACAAGGGATACAGCATCCAGGACCTGAAGGTAGTCACCCCAAAAGATTTCTGTGTATCTACTAACCACAAGAGGCCTAAATGTAATATAATGTGAAATGTTACTACTTATTGTAGTCAATATCTTGTAAGTAAGTAATATTTAAACTAGTAATTAATTGAAAGTATATTAAAAGTTTATCAGATATGTTCAGAAGAGACCAAATCAATGCTGCAATAATATTACGCTCTAGTTGTACTAGCAGAGATGACAATGCCCATCAGTTTGAGGATAAATTTAAAATGGCAGTGATTCATTAACAGAGATCATGTTTTCTTTTAGACAGCATTTCCCCTAATCAATATCCACTCCTGCTCTGTGCATACCATTGATCTCATTTAGTCCTGCCTGTACTCGACAACGAAGGACTGTCAGATACTATTAAAGAGTCTGGGCAAATATTTCAATGCCCTATTGATGAGGCTGCTGCTATCGTTTAATTCATCATGGTGTGTGAATCTCGGGCCATTTGGGCCTGCGGCCATTGATCAGCACACTTAACACCCTGGAGAAAGCATATGCAATGCCATTTATACATTGTCCCAAAATACCTTTTATCCTGTGATGCATTTTCAGATGTTTTTTATTGACCTTTAGGACAATAGTGAACAGAAAGAGGGAGGTGACTGCATGTAAAAAGCTTAGTTTGTTCTAGAACACATATATTTGAATCATGCTAGTACAAGTTTTTCTCATTCTGTAATCCTGTGTAATCCTGTTGTGCTCACTCAGATGGATCTAGCAGGTCTCTGTGTAAACACTGGGGTGAAAAACCTTCCTACAGTGCTCCTGCTCACAGATGCGCAGATCCCTGATGAGCGCTTCCTTATCATCATCAGCACCCTGATTTCCTCAGGTCAGACTTGTTTGGTCTTTCTCACACACACATACGCACACATTGCAATGCATCCTTAGCTCCTAAAATTGAAGCTTCTCTCCTCACTGCCCCCTGGGACGCTTATTCCTCACACACTAATGCACACCCTCATGCCACAGGGGGCCTCATTGTGTGCTTGTCTGATGAATGGGAAACACATGTAAATGTGGCGGTGGAAGTGAAGTAGATTAACGGTGACTGGGACAGGCTGCTATGGCATTGGATCAAGCCCTCGAACACACAGATGGTGCTGCTCATCTGTCACTGATGTCAGACCCAGGGGTCAAAGACTTGCACTCTGCGTGTGAATTAGAATAAAGCACCTGATTATTTAAGGTTTTAAGTGGATTCCACAGTGAAAAGATAACTAATGCTTGTGTTTGCCTAGTGTTAAAATAATGTTTTAAAAACATTTATTTAGTGAAAATGTACAAAATGGATGAATGGATTAATTTATTAAAGCGTACTATAAGAACATTAAGTAGATATATCATATTATAATGAAATATACCTTAGTATTACGATTTTATATACTAAAGATTAAAGATGGTGGCACATAGAGATGCAGCGGATTTCCACTCGCTGAATCTTGTGGTACTTATACAATGACAGTAAAGGTATTTGTCTTCATATTCATAACTACCCTTACTGACCACTTTATTAGGAACTCCATGTGAATACTGGGTTGGACCCACTTTGTTCTCAGAACAGCCTCAATTCTTTGTGGCCTGGATTCTACAAGGTGTTCCTTTAGAACACATTCCTTTGAGATTCTGATCCATGTTGACAAGATTTCATCACATGATTACTGCAGATTCGTCAGCTGCACATTCATGCTGTAAATCTCCCATTCTACCACATCCAAAAAGATGTTCTTTTGGGTTCAGATCAGGTGACTGGGGAGGCCACTAAAGTACACTAAATTCATTGCCTTGTTCATGGACTTAGTATGAGATGACTTGTGCTTTGCGACATGGCACATTATTATGCTGGAAAAAAACATTATAAGATGGGTAAATCGTGGTGATAAAGGGATGCACATGATCAACAGCAATACACAGATCGTCTAAAGATACCAAAAGAGGCACCCAGTGAGTACCAAGAAAACACTACAGCATGACCACTAGGCTGAACTGTTGACCCAAGGCAGGTTGGATCCATGAATTCTGTGAAGTGTGGTGACCCATACTCGGAATTTGTGCTCTGCATTTAACCCATCCAAGTGCACACACACACACACACACAGACCCGGAGCAGTGGGCAGCCTTTTTCGCTGCAGTGCCCGGAGAGCAGTTGGGGGTTCAGTGCCTTGCTCAAGGGTCTCACCTCAGTCGTGGTATTGAGGGTGGGAGAGAGCGCTGGTCATTCACTCCCCCCACCTACAATCCCTGCCGGACCTGAGACTCGAACCCATGACCTTCAGGTTCACCTTCAGGTTACAAGTCCAAGACTCTAACCATTAGGCCAAGGTTCAGCATGCTGTGCCTTCTGAGATGCTTTTCTTTTCAACATGTTTACCATGAGTTATTTGGGCTCTGACTTCTCTCATCAGCAAGTCATTTCCCTTGCTGCAGAAAGGCTGCTCTGTTTTTTTATTATTATTTTGTTTTTGTTTTTGTTTTTTTAAACTTTGTAATTTTTAGAGACTGTTGTGCATGAAAATCTAAGGAGATCAGCAGTTTCTGAAATACTGAAACCAGCCTGTCTGATACCAATAACCATTGTCACAGAGAGTCACTTAGGTCACATTTTTAATGATAAGATTTGGCTATCAGACAAAGTCAGACAACACAGCTATTGTGGTTAATAGCCTATTTTTTCATTTAAAGTTTATGCTTTTGAAGGAGGATGATTTATCTTTGTGCAAGGCTACAGTGCAATTCCTCATACTTTTCAATAGCTATATAAAATGATGGAATCCCTCTTCAATTAAAGCGGAGTATAAAGTAAAATATTGTAAAGTATTTATAATTAAAGTAATGTAAAATAGTTTTTCACTGCTGTGTGCTATTGCAGGTGAGATCCGAGAGCTGTTGTCCGATGAGGAGATGGACACTGTAATGAAGGCAGTGAAGAGGGAAGTTCGTGAATCTGGCTTGTTGGACACCACAGACAATTGCTGGAAGTTCTTCAAAGACCGTGTCCATCAAAATCTCAAGGTCTTACAACTTGAGAGGATTTACTAAAGAGCACTGATCCATGTAGTCCAAAAAGAGATCTGATGACTTTATCTAGTTTAAAATTAAGTGCTTATAGATTATGTGTGTGTGTGTGTGTGTGTGTGTGTGTGTAGGTGGTGCTGTGCATGTCTCCTGTAGGTAACACCCTGCGTGTTCGTATGCGCCGTTTCCCAGCTCTCCTCAGCTGCACTACAGTGGACTGGTTCCACGAGTGGCCCCAGGAGGCACTGCAATCCGTCAGTCTACAGTTTATAAAGGAGCTTCGTGGCATTGAAGTGAGCTATAGTCAAAACTTTTAAAACTTTCAAAAAATTGCAGTGGTTGTGTTGGGCAATACTGTACAATTATTTTTTCCTGGTTAGTGCTGATATTAGACTGGGTCATTTTATTTCAGTTGACATTTCAAGTTCGATTTCAGCTTCTTCAATGTCATCTCTTCACACTATCGAGTTTGTACTAGGTCCCTCATCATTAGTTTCACTCTAAAGTGAAGACAAATGGGTGATCACATGCACCATGAGCATTATGACAGACACAGTTTCTCTTTCATTCTCCCTCCCTCTCAGTCTCTCTGTCTGTAATGTTGTTTTCCTTGCTCCAGTGGAACAATCACTAAGCAGGATCATTTATGCTAATGAAGTAACAATGATTAATACACACAGACTGGCCCTCTAAGGAGCCACAGCTGTTTCAGGCATTGCCAGACTGTGTGTGTATATGTGTGTATCTGTCAGATGACTCAAGACCAGCTGTTAACATGCAAGTTCCCACAATTTTTGCTGGATCTATGTAGGCTATTTTACTGATGACGTGACACTGTATTGTTAAAATGCACTGGAAAAGTGCAAAAATTATCATATTACACAGTGCCAGAAAACCCCATAATATTTAGTGTCTCAACAGAATAGTTGATTAATTTATTAAAATTAATTAGATTAGGAAATTTGTTTTACTAAAGGTACTTCAGTATCATTATAATACCGTATTTTTCCTCTAATGATCCATCTAAATGTGAACCGATTTTAGATCATGCATTGATAAAAACCACCCGCTCAATGAAGGCTACACCAGCAGGCATATTTCAAGAAAGTCTGAGGCCATGAGATGCTAGCCACATTCACCTTATTCCATATGCTGTGTTTCACCAGCTATAAGCCATTATTTTCCCAGCCTAATCGCTCTCTCTCACTCCTAGCACCTAAATTTCAAATTGAGTAAGTCCAGTATCTACAAACTTGGAGATGAATTCAGGATTTATGAAGATGATATTTCAGGGCCCGTCACAGGCAAGGATGTTAAAGAATGCTTAATCTAGCCAGCTCCAACTCATGCACTCTCTCTCCCCTTCTCCCTCTTTACAGCCAGCCATTCAGGAACCCATCAGTCTTTTCATGGCCCACGCTCATGCCAGTGTCAAGCAGGCGAGCAAGCGCTATCGGCAGAAGGAGAGAAGGCACAACTACAGCACACCCAAGAGCTTCCTGGAACTGCTCAGGCTGTTTGGTGCTCTGCTGGAGAGGAGAGACTTGCAGCTGCAGCAGAGGCTTAGCAGACTGAACTCAGGCCTGCATAAACTGAAGACCACTGCCTCACAGGTAATCTTCCCCGAATGAACCAAATGCTGTAGTCCCCTCAAAGCTGGAGGTGTGGATTAGCATGATTCTTTGAAGTCTTTAGAATTCTATACTTATTTTTTTTATATACATTCAGTTTTGCCCTTGTATAGAACGGAAAATCCTGTATGCCAAATGCATGGTGAACTGCGCAGTTCTAAAGATCTAAGGAGAATTACTTACCCCCTTTCCATGCTTTTTGAGATCCTTCCTCTGCAACAGGCATAAAAATAAATAAAGACATTTTAATTATTTACATAAAAAGTACCATCACCCCCTTTTTTCCCTATTCACCTACCTTACTAAAACCTGTGCTCTTAATTTTAGGCAGGATATAAAAAAGGTTTAAATGTTCTGTATTTAGTATTTGTCCAGTATCTACAAGCATCTTCAACTTTGTTAAACATTACAGTAAGAGGATTAGTAATAGTATTTTCTCTAGGAGAGGCTGTCTATTGCAGGGTACTAATAACTTTAAAACCAGTGTTTTGAAGAATTTAGGTATTTAGGCTAGGCTATTTTAGGAAAAATGTTTTAAAATATGGTATATGGTGTTACTATATGTTTAAACTTAAATATTTACTTTTTATAATATATTATAATTTCCTTTAAGGTGTTTTTTATTTAAGTGATCATAATAAGAGTGGATTTAACAGGTAGGTTTTGTAAATTTGGAAAATTGCTTTCACAGAATGTATCTGCAATATTTAAATGTTTATAAAAAAAACCTGACTGTCAATATGTAATCCAATATGTACTGAACCTAATGTTTGCCACAATCTGTGATCAGAGGTACCAGTAGTAACTGAAGTAATTCAGTTATCCTAACTGATCACTCCAAGGGATTATAAAAGCATTACAGCGTTGTGTCTTGACTTGCTCACGTTTTTTTCAGATGGATGAAGGTTACAGTTGATGAGGAGAAAATTCTGCTAGGTATTTGAACAATTGTGGGGCAGCATGGTGGTGCAGAGGGTAACATTGAATCGTTACAGCTTCAGAGTCCTGGGTTTGATGCTGAGATCTGCTTTCTGCCTGTGTGGAGTTTCACATGTTCTCCCTGTGTCTGTGTGGGTTTCTTCTGGGTACTCAATTTTCCACTCACTGTCCAAAAACGGGTGTATTGGCAACTCTAAATAGCCCCTAGGTGTGTGTGTGTGTGTGTGTGTGTGTGTGCATATTCAGAATGTGCTTTCAAATGGTAACATTGTGGTAAGTAAATGCATATGTGTACTAGGTGGGAGATCTTATGGCTAAACTGAACTCTCAGGAAGTGGAGCTGAATATGAAGAACCAGGCAGCTGAGGCTCTAATCACCAAGATCGGACAGCAGACAGAAAGAGTGAGCCAGAAAAGAAAGGATTCAGATCTAGAAGAGCAGAACGTAAGCATGCCTCTTTGCTTATCGTGCCTGAATCCTGTTGCCAGTTTGTCTGGAGATGGAACATATACTATAATTGTGGCTGTTTTGTTCAGGTGGCAGCTATAAAGGCAGAAGTGACACAGAGACAGAGGGACTGTGAAGATGACCTGATTAAAGCTGAACCGGCTTTAGAGGCTGCCACTGCAGCTTTAGATACTCTTAACAAGGTGATTAGTACCTGTAAAAAAAGAAAAGAAAAAACTATTATCTAAACATTTACCCCTTCTGTAAGCACTAGTGACCTATTGTGTCTGAACACTGAGAACATTGTTCTGTAATGTTGCTAAGTAGCCTTTATTCTGTTTTTTCCAATAATGTGCATGACAGCTAAGTTTTTGCCGGCAAGTTTTGGATGATCTACTATTTTCAGCTGTTTTTTTTTTTTTAAATACTTTTACTGTGCAGGTGAACCTGACAGAGTTAAAGACATTTCCCAATCCTCCAGAGGCTGTAACAAATGTGATGGCAGCAGTGATGGTCCTGTTGGCCCCACGTGGACGTGTTCCTAAAGATCGCAGCTGGAAGGCTGCCAGAGCCTTTATGGGCAAGGTGAACCTGTCACAGTAAATCCCCCCATCTCAAAACCCCCAACACACAATTCTGATTCATGTTATTCTAATCCACAGGCAGGCCTTGAACTTGCAGACCTCTAACATTATGAGCAGTGCTTTAAATATGCGACATTTTCCATGTTCTGAATTAGATGCCTGTTTGATGAAATACGAGTGGACTGCTTTGCCTCCCTGGATGTGTACATAGGGTTGAGATATAATAGAATATATGCTTCATGGCTATGAGGAAGGAATTTAAACATAATTTTAACTGTATGTATATTCTGAAATAATAGGAGGACTTTATTAGTCTATAGAAAACGAAATCCATTTTACATTCTGGAGGCATTAATTGCTGATGCTGTCAAGTGACCCATACTTCTTCCTGCAGCTGGATGATTTCCTGCAGGCTTTGGTATACTATGATAAGGAGCACATACCTGAGCAGTGTCTTAGTACAGTGAAGCAGGAGTACCTCAGTAATCCGGATTTTCACCCTGATCATGTTCGCACCAAGTCCTATGCTGCTGCTGGTCTCTGTGCCTGGACCATCAATATTGTGCGCTACTATGAGGTGAGAAAGGACAAACAGTGTATGTGTATGTGTATGCGTTATCTGTCAAACAGTATGGCAGATCGTGGCGGATAGGTCCGTGTACATTGGTTTTTGGTGTCTAAATGATGTATATACACATATATAAAATGATATCAAAATACCTTTTTTATATATAGCTGCCATGTTGTCCTCCTTAACCGTCACCTTCTTGCTTTTTTTTTTTTTAAATAACTTAATGATGCATATTTGCAGTACATTAAACACTAATCTTTAATTTACCCTCTACGAGGCTACTAGCCAGCCAGTGCTTGCTGATACACATCCATTCATTAATTTTAGTGAATCGGAAATGATGAAAAACAAGCAAAAGAGAAACATGAGAGCTTTTTTTGTAATATGTATTATTTTAAAGCCAAAAAACTGTTTTGAACATCTCTTTTGTGTATAATGTTTTTCATGAAATGGAAAAGAATGCATGTACCACACGCTCACTGAGCACTTTATTAGGAACACCTGTACACCTACTCATTCGTGCAATTATCTAATCAGCCAATCGTGTGGCAGCAGTGCAATGCATAAAAACATGCAGATACATCTCAGATAGCATCTCAGAATGCACAACATGTCGATGAAGATGGGCTACAACAGTAGAAGACCTCGTCAGGTTCCACTTCTGTCAGCCAACAACAGAAAGCTGAGGCTGCAGTGGGCACAGGCTCACCAAAACTGGAAAGTTGAAGACTGGAAAAGCAATGTGGTCTGATGAATCTCAGTTTCTGCTGAGGCACACATAGGGTCAGAAATCGGCATCCCTTCATGGCCACAGTTTACCCATCTTCTAATGGCTACTTCCAGCATGATAATGCACCATGTCACAAAGCAAAAGTCATGTCAGACTGGTTTCATGAACATGACAACGAGTTCAGTGTTCTTCAGTGGCCTTCCCAGTCACCGGATCTGAATCCAATAGAACACCATTGGGATGTGGTTGAACGGGAGATTTGTAGCATGAAAGTGCGTCTGAAAAATATGTGGGAATTGGATGATGGACCAGAATCTCAAAAGAACGTCTCCAACATCTTGTGGAAGCCATGTGTTCCTAATAAAGTTCTCAATGAGTGTATATGATGTGAAATAATGAAAGAAATTTAATTATTTCTTTAATAACTTGTTTTTCAGGTTTACTGTCAGATTGTGCCAAAGCGTCAGGCTCTTTCTCAGGCCAACACTGAGCTGGACAATGCTACAGCTAAACTGCTCACCATTAGAAAGAAACTGGATGTAAGTATTGTGCTCCATTCATGTTTAACATTAATTTGAAGCTACAGTTTAAATTTGTTTAAGGGTGAAGAAGCATTTACCAGAAGAATTTACCAAGCATGCTTAAAATTGTAATGTTTATGCTGTGCACTGAGACATGTCCTTTCTTTTCATGTCTGTGTGTGTTTTATATTCAGGATCTAGACAGGCACTTGCAGAGCCTCACAGCCCAGTTTGAGAGAGCAGCAGCTGAGAAACTTCACTGCCAGGAGGAAGTGACCCGGACCAGACAGACCATCGAGCTAGCCAGTCGGCTGGTGGGAGGCTTGCAGGTACTACATGAATAAGTATGCCTAGGGTCAGCATCTGGCTACATGACATGCTTTTGGGGTACTGATATGGATTATAGTTTTGGCTAGAAACAGTGATGCTGAGTTAGGAAGGAAGGGCTGCTCCATGACAAAACAGCTACTGAACTGGCCAAGAGGTCAGTGGACACTGGCCAAATGGAGGTGAGGGAAGAGGGAGACCAAAAGCCTACTGGTCTTTTCTTTACTGTGCCAAAATAGTATAGAATAGAAAATAGAATTGTGTATATGGTTTGGTTTGTGCATAATACAACCAGAACATTACAAGGTGATTAGATAGCATGTTCTACTGAATATTCTAATAATTTAAACTGTATAGAAAGTCTCATAAAATACAAATGCAAGAATATGGACCTAATATACTTGAATTCAAATTAAAAGTTATTACAAGTCAGTTTCAATTGATTAATCTATTAGAATTTACTGTTAATAATCACTTTTCAATTTTGTATTCTGTGTCAAAAAGTATTATCCATACAGTGTATGCTTATGTTGTTCCTATAGCATACTCAGCAATTTATCACCCGGATTATCCAAAATCTTTACTGCTATTAATGTGAAATAAAATGAATGTAATATTTCTTTTAGTGTTTTTTTTTTTTTAAGGAACATTCTACTTCCTTATTCAGAGAAATGAATAGGGTTAGAATGGGACAGCTTGGCCTTTATGCATATCAAGACAGATGATTTGTCTTTATGCCATTGACCTGGAAGCAATAGTGTTTAGACTAATAAATCAGCCCATCTATATTTAATCATTAACTCACCGCAAAGCCTCAACAGCTGTTGGAAATTAAAAACACTTCAGCCAGGACTGAGTGATATTCCAAGCAATCCATAATACATTAGGCAAAAAATTATAGTGATTTTTAACTGTCTGACAATTTATTATGTGACATGTTCTGCATGCTTGACCCTGCATAGCCGATGTTAGGCAAGATTTATCGCTGCGGTAGCATCTCAGCCATATTATCGAAGTTCTAAATGAGGGCTAAATTGATGCGGAGTGAAAATGTAACTACACTTTCAAAGCCAGTTTAGGTGAATTGCAATTGTATACTTTATTGTTTACATTCTTTTAGTGTGTATGATCAATGGGGTGGGAACATAATCAACATATGAGCCATACGTTCATCTTCCTCCACCCCTGACAGCTGATGCTGTAAAACTGTCTGTGTGGATTTAACAGTGTGGATTTAAGGTTAAGATGAATTAAAATAACACTTATGTGCTGGAAAAAAGTATTTTCTGAACTTTATCTACAAAGTAGCACTTCACTTCTGCTAAAGTTTGAGAAAGCTGATTTTTTGTTCGTACTTCACATTCCTGTGCAGTCTGAAAATGTGCGGTGGTCAGAAGCTGCGCTGGAGCTGGAGGCTCAGCAGAAGACGCTGTGTGGGGATGTGTTAGTGGCTGCAGCCTTTGTCTCTTATGCTGGATATTTTACGCAGCCTTACAGGAAGCAGCTTCTAGAGTGCACATGGAAGCCTTTCCTCAGAGAACTGAAAGTATGTATTTGGCTTATTATTAAGTCCCAAGAATTTCAGGGATTTTCCACATTTTCCACAAAAATCTCCATAAAATTTATTTTAGCTAATTTTACATAACAGCATGCTATTTCTCTACTTCTGTATCTGTGCATACCAAAATCAGTGAAGCATTGATCTGAATAGCATCACTGTGTGTTTTCCTCTCCTCACACCTCCTGTTCCAGCCCCTCATCCCGCTGACAGAAGGCCTGGACCCTATCCTGCTGCTGGCTGAGCAAGCCAGCATTGCCGCCTGGCACAACCAGGGCCTGCCACCCGATAGGCTGTCTGTGGAGAACGCTGTGATCCTGACTTGCAGCCAGCGCTGGCCACTCCTTGTGGACCCCCAGCAACAGGCCAGCAAGTGGCTCCGCAACCTATACGGTCCTGGACTCAGAGTGCTGCAGCATGGAGAGAAAGGGTGAACACGAATATCCTTCTGTATCACCTTCAGCTACGCTGTTCATGTTTATTGACTGCATAGTGATACATAAGTTAAAGACTGAGTGTAGTATGAACATATATCATTTTCTGTTTTATCCCCTTTTTTTACATTTATTTTACTATCTAGATATCTGGATGTGATTGAGCAGGCATTGGTCTGTGGTGAGGTTGTGTTGCTCGAGAATGTGGAGGAGAGACTGGATGTAGTCCTTGAACCACTGCTAGCCAGAAACACTACCAACAATGGAAGGCAAGAGATGCACTGATATTCAGATTTTATTTATATTCACATCACATGTAATAAAACTGAAACTGCAGTCTTCCAGCAAAGCATGTACATGTATAGCCATTTCTTTTTTAACACACCGATATGTTTACTTGGATTTTTTCACGAATAATTTTTTGCATGTCATCCTTAGGAGGCAATTTTGTCTGGATTTTCTGTTAGCGCCGAAAAGCCGATAGTCAGATGTGACTTAGTACAATATGATAGCTTACTGTTTAAATTGTAGATGAATTAGTGTTGCGTGAGTTGAATTGAGGTGGGGGCAGCTGTATTGATCTTGCTTTCAGGGTGGGTGATAGATGTGCATTTGTTTGCTCATATTCTTTGTGTGACTTGAATATGAAGCAGCTCTCTCGAAGTGACTGATCAGCCTGGAGGCACTAGAGGGACTTGGACAGCAAGTGGACTTTTATCCACCGACAACTTCCAGAGAGTGCTGGTCGTGACAGCAATATCTTCACAGAAATACTTTTTGAGTTGTGATGGAAAGTGCCACATTAACAATTAAGAATTGAAAAGTACAAGTGCTGCCCTAGAATTTCGAAAGCACTTAGCTTTGGTTCTTCTTGTATTTCACCTTAGCTGTATCATAGATATTTATATTAATAATTCACTGTTATCATTGTCATTTATCTATTTATGCATTCTAAAATCTTTGAAATACATCACAAAATTAACTGCTTATCAACCCAGAATATGTGATTTAAGCACAAAAGAAGTAGTATAATATGTTAAATATTCTTATCACCTTTTTCAGCATTTAGTTATGAAGGTTACATTCTCTGTACTTGAAGTACTCTCACCTGTGTCTAGTGACCCGTGGCAGTGGCTCCGTGTTTAATCTGACTATAAGTTTATTCCTGCGGGTGACCCACACTCCACTCTCCACCCATGATCAATTCAGTCTGGCCGCAGCAGCCTTGATGAATCTGGTGCGGTTCCACAGCTGAAGTTCATTAATAATTGGAATGTTGCAGAGTGCAAAGTAATGAATACTAATTATTCCTTTCATGTCTGACAGAGGAGCATGAGCCAATCCATCAGCTGGGACTTTAATTTGGTGGAGTAATGGTTCTATCAATAGTACATTAATTCCGTCTTGTGAAGATATAGAGTTGAAGCAGACCCGGGCTTTGGTGGAAGCTCTGGCGTAAGAACCAGGGCTGTTGGCTGACTAGTGAGGGGTAATTAGAGAAAAATTAAAAGCCACCAGGTCTGGGCAGCCAGGCTTGATTTAATTGAAATGCAGATTGGGATAAATATTGGCTGCTGGGAATATGATCTTCCAGGTTTTATTTAATATCATTTGCCTGTGGTGGCTAGCAGTTACATTTGTCATCTTTTTCTGTTTCGCTCCAATTAGAGAGCTGGAAAAGTGACACTAAAACAACATGTTATTATAGATTGTAAACTATTTTCACAGGGTAATTTATGTGGCCCTGGTTTTTGGAAAAAATGTATCCCTTTCCTTAGGCTGAATTTTCACCTTTAGTCATAGAAAATGAGCATTTAAAATGAACAAATTAATATTCCTTTTCATATATGTTCGGTCACATGATACTGTGTTTTACACCCACTTAATGTGTGTACAGGTTTATCAGGCTGGGAGATAGAGATTGTGAGTATAACAGCAGGTTCTGGCTTCTTCTGCACACAAAGCTGGCCAACCCTGACTTCCCTCCTGAGCTGCAAGCCCAAACCACACTCATTAACTTCACAGTAACACAAGCTGGCCTGGAGGAGCAGCTCCTGGGACAGGTGGTCAGCCATGAGAGGCCTGACCTGGAGACCATGAAGGTTAGATAGACAACACTGCACACTCACTGACTAAATACTTGCTTATAGTCATTCCAAAGGAAAAATGAGGAATAATATGCACAAGTACAAACCTAACCCTAAAATGATTGGAGTTCTTTTATAAAGTCAGTCCTTTCCCAATACAGTTGGAGCTGAGCACTCAGCAGTACCTGTGTCAGATAGAGCTGAAGAAGTTGGAGGATGAGCTGCTGAGCAGGTTGTCTGCTGCTGAGGGTAGCTTCCTGCGAGACGCAGCATTAGTGGAACAGCTGGAGCAAACAAAGAACACTGCTGCACACATCCAAAACAAGGTAGGACAATCCTGTAGAGCATTTCATGGCATTGTTGTATCTTAGGATGGCCAATACAGTAAAAGTATAAAACTGTCTTCATGCTGAAGCTTAATAGTGTGAAGATCATTAACTATATTAACTGTTTAATTGTCATAGTTGATTTAATGGTTAGCAGAAAGGGAAACTCAACGATTTCTGTTGACTGTATATGTGAGTATGTAAGTATTAATGTTTCTATGTCTTGCTCAGGTCATAGAGGCGAGAGAGAATGAAATGAAAATCAATGAGACCCGTGAGCTCTACCGTCCTGTAGCACAGAGAGCTACTCTTCTTTACTTTATCATTAAAGAGCTACACAACATCAATCCCATGTACCAGTATTCATTTAAGGTAAAACTACACTATATTGATATCCCATTTTGTATCAGTATCTTGTGAAAGACAACAGAATTCAGCCCAAATAAGGGGTTTTTAGATTTCTTTCATGTTTTAATTGTTAAAAAATGTATTACATTGCAATTGTTCTCATTCACATCTGCAGGCGTTCAGTGCAGTATTCCACAAAGCGATAGAGCAAACTCCACGAGATGAAGATGTGGCAGTGCGTGTCCACTCCCTCACTGAGGCTGTCACTTACTCTGTCTTCATGTACACCAGTCAGGGCCTCTTCCAGAAGGACAGACTCACCTTTCTGACCCACACTGCCTTCCAGGTGAGGAGGGCGCGCCATACTGGCACATCTACCCACCCCTACCTCTCTGCATCGCTCCCTTTTCCAATGCTTTGTCATCTACATCAATCATTGCACTTTTCTGCCCCTACATTAACTTCAATTAGGCCCTGTCAGAGGAGCGTGCCCTGTTTCTATTGATTAACCCTCAGAGTCGAAGCACGCTTCTCCTTCAGGCTGTCAGCACTGACAAAGCTCTGACAGAAGGGAAGGAGCAGGATGCAAATCCCTGTGGGGGTAGCAGCTGTTTTGCCTGCTGTTGTCTGTGTACATGTACTGTCCTCCCTACAACCACATCAAACCTGGGGCCTTTTTTTTAGCTTCTACCAAATACAAGATAAGATTATGTATGCTAAATCTGCTAATCATGACATGAATTCAAAACAGATTACTTTGGGTCCTTGATCTCAAAGGTTAACTTGATTACAGTAGCAGGATTGGGCTGTCTGAGAAAAATGTATTGCGTGTGTATGGCCTAAAATGACTTTAAAAAGATATCCTAACTAAGATGGTACCTTTCTATAAGGAAACATTGAGAATATCCCAAAGGGCCTAGGTGATTTTGCACTGTCAATTCATCTCTCACTGTTATTAGAGTTGAGGAATTGAGTCGCTAAGTCTAGGAAATCCTTTATATACAGCACTTCTAAACCTAATTTTTTTTTCATTGAGCAAGCTGCTTCTGAACAGGTTCAAGCATACAGGCTACTTGAATTGCAACCATTCTGACAGCAGCTTTGAATTAATGTCAACAGTTCAATCCAGCTAATTCACAAATCCATGTACAAAGAATGGGGTCATGGTCCTTCAATGCCAAACAAAGATACATGTATCATGCCAAGGCACTGTTTTTTAATCATAATTATCTGGTTTCATTAGATTCTCCTGATGAAAGGGTCCATTGAATCAGAGGAGCTGGATCTTCTTTTGCATTTCCCAGTGGAGTTCAGCAGTGGAAGTCCTGTCAGCTTCTTGTCTGCTCAGGCCTGGGGAGCCATCAGGGTAAACAATATCTGAATTTTAAAAATTTAAGTGGCATAGTCTTAAAATTGAATTACATCGTCTTAGAATTTAGGGTAGGAATCATTACACGGCCACAATTCCAGCAATAGTGACAGATGATATTTGAATTGAGACTTCTTCTGTGTTATACAAGTTAATTATGACATGGTAAATCAAATGGCTGTCTCCAAATTCCTGCTATACTCTCCACTCATAACTTTAGTATCGTCTGTATTTAGTTATCATTCGACAGTGTTTGGAGTGCAAACATGGAAGAAAAACTTATAATTCATGGTTCCATCTTTTTCTTTTGAGTTTTATTACAAAATGCATAAAAAAGTAATGTATTATAATTTTTACTACATTTCCTTTTCAGAAATTCATATGACATTACTGTATGTTGCCACATGCCGGATAATACAGGGGCACTGACATGTTGAACTATCATAAACATGTTGATATGGGAAAAAATTAAATTTAACCAACAGTGGTATTAAGAGGTTTAAAGTATATAATTTACCTTGAGATATCTGAAGACACCCTATATATAGCACTAATGTAATCTTAACCTCCACCTCAGGCTCTGTCAGTGCTGGAGGCATTTCGTGGTCTGGACCGGGATGTAGAAGGCTCACCTAAGCGCTGGAGGAAGCTGGTGGAGTCTGAGTGTCCAGAGAGAGAGTGCCTCCCTCTGGACTGGAAAAAGAAAAATCCTCTGCAAAGACTCATTATCCTCAGAGCCATGCGACCTGACAGGATGAGCTATGCTCTCAGGTTGGAATTTTTAGACAGTGCCACTTAAATATCTCTACAGTACACACTTACATGACTGACACTTTTGCAAATGAATGTCACTTTAGCCTACATATAGTATACAAAACTGATTTACTGATGAAACTCAAAACTGATTGGGCAAGTGATATCTGATACAAATATATCAGTGGTCAGTATTTTATTTTGTGTGTTTATGTGGATCTTTAATGGTAGGAACTTTGTGGAGGAGAGTTTGGGCTGCAGATATGTGGAAACAACCAGGATAGAGTTTGAGAAGTCTTATGAGGAGAGCAGTCCTTCAATACCAGTCTTCTTTATCCTGTCTCCTGGAGTCAACCCACTGAAAGATGTGGAAACACTTGGTATGTGCTATAATGAATGTGTTATTCCCACAATCAAAGACAGTAACATATGTTTTACTTTGAACCACTATAAAGGTGCAGATTGTTATATTTAAAAATGTTTATAGAAATCATACAATTTTAAAGATATCTTGAAGAAACTGTGATTTGCAATATTGACATATAGTTCATATATGTGTCTTCATTTCAGGATTATGTTTACTTTTTCTGGCCTGGAAATGAAAAGAATTAGCCAGAAGACAGGCCTGCACTTTTGCCCTTAAAAGGAATTTGTCAGGCATACATAGTTTTAGCAGAGGAGGGTTGGGGTATGGGAATGTCGTAGGGGCTTGTCATTGTTTTCATTGCAAAAATGACAAACTGCTCCTTTAACTATGTGTTGTGTGTGAATCTGATGTGTAGGGCTGAAGCTGGGCTTCTCCATAGACCGGGGGAACCTTCATAACATCTCACTGGGACAGGGCCAGGAGAATGTGGCTGAAAAGGCTCTAGAAATGGCAGCTACAAAAGGCCACTGGGTCATTCTACAGGTACTATACCACTCTTCTGCAACTCTTCCTTTTAGTATTTATGGTAGGACCCATGAGTCCATCAGACTAGATAAGCCATTTTGTTTTAAATGCAAAAACTGTGATTCTGTGAAAATGTGATTCTTTAGCATCCTTTTTTTTTTTTTTTTTTAAATCAGAATGTGCATTTAGTGGAGCGTTGGCTGGGTCATCTGGAAGGTCTGTTGGAGAGTACAGGGCGAAAAGCTCACCCACAGTATAGAGTGTTCATGAGCGGACAACCTGCTCACGGCCCTGAGGAGCACATCATTCCCAGAGGCATCCTGGAAAATGCACTCAAACTGACTAATGAGCCACCCACAGGCATGAACGCCAGTCTGCATGCTGCACTGCACAACTTCAACCAGGTCAGAGAGCACCAGACAGGGCTTTGATGTAAACTAAGACTGATGGTTGTTTGGGAAAACTGGTCAGATGTCACTGTGGCCAAGTTCTGGAAAACAGTCAAAATTGAGTTATTGGCCCTATAATCTACTACTGATCTCTATTTTAAGAAAACATAAATATATTTTACCAAAACAACAAAGAATCTTTTATTTAGGCTATTCTGCCCTTGCCTTGGCTGCCTGCCTGCAGATATCCTGTTGGGTAAGGAGCCACTTTAACAAACACCAGTCAGTCTGCCTGAAGGTGTCTAAAACCCTGCCACATTTCATCACAATTTGATCAAGTTTTTGAATACTTACATGGCATGGTGAAATGTATAAGCCTAATCAGTTAGTCGTCAGATGCAGTCTGTCGAAATATTCATGATGCTCATGCACTGTCACATCCTCAAAACACAGAAGAGTGCTTACACACGCTGTACAGATGATAGCTGACGAAGTTTTAAAATGTGTAAATGACCTAATAAAAATACTTTAATAACAAGCAATTTAGTCAACAGAATAGAATTAATGAGCAGTTATTTCCCCACCAAAGTTAGCATGAACAGAGATCAGTGGAGTGAAGAGACAACAATGCTTGTGTTTAAGTGCAGTGAGAATAAAAATAATACCTCTTTTCCTATTGTGAATTTATAATTCTATAACATTTGGCAGTCATGTTTTTTTTCATATTTTTGTGTAGATTATATGGAGATTAGGTTATAAAATTAGAGGTAGACAGGAAGTCTTTCAGGGGAATTGCGGGTAAACAGACTTTTGGGGTAAATAGACATTAAAATGTTAAATCACATTACTGCACAAAAGTAGAATATTTAAGTTCAGGAAAACATGTAGTTTATGCACATGCTTATCAATATCAGTGTATCTCATTATAACCTCTAGTTCATTTCTGTCTGTCTCCTGATAGGAAACTTTGGAAATGTGTTCTCATGAGCAGGAGTTTAAAGCACTCCTGTTCTCTCTCTGCTATTTCCACGCTTGTGTCAGTGAGAGGAGGAAGTTTGGGCCTCAAGGTTGGAATCGCTGCTACCCTTTTAACACTGGAGACCTCACCATCTCCATTAACGTGCTGTATAACTACCTGGAGGTTAATTCAAAAGTAAGTACAGTGTAGACACCTAACATTAAGAAGATTTGTTCTTGCAATGCATCTTTTAAATAGTGGGTTGAAAAATGTGTTTGGTCATTTCTATGCTATTGGTAGATTTTGGCTTTGATATTATTTGAAATGAAAAAAAAAAAACATGGTTCATTCTTTCCCACCTGAGAGAGAGCAAGGACAGTCTCACTTCTCACCATTTCTGTGAGATTTCATAATATGTTTTTCTCTTCTCTGCATCACACTGGTCACAAACAATTATCCTGCCAGCACAATTCCCCCTCACTTCAAAAAAAAAGAAAGAAAAGAAACGAATGTCCTTCATTATGTTAACCAAACACTAACCTGTACGTGCGTATACAGGGGATTCATTAGGCGGCCAATGAAGCGTCACACTAAATGTAATTACACACACTGCGTGTGACATCTCGCACCACTCCATAAGTGATCACTGCAATTAGGCCTGATGAAGGAAGCAATTTGCAAAACAATACAGATACAAATGACTGTGAACTTCCAGCTTCTGTCATCAGCTCTGAGGTTCGCACTCACACTCTTTTCTCTTCTCCAGACGCCCACATCACTGTGGGTTTTTTTGGCACACGATCCCAGTATGATCTCACATGACTAGCTGTCAGATCACAACACGCTATGTATGAGGACTACTCTTGACACAATAAAAATAATAGTATGCAATTTAAATACCACATAAACAGTTAACCTGTCTCGTATATCATATATAAATATATCATATACATTTTATGAAATGCCCAGGTTGTAATGAAAAAGTAAATGCACTAAAGAGATTGGGGCCCATTTTTATTGTAGAAAGCTAATGCTAATTGTGTTTGTCTGTCTGGTTGAGGTGCCATGGGAGGACCTGTGTTATCTGGTAGGAGAGATCATGTATGGAGGACACATCACTGATGACTGGGATAGGAGACTCTGCCGCACATATATACAGGAGGTCCTTAACCCAAAGATGGTAAAATGAATTATTCATATTATTATTCAAATTATTCTGAAATTATTGTTTATGGTGTTATTGTTGCACCAAGAATCTCTTAAAAATTTATAAGTTCTCCCAGCAGAATATAAATATAAAAATAAAAAGAATATTTACTGCAAACTTAATTTTAATACTTACCCTGTCCCTTTGGAAGAAAAATTTTGCTTCTGGAAATGTTTTTTGCTTCCACATTTTAACAGATATGACAGTCTTAATTTTTCATGGTCAACTGGAATTTGGAGCAAGTCCTTTGATTGTTACGCAAGTACTGTTAACAATATAATAATTATAAAATATAATTGGCTTCTATGTATTCATAGAAGCCAATTATCATGGTTACTCCTGTCAGTTATGTAGGAATAAACCCTTCAATGTATTGTTTAATAAATACATACAGTCAGCTACCCAGCTTCCTAATGATTGGCACTTGATAAAGATGGGGTAAAAAAAATATATTTTTGTGTAAAAGTCTTTAATTAGCTTAATCTGACACTGAAAAAATATGAGGTAAATTTGTTCTAAAATCACATCAAAATGATTTTCTAACAAAACTACGTCAATTATTTGTACCCCTTTGGATTCATATGAACAAAATGCAACAGAAACATGTTCCCATTTATATGTTACTTTTATAAGTTCACCTGCGTGTTTAGGAACTGTGAAACATTTAGTTTAGTTTAGTTTAGTTTAGGACTTCCTGTTTCACTTGGGTATAAATATGAGGTGACACAGAGGCCAAATTCCCATTCCCAAATTATGGGAAAGACTACAGAACACATAAATGAAGTAAGACAAAACTGTGTTGATATTTATAAATCAGCATTAGCTAGAAAAAATAGCTACACAGTTGAAAATGATTAAGTTTAAAACAACTTGAGCTGTAATAAACGCAAGTAAGTATATTTTGAAATCTGTGCTATGAGCTGGAGAGGAGAGTCCACAAGAGAGGTCTTGGGACCCTGGACAATCTGGATCTGCATTCAGGAGTGGTTTCAGAGTACTTTCTTTGTGTTGTTCAATCTCATCAAGTATTATAGCTGTTACGTTGGCAGAAGGTGTAGGCACAAATTACTAAAGGCAAGGGCACCAATAGCTGTGCCCCATGTATATATACTGTGATAAGAGTTTATATTTTCTTAGAATAAAATCCCTTCAGTTATCATTGTGAGATAACTAATTAACTAATTAACCAGGGTTTTTCCAAAAGGGGTTTTCCATAACCCTTTTGTGCTGTTAGCTAGCCAACTTCTGAGGAGAAACAGAGCATTAGAGTTCTTACAATGACAGCTAAGACTACATTTGATCAGAAAATATAATGTGAAAGAAAAAAAAAAAAGTCAAACTAGGCAATAGATAACCTCCTTCTTACCAAGACCTCTATGTAAAATGTATGATTCGACTACTTACCTTCAGTACAAGAGCTGCAGCAGCAGGTGTCCTTACACTACATTCAGCTGAAATATGATGCTCTACAAAAGCTCCAGTATTTCATTTGGCTGGATGATTGTGGTTGTTAGTAACAAGATCATTTTCAGAATTAATGTGTCTACATAGGAACTTGTTTTTCTTGTCTAATTCAAAAGCTCCTCCATGTGCTGTACAGTCCCATCACAATGCTCCCAGCATGCAGGCCTCCTGTCCAATCAGAGCTATTCATCCTAAAAGAAGCCCAGCCCCTATTCACATGTTGAAGCATGAAATCCTTCTATATGCTACAGAACTTTAATAAATATATCCATCAATAAATCACAGGAAAATATTGAATAAAGCACTGAGGTACTTAATAATTAATTGATAAACCGTCAAAATGTTAATTGTCAAAATGTTAAACCCCTTGAATTAAAGCTGAAAGTCTACACTTCAATCACATCTTGATTTCTTCATTTCAAATCCATTGTGGTGGTGTACAGAGGCAAAATTCCGAAAACTGTCACTGTCCAAATCCTTAAGGACCTGACTGTACATATTCACAGTATAGATTTTTATTTTATGACTTCTACATAACTGAGTCAGTACAAAAACATTTTAGATTTCCAAACATTAGTTTTCCACCACAAAATAAAATGTTACAGAAAAATGTTTGTATGTCAGTAAAGAAAGCAGCATATTACATAAGAGACACTTTTCAGACAGAAAACATAATGAAGGCTGCTGGGTTTTGGTGCAAAAATAACAAGCAAGTGTGACAGTCAAAGTCTCCAGAAGAACTGTGGCTGGTTCTGCAAGATGCTCAGTAACACTTACAGATAATTTCCTTATAAAACTACAAAATTGTATCTGAGACTAAAAAATATTGACTCTGTTTACTGCTCTTTATAGTTTTTTTTCTAAATGTAGAAACATTTAATTTCATTATTTTTGAAGGCATCTTTGATTTATAGCATTTCTGTGCCTAAGACTTTTGCAGGACAGTACTCTGTATGTGTGTATGTATGTATATATATATATATATATATATATATATATATATATGGCACTCATTGTGCTATATCTTATAAAGAATGGAATGCTAGCAAACAAATACTCCATGTTATAAAATAGAGTATTTATTGCTAGCTCCCAAAACCTTGATAGTCATTAGTGATATTGACTATTCTTTGAGCTAAGAAAGTAAACCGACAAGGAAAGAAAACTCTGTTGGCTGGAACTAAAAGTGGTCAGTGGAACAGAATGGAACAAAACATTTAGGTCCATGAATGTGCCCAGAAAAAAGGAAGGCGCTTATCATATTGCTACAATTCCAGAAATGATATAAGCACTGTGTTAAGATCATTCTGCCATGATGGGTGCCACAGTTCACTGAGTGGGTGTGGCTAAGACAATTAACAATACATTTTTATCCACTGGTAGTTTAAATGTTTGTTTGTTTTTTAAGTTAGGTTTGCATTTTCCTCAAGTACAGCTTGGACAAGTAAGATGCAGTGCAGTTTGAGGAAATTTTTAAAGTTTAGAGGAAAAAGATTGGTAATTGATTGGTTGCCTGGTGGCGCCTAGTGGTGTCTCATTGTATTACATTAAAAAAGCCTCCTTTTCTTATGTTTCTAAAAGTGATTGAATTGATAGTATCATTATTTACTGAAAAGTATATCACAAACTGAGAATGTCCTTGACTGATCATGTAACAATGTCACTTTTAGAACTTCATTTTATGTTCCTGTAGTGATCAAGCCTGCTTGTCCTTTACTGGGTCTCATTAAGTGTGGGGATGCATGCATCCGCCACTGAGTTAAAGTGTGCACACTGCTGCATTATCATCCCGTAGTCCCACAGTAACGTTTATCTGTTGAGAATCAAAACTCATAAAGATTGGTCTAACTGCAGCTAATACCCAGAATAGATATGTGCTGAATGTATTGGGAAAGGGAAACAAGTGTAAGATATAAAAATAGAACCACTGGCTGAGACATGAGATATGGGATTAAAAAAAGGAGGTAAATAAAATGCATTTGCTGTATACATTTTGGCTAGGCTTATATTATCAGTCATGTGAATATAAAAATCTGATCTTTTCATATCATGCACTTTGAAATGTAAGCCTAGATTGGATTGACCTGGACATGTGAACATGATGAGAAATTCAGAATTCATGTTTTTCTTACTTCAAAACTCACTATGCATGCTCATATTGCTGTTGTCCTCATCCAGTGTCATCACTTACGAGTCACTTAAAAACACAAATGTGAAACACTGAGGCAGAGAGATCGGATCTGAGCATAAAATCGAATTGAGCATCAGAGCTTGTCTTGTGCATGTAGCCTTTATGTGGTTTACATATTTGTTCAGTCCATTATCTAATTATGCAAATTGATGCTTCCATGTGCGTAGTGAATGGCTAAAGAAATAAAAGTATTATGGATATGAATATGATTGTGGTAGTGGGTGGTTATGTATTTATTTTTCAATTTTCAGTTTGAAGGAGAGCTGTTCCTCTGCCCTGGCTTCTCAGTTCCTCCTAATCTGGACTACGCTGGCTATCACAGTTACGTGGATGAGAGTTTGCCAGAGGAAAATCCAAGCCTTTACGGCTTGCATCCCAACGCGGAGATCGAGTTTATGACCGTCACATCCAACGCTCTCTTTAACACTCTGTTAGAACTGCAGTGCCGAGACTTTGCGGGAGAGGAAGGAGCACAGAGTGTGGAGGAGAAGGTCAAAACCCTCATGTTTGCTGTTTTTACTGCATTGCTTGTAGTATCTGTTTTTAATTAAGTCAGTAGATAATAAAACCAAGTTATAATCACACTGTTAATTGAACTTGTTCTGACCTCAGGTGAAAAGTGTGCTTGACGACATTCTGGAGAAGCTGCCTGAGAAATACAGCATGTCAGAGCTGCTTGCTAAGACATCAGAGCGCAGTCCATTGGTTCTCCTCTGTTTTCAGGAGTGTGAGCGCATGAACCTGCTGATATCTGAGATCCACAGCTCTCTTACACAGCTGGACCTGGCCCTGAAGGTACCTCTTAAACAGACAACCTGAAAAAATGGTTTCTTAAGGGATTCCATTTTGAACCTTTTCTGAAGGGAAACCATCTATAAGTAGGGTTCTCTATAGAGCTGTCACAGGTTTCCTCTAGCGGGATTAACTGAAGGACCCTTAAACAGGATAGACAGGAGTATAGACATTCATTATTCATGTGAATGTATTTGTCAGTGTCACCAGTTTATAGGTTAACAAGCATAATGTTGAAAACTGGTATTATTTCTCAAACATTTCTGATATAATGTGTATACTGTATTTTCTTTCTCTTAGGGTGAGTTAAGCATCTCTCCTGACATGGAGACTCTGCAGACGGCTCTTTACTACAACCGTGTTCCTGAAAGCTGGAGCCGACTGACCTATCCCTCTACACACACACTGGCCCAGTGGTACAACCTGTTAAATTTATATGGGAGAATGGGAGGAGTGGATGTTTGGTGTGTCAGTATGGTGTGTTTTAAAACATTACTCTACACTATGGCAGGTTCAGTGATGTCCTCAGTCAGTGTCGAGAGCTGGACACCTGGACTCAAGACTTTGTGCTTCCGGCGGTGGTGTGGCTCTCAGGACTGTTCAGCCCACAGTCTTTCCTGACCGGTAAACAAGTGGCACACACACACACACACACACACGTTTGTTTTACTATTCCTTCCATTAACTTAATTATTAATGCAGTTAATTAATGATATGCCTACCTAAAAAAGCAGTTTTCCTCATGGTGACCTCCTCACAAGGTCAAAACTGTCAGATATTAGTAACCTTGTGGGGATATTTGATGCTCACCAAGGTATAACCCCTCTACACCCCCACACACATGTTGTGTTATTGTAGTGACATAATTCTAAGCCTTAGAGTTAAACTCTTAACCTTAATATGATTTTTTAAAAAATACAATTTTGGCTCAGTTTTTCAAACTAAATCTGTACTGATAAAAAGGGAATGCAAAAAGTAAATATATCATTCTTTAAAGTTTGGCAGTAATATTGTCTCTCCATAAGGAGATTAGGTTATAAATGTAGAGGTACACTGGTCATCTTTCACTGGAGTCAGAATCTTTAAATGTGGTTTTCTCCTGTTTCACATTTGGGGCAACTAGATTTTAAAATGTTTACTTCTGGTTGAAATATACCTAAATAACCAATTTCAAGTCAGGTAAACTGGTTGTTTCCAAAACTATATATAGTAGATATATTACTACTATATAGTACTATATATAGTAGTAGATTACTTCATATTCGCATCATTAGGGGGCATTTGGTCATCCTAAAGTGCAAAAACATGCCTACATACATACAAACACACACCACGTTCCTGAGATGATCTTTTGTGTTCCAGCGATCATGCAGAGTATAGCTCGTAAGAACAAGTGGCCACTTGACAAGATGGCTTTGTCCGTGGATGTGACTAAGAAGACAAAGGATGATTATGGCCACCCACCTCGAGAGGGTGCTTACATTCATGGGCTCTATATGGAGGGTAAGTGAGAAGGTCAGGCTATTTAATAAACCCTGATAAGGCTCTGTGGAAGCTGATGTTGAATGTGCAGTTTTGTGGTCAGCTCTGATTTTCTCTGCGTCTCCCCAGGTGCTCGATGGGACATGTCAGCAGGGGTGCTGTCAGAGGCTGTGTTGAAGGACCTGACTCCGGCCATGCCAGTGCTATATATCCGTGCAGTACCTGCTGACAAGCTGGAGCTGAATAACACCTACGAATGCCCAGTGTACCGAACCAAGCTCCGCGGTCCCACTTTCATCTGGGGTTTCCACCTCAAAACACGCCACCCACCTGCCAAGTGGGTGCTGGCAGGAGTGGCCCTGTTGCTGTCTGTGTGAGTGAACAGCCCACGGTACTTTATCTGCATTATTAAGGTGTACCTAAGTGCTTCTTAATTGCACCATTGTCAAGCTGAAGAAGAAGGCATGGTTGATTTGAGAAAATTTCTGAGATGAGATGAAGTGTGCTGTATTTTTTAATTTAAGCAGTTTAACTTGCAGTATTTTTCTGGTCTACTGTACGTGATATGTTTTAATGTTATATACTCAATTATGTGCCTTTTAATAATAAAGAAAAATCCTTCAATTCTAACCAAATATTTTAATAGAATAACGTGATGCAATTGATGACTTCTAAATGAGTGATGTTTGACATTCACTAAATGAGTACAATGGTAAGTTGTACAGCTTATATAATATAATGGGTTCATTAGCTTGTGTGTGTGTGAGATGTGGATTGTTTGTGCAATCTTCCCACAGTCACCGAGTGTGTCAAGGCTCTGTTGAAAGGACAGGGAAATGATAGATCAGCAGAGCAGGGAGGAAATGATAGGTTTGAGTAGGCCGTACCGCAGCGCCTCTTCTCTCAGTGAGCTGCAGCACACTCACAGCAGGCAGTAATGGCACAGCAGGGGGCTCTGTCACAGCATCTGGTCGGCCATTTAGGCTCCTGCTCCAGCTGAGACAAACAGTAAGCAAGCTGACTGTTACAATGCATACGGAATGTGCTTTTTTTTCCTTCTGTGACCTCCTACAAACCCCAATGTGTCACTCACATAGGATTTTTTTCTTCTTGAGATTTCACTACCCATTATAAGTGTTTCGTTTCAAGTAAGAGCTATAATAGACTTCTGTAATCCACTCAGGGAGTGGGCTTGTGTGCTCAGAGAGTACCTTTGAAGCCTGAAACCATCACCAAGACAGGGAAAATAAAGACATTCATAAGCAGTGATGTAACAGTCCTAAGTTTTAATGGGTTTTTTCAGTGGTTTTAGAATAAATTGATTTAAAAAAAGAAAAAAAAATTATCATACATTGCCAACAAATGATGCTTCATGGAGGCATGAACACAAATGTATTGCTTTGCTGTCAATTAGAAAACACCAGAAAATTAATTTAAAGTATTTACAATGTTTACACGTTTATTAAACATGCACATTTATTACTGGTCAGTCAGCGGCACTGCCAAATCATATAGACCAGTATGGTTCAAAACACAGCACACACACTGCATTTCTGAGGTGACGACCTACCTCCTCCTCCTCCTCCTCCTCACTATACTGACTAATACTGAACTAATCAGTGTTCCCGTTATTATGTTGAAGATGCAAATGCACATCTCAGTTACAAGGAGACTATAAATAAATGTGCTTCGTATAATTCTGCTCTGCTCTCATAGTGTAACTCTGATGCATGATGAATTTGTAATGTATCTCATTAGATACATTAGCTACTACTGCTAAGTCCTGAAAATAATCCAAATACAGCAAAGCCTGTTTTTTGATTTGTTTTTCTGATTGTCTAAGGCTGGAAATAGTTATCTATGATCATTGCAAAGCATCACGCATTCCTGTACAACCATTATGTTACCTCAGACTTTTTTAATTCAACATTTTCATGCCTATGACTTGGGTTCAGGCTTGTTAATAAGAGACCAGTGTACTCCAACGTATCATTTGATTTGTAATACCTTCTTGTTGCCTTGGCTAGGTTAATAGCCATCCCAGTTTTTTCAGTGCCATTTCACATTTATGCAGTTGTAAAAAGCTAAAGGTCCTTGGCTCCTTGTGATTCTCTCCTCCTCTGATCTGTGCAGTCTGTGAGGCTCAGTCTCTCCCCCTTGTGGCTGTTCATGTTAATTGTGCCTCCTTCTCAGTGTCTTGGCCACATAAGAAGGATTATGTCATCAGCTCTTCTCTCATTAGTCATTGAAACACATTAAGACACACACACACACACACACGTGTCCTAGACCTTTGTCTCCAGTCTGTGTGAAAGCTCAAACAGGGTCTGCTGATTGTCGATGATGTGTAGATAGTTGATGTAGACTTTGACATCAGGACTTTCCTTCTGGGTCAACATGTTTCCTTAAAGATGGCAAACACATTTTAAGTGTTAACAAGTCAGTCGACTCTCATACTCTCTGTGAGTCTTACTTATGTTTAATACCACTCAGTTAGGGCCCTATCACTGTTGGATGCATTTGTAGTGCATCATGTAAGTTATACATAAGAAACTAAGTAGACAGACTTCTCACATATTCTTCAAACCATGTCACAATAGTAAGCTCTCTAGTGGGATTTGCATCTGCTTTTTTTATGCCAATTTTGAAGCCTGAATGAATATCTAGAAATTCATAAAAAAAACAGTGGTTTCTGTTACAAACATGTCTATATCCTTCTAACCTTTTCCCCCTACAATTCTTTTTCCCCTCTTATGTGCCTTCCTCTTTCAGCTTATATATTAACCGAATCCTCTTTCAGCATTTTCATATTATTTGAATACTTGGATTTTATATGCTTGTTCACTTATAACTGCTTGTAGAGTGACCTTTATAAAGCATACAAATAAAGATTATTATTATTATTATTATTATTAATTCATCTTTAGTAACCATTTTATCCTGGTCAGGGTTGTGGCACATCCATAGCATAACTCAGGAATGGGTGATGGGACACCAGTCCACTGCAGGGCACCATACACACACTCAGATCTAGGGACAATTTAGAGAATCCAATCATCCTACGTGCATGTTTTTGGGATCTGGGAGGAAACAGGAGAACCTGGAAGAAACCCATGTAGACATGTTGAAAACATGTGAAACTCCACACAGTCAGGAACGTTAGGATAGCAGTTGAGGCTTTGCAGCTGTGGTACCCTGCTATTATTATTATTATTATTATTATTATTAAGACAGCTAAATATAGCAGTGATTAATTCCCCAGGGATGGCATTAAATGTCATAGTCTCCTGTGACTGTTTTTGGCTAGCACTCTTTTTGACCTGTTGTTCCATCAGCAGTCATTGATGTGATTTGATCAAACACATAACATAGTGAAGTAACATAGAAACATAGTAATTTCTAACTTCTTTTGCTAGCATTCACTTAAAATTGGTCAAATATTCAGATGGAAACATTCAGCAACAGTCAGCACTGATGCTTACCCATGTGGTCTGTCTGACAATGCCTTATGACCCGCACCATGTCTGCCATCATGTGCTGGAAGGTGGAGTTAAGAACAGTTTAGACGTATCACATCAGTATTAAGTGCATTCTGCTGAGGTCTGTGTGAATAAGTGATTGATTACAGGTCTGACATTAACATACCAGTTTCTCAAAGTTGACCAGATTATCAAGAAAGGTTTTGTTTCCCTCGTGAATGAATGTAATGTCTAGCAGGAAAGAAAGGGTTTGTTTAGGGCTAGAACACTAGAACAATATTTTATGATAAGGTTGTTTACTACTGTGTGAGGTGAATGTTACGGAAGCACCTTTCAGTAGCAGAGGTAGGAAAGGGATTTTGGGAGACTTCATTTTCTTGAAGGCATCCCTGTAGGCTTTGTGGTTAAAGGATGGGTCCTGAAAATACACAGCATTATTTTTTTATGTGACAAGCTATGTATAGGTGTGTGTGTGTGCTCATTTATGTAAGTAAGTGATTGCAGGCATATTCCTGCATGTGTATATAGGAGCATCATAAGACTTCATTCTGTTCTGCTCTCTAGCGACAGCAGAGGCACTGATATTATCATGTAAAACCACTGAACACTTTACACAAAGTTACTTACTGTCAAGTTCTCAAGCTCGGAGAACAACTTTTTGAATTTGCCAGGAACTTTCTAAAAAATGACAGGAAAATGGGGAGATTTTAAAATAAATGAAAGGTCTTAAAATTCTACTATGGAAGAGCATGTGTGTAGGCATTAATTGTGAGATGTGCCTCCTTACCTCCCACGTCTGAGTCAGTCGGCTGACGGCTGGAGTATTCAAACCCATTATAATGGCAAAGAATGAGTTCAGGTTCCTCTGTGCTTTACAGCTAGGAGTGAGAAACAGATGCAAAAATTAATCTCTTCGAAAAATGTGTCAAACATAAAAGTATTCTTACATAAAACATATCAGATAATACTATATAACATAATACTTCAGCTTCTTTCATGCTTGCCTCGAGCTACTGCATCTGTACCAAATATGCGATTAATATGTAATAAAGAATTTATTATATAATAAAAAAAATGTAGTATGTTTCCATCTACTTAGAAAAAAACACAAGTCTTGCTTACTTAAAACTCATTTATAATTTAACTCTAAGGGCAGCTGTTTGGGCGTCAATAAACATTTATGTAAAACATACATTTTTGTAAAACGCTTGAATGAATTCTGTCAAAAAGATGTGCAAACTAAGCTCCGAAGGTTTATATACTGCAGATGTGGTATGAATAACTGTAGAGCTGTGCATTTAAGGTATACTCACTGGGCTGCAATCTTGATGAACTTCTTAAAGAGCTGCACACGTTTGCAGAGCGTGGGGCACAGCAGCACTTCAGTCATCACCCACTGTTGCACCTCGTTGCAGCGCTGAAGCAGCAGCTCCAACGCCACTGTGTGGCCAGAGCAAGAATCGCGGCTCAGTGTGAAATAAACCAGTTCTTGCTGTACGGACAAGGAAAATATGAGTGAATACAAACTGCTCAAATAGTGTTAAAACACATATGATGTCAATTATCTAATATTTAAAGAATAAAACATGATGAGGCATGCTGTTATAGGAAAATAATCAATGAAGGGCTGATGTGATGTGGCAATTTGCCAAAGATTAAAATATTCATTTATTAAAGAACAAAACATTATATGTTTTATCCATTTATAGTTACATAAAATGTTGTGGAACATATGCAAACACATTAATTCAACAGTACACAGTTGTTTGCTCACCAGCCTCTCTTTTTCTCTTTCTCTTGTACTTGATAAGAAAAAAACGCCACAGAGAAACAGCAAAACCCTCTGTCCTGAACACGTTCCTGTGTCTGAAAGTTTACAGCTACAGCTTTACCTCTGACTGCTACAAAGCACTGGCACTGGTCCTCTCAAAAATGCTAAATAAACCTCGTAGAAAATCACCTTGTAGAAAATTGCACCATATTAACAACTATATTTTTTAATCTGTTTATGTGGAGGATCTGCCATTCAAATTCCTGTGTAAATTTTCACTATAGAAACTGAATGACATCAGAAAGAGCTGTGATTTGCTGCAAAGCCTAAATAATATTTTCTGACCAATTGGACTCAAGAATTCAACAGTACTGTGGTATACTTAGTCAAGAATGCTCAGTGTAGTTGTTGATATTGTGAAGCATACTCCTCAGTTCCCCTTATTGGCAACAAATAGGTAAATTTAACATAATGTTAATGGTACTTTGCACACAAACTGCATCACACAGAGTACTTTTGCTAACCTTGCCACACAGCTACTGTGTACAGTTACTAATCCAAATTCAAATACCCTGTGAAGTACCCGTGTTCATTTTCCATAGTAAAATAAAACGTAGTAATAAAGTTCGGTGGGGTGATGTCTGGTTATTGCCTCACCACTGTAACTATTAGTAAAATTACTACTTGAAATTGATTTTGCTTTATACCTTGAATAAAAAAGCATGCATATTGAAATTTTTACGTTAAAATGGGCATGCCGCTGTTAGTCATTCAGCTCTTATTGCTTATACTGAGACTCAGTGAGATTGCTTTTAATGGTGACTCAAATGAATCCAAGTGTGCCTTAGCATTAATAAATTTAGTGCAAACGTAGTTACACAATGTTAAGATACAAGGAGTCACTTGCATCTTAAGACTGAATTTCAAATGACATTCAATCAGGTGTATAGTGTATTACATACTGTATGGTCAACACTGTTATTAAGAGTATTAAGAGTTGGGGTAAGCATAAATAGTAAAGCTAATATTTAAACTCAGTACTCAGGAACTTGGAAATAACTACTGAGTTAATTATGGAGTTTTGACGCTGCTCAGACAGTTGTGTGTGTGGTGGTATACACCAAAGCCAGTGGTGTCCACCTCCATCTATTTATTTATATATCCATTATTTGTTACAGCCTCAATATTTCACCCCAGATTAATGTAGTGAGCAGTGATACAGACAAAACCTACATATCATTTGAAATACCAGTATCAAAATCTGAAATAAATAATAAATAACTGTAAATAAAGTGCACAAATTTTGTAGTTGTAAAACTGCTCACAGGTTTTATATATATATATATATATATATATATATATATATATATATATATATATATATATATATATATAAAAGCTAAACATCTGCATTCCACAAATCCCTGTATCTTAAACTGCTAAGGTTTAATATGTCTCATAATGAATAAGAAGCCACATATTTAGTCTAACTTTAAGTTGGCAAATTTTATGTGGATCACAGGTTAAAAAAAAGAAAAAAAGAAAAGAAAACAGAAAAAAAGTTAAATATCAGGAAAATGAAAACGCTACTGTAAGTTAAAAATAAAAAAGGAAGCTGTAAGATTGAATTGCATGATAAAATTGTGTTATTGTCTCCTAAACCAAAGAAAGGGAAATGTTCTACAGAAAATCACTAACACTAGTCTTGTGAAAACTGTTTAACCAATCAGCACTATTTCTAGCTCTTCAATGCACTTGGTACCCTGGCAAGAAGGATAACAAAATTCAGCATGGATATTTACAGTATGACTCACTCGATATGGAAATAATTACAGAACTGTTGAGATTTGTTACTGTACCATACAGCAGTCCTGAAAAAGTGCTAAGTGTCCTGTGTGTGTATGAGAGAGAGGGAGAGACAGAGAGAGAGAGAGAAAGAGAGAAAGAGTTGTCAGACTCATCATACCTCCTGCAGATTTCTGAAGAGACTCCAGTCACAGTTAGTCAGAGCCACGGCTATGTCCCACGTGTTCATACTCAGCATCCTGACTGTTGGCTGTTGCATCTGTCCATTATCTGTGACGAGGCTCTGGTCAGATGTCACATGAGAGATGTAGCACACAGTCACTGAGCAGAACAGCCTGAGTTATGTACAGCATGTACTTCAGTGTGGAACACAAAGCAATAGTCTCTTACAGTGGTCTCTGTCAGGTCTCTCCTGCACACACACAGCCTGCTCACAGCACCGAGGGAGTCTGAGTACACACACTGCTGCGGCTGGAGCAGCACCTTCCCTGAAGACAGACACACACACACACACACACACACACACACACACACACACACACAGAGGAGAAACACATACTTTATTTCTCCAGCAGAGGGCAGTCCAGTTTAATATTTCTCAATGCTAACATTTACTACTTTCTATTTCTGAACACTGATATAGGAGTAAATTAATGACACATTTAGCTAATGGTCCACATAGCTGTTTTAGTATTGTAGATTTGTACCTCTGGAGTAGGTGACGGCCAGCAGCACCATGTCATCCTCTGCACACTCTAATCTCTCAGCCACTGCAGCCAGCAGCTCCTGCGCTGTTACCTCGCCATGTGTCCTCACACTCACATATGAGTCCATGGTCACATACACGTGACACAGAACTGAGAACACACACACACACACACACACACACACACACACATATATATATATATATATATATATATATATATATATATATATATCACACATACATACACACACGTCATCCAGACACAATTATAAAGTCGATCAGTATCCATAATTGAGGTTCAGTTACAATTTTTGGTGTAGAACACTGAAATCTACAATGTTTGTATATAAAGCTCTATTGATTGTCCCTGTTGGAATGTGGAAGGACACGGTGAGCCAGAAGATAGAAATAAGAGGGAATATTTTATAAGCCTACCTTCCTTATTCTGCCTCTGGGCCATTCTTGCAGGCTGCCAGGTCTCTTTCAGGCTCAGTTGGTGGAAAAGTGCTTTATTCTGACAAAGGGGGAAAAAAGCAGCATTGGGAATAATGATTGTGAGAAAAATGTCAGTGTTTCAAGACACAGCTCAAAGTAAGCCTCAAAGTAAGGAGGCTGAGAGCTGCAGGGCCACATTAATGAAATTAGGTAGAGATTCATAATGTAATGTATGTTAAATGTGGCATAAATTTAATGAATAATAATGAATAAGCATAATTTTTATGAATGCATGATAATGTATAGTTTAAGAACTAGTTTTACAGAGATTAGTCTTATACTCTTTGACAGTTTAAAGCCATTTATTGTGTGATTCCATGATTTGGGTGCCATGTGTGTCCCACTGATGTCATATTTACAAACATGTAAGTGAAGTAAAGGTGAAAGACATTTTAAACACAGGTAAGGTGTCCTTCAGAACAACATATGTGCATGTTTCAGATAACTTAAACAATTAATAAAGCCTACAACATCTACAGTATGTTGGAAAATAGCTATTTTTTTCTGTCCCAGACCACTATAAATCACTTTACCTTGAACTATAATCATTAAAATACATCATCATTATAGTGTGAATCCATTTAACATCTCATGCTTGAAACATCATCTTCCAACAGTCATCTATTGAGAGTTATGAAAATGTACATTGTAGTGTCCCACCACAACATTCACTTAACCCTGTTGCCTGAACACATTCTCCCCTATGAAATATTATTAGAATATTCAACAAGACACATGTTCAGCAGGAAGCCCTATAATCTGAATGTGAATCCTGAAGATCATGGGAAGAAGAAAAGTAAGCCCCTTTCATTCTTTTTTTCCTTTATTTTCAATGATATTGTTATACTGACTGATGACATCAATTTGAAATAAAAAATAATAACAATTTTAAGTATCATTAGAATGTCATTATTATCCTTATTTCATTTCAAGTTAACCATATTTTGTGCATTTGCTAATTGTATGCTAAGAAAACTCAAACCTGTTACTTTCAATCCTGCTACTCATTAAAGAGCAAAATGCAGCCATTCTTTTAGCAAAGAAACCTTGTAGAAAAAGATATTGTTGTCTGAGATGAGTTAACAAATTTTTGTATGGTTAACTGCATGTTTTCTTAGAGCCAGTGTTGAAAAAAAAATTATTTCAAAGAGTTACAAGAGCACGCAATTGTGGAATGACCCAATTAATTCACATTCAAAGCACCATTTCAAGAGTTCAAGTGTAAACACCTTAATACATAAACAAACACAGCATAAACCTTTAGATTCGACTACCTCTTCTATGTTTATCAGTGTCTTAGGTGAGCAGAGAACAACCGTGTAGGTTAACTCACCTTCCGCTGTGGAGAGTATTCATCCACCGTACTGAGACAGAAGGGAAAAAATGGAAAAACATGAGATTACATAGATATACATACATAGAGATTACATAGAACTTTAGATTATCAGAAAAAAGGCATTCATCATTGAATGTAAAGCTCAACCAGGCTTTTTTTCAGTACTCCATTTTGTGAGTATATCATTAATGTTATAATCATCATCACTGGAATTGCAGTCTGCAGACAAAGCAATTTACGCCCAGGAATCAAATCTGTATGTTAGCCATAACTGAAGTGTTGGAAGAGGCTATGTTCAAGTAGTATGGAATAAAGCCCAAAAGGGTATGCTGTTATAGGAAAGTAATCAATGATGGGGTGGCCCAACATGAACATGAATCTGTATTACTGTTACCACTCTGCAGTGGATTATTTTACAATAACAGAATGCACTGTATCATTTTATTCCTTTTACACCACAGCAATCCCCACAGTCATTGGCCAACACTAACCATTTGTAGTTGTATATGAAAAATAACATCATATATTTTACGTTTATGACATACTTTATAGTTATTTTTGAAGAACGTCCACAAAAAAGTTAATTCCTGTTATCTTATGTTACTCCAGCAATAAACAATTGTTCCTTTACCAGCTTCTCTTTTTTCCTCTCACTTGAAGTTAACAAGACAAAAACAAAGCTTGGCTTGTTACTGAGAAACTGCGAAGTTCGCCGTACTGAAGACTTTCCAGTGTCAGAAAACTTAAATTTACCGCTTTACCTGTGACTGTTATAAAGCGTTGGCACTGCAGCCTCCTTCTATAAATGTTACATAAACATCTCCTTGCAGAAAGCTTAGTAATTAAGCAATTACACACATTTTTAATCTGTTTATGTGGATCGTCCAAAATAAAAAATCCCTTTGTAAGTTGTCACTATAAAATGATAATGTATTAGAATGAGTATACTGATATAAACCTTGCAGCTGTCTTCTGTCTATGTCACGGTGTTTTTTTAAATTTAACCAATCAGAATCAAGCATTCAACAGCTTTGTGGTATAAGACACTTTAATCAGTATATATTCTGTTCAGACACATGTTCAGATCGTCTTCAGTCAAGTGGCAAAATCTTACATAAATAACTGGCAATGTGCTAGATTTGCCTGATTAACATAATTGATTTATGGGCATTAGACTGAAGGAGTTTCCCACATGTGCACATTTCCTTTTTTATCACTGCCACAGACCTGCAGTGTGTATTTTATTTAAGGTTCTTATCAGTAACCATCTGAAGTCTGACACACAGCCTGACTAGTCACAGGGGAAATGGGCGTAGTAAGGCTGTCTCTGACACATCTCAAATAAGCACAAAGCCTCTGTGGAGCTGCTGACTGCCTGTTAGCTGAGAGCGATTGGCTGCGGATCAGCTGACAAGCCAGGGATTTGGTGGTGTGTTGGTGGAAATGGGCGGAGAGAAATTGGTGCAGCCAAAAGGAGTGTAGGATGTTAATCCAGCAGAGGATTACATCATCATCAATATCTATGAAAGCACTTTCAATGCATGTTGGAAATGAATAAAATAAAAAAAATAAAAATCACCTTCTAGTAATGTAGTTATTAAAACATGCACTGTTTCCTTGGTTAGAATAAGCAGACATAGTTTAGTCCTGCTGCTCATCACTTGTGCTGATTAAAAAATGTGTGAAAACACAATAGCAGGATTTAAAAGTTTTACAGAACTCCCATGCAGAGTATAAATGCACAGGGGTTGAATGAGGACAATCTGCCTTGTCCACATGCTGGAATAAAAAAAGAGAATGAATAGAGTTTTTTTCTCATGCCATTTCTGTTTCTTGATTCTTGAATTCTTGAGAGAAATTCTGCTTTCTTTCATTTTGTCTCCCAGACTACAGACATGGAGAGAATTCTGGAAATCTTCACATCGTATCATGATTCATTCATAGATGCTTCTCTTAGAAAAAGAGTCATTTTTGTTCTTTCTGATATATGAATAGGGTCACTTGTTCCAAATGCTGATGAACACTGAAGAGTGACATTAATCTATTTCCAGTGCCCCTGCTCTGCCATTAATTATGTAGTTAGCACAGAGAAACATATCTGTCCTGATTTAGACTGGTTTTAAAAATACCAGTCATGAATATAGGTTACAGGAGGCGTCGTTTGTGTTCTATACAGCTCAGTGGTTTGGAGAGCACCTACTGTCTGCGTTGCATGCGGAGAAGTTTCTGGAGCTCCTTCACCTCTTTCTCCAGAGTTGGGTATTCATAAAGGTCATCCAGAACGTAGCGATACAGCATCTGTAATAGTGAGACAAACCCCGCTTTAGGCATGACTGCAATTGTTGGAAGTGCCATGCTGTTTGTTTAGCACCTCAAGCTACATTTCCACATTGCCTCACCTCATTAGCCAAACATACTGTGTGTCCGGCACATCATCTGGCATTAACAATTCCGAACTCTGGGAGCTGTGACATTTTCACATTGTTTGATTAACCACATTTATGACTCCTACCTTCATAAATAGTTTGGTGTGTTCGCCTTCCAGCAGTGTGTCACGATAGAGTGCGATCCACTGGGAAAGCAGGTGCAGGACTTTACGCTTCCTCAGCAGAGTATCTTTCCCTTCTTCCTTAATCCTGCCTCGCTTCAAACAATAGGTGGGCAACAGAGCAGTTAAGGCATAAAAGCAGAAAGGCGTCATAAAGCTACTATGTGCTTCTACAATAGATATAAAAAGGCTACACATCCCTGTTAAAATGGCAATTTTTTTGTGATGTTAGAATTTTTCCACCCTCAGTGTGAAATTACAATGTATAAAAATTAAGTGAAAAACAATCAAAAACATTTTAGGGGAAAATAGGAAAAATAAAAAAGTTATAATAACCTGGTTGTGTAAGTGTGCACCCCCGAAATTAATATTTTGTTGAAGCACCTTTTGCCTTTATTACACCACTCAGTCTTTTTGGCTAAGAGTAGCATGGCACATCTTGACTTGGCAGTATTTTCCTAGTCTTTCTTGCAAAAACATTCTAGATCCGTCAGGGCAATTGTAAGGGCATCTCCTGTTCAGGTCACCCCACAGGTTTTTAGTTGGATTCAGGTCTGGGCTCTGGCTCAGCCATTCAAAAACATTGATCTTCTTTTGGTTAAGCCATTCCTTTATTAATTTGGATGTATGCTTAGGGTCATTGTTGTACTGAAAGGTGAAATTGCTTTTTATCTTCAGCTTACTGGCAAATACCTGAAGGTTTTGCACTAAAATCCACTGGTATTTGTAGCTATTCATGATTCCCTCCACACTGATAAAAGCCCCAGTTCTAGCTAAAGAAAAGCAGCCCTGAAGCATGATGATGCCACCACCATGCTTCACCGTGGGTATGGTGTTCTTTAGGTGATGTGCGCCTTTTTTTGCACCGAAGATACATTTTGGAATTATTATACCTTTTGGAATTGGTCTCATCAGACCATAACACATTTAGTTGAGCATGAATATTTTGGGGTTTTTTTCTGAGAAAGGGCTTCCGTCTAGCCACCCTACCCCATAGCCCAGACATGTGAAGAATATGAGAGATTGTTCTCATATGCAGAGAGTAATCAGTACTTGTCAGATATTCCTGCAGCTCCTTTAATGTTGCTGTAGGTCTCTTGGCAGCCTCCCTGGTAATTTTTTGTCTTGTCCTTGGAGGGACGTCCTGTTCTTGGTGATGTCACTTCGGTGCTCCATTATCTCCACTTGTTGATGATGGCCTTCAGTGTTCCATGCTATATCTAAAGTTTTGGAAATTGTTTTATACTCCTCTCCTGATCGATATCTTTCAACAAGTGAGATACTGTACATGCAAGATCTTTGCAGACCATGGCTTCAGCAGTTGGGTGAAACCAAGAAGATGTAAAGAAAATCTTAAGAAACAGCTGGTCTGTATGATAATTACTTTTTAACATGAGATTGTTAAGAATGAATGTGATTGGTTCATTCTGTACACAGCCACATCCCCAATTATTAAAGGGTATGCACACTTATGCAACTAGGTTTTCCCTGAAATGTTTCTGATTGTTTTTCACTTACTTGTTATATGTTGTAATTTCACACTGAGGGTGGAAAAAGTTCTGACATGATTTATATGGGTTTCATTTTTTTTTACATCACAAAAATCTGCCATTGTAACAGGGGTGTATAGACTTTTTATATCCACTGTACACAAGTGCAAGCAAGGATTTGGAAGAGCCCGAGGGTACTACACTACTGAGAAGAGTGCAGTTTTAATGGCATGCTCTCAGTGCTTTCAGACAAACACTGTGGACTGGAAGTGGGAAAGCCTGCAAGAAAACTTATGCATCATTAGATATGCACATGATGTCTCACACAGACACCCTATGCACTCTATTTAGATATGCAAATAGTGTTTAAACAAGACTGCTTCCATTAAAATACTCGGGACCTAGAGCATAAGAGTAAAGGCAGCTACAGAGATTGTTAGCGTATTGGGATAAGAAAAGGATATTGTCCAAGAAGTGCTTGGCAAAGGTCACTGGTAGACATGAACACTGGATAAGTCAGCAAAAAGTCATCAAGAAGACTCTCTGAAAATAAACCAAACATCCACAGAAATTAACAAAAACAAATACCTGTTAAACAGGAAAACTGGTGAATATTAAAAGCTGGAATCGTACAGCATGGGCAAGTTTACACATCATCTATAAGATTCTGCCATTGTTTATATGACCATAAGCAATGACCATAAGCAATTTAAAACTGAAGTTATTAATAATTTAAGTTTTTTGGAAAGCAGCAGAGCAAGAATAACACATGCTTTTATTTTCATCACTCTTCTTCTCATCGCTCTGTTCTGTTTCACAGCATTAATCAAAGACTGATCCATATAAGAACGCAGCCTGAATGTGTGGCTGCTTTGTGCCTGAAAGGATGAGCCCTTCTTCAGTAGTGACCTTGAGTCAGACTGAAGCTTTGTTTGGTCTTGCAAAGCCAGAAGTGATCTCTATCAAGAATGCATGCCTGGAGTTGCTAATGAGAAAGTTTGGCTTAAGGGTGGATGGGACAGAATCAGGGGAACAAACTCGAAGCCAATAAAATGCCTCATGAAGGCGGAGCTTAAAGTAAGAGCGGTAGTTGGAAAACGTATGCTTGTCAGCAATATCTGATTGTAAACCATGCAAGATGGCTGAAATGTCATCAACATAAGACACCAGTTAAGCATGCATGTGTGTGTTGCACAGACAGATAAAAGATTACATGCAGTAAAAACAAGCATCATCAATTTTGAGGACTCGCTCGAGACGTTACTCCTTTGGATGCTCAAAGTGCATGGACTACAGGAAATCAGAATGGGTTTTAGAGGAAAAGCCTGTAGGCGTAGCAGTGTTTGTGCTTGTTCTTGCAATGTCTCCAGATGTCTCCAGGCCCCACAAGACTAAAGCTTCTTTAATCTCAGAAAGTTAGACTCTTTTTTTCAGGCATAGCTTTACAGGAATTACTCACTAACACCAAAACCAACTGGAAAATACCATTGTAAGCAAAGATTTCATTGCTGTTCCTGCTTTGTATCTTTGGTTATGAGTTTGAGGAACCATTCAGTGCAATATTTAAAAAATATGAAGAGACACACACACAGAGGTCAGTTTATCGTGGAAAGCTGAAAAAAAACCATGAATGTAATGCTATATATGATTTGATATGGTTGACAAAACAACCATTACTACACAACAGATAAAACAGTAAATAGTAATCTGCTATTATGTTACATAAACAAATAACATCATAATAACAACAATAAACAAATCTAAAGGTTGTAAGAGTATTTTTTTAATGTCATGAGTAGTTTCTGACCCAAGCAAACCTTATGCACTGTACAGATTGGTTCCAATGGTTGGTGTGTATAGATAGTAGTTGAAGACCTTTGAAGACAGACTTCTAATATGGCTGACCTGTGCACTGATCTCTCCCTGCCACCAGATCATCAGTCTACCTCTCCTGGGTAATGACTCCTCTTAACCTTGCTCAGCTTTAATTTGCTCCTCTGGACTTTTAGCATGCTCCCACACATCCATCCATCCATCTATCCATCAATACCCCTCACTGTAGAGATGCATTAGGACAAGACAGCACATATGCTCCCAAATCATTCATTGGGTGTTCAGTTCCCTTCCCCAAGAAACCTGCAAGAAACTCAATACCTGAAAGGCAGCTGAATAAATGTGCTGACGTTAACATGCTACACATATTACATAGAGCTCATACTGTGTATAGCCTCACATAAGATGTACCATACGACTGTTCGTAAATATATAAGTATGAAACAATCTGAACATGCCACATGTGTCTATGCCTCATCGTTGTTATTTTCTCATAAATCAATGAAATATGATGAAAGACAAAAAGCTTTTCAAACAAACAAAAAGATGAAGACAGAGATGAATTTGTATTTCTACTGTAACTATTTTGTAAAATCTTATGGCAATATGCTTACTGGCAATTATGTTCATTTAGCATATGGCAAAAACATTTAACAATGAAGAACAAAAAATATCTTTTCATCTAAAACTGTAGGGGATTGGAACAAAAGTAGAAATTAAGCTGAGTAATAACAACAACTATAATGATAATAATAATAATAAAGTCCTTACTACCGGACAATAAAAACCTAAGATGTCCAGTAGACCCCGGGAATAAAACTAAGAAAAGCTAAAACTGAGAAAGCATAAAGTAATAATAATAATAATAATAATAATAATAATAATAACAGTAATAAAAATAATAATAATAATCATCAAACACACATACACGGCCACAAACTTATGTTTACATTTTGTCATAATGATTTATGGACACTTTTTACTATTTTTTAAAACATTGCAATGCAGACCATTATTCTGAAATTTATGAAACAATACATATCTGAGAGTAAAATTTATCACATAGTATTTATGTACTCTGCAGTAATCCTTCTCTGTAAAATGAACAACCTTAAGACTTCACAAACTCTAATCTAGCTTTTGACCCATCTTTATATCTATTTGCTCTACTAATAAATGTTTTTTTGTACTTATTGTATTTTTTTTACTTATTTTTTTTTTTTGTACTTATTTTTTGTAATTATTGTACTAACAAATGTTGTATATTATCTCTAGCCATTAAAATATGTTGTTCGTGATTTAATGTGGTTCTAGTGGATCCCTGAAACACACTATTCATAGGTAAATATTGGAATAAAGAATAAGATTTGAGGGATTCTGACATTTACTGTACTACTTCAATTAAAGTTCAGCTGATTATGCAGGCTATTATAAGAGTCTTCAATTAAAATTAGGCTGATTGTGCAGGTCGTTATAACAGTGAGTGAATAAATGGAGGGGGAAGAGAGGGAGAGAGGGAGAGTGAATAATGTGAGGTTCTATAGTGAAGGTGACAGAGAGCATGCTCTTCCTTAAGCTGCAAATCCTATTAGGCACACTCTGTTCGTTGGCTGATGCGTGTGTATAGCATGTTGGTGGTGTTGTAAATTCTACTTTAATTTCACACTCACTTCCCAAGCTTTGTGTTTGCATTCAGCTCCAGTGAATCCCTCACACAATTATGATAATCTGCAGAGCAAAGCTGTCTGCGGTACTGTCTCATATAGGCACATATTCTAAATGCAATCTCACACACACAAATCATAAAAATGCTAGCTTCTCTCTGTCTCTGAATGTGTATATTAAATATATATATATATATATATATATATATATATATATATATATATATATATATATATATATATATATATATATATATATATATACATATATACATGCACTGCACACACAGACAGATGTGCCATATGGACCTTTTTGTATAGTTCTTTCAAATTCAATTTACGATAAATTCAAATCATAACTACATTTTTATCCATAATCTCCATATCATTTAATGCATCTCATTTAATTTATCATCTAGAGTAATCCTGAATTGAGTTAAATCCTGATCCACACCCAATTTCCACTTTGTACAGGCCATTTTGCTGGATAGAGATCACTGTGTACTGGTCTGTGCTTCATCTAGCTCTCTTGCTCTGCCTCATTACTCCAGTGTGTGCTCATTTCAGTGGAATTATAATGAATTTTTAATAATCGAAGAGACTAAGAGGGTCCCTGGGGAAAACAGCTAAACCTTTCAGAGCTCTTACAAAGTGGCAAAATAGTAATAGTAATGCATTATGGGATGCTTTCACAGGACTTTCAGACAAATATCTGAATGGTGACATAATTTTAGATACTGATTCAGATATACATGGCCTTGAGTGACATGATACTGCTGAATTATTATCATTTTTTAAATTCTGCAAGGACAGATAACGATCACTGTGAAGATACAATAACACTAATCTCAATTCACAGTGAAAGAACAGATATGCTTGACTTTTAAGCAATGTTTTATTCCACATCTACGTCTCCTGACTCATATAAACACACAATACCTGTTTTTTTTTTTACATGCTGTATCTTTTTCTTTTCATGTGAATAAAGTATAAACCCACTCCATTTTCTATACACAGAGAACTACAATGATGTGATGGTTGGTTGGATGGATGTGATTATCTACAAAGAGAATCTGCGGCCTAGTGGCAGGGCAAAGTGTATGTATGTTACTAATACTCACTACACCAACATAGGGAACCAGAATAAAACATGAATATTCCGCTTGTTCACTGCCTCGTCGTGTCACATTATGTTTGTAAGTGAACTGTTATGTAACTACACCCGGGACCCCATATTTCATTAACATACTAACTTTCTGCTCTATTCCTGCTGGGTAAGAGCAAGGTATGAAAATGAGTCGCACGTGGTGTGAATTGGACAGACGGTCATTACAATATGCTCACACATGTCATGTCCAGTGTATGTCCTAGGTACAAATTACTCCCCGGATCTGTCACATCCACCAAAAGCAGATTGCATTATGTGTATAATGTCAGTAGGGTGCGCACCTGGGCGAATGTAACTTAGCAGGAAACCAGATGGTCAGTTTGTTTCCAGACTCTGAAATTGCCTTTTGTTCTTTATTTCCAAACAGAACATATGAGTTACTCTCCCATACTCCAGGGCCAAATCTGTGTATGTGACCTGTTTGAAGAATATGATGAAAAACTGGGACTTTGACTGGCTTGGAAAAATCACCTCAATCCCATATAAAACTTGTGATATTATTTGGAAAACCAAGTAAAACACCAAAATAGTCACCAATGAACTATAGGTGAATTGCATACAGTCGGTGGAACACTGGTGGTGTCCTTACCTGAAGGGATTGGTGCTGTTTTTAAGGTGAACAGAGGTGTAATCAAGTATTAGCTAGTAAAGAAATGACACTTGAGGTTATTTTTTTTCTGGGGCGCTCAAGTGTATGATAGAGTAATCATGCTTTTGGCATTCTTAATTACAAAAACATAATCAACTAATATTCTCTAAAATTAGCTAGTTAGTATTTATTGCAAAAAAATACATACATCTGTATTTATTTCCTCATTCTAATTGTATTCACAGGGGGATCCAGAAGTCTGAGACCACTAAAGAAAATACTTCTATTTTGCAAGCTTTACAAATGTAATACAAAATGTTTAATTACAAATGATATTAATATTTGATATGTCTTTTGATTTGATATGTCTCCCTTTTGCTTTAAAAACCGTTTGTACTCGCACTGACTTGGACTCCACAAGTTTGTCTAAAAACTGTTGACTCATTTTAGATCAAAACCATGGGAGTGTCGTCTGAACACGCTCTTCAATGGAAGGGATAAATCTCAAGGATATCTGACCTTTGTACAAAGGAGTTAAAAATGTCACAATGTCACAAATTTGATTAAATTTAAACAGTGACCAACAAATCATACAGAATCTTGAATACTGAATATTTAAGATTTTGAACATTTCCTTTTCTTTGTTTTACTTTGTTAAACTTTCTGTTTATTTTCAGTTATAAATGGAAAAAAGCAAGAGAATTTCCACTGTATATTTGGCATTTCTTAGATCCACTCAATTAATGTAACTAAAAATATACAGTATGTTTTTATGAAAAAGAAAAGCAAATTTTGTGTTAATTTGATCAAATGACTTTTTTTCCCCTAATTCAGCTGGATCTTAGCCAATTTCAAGCCAATATAAGCCAAGACCCAAATATTTAGCAAATATTTTTCAGCACTACTAAGAATACTAAGGTTCTAATACCACTGAAATATTATTAGATACTACAAACAACAGGACATGAGCAGCACTGACAGAGTGATGGTGAAGGTCAGAGCTGAAAACAATCTGCTGCATGTAGCACATGCAAACCCACAACACCTCTAGTTTTGGATTTTACTTAAATTATCTCAATTTTCCCAGCAGATAATGTGCTTGTGCATGTGTGTGTAATCAGTGGCTCCAGGCCGACCTAAGCATTTCATTACTTTACACCGTCATCCATATGGACCTGGATTACTGCTGTTCATTGACTGCTGCTCACCAATTATCTTCAGCAGGCCTTGAGCAGCAGCCATCCAACCTGAACTCTGCTGCTATGGTGACTGAATTCATTACAGGAGGATAAAGGATATGTTGTAGCAGCATCTCACCCCTTAAAAAAGCCAATACTCCTTTACATAGAGACTGTAAATCCAGATCTCCAGCCTAAGGCTCTCCCCAAAAACACTCCCAGAATGCCTTGGATAATTAACTTAATTTTAAATTAGCAGGTCGCTTGATTGTGCTTGTGGAATCAGAGCTCATGTCCACTATAAATAAGGCATTTAACGCCATAGCTCAGTTTGTCAATACTCATCAAGGCTTAGACAGCATATTAAGATCTGACAGCTCCAATCTTAAAGCTCTGACTAATGTGCATGAATTCACTGAGTAATATTATTCTCAAATGTCAAGCTGATGACAGTTCTGCGTGGCCAGCTAACTACAACAGAGAGACAACATTGACCCTCTGCTATGAAAAGATTTTCAGTGAGGGATGTTCAGGTAGGTAAACAGTCAGACATATAGTATATTTGCTTTAACAGAAAAAGGCCATGTATTCGGAATCTAGTATGATTTCAAAATCCACAATTAGGGTTAGGGTTTCTCCCAGCTGCACTGGATTTACATCATTGTAACAAGAACATATATTGGTCAATCTACGTTGTGGCCCACCTGGCTCAAGTTTCAGATTTTTATAGCAGTTATAGAAATACTCAAACCAGTCCATCTTGCACCAACAACCATGCTACAGTTAAAGTCACGTCACAGAGATCACATTTTTCCCCCATTCTGATGTTTGATGTGAACATTAACAGAAGATCTTGACCTGTATATGCATGATTTTATGCAGTACACACATACACACATACAGTATAAGAAAGATCATTAAAAAATTTTAATCCTTAACAGTAACAGGTTTAGTGCATTTATTGCTATTGCGATCCATGATAAAGCAAGATATGGACCACCAGCAAAAGAAGGTTTGTTCATATATTTCTGTGCTGTCTTAGCTTCTGAGAATTTTGTGAGGTTGTGTTGTAATGCTGACGCTGACGTAACATGACCATGATGATGGCAAGATGCGCTTCATCAGGAGGACCAATACAGCATTGCTCCACTACAAGCCAATCAATACCTGCAAACTCTGCCTATGTACCTTTACCCAACATATTCCTTTGACAACAATCCAGTTTGCCTGTAAACGATGACAGCATGTGAGCTGAATGATTCTCAAAAGCACATCCTCAGCTGTGTGAAATCAATACTCCTGTGCAAGCACACCAAGGATGACGATCAGACAATAATAATGGCAATTCCCTCAATCCACAGTCAGTCAACTGCTAATACTGAACAATCCTGTCTCTCTACACCTTCAATATGCAACACTCAGAAATCATTTTGAACAAAGAAATCCCAGACACTGATGTTCCAATATAATCCAAAATGCAATAGAGGTATTATGAATTTATCTTATTCCACACCAAAATCTCTAAATTGTGCATGTAGAACCCTGCTAGAAGTGAAAATAGAGTTCATTAGGCACTTAAGAGAGGAATCAGTTCTTCTGACTATTCTTAAATTACCTCACTCTTTCTCCCACACCCACACACAGCCTAGCAACACCAAGACTCGGTTATAAATAAATGAAAGAAATACATGTAACTGATGAGATGGCGCACACTAATCTAATACACACATACGCCGCATCATGCACATAGTACACAGACCCACAACATTCACTTACAATACAACATACCATACAGACCATACGATTTGGCTAATCTGAACATTTGCTCATATTAATTAAAAGTGTAATGTGGGGGAGAATGTGATACACTTCCTATAAGAGCAGTCAAGGCTGAATCATCAGCAGCCATAAAGTACTTAAACAGAGAGAACAGCAGCCACAGAGACTCGATTTGAGAGAGGGAGAGAGAGAGAGAGAGAGAGAGAGAGAGAGAGAATACAAAAGTGATTAGCCATCAATGGTTTTAATGAGGTTAGCACTCACTCAGCTGAACTGATGCTGAGACTAGCCCAGCCATACAAGCTAAAGTGAGCTCATTCTTTCTACATGTAAAAGAAAGAGCCGAGGATGAATATCCTACTGTATGATCATGCACAATAATATAATAAATAAGGAATGAAGCACTTAGGGTCATGCTGTTATTGGAAAATAATTAACAAGTTGGTGTGATGTGTTTACACTTGAAGCTGATTATTTTCCAATAACAGCACATCCTGAATGGTTTTATTCCTCTTACACCAAAGCAATTTACCTGTGATCTCTGAATTAAAGAACGACACTTCATGGTTTTTTTTTCCATTTATAGTAACGTTCAATGTTGTGGAACATCTGCAAACCAGGATAGATCCTGTTATCACTTACGTTACGGCAGCTATAAACAGTCATCTCCTACCCAGCCTCTTTTTTTCCTCTCTCTCTTGCAGTTAACAAGACAATAAAACACAGCTTGTCATGTTACTGAGAAACCACAAAGTCCTCTGTCCTGAAGACTCTTCTGTGGCAAAAAACGTAAAGTTACAGCTTTATTGTTTACAATGTGCTGACACTGGAGACTCTTCCCAAAAATGTGAAATAAACATCTCCTCACAGAAAACCTCACCATATCAACAATTTAGTCTAATAAGAACCTCCACCATACAAGTCCTTGTGTAATTTGCTACTATAGAAATGATAACATATTAGAACAAACATATTAATATAAAGCTGTGATTGTGTCTTGAAGCCAACACGACTGTCAGAGCTTCTGACCAATCAGATTTGAAAATTCAGTAGCGATGTGGTATAAAGCATAATTATTTGTGTTCAAGTTTCATTATGTAGGTTTGACAAACAATATGCGTAATGATGACTAATAATAACAAAACTAACAACTAACAATTTTCTATTATGTATCCACACTTTTGTGTGTTCTTCATTTCATGTTTCATTATGTAGGTTTGACAAACAATATGCGTAATGATGACTAACAATAACAAAACTAGTAACTAACAATTTTCTATTATGTGTCCACGCATTTGTGTGTTCTTCAGTTATGCTGAGCCCATGTCTACAGAGATTAAACTACACCATGACTGGGTTCCTCTAGAGAGATCTGAGATCAATACTGTTAGATTAAACATCACCACAGGGGAACAAGGTGATGAGCAGAACTGACATACATGGCCTCTTCTTTCTGTCTCGCTCTTTTTTCATTAACTTCAACAGTTCACTCTTCGAGAACATTAAACGCACACCATACAATATAAACGTATTATGCATGTATCCAGTATATATTTATGCTGCAATACCATTTAAGTATAAGCCACGGATGACATTATTTTAACAAAGAAGGTTTTCAGATCTTCAGAAAAACGGATTTTGTGATCTGAAGTTTTTCCCTCACAATTATTAAAATACTCTAACTGATCAATTTAAGCCCTGCTTTTTGAAGGGACATTCTAAAGAAGGGATTTTCTAAACAAACCGTTTACAATCCATGACACACTACATACCTCCAATCCTACCAAGCCCTTGAGACACGATCTCTCAACTGAGACAAACAAAACATGCCACAGACAACAAACATCACACACACCCAAATACAGCCACAACAATCAGGACGCTGACCTCAATTAACAACTCCAGCTTATTAAGAAAAACAGAGGGTCTTGCAAACGACTGCTTAATTTACACTAAGCATGTGTCATGATGTGTATTATTTGTATCTGGTTTTCTCTTAAAATAGACAAACATATTGAAAGCTTAAAAAAACAACATGCCATAAATTTATTTGCTAGATTTCCGGCTAGTGCACTTACATTCAGAACTAACATTTCTGTGTGATTTAATGTGTTTTATAAAACTTTAAGTGATTTTGCCAACTGTATTTTTTGCTACATTTATTGCACATAGCTCTTTGGCAATATAAATTACACTGAACATTATATTACGTAAAGGCTTATTTTTGGAAGCAGGGGAATTTCTAGGGCTTGTACGGCGGACTTTTATATACATTTTAACAGCTACAAGCACCATCCGAGACTACCATTAAGATGCACAGGAAGCCAAGTCATCTTTATTCTTTTTTTGGCTTATAACCTTTGATTTTAACCATCATATTTTGATCAAACAGGTTTATTCAATGGGTCAATGGATTCCCAGGGTCTCCACCAAACTCACACCAAGGACAACCTCTGGTTGAACTTAATTATCAAAACAACATACTCTGCCTGACGAAAATGCATATTTTGGACACTGATTCCCTGTTCTCAATTATATGTTCTCAATTAGAGTAAAATAAAAATGTATTCATGCCAACATTCACGAGTCTTACTGCAGTTAAACAATAGCGCAAAAAAAACTGACAGAAAAAACAAAGCATATAAAGTCCGACTTCATTAAGATTTGTGCATTTCTGTAGTGCAGAGATTTTTTTTATTGGTCATGGTTCAAGTTAATCTTAATTTCTAATCATGCTTCTTACACTGTCTTGAGAAGAGATACATCAGTAATATCTCTATGTTCTAGTGTGTCATCAGAAAGACAATGTGAATAATCTGCCCTTATTAGAAATAGAATAAGTGTTGATAATCAAACCATCAGTAGGTGAAGTATTAATGTTAGCTTTCTTATAATGCATCCACCCTGATTCTCATATTAGGATAAACAAAATCTCTTAATGTGTAGCGTGATTTGGATATTGTTTAGAAAATAGATATTTTAGTTAGCTTTTCTAATGCTCTGTAACCAGGGACCTGCAGTATGTTTCTGAATCAGTCAACGTGTGATTCAAGTATGACTTCAGTCCCTAACTCCAGTCCCCATCTCTGCTGGAGGAATCACAAAAACTACACACACGTCCATCATCAATAGCACCAAAAACATAAGATTTACCAGACTCAGCTTTTCCATAAAAAAGTTAGCCTATACCTGTATGAATAAGACACTTTAAATGCTCATTTTGTGATAAACAATATAAAATAATGTATAAAAATAAAACAATATTTATTTATATAAAAATAAAAAAATAATTGAATAATAACTATATTTCAAAAAGTGCAAAGAAACATTTATCGAAAGTTTTTGTTTTAATGTTACTTAAAATCTAAATGGGGTACGTGCAGAAAATCGATCATTTAGGTTGAAGAGGACCAGGTGAAAAACAGGTTGGTAATCCCATGACAAACATCAGCGAAATCCAGCTTTACAGAGCAAAGTTAAAGAGCTGGTTCCAGCAGGGGTGACCTCCTCCTTTAAGACAGACATCCTGTCATTGCTGTCATTGCTGAGAAGATTTCCAGTTAATAATGCAATGTTTGGTTTAACCCTTTAAACTTCCAGAAGCTGTCAGCAGATTCAGACTTAGGACTTTTTCACATACATGTACTAATAGTTACACTACTGCTAAATAAAAATAATATACTTTAAGATAAATAACTAAATAAGAAGCTGAGACCTAGCATCAGTAGTGCAGCACATGTATATCTGCTTGTCTTTTAACTGTACATGAGAGGCACTACTCGTATTCTGCTTAGAGATACACTTGGGAATCATCAAACAGTTCCAAACCTCGCTCTGTTGACATTTTATATGCGCACACTCCTCATTTGTAAACTAAGCAAAAGTAAACTGAGTGCAGTTAAAACTGAGTGTAATGATCCATCTGGCTAAAAACAGCACTCTGCTGCTTCTCTAGGGTAAAGCGTGAGACGAGTGCCCACCTGTCTCTCTTGCTTGAGGGCTCCCGCTGTCCTCGTCCAGCGTCAGGTGGCTGAGTAGGTGTTCCAGAACCTTCTCCGGGCTGGCGGGCACACTGGCATACCTGTGAGACAGAGATGAGTCAATGGAGTCTTCCTCCTCGATTGAGGACAGTGAGCGGCTGCTGCTGCACCACTCCTCATCCTCCGTGCCCTCCTCGTCGATGTAGCGGAAGTATGGTACGTCAAAGGTGGGTATCGTCACCCGGTCACCGCTGCTGCTGTCCGAGCCACCGTCCTCGTCCTCGTCTTCCTCCTGCTCCACCAGCGCCGCCAGCATCACCCTGCCCTCCAGCGGACGCTTGCTGCCCATGCTAGCACCGGCTCTTACCTACCACATTGACCCAGGAGCTCCAGAGTGCCCACTGAGCCCTGAGGACAAGCTGCAAGCCCTGCGCTGCTTACCAACTTCAGCGTAAAGAGCTTGACGTGAGAGAGCCAGTGGAAATGCAGCACATAGTCAGTGAATGGGTGTTTGTGTGGAGAGAGACAGAGAGAGAGAGAATGAAGGGAAGGGAACAAATGACAGAGTGATGAGAGGGGAGAAGAGAGAAAGAGAAAAGGAGAGTGTGTGAGAGAGGGAAAGAGTGTGCGCTCACGAGCCTGTACGCGCCCATGTGTGTGGGTGTGTGTGTGTGTGTGTGTGTGTTCATGCAGCTCACCTCCTGGCAAGGAAGGAGGGGGGGGGGGGAGGAGGAGGAGGAGGAGGAGGAGGAGGAGGGTGCCTTCTCTGACGTAGTCCTCTGAAGCAGCAGCATCTCTCGGCTCCTTTCTCTCACACACACACGGACTGCTGCGTCACCGAGGGGCTGAGGAGGGAGAGAGAGAGAGAGCGAAAGACAGAGAGAGAGATAGGGAAAGAGAGATAGATACAGAGAGAGAGAGAGAGAGAGAGAGAGAGAGAGTGAGGGAAGGAGGGAGGTGGAGTGTATCACCAAGGAGATTCCCTTTTCCTCCTGATTTCCATCAATATATACACCCCCCCAAATCCCCAAATTACACCAGCCACATCAAACAGCTTTTTATTTTTTCATCCACAAACACAATGCAGACCTCCGCATTCATATTCATGCATGGCTTTATGCATATTTTAATAATGAGTTCATTAGCAAAGGTGTCAGTTAATTACTGTAGTCTGGCTTCAGGTTGTAGTGTCATGCGATGTGTAGTTTTCTGAGCTACGTGTGTGTGTGTGTGTGTGTGTGTGTGTGTGTGTGTGTGTGCGCATTTGTCAGGGCGGTGCCTTTGGAACAAAGGAACAGGAGGTGTATGGGTCATGCTATAACTCTGCCACCTCATCACTTGGGGGTTATCAATCTTATACACTCGTATAATCCGTCACACACCCGCTTGTGTGTCCATTACTTACTAGATCGTCAAATCTCTATAACAATGAAGAGACACCCAATCACTGATATAACTACTGCAGATATCCAGAAAAAAAACACTGTCCAGTATTAATATGACAAATACGGGAGGATTTCTTTATGGTAATTTTTCGCTGCTGTGCTGAAGAAATTGCTAGGAAGTGCTTATATGTGAGCTGTGCCTTGGGGCAATGTCTAATCTATTCTGCTCCTAGCCAGGTCCTGTGTGGTTGTGCATGTTTATATAGCAGGGAGAGGACTGTTTATTTCGAAACCTTAACCAGTGTGGTCTAGTTCCGGAGATTACTGCGTTGTACAGCACATAAACTGGTTTGTTATACTGCTGCACTAGAAACCTTTTTCAGCTGGGTGTGTAAAAGTGAGTGTGCTGAAGACAAAGAGGAATTTATTTCTTACTCTATTGCATTATCAGGCCCAGTATTAAAATGGACGGTCATTGATGCACCAATGTGTGTGTGTGTGTGTGTGTGTATTTGCATGTTAATGTGCTCTTGTTTTATGCATCCTGCCCATGAAGCATAGTTGCCCTTCAGTCAACTTTATTGTGTGTGTGTGTGTATGTGTGTGTGTATGTGTGTGGGCGTGTGAGTGAATACGTGTATAATTAAGCAGGCAGACAGGCTGGAAGAGCTTGCACTTTTCTGCCCTAACTGCCAATTGCACTGAAGACCTTAATCACACCTGTCCTCACACACACACACACACACACACACACACACACACACACACACACACACACACACACACAGGATGTATTGATGAGAGGCACTTGCAACCTGTCAATCAGCAGCAAATACTGCAACTACAACTAACCCATTAAAGTGGCTGTTATTGGGGCAATCAGTTGCTCCCTTCCAAACAGACTCCATTAGAGCTGTCGCAGACACACACTGATGTCTATAGGCACTGTGCTCAGTCTAGCTTTTACTTTTAAGAGCACTATTAAAGAACACAATCTAGGACAACCCCACAGCTCCACACATTTTTGCCTTTCAAGAAAAACATTTAATAGATGACAGACCACTACCATAGTAAACAGACCACTGGCACTAATACATTCGAGAAAACAGTAAGAACCTTTTCCAGAGCCCAGGAATTTTTTTTCAAGAACTCTTGAAGGCTAACAGTGCTTCCCCCAAGAAATGTGAAGCCAGCCAACCAGCACCTTTTCGAACTGCTGCTCATGATATGTCACACGGCAGCATAATACACACTGAGGAAAGCGCTATCTACCCTCGTCCGCATACACAAACTCACAGATGGCCATGATTGGCTAGTTTTGCTTTGAGAGAGTGTATCATCCCCCCTACCCAGAAAGCATGGCCAATTTTGCTTCCTTGGATCTCTGGCCATGGATGGTTGTAGCATCTTCATGACTCAAACTCGCGATCTCTGGAGGATAGGGTAAATGCTTTTTTGTTGCACCATTTGTAAGCTCACCAGCAATGTCTTTAGTTCTTGCTCCAGACGAAGTATTTTTCTCTAAACCAAAAAACTACTGGGGTAGAGCTTTCACTGCTAAATTTTGTTGCCTGCTCAATTGTGAGTTTAACTGAATGACAGACCCTCACATTGAGCATGTTTAAAGCCTGCGTCTAGTGCCGTAAGATCACAAATGTTGCAGGAGTGTGTTTCTAATAACATGCTGTTTGCAGCAAGCAGCAGAAAAGACTGAAGGTATGAACTTGTACTTCATTTGTGCAAAGATGGGTTAAAAACTAATTAATTTTAACTATCTGCACAGCAAAAGGTAAAGAATAAAGAAGTAAAGAGTAAAGAATAACCCAGACTGCACAAACTTACCAGAGACATCCGTGGACGTGCATTACTGGGCTTGTCTGCCCTACTTAAAATGGAACACAAAGTTGTGATTGGTCTCCTTTTGCAACCTAAGCATTACATATCTATTTTGGTTTAATTAAGTTTGACATCTTGTTTATGACCACAATAGTATTTTCGGTGTCTTCAAAAAGTAATAAAAACCTTCACTTTGGCCAAAATCTATACATCCCATTAATGTTGGCAAAGATGCTGCTCAAACATTTTGTGCTCACTGGGAATACAATGATCTCAGCTTCCCACATATTAACAGTGTTGCTGTACTTTGTCATGTGCTGAAATGTCACACCTATTTGGCAGTTTGCGTCACTTTTGTTGTCATGGGTCACAGTCCCTGCAGTGTTTTGGAGATACAAGGATCTTGTTTGGGAACTATTCTAATAATAATATAAGGATGGTTCCAGATCTCTTTATTTCCTTAAAAGGTATAGGAACTTTGTTAGAAAAGCATCTATAAGGGTGAGTCAAATGATTTTTTTTGCATTGTTTATCGTACATAGGTAACACAAAAATGTATCATGGTTAAGGTAGCAGTAGAAGAGGCTATTGAGAACAATGGACCAGTAGTACAATTTTACTTCTGCAGCCACAAATTTAATGTACTGTAATGTCTCTAGTTTATAAGCTTTACTTTTAAGGTCTACCTTTAAGGTTTTCATTTGGCTCACACTCAAATACAGTCCCCTCCAAAAGTATCAGGAAAAAGTGGAAGGTTTTAGACTAGCCAAGTCAAATCGCCAGACCTTAACCCAATTGAGCATGCATTTCACCTCCTGAAAAGGAGACTGAAGGGAGAAACCCCCCAAAACAAACATCAACTGAAACAAGCTACGGCACTGGAAGAGCATCACAAAAGAAGAACGCAACAGTTTGGTCATGTGGGTTGCATGACTTGATGCAGTTATTGCAAGCAAGAGATATGCAACCAAATATTAAGTGTTATTTACTTTAAGACTATCAGTTCCTATACTTTTGCTCACATAAAAAATTGGGTGGTCTGAGGTAGCCATGTTCTAAGTTGTTTACCACGTCTATATGTAAATATCATGAAAATAAATTCTGATCTATCATCTCACATTCATCTTTTGATCTCAAACCCAAGTGTCTTCAGTGTATAGCTAAAACCAAAGAATTGGCTTTGCTGTTTGAATACAGTGAGCCCACAGTGAGAAAATCTTCTCCTTAACTTCTTGTCTTAACTTCTCCAACTTCTCTGATTAGAACTGACATCCTGTTTTGTGGTCAGATGAGACCAAAATCAAACGTTCAGGTCATGCACATTATCAGTATGTTTTTTTTTTGTTTTTTTTTTAAAAAGCACCTCATACCCACTATAAAACATGGAATTGGAATCAGTGATCAGTGCTTTGGGGCTGCTTATCACTGGTGGTTAAGGGGCTCTTGTAAAGATGATATAAAGGCACCAAGAATTCTGCTAATTATTCCAGCCCAGAACGTGGTTGCCTCTTCCAGGAGGTTCAGAATTGGCTGTAGATAGAGCTTTCATCAAGATGATTAACCAAGCACACTTTCAAAAATCCAGGATCTCTCTACAAGTGTCTTCAAATGTTTTAGACATTTCAAAATGAATAAATATTTATAAATAATAAATTATTTAAAAAAAAAAAAAACACTAGTTAAAACCTTTAAATTAAACTGTACAATGTTCTGTATGTTTGAGCTGCATAGCACGTGTGTTATATTATATTATATATATATATATATATATATATATATATATATATATATATATATATATATATATAGTCAGGTCCATAAATATTGGGACAGTGACACAGTTTTGGTAATTTTGCCTCTGTACACCACCACAGTGGATTTGAAATGAAGCAATCAAGATGTGACTGAAGCGTAGACTTTCAGCTTTAATTCAAGGGGTTTAACAAAAATATTGCATTAACCGTTTAGGAATTACAGCCATTTTTTACAGAGTTCCTCCATTTTCACAGGCTCAAAAGTAATGGGACAATTGACTGATAAGCAGTTTCATGGCCAGCTGTGGCCTGTTTCCTCCTTATATCATGATAAATTAAGGAGATAAAAGGTCTGGAGCTGATTCCAAGTGTTGAATTTGCATTTGGTAGCTGTTCATGGGAACTCTCAATATGCCGTCCAAAGAGGTGTTGATGCAAGTGAAGGAGGCCATCATTAGGCTGAAAAACCAAAACAGACCTATCAGAGAGACAGAAGAAACTTTAGGAGGGCCAAATCAACAATTTGGTACATTCCTAAAAAGAAGGAATACACTGGCGAGCTCAGCAACACCAAAAGGCCTGGGAGACCACAGAAAACAACTAAAGTGGATGATTGCAGAATTCTTTTCTTATTGAAGAACAACCCCTTCACAACATCTAGCCAAGTCAGGAACACTCTGGAGGAGGTAGGCCTATCATTGTCAAAGTCTACAATCAAGAGCCACCTTCATTAATGTAAATACAGACGGTTTACCTCAAGATGAAAACCGCTGGTAACACTCAAGAACACAAAGGCCAGATTAGACTTTGCTAAAAAACCTCTAAAAAAAGCCTGACCAGTTCTGATGCAAGATTAACTTGTACCAGAATGATGGGAAGAGAAAAGTATGGAGAAGGAAAGGAAGGGCTCATGATCCAAAGCATACCACATCATCCGTCAAACATGTGGAGGCAGTGTTATGGCATGGGCATGTTTGGCTGCCAATGGAACTGGGTCACTGGGGTTTATTGATAATGTGACTGTTGATAGAAGTAGCAGGATGAATTCTGAAGTGTACAGAGCTATACTTTCTGCTCAGATTCAGTCAAATGCTGCAAAACTGATAGGACAGCACTTCACAGTACAGATGGATAACAACCCAAAACATACTGTGAAATCAGCCTAAGAGCTTGGAAATTAAATGTTCTTAAATGGCCGAGTCAGTCACCTGACCTCAACCCAACTGAGCTGCTTTTCACTTACTGAAGACAAATCTGAAGGCAGAATGACCCACAAACAAGCAGCAACTGAAGATGGCTGCAGTAAAGACCTGGCAAATCATCTCAAGGGAGGAAACTCAGCATTTGGTGATGTCCATGGGGTCCAGACTTCAGGTAGTCATTGACTGCAAAGGATTTACCTCCAAGTAATAAAAATAATCCTAATATTTATGATTATATTAGTTTGTCCCATTACTTTTGAGCCTGTGAAAATGGAGGAACTCTGTAAAAAATGGCTGTAATTCCTAAACGGTTAATGCAATATTTTTGTTAAACCCCTTGAATTAAAGCTGAAAGTCTACGCTTCAGTCACATCTTGATTGCTTCATTTCAAATCCACTGTGGTGGTGTACAGAGGCAAAATTACCAAAACTGTGTCACTGTCCCAATATTTATGGACCTGACTGTATATATATATATATTTTTTTCTTTTTTCATGAAGCATGCCAATAATTCTGGAAGGCTCTGTAACTGATCATTCATAGAATATATTGTCAATGTAAGGTATCGGGGCCAAACAGGCAAACAAAATAAAACCTGTGACATCTGAAATATCCAAGAGATCAATTCAGAGAAAGATCAATAGAAATGAGCACAGAGGTCATCCCTGTACTATGCCTCTGGGGAAGCACTTATCTCTCCATTGGTCTTACTGTGCTTCATCAGTACAAAGTAAAACAGCATCATTAAAACTGTCAGTTGGAATGAGAGGTCATGCATGCCCTGACTACCCCTGCAGAAGATTAATACCTGATTGCATAACTATGACTAGTTTGATATGTTACAGCCTATGGCCTTTTTTTTTTTTTTTTTTTTTTGCATCAAGTCAGTTTGGACTAGACTAATTTATGATGTCTGCTTTCTGCAGGCTTAAAAGGAAGAAACATGTAAACTATCTGAGCTATGCTATGTAGAAGCTAAGCATGAGTACCTCTTTATCTTCCCAAAGTGTGGTCAGTGGTAAATTCATTAAAATGTACGCTTCCATAACACAGTGAAGTTATCTATGTCTATGTAGGCAGGAAAAATAGACTAAATAGCACTGTAAGATCATGTTTCTTGTTATATCTTCCACCTCATTTTGATATGCGAATTAAAAATTAAAAAACAAAATGTCAATATTCATCCGAACAGAATTATATAACTGTTTGGAAACCCTTCAGGACACAAGCTTCTGGAAATCAAGTGGTCTAATACTGTTCTGTGTCTTTCACCATCTCCTTTCATTGACACTGAATTCATGGAGGCTTGTTGCCATCAGTATAGGCATTGTACACATACATTTTCCATTCATGATAAATATTATTTCACACAAGCACTAAAGTATACAGTATACTGTGCCTATATGAAATGAATTATGTGATATAATGCCAGTGTGAAATGAGAACTGAAGAACACTCAAAGGTCAAACTTTGTACAGACAAGAGTAAACCTCGACATTTGTTTAATTCCAGAGTTTACAGTCATGTTAGCTGTAGTCATTTGAGTAAAAGCAGAGATACTCCAGGACATCATTCAGTATGAATGGTATGTACTTTTAAAGTGGGAGTCTAAATCAAAAGAGCAGACTGCATCCAAATGTCTGTGTACATGGCTGTAGGCATCAACATACACCAGAGCACTGTCATGTTTTAATCAGAGACAACAAATTTGAATAACAGAACATATACTGTATCTGGTTCAATATGATTTAATGTGTTAAATGATAACTGATGCATTTTTTTTAACCACATGGAAGAATCATACATCTCAAGTATCCTGTTTGGTATCACACAGAATGTGAGGTGAGATCAGCCAGTCAATTCATATAATCATATCACAAACTGTGTAAACTAACTAATACAGTATGCATTGTTCAAACTAGAAATATTTCTCAAGGGAATGAAGAATAATTCGTTTGACTTTCTTGCTATGCATCATATATGTCCATGTTTGAGTCAACAACCTGCTTCAAATAGCGCAATTTTATGAATTGTTGTGTTAGCACTGTACAGAATCACAACCCCAGCATATGAAATATAGATTTCATACAAAATATTACAATTATTAATACCAAAGCATGTCAGTTCTATAGAATATCTGCCTGTAATGTACACAAGTTATTTCTGTACAGTTATCAGGCAGCCACTAAAAATATTTTAAACAAGTAAGATGCAGAACAGATCATTTGTACACTACATTTTTGAACAGGAATCAGGATCAGGTGCCACTCCTATCAACTGGCTCACCGAAACTGGACAGCTGAACATTGACAAAATATCATGCAAATGTTTATCATGAACATGTTGTCCATTTTTTTGTTGTAGCCTATCCACCATTTGGCATGTCGTGCATCCTGAAATGCTTTTCTGTTCATTTGTAAAGATGAGTTACCGAAGTCTTCCTACGATGTTTCCACCTGACTGCCACTCTGCGCTACTCTATGTAAACTCTAGAGACTGTTATGCGTGATAATCCCACTAGATCAGCAGATTCTGAAACATTCAAACCATCCTGTCTAGCAGCAACATCCATGCCACGGTCACGGTCACTGAGATCACATTTTTTTCCCCTTTCCAATGTTTGATTAACTGAAGCTCTTGACCTGTATTTGCAGGATTTTGTGCATTGTGCTGCTGCCACGACTGGCTGTTGCATGAATGAGTAGATTATTTCATAAGTGTGTAGAGGTGTTCCTAATAAAGTGGACAGCACGTGTATGTATAGTTGTAATAACTGTACATGTATACATACACATACATCATGTCACACTAACATTTTAACATTATGAATTATGATTAAGTACACACATAGTTGGTTAGAAATGGGTGAAAAATATTTTGAGACGTCTGTGTTTTAGTGCCATGAAATAGTAAAAATACATGCAGAGTCGATATTATAGGCTGAGCCCATAATAACCACTGAATCAATGAAAAGCTAACAATAAAATTGCAAGTAATAATAAGGCAGGAAACCTGACTGCACTGGTGTGATTTTAGTTTTTACATGTCTTGTAACAAGTTTTTATTGTTAGAATGTACAATGAATCTCTGCAAAGGAAAGGTCAGCAAGACACAGGCATTTATATTTAAAAAACAAACAAACAAACAAAAAAAAAAAACAATTTGGTGCCTGGGTATATTATTAGGTAGTCTGGCTTGATCCAGTTTTGATCCAGGTGGCAATTAGGTCAGACTTTCCTGTCATTGTTAATATAACCAGCAAATGACAAGAAATGAGGAACTGGGAGCTCAATGAAACTGACCAATCAGAAAGAGGCATGTGATAATTAATTGGCATCTTATTTGAACACAGAAATTGATCTCCTTCCTAGCCTAATTGTAGACCCTGATAATAGTATAGAGTTTGATATTGCAAAAAAGCATGCAGATGAAAATCATGTAACTTATTTCAAAGAAAAGACCAGTTTTGAATGTTTAACTCAATATAACTAAATATTCCAAACAGCATTTATATTGTTTCAAGTATACATTACAGTGTGCAAGCAGGAGAGTCATTAGGACATCGACTATCAAACATTAAAACCCCATTCACAGCACTCTGTTGATGTCAGAGTGTGCCTGTACGGTGTGTGTATACACTGACTCACCTCAGCTGGTCGTTCAGTGGGTTTAAGCGGGCTGTGGAGGAGGCGGCATCCGTCCTTGGCTAGTCGCTGGACCATCTCCATGCGACTCATGTCCTCTCTGTTGTGTAATCCAGTCCCCGGGCCCTGCTGAAGTGCAGGGGACACAGAGAACACATATCTCAGACCACAGTCCCATGCCATGGAGCTTCAGCACACACACTATCCACAAGCCAGAAAACTGCTTCCTATTTCTTCAGGTGAGACAGAGTGCTCTGGCTACTATAATCCAGTGCAGGGAGTTATTGCATACAGCTTGGGACAGGAGAATCTCACTAGACATTTCATGAGAGGGAACCTGCATTTCTCTTTCCTTTAGTCTCCCTCTCTCTCTTATTCACAAAACAAGAGTGGGGGTGGCCAGGAAACATCTGCTAGTGGCTCCAGTCGTGAATAGGAAGTTTCACAATGTCCTGAAAGTGGGAGACTGACCAGCAATGAGTCTGGGAGGGTATGTTACTGTGTATTTGTAAAAGTCTGCATGTGGTAGAGTAGAACAGGACAGTGGTCCTATACACTATATAATATTCTCTCTGGTTTACAGAACCAAAATACTTGTAAAGGATAAACTTTGCAGAGGAATTTCTTTCAGAGGAATGCACCAACATATTGTATCAATAATCAAGGTATCAATAATCAAGATGATATGTGTGTGTCTGGCTGCAGTGGGACCTTTACCAGATACTATGTGTATCAATAAAAAAATAACTACAGACATAGCCTCCATTCATTTGGATTGTGGAGGTATTACAGTAATGTGTACAGTAATTCAGGACTGTTCCCTTAACCAGTGCTTCTCCATCAACATACACACCTGCACATGTACCCCCACCCACACATACTCATATGACCAGTAGGCTTACAGGATGTAACACTTATGACCTCATCCTTTTTGTGTGACGGAAACAGAAAGGAATTTGCACTAACCACACAAAAGGAATAGTCTATACAACCTATATAAAGGAGTTTAACCTCATACTGGGCAGACTTGTTCAACATAACTGGAACACTTCACATTCCAGGACACTTTGTCTAAAACCACATCTGAATATGGACAACAATGAACAATATCTAGTGACAAAAGGGAAATACATTAAAGTCTTGCTCTCACCCTGATGTGTGTAAAAGATAAAAGAGGATCAGCATTTTATTTCAATGATGAACACGATAACACTATGGTTTTAAGCACCCACATACACTATTTGTCCATAGTGGCCAGTTTGTTAGACACACTTACTATAGATACACATTGTAGGTACATTACCATAAGACTGGACATAGTTGATTGATCCTGATAAAGGCTTTTGGGTGTTTAAGACAAATGTAAATAGTGAAGTTAATGCCTGTGTATACATTTTTTTAATCAAAATGTATTTAATAAGACGATTTAATTTAGAACCTGTGAGCAGCAGTTGAAAATCCACCTGAGTGAGAAGAGGTCATGTGTATGGTTAAGGTTTTACAATCTAAAATAATTTTGATTTCTCTAACACGTTTCTAGTTCACTGCATAACCCCATATGATTTCAATGTCATTTCATAGTGGTAATGACTTCATTATTTTGTACCTACATCTATCAAGCCGCTATCAAATTCCAGAAAGTGATGTAGGGGAAGCAATACAGGAAAACATATATTCATACAGGCATACAGCATATATGTTGTATCTATGCATATACAGTAAGTACTATAATGACTGAACTGTGTAAATATTTTGGGGTCTGTGTCTTTTCTGTTCTAAATAACAAAACAAGTAGAAAAACCCAAGACAATTACCCTCATCAAATCTTCTGTATTACTATAAAATAATAAAAATGAATAAAACCTTCCTATAAGCAGCCATGTCCAATCTGTTGATTGTCAGTAGCAGCACATCTGCTGCTACTAATTTGTCAGCCCTACCCCATCATTCAGCCAAAAAAAGCACCACTGAGTAACTATTATTTGGGTGGTGGTTCATTCTCAGCACAGCAGTGACAATGACGTGGTAGTGTGTGTGGTGCTGGTACAAGTGTTTTAGGTACAGCAGTGTTGCTGGAGTTTTAAGACTGTGTAAATTTACTGTACACTTTAAACTATTAAACACACCAACTTTGTTGGTATATCTTTGTAAGTGTACTGATAGAGACTTCAGCTCATTTTTTCATGCACTATTTAGGTTAACTGTCTAGCTGTAGTGAGGACTCTCCATTACCAAATGGGCTGCAGACAGCAACTCTGTATCTATAATGTGACTTATTTTTTTGAGCATTCGGTGTAGCTACAAGGTAGATGTACCTAAAAAGCTTGTCACTCAGTGTTTTGTAACACAACATGAAAATTGTCGAATGACTCTCTTATGAAAACTACTCACCATTTGACTCAATTGAAAATATTATGGTAATCTATTGACAGTCCAGTTACCAAAAACCATCACCTATTACTTAAAACTAAATGAATTATCCACAGACAGAAAACTAATTAACTTTTATTCAACTATCCCCCCAAAACAGCTCATTCCTTTTTCTTCCATGTAAAGTTTTTAGCTAATTATTGACCTGGAATAAGGTAATGTTCACTCAGGTACTCCATGGGGAAAACATCTGACTTGGTGCATACATGAATGTCATGAGTTCAGAAGATTTACAGTATACATCCAGACACAGTTATGGTCAAACTGATGTCCAGATTTTAACCATACCTTTTTCTCATTGGAAGACAATGTGCAGGGTGGGAGGTCAACAGAGTGCTCTGGCAAAGTGTCCTCAATCACTGAAAAAATTATTAAGAATTAACTCTTTGCTTTGTGGCAGTGACAATGGACTACAGTGCCAAAGAATATGGTAGGGGTATACATGCTTCACTACTGTTGAAATAATATTACTCTTTTAAAAGTGCAGATTTTTGTAACTTCAAGTTTGAACATCCAAAAAAAAAATCATCCCTAGAGTTTCCTTTGGTATAGTAAAGAATTAAAAGATGTCTTACTTGATTTGCACCTTCCTTTTCGAGCCAGTGCTGCTGCCAGTTCATTCTGCACCTGTTAAAATAAAACACTTTAGCAAAGAAGCCTCCAGTAGCATGTACAGCTCATGTCATCTCCACTCTAAGCAAGCATAGAGAACATGATGCAAATGATAGCTAGACTGCTGGACCAGAATCATTACTGTGCGAGCAGTTAGGAAATAACACTGCTGAACACCATATCATGTAGAAAATCAACGTCTGTTGCCTGGAAAGGATACAGACAGCTCCATAAGGAGGCTGAAGTCTCTCCTCAAAGTTTTATAAGTCAGAGATGGAGTCTTGTAGCTCAGTGTGAGAGTCCATGCATTGCATGTATGCTAGATTTAGGCACACACAAACTAGATAGCTGTGACAAAGGGGTGCATGACAGATTGACCTACTTGTAATAACGATATCAATGCAATTGTAGGTCAGTGGTTACGTGACTGGGCCCGATCACAGGCTTGGGTTTTGTGGTGACTGTTGGGTGCTTAAGAAAGCCCCTTACCTCTCAATAGTTTAAACATGCCCTTGGTCTAAATCTGTGTCTTACTTTTAGGTCTACTTAGAATCTCTTTCTCTGTCTACCACTAGTGCTGTAATTTCTTACATAGAGAGTTCACAGATCATGCGTCATTTTGATAGTAGCTACAGTACATGTGTGATTCTCATAATACAGCAGCTGATACTCCACTATATGCACATAATCATATGAATTACAGTCCAAGACCACCAAACATTAAGTTGAGTCCAATATTTAACAATGCTAAAAAAGACCTATATGATAGATAACAGCTAGCAACTAATTTGACAACTATTTAGCTAAGTAATGGTAGCTAATGCTGCAAAAAGTAAGTTTTCTTCCAAATAAGAATTTAAAGTACATGACAAACCAGCTATTGCATACATATTGTATCATGAAATTCAGTGTTGTTGCCTCACAGCCCCAGGGTTCTCGGTTTAATTCTGAACTCATGTTACTGTCTGTGGGAAGTTTCAGTTTAGGCTGTGTCTGTGGGTTTCCTCCCGGTTCTCCCAAAAAAACATTAGAGCAGGAGGACTGGCTACACTAAATTGTCCTTAGGTGTGAATAAGTACTTTAGTGTGTGTATGCATTGACTGGAAGGGAGCCGGTGTAAAAACTGTGCCAAATCAAATATGTGGACCAATGATCCACTGTGGTGACCCCTAACTGGGGCAGCCAAAAGAAGAAGAAGAAGAACAACAACAACAACAACCACTTTATCCTGACCAGTGGATCTGGTGCCTATCCAAGGAACATGGGGCGCAAGACAGAATTCACCCCAGATGGGACGCCAATCCATTGCACAGCACCATTAACACACATTAACACACTCACTCACACCTATGGGAGACACTGGAGCTGTGAGGCGGCAACACTACCTGCTGTGCCACCATGCCACCCTGAAGATAAACATGTCCTTTAAAAATTCTCCACTGTTTCTTTCCATTCTCATGGAAACTGAGTGGTGTAAGTCACTAGTATCTGTCTGGCCAGTCTGTCAAGCTATAACTAAAGTTAAGTTTAAAAGGATATTAATTTAATAATTGGAAGTATAGCATATTTCATATTTTTATATATATATACACACTATATTAAATTTCTAGATTCATATTTAAATGTAAGCAAATTTGTGATATTGGCCATGTTAACTGCTTTATACAAAAGGTCAGGTTTTCCTCATGCCTATTCTCTTCTATTGAAGTGTGTGATCAGACAACACACTGATGGATTTTATCTAAAATGGATCATAAGGTTCTGCACAAGTGGGCACTCTCATTCCTTGAAGTTTCATTGATAAGCCCACTACGCCTCCAGAGGGCTCAATGGCGAACTCTGGCATCCCAGAATCACCCCTAGGTTATCTCAGGGCCCAGCTGGGGTCTTGCTTTTTAAATCCACAGCCACTCGCTACTTCTCTCTACTGCCTCTGACAAAGCATTGACAGCAAGGCACAGGCTCCGGCCTCTAATCCACAAGTCTATGAAAAGTCTGATGGTAGATGATGCCATGAAGCCTCTATACCCCACTTCCACAGGGCAGACTTCGGTGCTCTAGCCATAATGCTGAGCCTCCACAGCTATCTGAGCGTAGCACAGATGTTTACGCTCAAAAGCCTCATCCACACCATCCTCCCAGAGTACAGTGAGTTTGGTGATGTAGACTTTCTTGAGTGAAGAGGACCAGAGCACCAGGTCGGGTCTTAGGGTGGTGGTAAAGGCAAAGGCAATTGCCTGTAAGGGGTTTATTGCTTGTGGTGGTAATTGGCAGTAGCTCGTTTACTTTCCAGGATGGAAGCGAATACTTAAGGACTTGATAGTGATGCCATGTGTACCGTCCCTGGGTGAGACTGACCTTACAGGCTGTGAGTATGTGTTTGAGGGAGGTTGGCAGGGAACAAAGGGCACACCCTGGGCCTTTGCCCAGCAACTGATGAAGATTGGCTTGTGTTAAAAAGATGTCATATGTAGCTCTGATGGTAAAGCTTAGTTGACTTGCTTTCATCTCCCACAAATCCTTCCAGCTGATCTTCCTCTTCTCCACACCTTCCCACCACATCCACTCTCCCTGCTTGCCAAGGGAGACTGCCTTGGCCCACCTTGCAGCCTCTTCCTGACTGTGTACTTCCTCCACCCTGAGGCTGTGGCCTTATTCCAGCATGGACAACATGTTAGCCCAAAGCCCCCCCTTCCTTGCTGGACATGTCCCACAATGTCTGCATGTCTCTGTGCTGCTGCTGCCTCCTCCTCCACTGCTTTGGCTGGTCCCCATTTGCGTCCAGCTGTTAAGGTTGGCGCACTGCTGCTCAGCACATCTCGAGATTCATTCAGTGTCATCTGGAATCTTCCTTTTGCACACTTGTACTCCTCCATTAGACTGGTAAGCAGTTTAAGGACCCCATTTCCATACAGGCCTATGTTGGTGAGACACTGTGAAACTCCAGGCCACTTCTTGATATAAGCTGTGACCCTTCTTTCCATTTTGTCCACCACTGAGATTGGGACCTCACAGATTGTGAGGGGCCACAGTACCCGGGTAGCAGCCCAAACTGCACACACTAGATCTTCAATCTTCTGGGCAGTTGGGTGCTCTCAATGGATTTTAGGCCACTGCTGATCTCCTTCTGCAGTTGTTGCACCTGGTCTTTGTTTTTCAGTTTTGCTTCATACCACCTTCCAAGGGTTTTAAAAAGCTGCTCATAAACTTGGAATTGGGTCACCTCCAATGAAGAACTCAAGGTCCATGAGCACTCCCTTGACAAAAGAGATGCTGTGTGACTTAGATGGATTTATCTTCATATGGGCCCGTGGTCTCTTCCAGTTTTCCAAGCAGTCTCCTAGTGCATGGAACAGTGGTGGTTAGAGTTGAAATATTGTCCATGAAACCCCTGAGAGGAGCGAGGTGCTGCCCCTAGTCAACCCGCTGGCCACCCACAACCCATTTTGAGGCTCGGATTATGACCTCCATGGCCATGGTGAACGCCAGAGGTGAAATTGTGCATCATGCCATGATGCCTATGTCCAGGTGCTGCCAAGAGGTGGTAAATCCTGTGGTGGTATAACAGAACAGAAGTCCTGGAAGTACAATTTTACCAGGGCTGTGATGGTGTCTAGAATGTGGAAAAACTGAAGGCAGACCCCAGAAGTTCATGAGGCACTGATCCAAAGGCATTGGAAAGGTCCAGAAAGACTAGAGGTCCCTCTTCTCCACTTTTGCCAACTGGGTCTGGTGCCAGATCATGCTGATATGCTCTAGGCACACGGAGAACCCTGATATCCCTGCCTTCTATATTGATGTATTCGTTTTTCTGCAGATATTCAGACATCCTCCATGCAATAACACTGAAGAAGATTTTACTCTCCACATTCAGCAGGGAGACTTGTCGGAACTGGCTGATGTTCACTGCATCCCTTTCCTTTGGGATTAGGACACCACCTGCCCTATGCCACGCTTTGGATATTATCTTCTTCTGCCATGCTGTTCTCATAAGCCACCAGAGAGGCCTCAAGACATCTGGCACATTCTTGTAAAGTTTATATGGGACTCCATTAGACACTGGAGGAGATGCTGTTCTTTCCCGACGGACTACGTTTTCCACCTCTTTCCATATTGGAGGGCTGTCCTTCAGGTGACATTCTGGGCGGGGAATTGGTGGAATGTCAGATGGGACTGTGAGAGGTTCATGATGCCTTGGATCAGAGTGGGTGCTTTTCAAGTGGTTTGTGCTTGGGTCGATTGCCATCTCTGTTTACATAGCTGCAAGCTATGGTTTGCGTCCAGTTGCTGCAGTTTACTCGACTGATTTGACCCTTTGTGCCGTAAGTAGTCAATGCAAGGCTCTGTCTTTCTTCTCTCAAGCACATTTTCTTACCCTGGTGAATCCTCAAACCCAGCTCAGATGTAACTTTTTTCACCCACAGGCACATATCTGCATTTTGTTGCCTGCTGCTACATTTGTTGTGACAATGTCTGCGGTTTTATCTTGTGCCGTGCTGGTCTCTTACACACAGCATGTAGACATGCCAGACTCACTAACTCAATTATATCAATATAATTACATAATTGAACTCAGCTTTATACAATAATCTGTAATTAAATCAATATTCTCCTCCATCATATTCTGGATGCACAAACATGGACAAGCAAGGTTTTCTATGTCTTTTGCCAAGGTGATTGCCAGTATACAATCACACCTCAAGGAGCAGTTCTGCAACATTTGCTTAACGGCCGGACGCAAAGTGAGCTCAGTATTGCCTCAGTAATGTACAATCAGTGCACTGAACAAGCTGACTTTCAGAGTGGTCAAGTTTGACCAACTACACGTGGGTTTAATTACGGACTCACTCAAGCAGGAACATATACATATTGTAATACATTGCATACAACTAATTTTAGTCCTAAATTATAAAAATGATAATCTTGTAATTACTGTTTGCACAACAATTATAGTGGTCAGCCTGGTAATTCATATAATGAAATTTTTTTTTAAAACCCTTTGTGTTTCAGGAACCCAGTGTGTTTCTGCACTAATTACAGTAGTTGTACTTCATAACACTGAGTGTACTGAATCTATTGAATTGGTACATTATATGAATAACTATAGCTCTGATTTAAGCATTAGGTTAAAAAGACCAACTGTTCCAGGAGTTGTGGTTTTGCCTTACCTTTGATGTGAGGTGCTCCAGGGCTCTCATTTGGACAACATCTACTGGACTACAGGCATGAGAACTTCTCTTATGCTCTCCCTCACACCTGCAGAGACAGACATACACACAATTTAACAAGACACCTCGCTGTTCAGTGTTTAAGCATATGCCATAATATAACAGCATTAAACCTAGAGCAACTGTAAAGTAAAGTCAAACATCACAAACATTAATTTAGGTCTATTCCCTTCCTGTCTGTATAACAGTTAACCCATGCTTCTACATTCCAGTCGTTATCATAGCTCAGCTAGAAGACATTAAGTTAATGCCTATATACACTCGGTCCAAAACAGATGCATTCAAAATGTGCTGCTACCAGTAATAAACTTTCCATCCACACAAAGGGCTTTTAATTCATATAGTAAGTATTTAAAAACTGGAAATCTTCATGTGAACAGCCGGTATGCAAACTGAAAGAGTACAAGAGAAATAGAGAAAGGGAATAAAAAGCATAAAAATCAGAAGAGACTGCATGCACTTATTAAACTATAACATACAGACACCTGCTGGTAAGTGTTGTAACTGCAAATCTGAGTCTAATTTCCAGGCATAAAAATGTTACTGATTACTGTGCTTTTACATTTTTTGGGAAAGCTGTTAATGAAATTTAATGTTCATAAATGTGACAATCAGGAGCTGTATTCAAAGAAACATAGTCACACACTGTCACTCATGTGAAGCACCATGTTACATACGTGACCCCAGACAGCTCCAGTGTTAACACAATCATTTGTTAATTAATACAGTCATCCTGTGCTGCAAGTGACATCAGACATAAAAAGCAGCAGCGGTTTGTGACCATACGGTTTGGTGGGGCAGGACAACATTAATAACGACATAGCCTGAAACAAAACTTATTCAAGAGACTATTACACTTGATTTATGCTAATAGGCTAGTGAATTTTTAACCCTGTAATAGGCAGTTGAGAGTCAACAACATACAGTCATCCAGAGTACAGCCTAGCAGCTCATTTTGAGCGGCTTTAGGATGGGTGAGGGAGACACATTTTTTCTTCTTCTTCTTAGCCCTTGTACATCATAGACACTTTGCCTTTGTTTGCAGAAATTTGTTTTTAGATTTAATTCTGATTACCTGCTATAAAACAAGATCTTTGAGGACACTGAATATTTTTCCTACCCCAGTTTTACATAATTTTTGGCATGGGGCAGAGGGATACCTGCCCCAGTGGGCCTCTATTAACACTTGTTGCAGTTCTCACTTTGACCATGCTTTGAGCATGCTTCCCCAAGACTTCCCCAGGAGCAGAAATATAGAGGCCATACCACAACATGAAAAATCCAGTTATCAGCAGCAAGACCTGGAAGGCTGATTGGAATTTGCTCATGATCCAAAACATATGAGCTCAACGCTCAAGCATGATGGAGGTAGTGTTATGACTTGGGCTTGCATGGCTGCTTCTGGAATGGGCTTACTAATCTTTACTGATGATGTAACTCATGGTGGTAGCAGTAGAATGAATGAAGAAGCCTACAAAAACAATGCCAATTTACAGAGAAATGCATCCAATCTAATTGGGAGAAACTTCATCATTCAGGAAAACAATGACTCAAAACACACTGCCAACACAACAAAGGACTTCATCAGAAAAAGTGGAAGGTTTTAGACTGGCCAAGTCAATCACCAGACCTCAACCTCATTGAGCAGCATTTCACCTCCTGAAGAGGAGACTGAAGGGAGAAATCCCCCAAAACAAACATCAACTGAAAGAAGCTACGGTACAACCCTGGAAAAGCATCACAAAAGAAGAATGCAACAGTTTGGTGATGTCAGCGGTTGATGCAGTTATTGCAAGCAAGGGATATGCAACCAAATATTAATTAGTTTCATTTACTTTAAGACTGTTTTTATATTTTTGCCCACCTAAAAATTAGGTGGTGTTCCACCTAATGAAAGCTGAAATTTTGATCTATCATCTCATATTCATCTTTTGATCTCAAACTCAATTGTCTTCAGTGTATAGCAAAAATAAAAGAACTGGCCTTGCCATTCCAACAGTTTCAGAGGGGGCTATATATGGTGGGGCTCTTCCCATTCCTCTGCACAAAGATAATATAATTGATATAAAATATGATAATATATCAAGTAGATTTCATCTAGTACTCACGGTTTAGGGGTGACCACACGGAGCGTGTGAGGAGTGTGAGGTGCCACACATAAGAGAAGATTCACTCCATTTTGCCACTGGCTCTGATTTCTAAATTCACAGCTTTGGGCTTCACATTCCTCAAAGGAGAACTGGTACAACGTTTCAGAGTCTTCAAACACTGCCTGCCTTTCCACTGGAACACAGTATTACTCAGTGTTAATGCGCATGACATCTAAAGTTATGTTCAGGGAATTTAAAACATTGAATGTGGAAAATATTTATAAAAAGCATTCAAATCTTGTATCATTGAACTCTGTATGCGAAGGGGATGCAATCCCCTCTCATTCAAAAAGATTCACCACAATGGTATAAACTGACATTACCATCTGCTTTGAGTTATTGTTATGTAATATTACTATTATTAATATTTTCGATGTGTATGATTGGGTCAAAGCATGCACATGTTTACTGAGGAAGTGGTTAGGTAGAAGTGTTGGCTGAGTTCAGGTATTATAGTTTTGATTTACCTTTGGTGATCCATCTGAGCGGAAATATCTCTCAATATCCTATGATATAGTATTTCCTTCTGAAACCCTGTGTAATTTACCAGTCTTGCTTTGTTTTTCAAGAAGTAAACTATTTCAACTATTTTATGTGCCTCATATTACCTTTCCTTTTCATACTTTCGACATTCAGAAAATGCCAAGATTTGTAGACATTCCTGTGGAAAAGTATAACTAGCTTTACCTTGTGAAGACCTTTTCAGTTTATAGCCTCAACGAATTGTCTCAATGAACTTTGCCATGCCTCCCTAATTAGGCAATTACATTATCAGGCTTGGATAGCTAGTCAACTACCTGGCTCATCTTGCAGTTCCAATACAATGTCATTTGAACCCATCTACCACTGCCTTGAATTTTTTTTTTTCTGTAATAATTAGACCACATGAAGTAAGTCTCCTGCATATACCTGAAAGCAGGATGCCCAGCTCCAGCAAAACATTCCAGACTCTAGCAGCTGCATTTCTGTTTTCAACAAACACAAACTGCTCCATGAGCCACTGCACCAGCTCCTGTCCTATAAAACTCTTTCTGTAGGATAACAAGAGGGACACAAAACAAAGAGACACCACATGGTTACTTAAAACCGTGTGTCAGAGGTCAAAGTATAATCATAAAACCATCAACATAAACCTATATGATATAATACTTTCAGTATGGGGTCAATAAAGTATGTAAGGCAACTTTATCATAAGGCATTATAAAGAGTTTAACTGTCACATATTTAATTGAATAATCAATTGTAACACATTTTAGTAAATAAATACATTCTGATTAAGATTTAAGTCTAAAGTCTAAACTTACTTGATGATTCTGGCTAGTTTCACGTGGGCTTTCCAGTTTTCTTGTCCATTAGATAAAAAAGCATTTCTGAGTGCACGACCAGCACAAGACACATTTTGTACACAAACCTACAACCCAGAGAAAGAATATTTACACTGAAAATATGAGTAGAGCAAAAGACAACAAATGTCGTGTTCACTGAAGATGTGGTTTTTATCTGTTGGCTGTGTGCACACAACCCATAGGCACATAATGAAGTTAGTTCCTCTGATGTTAAGCATATATGAGATAAACATCCTCACTCTGAGATATTCACAAGTGATCAGATTAAAAAACAAATGCATCGCTGATTAACATGATACGCACAACAAAGTCTAGTCCAAACTTGCTGACGTGCATTTGGACATACCCAAGAAAGCCAACCAGATTTTCAGGTCACACAAGAACCAAAAACAATGACAGTGTACAAAAATGCTTGCTTTACCTTGTGTCTGGTGTCCGAGATGAGACAGCTGATGGTTTCAGGTGGCTGCTCCTCCGATGCAATCTGTCAAGGAGAAACAGAGGTTAAAAGCCCTATAAACAATGGCTCTCTGTCTCTTTGAACAATATACACTGTCTGCTGTGTCTTACCTAAAAACTCAGCTTTATACAGTAGTTTATTTATAAACACAGCCAGCTAATCCAGACTATTGACCCCATTTACAAATGTGACAAATGATGAATTGCGCAAAAAAGTTTTACTGCATGTCACACTAGCTAACATACAGTAGTACTTCATAGATAAAATAATTAGCTTAATCCCTAAACCCCTTAACCTTGTCAACCGGGTCAGACTTACATTCCTCACTCTTGTAACTACATACCTTTGATATTAGTTTAACTGTTGTTACGGAATAAGTAGTAGTTAGCAAACAAATAATGAATAACTGCTCTATGTCTCTCATGTTTCTCACAATGTTTCATTCATAGTAATTCATTCAGTCTTCTTTCAATGTGTTACCTCTTAATGCAGTGCTAATATTCGTAATACAGTATTGGATTACTGGATTACTAATTATTAAATTGGATTACAAAACTCAATATCATTGCCTTAGAAATCACACCAAGCAGGTTTGCCTTCAACTCTAGGCCAATTAAAGCTTGCATACTCAAATGGGGTATGCAATAATAATGTAATAGTTTAGTATTTCATTTTGAATTAAGCAATAATTACAGATTAACTAAGGACTACTTACTAATCACATCAGCTTCTCAAATGCTTATCTACCTACTGAGGAACTACTAGCTGATGGAAAGTAGCCTAAAGCAACATTTCAATAACTACAATATAAATATTTTTTATCCTTTATTATTATAAACATAAAAAGGTCTGCTCAGAAGAGGCAGAGGTCAACACACCCCTTATTCACTACCCTGCCTTCTGAGCTCTTGTTGAACTTTTATATGTGGTGGTATGAGATAAATGAGACTCTTGCTAAAACTCTAATGTCTAGTAGAATATATTTCTTTCATTACTACTGACTGCTTAGCTAGCATTTCTCCAGGTGATATTTAACACTTGGTAATTACTGCTTAGTTCATAATGAACTACCAAACCATTTCTTCTTCTTCTTATTATTATTATTATTATTACTACTACTACTACTACTACTGAGTAATTACCCAGGGTATACCCAGTTAATAGTAATAACTTACCTGTAGGTGTTAATATAGCACTTTACCCTGCATAGTTTAGTGTTTATCCTGCTTTTACCTCTCACACTTTAACCTCATGCAGAGATTATTGATTAGTAAGAGAGTTGGTAGAGGTGAGCTGGAGCAGAAAAGCATTAAGATGTGTATGACAGACACCAGATATGGGGAACACTGCAACAGCTGGATGTTTTATCAGGGTAAATGTGTTAGTGAATTAGCCTAATTTTAGTGTAGGGCTGATATCCAATTAGTAGTGCGCTAAGGGCTTATGGAAAGTAGAGAGCAGAGTTTGCCTTGAAGAAAATTTTAAGACCAATTCGTTAAAGGAAAGATCCGCCCTAAACGAACTTAATCTTGTTAACTTTATTTTGTATTGAAATTTTGAGTTGAATTTCATAATTTTCTTCAACATGTTCGACTACCTGCTAATAATGGTGCAAGTAGGATTTAACCCTTGCTTCATCGCTACCTAAAGAGAGCAGCACTCTAGTCCAATTACTCTGTCCAGGTCTCTCATCTTCTTAACTGTATGCTGTTCAAACAGATAAAATTCTAAAACTTCAAATTTTTCAAGCTAATACTGGCAGTCAACATCATCATGCTTGTTAGGGCTGCACAATATTGAAAAAAAATGCGATATGCGATATCTTGTTAAATAATGCGATATGCGGTGCGATAATGCTATAAGTGTGTAAAAACAATTTAAATTATATTTATATGTGTATATATATATATATATATATATATATATATATATATATATATAAAATATTTAAACATATATATATATATATATATATATATATATATATATATATATGTTTAAATATTTTATATATATATATATATACTGCATTGTACACTATATGTCCAAAAGTATGTGGACACCTGACCAGCACACCCATAGTGGCACACATTTGTATAGGATGTCTTTGTATGCTGTAGAATTAAGATTTCCCTTCAGTAGTAAGAGGCCCGAACATGTCCGACCATGACAATGCCCCGTGCACAAAGTGAGGTCCAAGAAGACATGGTTTGCCAAGGTTGGAGTGGAAGATCTCTAGTGGACAGCACAAAGCCCTGACCTCAACCCCACTGAACACTTTGGATTGAGTTGGAATGCTGACTGCTTGCCAGACGTTCTTGCCCAACATCAGTGCCTGACCTCGCTAATTCTCTTGTGACACTCCAAAATCTAGTGGAAAGCCTTCCCAGAAGAGTGGAGGTTATTGTAACAACAAAGGAAACCTAAATCTGGAATGGGATGTTCAACAACACATATCAGTGTTATGGTTAGGTGTCCACAAACTTTTGGCCATTTTTTGAGACATTTGCTATCTCCCCTAATTCTACAATGGACTTCTCATTAATATGTTAGTGAATGATGCTGGAAAATGGTGAGTGAATAAAAGAAGCTCTTGCTCTTTTCTTTTAGGAGCTGAAAAAACAAAAAAAAGCTAAAAGAGCTTTTTTTTTTTTTTTTTTTAGCTAAAAGAGCTAAAATTTTGTCTCTTATCACTCTTTTGTTACTATACTACCAATGTCCCCCAAATGACGTCAGCACGGCATACAAGCGCTAATTTATATACATTATATATATATATATATATATATATATATATATATATATATATATATATATATATATATATATATATATACACACACACACACACACACACACACACACACATACAAATTAGCAGAATGGCTAAGCACACCACAAATATTCCAACAGAAACATGTTTAAAGTCTTTCAGGGTGGAGTTTTTCCTTAAGGGTAAGCTTGTCTGTTGGTTGTTGCTGTTTTTTGCTACTTACTTTTGTAACTTTAATAAGAAGTGAACTCTAACACAGCATTTTAATGTCTCTGAGAGTATTTAGCAGCACCTGATATGCTAATATGTGGTCAAACCTGAAGTTGTTTGATAAAATACGAGGACAGGGCGCCTCATGAACTCGGTCACTCACTCGGTGTGTGTCATTCATTCGACATTAGTGAAACACGTAGAGGAACTGGAGCATTTTCTTAGCCGAGGTGTTTGCATGCAGTGTGTAATACCTGGATAAATAGGTTTCAGAGCACACTCACCACCTCAGAGCTTTTCTTTCCAAACAGCGGTGTGTGTTTGTTCAGTACAGGTGCGTCCCCTCGGCTTGGACTCAGCCGAGCTTGTTGTTCTTTCACTACCTGACTCCAGCGCAGGTATAAAAGGTCACTCTTAACCGGTAACGGACTTTTCTCTAGCATCGCCATATTTACATTTACACCAATAACACCCAGGCGGTAACGTCTTCATCCACTCACATAACAACAATCTGGCTCATTTAAATTCAACCGCCACTACGGTTCTCGGTTCTAAGCGAATAAATATATTTTGTCTCAACAAGAAGCAAAATCAATTTAAGTAAGCCCGATAAATACAACAGTTTACTCTCGGAGTTATTTTCCCTGTTTGACTGTGTAACCCTCATATGTCTAAAATGACAGAGAAGTGGGCGGGATTCACCAGTGAGTAACTGTGTGTTCAAGTGCTCCTGGGAAGTTCGTATTTACGCGTTGGGTAGTCGTAATTACGACCTCAGGTACGTTCAAGTCACTTTGGTCGGAGCAAGATGGCGGTGTACCTTCTCTTAATTAACTACAAAAAATACAGCAAGGTGTTTTAACTCTACTGGAACACGAAGAACAAAGAATGAGCATCAGGTGTGTTTTGCTTTTTTATGTGTTTAATCAATTTAGGAAGCCACTGTAAACTGTAATTGTACAATGCTATCGTATTTTGTGCATGTAATTAGCTTGTTTATTTGTAAATAAAAACCCTGACAAAGACATGTCACTGCTAAATACCCAGTCAATTTCAACTAATTTACCGTCAGATACAGACGCTGCATACACTGACTCCATCATGTTTATCTTGCTGACACGCAACCCCAACTTGGAAACTCGAAGTTCAAAGAAAATCCCGAGTTTCCCACTCGTAATTACGACTTTGTGGCGACGTTCATGTGCGTTCAACTCGTAAATCCCCGTAAGTAAATATAGGCGTGGCTCAGGCTTCAAAGGTAAAGTCACGTGACCTCTTTTAGGCCCCACACTCATGAAGGGATTGTAAACACTGCATCGTTTGTCTCGGCGTTTGTCTCACTGTTCAGCGTTTTAACACTTACATACTGCTCATATTCTGGCTATAAGGGTCTGCTCATTTTTGAGATTGGTCCCAATTTGTTCTTACTCCAATTCTTTTTCTTATCTAGGAACACCTTTAAAAATGTTTCTGAAGTCATTGGAGCTATATTATCACAGTTTAAATCACTCATTTATTGTCTTTTGTTGTTGCTGTTGTTCCCCAGCCTGCGTAACAGAAAATGACAGGTATAATGATTTTAATGAAGTTTAGTAATTGGTAAACATGCCATTAACATTTTTGAACTTGAACTTGAAATTGAAAAAAAAAACAACTACATTATATGGCCAAAGGTTTGTGGACACCTGACCATCACACCCGATTGTATAAAATGTCTTTGTATGCTGTAGCTTTACAATTTCCCTTTACTGAAACTAAGAGGCCCAAACATGTTTCAGCATGGCAGTGCCCCTGTGCACAAAGCGAGGTCCATGAAGACATGGTTTGCCAAGGTTGAAGTGATCTGTGAAGTGATCTGCCTGACCTCAACCCCACTGAATACATTGGGATGAACTGGAGCACTGACTGTGTACCAGGCCTCTTTGTCTGACATCACTGCCTGATCTCACTAATGCACTAGTGGCTGAAAGAGCAAAGAATGCTCCAAAATCTAGTGGAAAGCCATCCCAGAAGAGTGGAGGTTATGGGATGGAGGAGAATGGGATGCTCAAAAAGCACATATGAATGTTAGGGACAGGTGTCCACATACTTTTGGCCATATAGTGTACATCATGAACACTAGGGTGGCATGGTGGCGGAGTGGGAAATGCTTCACAGCTCCAGGTTCCTGGACTTGATCCTGAGTTTGGGTTACTGTATTTTCAGGAGTTTTGCATTTTCTTCCTATGTTCATGTGGGTTTCCTCTGGGCTCTGCCTCCCACTTTCCAGAGAACATGCATGTAGGCAGATTGGCTATGCTAAATTGCTCCTAGGTAAGAATGTGTGTGAATGGTGCCCTGCGATGGACTGGCATCCTATCTGGAGTGGACTGTTCAGCCACCTAGTGTTACCCAGGGATATGCTCCAGATTCACTGGGACCCTGACCAGCAATTACTGAAGATGGATGGATGGATGGATTTATGAATGAATAAATGAATCATTAACACTGACTTCACTCCCTGGTGGGGTAGAGAAGGAGTTAGTGTTAATCATTCATTCATTCATTCATACAGAATACATTTGCAAATATCATACTTTCAGGTTCCTGCCATATTTGCAAATATGGCAGTAACTTGAAAGTATGATGGTAAAATTGTTTTACAGTCTTTTTGTTGGACAGAAACTGCATCTCCTCCTCTTCCCACCAGATTTGTTTCACGTACAGCGTAATAGGCCCTGAAAGTAATTCTTCCCATGCAAATAACATAGCTATATGCCCAGACCTAATTTTACTGTTATTCTCCAATAACTGCTCAATAGCTTATATGAGTCTACTTAGAAATGTGTTGTGGTGGGGATCCCAGCATATCTCACAATGCAGTAGCATGCCCTCTCAAGAAATTGTCAAGACACTCCTTGACCTTTATCCCTACCTGTCCCAATGCAAAAAATGCAAGCACTTTTTTTCATAGGAGCTTTCACAGTTTTGATATTTTCCCCATTTTTAACCTGTAATTCATTCAATACATGCTGCTCAAAACTGACCCAGAACAGAACCTATGTACAAAAATATGTAGCACCTGTCTGAAATTAAGTGGATTTTTTTTTGTTAATTTTGGGTCACTTTAGGAAACGTCACTAAATTCCAGGCCAAAATAAAATTATTTAGGGTGGTATCAATGCCTTTAATGGGTCGTGTATTATAGTATGGTTTGCTACAGGCTCTAAATGATTTTATAGGTGCAAGTTCAAACATGAAACTGGTTCAATGAAATTCTGTGGTAAAATTATTGTTGAAACATGGCACATTATTGGCAACATTATTGGCAACCACACAATAATATTTGGCAAAGCCTGCCTTTGGCAAAGCCTTTGGCAAAGCCTGCCTCCCCACGCTGCCATGCGAATCCCCCCTGCGAGTGACAGTCGTCGATAACCGTCCCATCAGAGGAGGCCTCATCACTCATCAGACCTGTCCGCTCACCCTACAGGTGGGATTACTGCACTTTGAGGAGACAACATTTTTCGTCATCTCCACTCCTTCGAACCCCATCATCCTGGGCTTCCCCTGGCTGCAACTTCATAACCCCGTCATGTCCTGGAAGGAGGGAGAACTGATCAGTTGGTCACCCCACTGCCAGAACCACTGCCTCCGCCAGGTCCAGTAACAGCCATCTCTCTCGACCTCCATCGAAAGTCCCAACACATCAGAGAACATCTCAATACCGCGCGAATACCAGGATCTACGAGAGGTGTTCAGTAAAGAGAGAGCCAGGCAGCTACCCCCCCACCGCCCATGGGACTGCGTGATCGAGCTGCTGCCCAACGCCATGCCACCCAAGAGTAAAGTTTACCCTCTCTCTCTTCCCGAGACCAAGGCTATGGAGGAATGCATCAAAGAAGCCCTAGCCATGGGCTATATTCGACCCTCCACTTCTCCAGCAGCAGCGGGGTTCTTCTTCATTGAAAAGAAAGGTGGGGGTCTGCGGCCATGCATCGACTACAGGGGACTGAATGCGTTGACAGTCCAATACCCCTACCCTCTCCCACTGGTACCAGCACCCTTAGAGCAACTCAGGGAGGGTCAGATATTCACTAAGCTGGACTTGCGCAGCACGTACAATTTAGTAAGGATCAAGGAGGGGGATGAGTGGAAGATGGTGTTTCACACCACCAGGGGGCACTACGAGTATCTAGTGATGCCTTATGGATTAACCAATGCCCCAGCAGTGTTTCAATCATTCATAAACGAGATCTTCAGGGATGTGCTCCACCGCTACGTCATCGCATATATCGACGACATTCTTATCTACTCGTCCACTTATGAGGAACATGTCCACCACGTCAGAGCGGTCCTCACCCGGCTGCTGAAACACCAGTTTCTTCAAGGCCGCGAAATGTGAATTCCACCAAGACTCCATTACCTTCCTGGGTTACGTCATCTCAAACAAGGGGGTGGAGATGGACGCCGGCAAAGTAAAGGCAGTCGCGGACTGGCCCGAACCTACCACAGTCAAAGAATTGCAGCGGTTCTTGGGTTCGCAAACTTTTACCAGCAGTTCATAAGGAATTACAGCGGCATTGCTAACCCAATGACATCACTCCTGCGGGGTAAACCATGGCGTCTACGCTGAACGGAACAGGCCTGATCCACATTCAACCAGCTAAAGACTAGCTTCACCACAGCGCCGATCTTGAGGCACCCAGACCCCAGCCTGCCCTTCATCGTCGAGGTGGACGCCTCCAGCTGCGGAATCGGGGCCGTACTCTCACAGCGACCATGGAAACCCAGGAAATGTTTATCCTTGTGCTTACTTTTCCCGAAAGCTAACCTCAGCTGAAGCTAACTATGACGTCGGCAATCGGGAGCTCCTATCTATCAAGTAAGCATTGGTAGAATGGCGGCATTGGTTGGAGGGAGCGTGTCACCCATTCGTAGTACTGACTGACCATCATAACCTGGAATATAATGTAACCAGCAGCCCGGAGCCAATACTACCGCCTGCCATAGTACTCGCACCTATCAGGTGGGACATCATGGAGGAGATCCAGCGGGCCCAGGCCAACGAACCACCACCACTAGCTTGTCCACCCACCAAACTCTTCGTGCCTGCTCCTCTTCATCCGAGAATAATGCGGTGGATGCACAAGATGCCCAGCTCCGGCCACCCTGGTATCCGGCGCACCACAGCCCTGATCAGCAACCGCTTTTGGTGGCCAGCACTGGCCCAGGACGTGGAGGAGTACGTGGGGACCTGCAGCACCTGTGCACAGTCTCGAACCAGCCGCCAGCTCCCCGTGGGCCTGTTAGAACCTCTGCCCATTCCCAAGCGACCCTGGTGGCGGGGGCGTGCTGGTTTGTCACAGACGCCAGCACGACCGTCACAGACGCCCACATCCCAGATTCCAGGTGGGTCAGAGGGTCTGGTTATCCACGCAAAACCTAAGACTGAGGCTACCCTGCCACAAGCTGAGTCCGCGATTCATTGGCCCTTTTCGTATCGTCCGCAAAGTGAACCCGGTGACGTATCGCCTGCCAACTCCCTGCCTCGTATCGGATCTCCCCCACCTTCCACGTGTCCCTGCTCAAACCAGCATGCCCCTGCCAGGACGACACAACCACGAGGAATGAACCACCGCCACCGCTCGACATTGACGGGTCCCCAGCTTATAGGGTGAGTTCACTCCTCAACTCTCGACGCCATGGTAACCGCTTACAGTATCTGGTGGACTGGGAGGGGTACGGCCCAGAGCGATCCTGGGTAAATGCGGATGACATCCTCGACCCCTCCTTGGAGGTGGACTTCCATAGCCTCCACCCCAACCGGCCAGCTCCTCAGCCCCGGGGCTGTCCACATCGTAGAACACCTGGAGGTGTTCCTAGAGGGGGGGCTCTGTAGCGTCACCACCGGCACCTGCCCGCCAGAGGGAGCCCTCGCCTGAGTTTTGACGCCACCCAGGAGGAACAATTCCGGGGTTTTACGGACATTTAAACAGCGCGTTCACCACACTAGGACGCGAATTATTGTTTTCAGGATATTACCAAGCCTTTTCTCTCTGCCTTAGTGTTTTGTTTGTCTTTTGTGCTTGACCCTGTTCACGTTTACAGTTTTCTGCCTTTGCCTTGTGTTTTTTGGATTTGATTGCATCGCTGCTTGACTTCCTGGTTTATCGGACTTTGCTATCTGTTTCTCGACTACGTTTTCTGCCTGCTGTTTTGGATTATCTGCTATTAAACTGCTAATGGATCCTACTCAACCCGCCTCCGGCGATTCTTTACACCTTGGACCTTTTTGTTTGTTTGTTTAACATGTATTCAGTGTCATTCAGTGGTAATAAAGGAGTTCCTGTAAACTGGGAGCCAAAAAACGGATGACAATCACTTAGAAATTTCTATATTTCAATAAATATATCAGTAAATATTAAATAACAGGTGAACAAATCTGATTGTGTAACTAATGGAATTACAGTTTTGATTTCTCTTATGATTAAAATGCTGCCTAGCAACTCTAGGTTTTGAATAAGATTAAATGATAATTAGCTCTATTTCACCTTTTCTAACTGCCACCGGCAGTGTATAACACCCACGTAGTCTCTTGCGCACATCTATACACATAAAAGCTATTTCAACAATGTCACACATGCAGTATTCAGAACAAATACAACTGTCATACAACAATCACTCCCCTTTATCTTCTCATTTGCTGGCTTGTTGAACTACCTGATGTATATGGAGATATGGTGATATCTGTTCAGCAGCTTGTGACTATTGTCAGAGCTACAAGTGACTAACCCCTCATGTCATTGACTGCTCTCACTTAGCACTCATTGTTATTTGTATTTCTGATGTTCACATTGAACAAGGTATGTAGCGTTGAAGGCTTTTTCAGTGTTAACTGCTGAATCTGATATTCTTAGCTGGGATTCCCACTAATTTGCAGCTTTTCATTTTGGTGTGGGTGTTCCCTCCAGACAAATATCTGCTCTTCTACATGTGGGATTGGATTTCCCCTAAATAGGAAAACAATGGTGAGCATCAAATATGTGGCTACTGCCAAGGCATTGATCATCTAACTCTGATATCTACTGCGTAGACTATACAGTGATTCCAGTGCCGACACAGACGCTCAGCTGACAGATTTGAATCCTGGCTCACAGTGGAATCTGGCCCGAGAAATAAGCATCCAGACCTGGTAACAACCCATAAACACCACAAGAAGCTTAGTCTGAGTTGCTCTCTAGCCGTTTAGAATGAATGACTTGGCTGCAGACATGGCTTAGCTGAAAACCAATAATCTAGGAGCTGAGACTTTGTAACCTGGGACAAAATCTTCAGCATAGCCCACCTTATAGCTCAGTGGTGTAAAGGCAGCACTTTTCAGGGTAGTCGTTTTCCTCATGATATTGTTGGCAGATGTTATCCAGGTGTTATAGATATCCAAAGGCAAAAATACCACCAAGGGGCTGTATAATAGAGTTGCTCCACATCAATGACATTTGTTAATAATAGTTTAAAGAAATATCTGACACTGGTAAGACTTCCTTTGTGCCAACCCCTGTGAAGAACTCCATGGTATTATACAGTACACCTTATCTCTATATACATGGTGTTTCTATAAATGACTATAAAAAACTGAGCGAACTCTGAAATCTATGTGTCCTAAATATAAGAGTCTTTATCAACTAGAACTTCAAAGAAACACATCACTTGAAGTGAGATGAGTTGACTGTTGATTAAACACTGCTTTTTCACAGAGGCATACAAACCTGCTTTACAAGAATAAAACAAGAGTGAGAGAAAGAGCTGGTAGAAAAGTTCAAGATTTGCATTTATTGTTCATATGTTGTTCGACAGTTATGAAATCTTGGGATTTTCCTGGTGAGTCAAAATCACATAACAGGTACAGTGCAGATTTTCATTTTGTGACCGGTGATATTTAACATCAAACATTTGAGGTTGAGTCACAAATCCATTAAGAATCACATCCTATTTATCCACTGAGAATTCCTTTAGAATCCATCTATTCATCCTGATATTATATATGTTTGTGTACTGTGTGGTACTTTAAATCAGAGAACACCCTTGACTCTTTGAGAACCAACAGCTCTCAGAATACTTCACAAAGTTACAGGTACTTCTGTCAACATCCAGGAGGTGGTACTGTTTCCTGTTCTAAGTCACCATAGCTGAGCTAAACACCTATAAATGGCACAAAGACAGGCAACTGGATATGGAGATGTGAAATGAATTGTCATTGAGGCAGCTGTAGTAGTTCAATATTCACTGCAACATGTGTGACACACATCAATTTCAGAGTCTGCACCTTGTGTCATACACAAGTGTGGTTTATGTATGAAGGCACTGTTTCCTCTTAGCCTTCCAGGCATACAAGAAGTACATGATGTGGCCTGCAGTAATGAACAACACAGAGATGATGACAAGAATACCAAAGTGTTGTGGCTGCGGTGCAGAGATCACCATGAGGAAGTGTAGCAGATCCATCATGTAGTTTATTGAACTCTGGACTCCATTTACAATGCCACGCTCAGACTCACAGATGGTTTCCTGTAGCAGCTGAGTTACTGTCAGGTCAAACGACCACAGGCCTATAAAGAGAAGAGGAAGAGATAGAGTTATGAACATTGTCATAGACCACATGCAAGACCAAACAATGCAATGGCCAAGATTATCTCTAGGTTTATTAACTGAGTGCATTCAGTTATTAAAGCACTCAGTATTTTTGAGTAAGAGTCTCTCAACTCCCAAGCAAATCATGATTTAGCCATTCCGCTCTTCCTTGCAAAAAATGCTCCAGATCTGTCAAATTGTGTGTGGATCTCCTGTACACAGGCCTCTTCAAGTCATTCCACAAGTTTTTGATAGGATTTCGATAGAGGAGTCTCAATCATTGAACAGTTGATAATTTCAGTTTGATATGATAGACTAAAAGTTAAAACTCTAATGATGCTTATAATGATGCACTTGATGCACATCCAGTCTTCTCACCAATTCGAGCTGTGATGACTCCCAGGAACAGCAGAGAGATGGATGCATAAGACTCAGGTGCTGGCCCTGTTGGTACATTTTCAAACAGTACTGTATTGTTGGTCCAGTGAATTGCTGAGCGGTCAGGCAACAGAGGCTGGTTGTTACCGTGGAGGTATCCATGTCTGCTGTGTCCTCTTCCATTCATCCCTCCCATGTATGAGGCATTAGACGCTTTTAACATGCTGAGGTCCATAGGGCTGCCAGGGGCAAAGACAGAGCACAGGCACAACAGCAGACAGGACAGATGCAGGCAGCTAGAGATCATACCTGTTTTGATCAGGCCATAGGCTTTGCGGAGATTGGTGAACAGAACCGTACCCAGCAGGCCAGCCATGGCCGAGACACCCATGAGCAAGCTGAGAAGGGATCCGCTGATACCTTGTGTATATGCATAACCAGTGGTGATACAGTCGAAGCCCAGCACAGTGGTGTAGAGGAAGGCCAGGCCCAGACCTGCCAGGAACACAGGCTGCCTATAATAAGCTTTCCAGCCCTCCTTGCAGGTACCAAGGAGCCTGCACAGGCGTTGAAGACATGGTGGCAGGCTGGTACTCCCTCTCAAATGCAGACCTCTGGTGTTCTCAGTGAAGGACGCTGTCTGCCTTAATGAAATCTTACCTGCATGATGAAGAAGAAAAATACTTACTACTCTTCTGCAACTGCTGTGATTTCACAAATCCTTTAAAAAATAAGACTTTTCCATTCTTCACACTGTAGGTTTGTTAGATTTAAGAATGCCTTTGACTTAAATTACTTTGTGGTCTGTCTAATGTATATAACAGAGAATATGGCCACAGACCCTTTTTTCAATTTTATCTCACTCTATAAAAGCATTTTAACCTAGTTAGATTAGAGATTGTGATACTAATACAGGAGTACACTTCATAATATACTAGACAAGTCATAGAATAATGATTATACTACAATTAGTATAGTCCACGAATTTGTTTGGACAAGTGGATTTCCAAGAGTGCTTATATTTAGTATAACCACACTAGTAAGTTTCACTATTTGTATAACTCCTCTTGTCTGTGTTCACCACATAACATTCTAGTTCTAGTAATAGTCCCACTGAAACCATAACTACAGTACAGTTCTTGACATCATCAGCGAAAGCTCATCAGATGAAGATGAAAAGGAATAGGGGAAGGGAAGCCAGCTAGCCGACAGGCTGTCAGTGAAAAATATGCCTTCTTCAGGATCTATTTCCATTCGTGGCGCAAACATTAACAAATTATGTAATGTTATTATGTAATAATGTAAGTACCTTAACTAAAGTTAGGAATAAGTAAAAATTCATTGACAGTATACTGTAAGTTCACAGCTTAGTGTCTATGTAGATAGCTACATTGGTGTAAAATAATGGCTGTGCTCTCTGGTTGCAGTGTGTGTGAGCCATAAGGATTAACCTTGTTTTTATTGAAAATAAAAATGGCTAAGCTGTCCTCATTGAAATCAGTGCTACAGATTCTCACCTGATCTGGATTTTCAGCCACCTTACAATTTTTGTTTAAAAAAAGGCCACTTATAGTGTATATAAAAAGTCTACACCCCCCTGTTAAAATGCCAGGTTTCTGTTGATGTAAAAAAAGGGGGACCAAGATAAATAATTTCAGAACTTTTTCCACCTTTAATGTGACCTATAACCTGTACAACTCAATTGAAAAACAAACTGAAACCTTTTAGGTGGGGCGAGTAAAAATAAAAAAAATGATAATAATATCGTTGCATAAGTGTGCACTCCCTTAAACTAATACTTTGTTGAAGCACTGTTTGATTTTATTACAGCACTCAGTCTTTTTGGGTATGAGTCTATCAGCATGGCACATCTTGACTTGGCAATATTCGCCCACTCTTCATTGCATTACTCACCCAACCTAAAAGATTTCAGTTTGTTTTTCAATTGAGTTGTACAGGTTATAGGTCACATTAAAGGTGGAAAAAGTTCTGAAATTATTTATCTTGGTCTCATTTTTTTACATCACAGAAGCGTGGCATTTTAACAGGGGTATGTAGACTTCCAGACATTCACTGTATGTCATAGTATTGGATCATTTGGCTGATTCATACTGAGATTTTGCTAATTTTACACTGTTATACGTATAGGTACATGGACACATACTCTAAAAAACATGTTTTATAAAGTTTAGGGTGACTTTAAAGTCTTGTTATTGTAGCATATTAGATCATACCCTTTACCTTGTGAACTCTTCCTTTCCTTCCTCCTCTCCAGATAGCACTGCTCCTCTACTATGGGCAGTTTGACTGAAAGCGCTGGTACAATGCGATACACTCTGGAGAGGAAGACAAACTCCACAATCAAGGAGACCAGATTCCAACCCAGGATGAAGCCACAACCCACCACATTTGAGGCCAGGGTCATGACCTGACCCACAGCCAGCGGAGCCAAAATGTTGGTCACTTGGTCAATGCGTCGCATGGTGGCATTCATCCCTAAGCGGCATTAGAGCAATGTCCTTTGTATGTGGCCAAAAAACAGCTAATACTGATAATACAGATGTTACCCAGAAATGTTATTGGAATAATGCACTTACAGCATATTAGTTTATTATAAAGTGTATATGTTTCCATCATGAATATTTTGAATGCATTTGGATCAGCATACTAATCTTACCAGCTAGGTGGCCACGGTTGTAGCCGGTTATGACCACTATCCAGTCTCTCTGGATGGCAATGTTCAGGGCCGTGCTGGCGAGGTTCGCCACATCTGCTAGGATGATCACCACCGTATAACAAACCACCTTGTGTGAGTCATGTGATGCAACATGTTACAACACATGCTGCATTAGGGCAACTCTTATTAAAAGTACTGATAGCATATAAAACACACCAATATTAACACATGGAGTATATATAAATATGTGAAGAAACAGTAACAGTTACTCACAGTTAACCAACCATCCCAGATTTGCTCAATCCACTTTTTGTATGAGAATACCAACATAAGAACCATACTACAGACTGTCACGGAGATGTTTTGAATGAACAAGGACGCATGAGCCACTGCAGTGAAGAACATTGAGGATTGTTTCAGTGCTTAAACAACAAACCTTTAGTAACATCTGACATGCAAATGTCACAAACATTAATTAAATAAACAGCAAAAAAATTGGTTGGTTATATAAGACTGGACCTTATGCAAGGCATTGCACATCAACTTGATGACTGAAAGACTTTTTCAAGTGCCAGCTATAATGGCACAGAACAGCAAATGCAACAAAAATTCTACCTTTGTTTCTTGGGTTACGGTCCACCCAGTCTCCAATTAGAGCACCTAATAAAAGCACAGAACCAGCCACCACCAGCCCAAAGATGGCAGTTAGCAGTAAGTTATGCCCATACAGCTCAATCAGAAAGACAGAGATGGCAAAGTGCCACATACGATCACCCTGGCACAGAAGCAGAGAGACACACCCCACAAAATAAATGCAGCAGAGAATAATGACAAATACAGCAGAGAACAAACACTGTTTTTTTTTTTTTTTTAAATTCTTTTTTAACTTGGTTTCTTACCCACATTGACAATGCTCCACTGACATATATGAGGAACTTGGGGCCTGTGAGGTAGCTGAGCACTGATCCTGAGAGACAGGGAGTTTGGGTTTGTTTTAGTTTTTGTGTGTGTGTGTGTGTGTGTGTGTGAGAGTGTGTGTTTTTACTAACATCTTACAGTCTTGGCTTATTTATTCATTATTCATCTAAAATCATACTATTCATGAACTTAACTGGAAAAGTATGTCATTACAAGAGAAATGCAAGTCTGGACTCGCCTAGGGGTCCTTGGAGTTTTAACAATTTAAGTCAGCCAATTCTGTATTCATTCCATCAATATTCAGTAGGGTCACAGTGTATCTGGATCCTATCCCAGTAAAAGATTGGGCGCAGGGCAGGAATTCAGGACAGATGGGACAGCAGTCGATCATAGGGCACCATGTACACAAATATTCACACCTAGGGGCAATTTAGACTAGTCAACCTGCCTACTGGCATGTTTTTGTGTGGTGAGAAGAAAGTGGAGAACCCAGAGGAAATCCATGCAACGCAGGGAAAACACATGAAACTCTGAGTAATAGAGACACTTGATGAACGCTACTGTGTTCTAGTGTTTGGCTGGTTGAAGTTTCTCACCTGAGTTACCCCTGCTCTTCTTTTCTTGTGCCATTTTGATGTCATTGTTCTCATTCTCTATCATTACACCACCACCACAGTGAGGTAAATCTGCTCTCAAAGACATGCTACAGAAAACAAATACAGCTTTCAACCCGGCAAGGCCTAAACCACAACCACAAACCCGCAAAATGGAATAGAATAGAATAGCATAGAATATATATATATAAACACACACACAATAATACACATATATACATGTATATATAAATTTATTTATTAAAATGCATATATAAATTTATTAATACTTATAGGTGGCTTCTTGCTGAAGCTAGTTTAGTATATAACTACAGTATATAACATGCAGTGAAGTATAAAAATACAGTATATAACTGCTCTGATATATCATTTTATATTTAATTGAATATGTTTAAACTTCCCATGACACCATTTTATTCATAGAATTATGAATGTCTTTAGTTTTCACAATTCTGTAATTAAACAGCCAAAATACTTTGAATAAATTGGTAACACTTTACAGGTTCCCTTGACTGACACACCACAAGCAAGACTAAGACAGTAACGTACTGATTTGTTTTTTCTTGAAAAAAATCCACGTAAGCCAAATAACCAGCACCTGTATTAACCAACATTCATATCATCAATGAGTAAAATGAGTAACATTGGCCACAAAGGCAACACCTTAATGAACATGTCTGCAGTTGTTAACTGACAAAATTGGAGACCAGAGTTTAGTACGTTATCAAATTTTAGTAACATACTGTAATTTATTTTTTGCTAATTTATGTGGACTTTTTAGTCTTAGTTTGAATAAATATTATTTGAAGGAGGTGTAGTAGGTGTAACATTTAAACACACCTCAATGAATACATGCATTAACTTACTTTCTTAAGTTTGTTACCATTACGTATGGTTTATCAATGCTCAATTTAACATTTATTAATGTTGACCAATGCAATATATAATATTAGTTAAGCAAACTTTAATGTACAGTGTTACCAAATAAATAATACAGTTTCCAGACCTAAAGTATCTATAATCATTTACCTCAAGCTTAAAAAGCCAAGGGACAATCCTTAAAGCCAACACACGTCACCTTTTGAATATGAGAGTGCTCAGGCTTGTTTCTGCTTTACGTCCAAGTCCTGTGTCAAGATTGTAGTGTCTTTGCCATGTGCTCCTGCTACAGGGACATGACCACAGACCTGAACTTGCAGTCAGAGTAGGACTGCTAACATAACAGCGTATGAGGACGTCATTGTATGAAAGTGCCAGAAAAGCAAAACAGGGCACACAGCCTGACAAAGGCAGCATATTCCAGAGCATGTGACCACCAGAAGGGACAATGTCATTGACAACCCCTGAGCATTACAAACAAGTGGTAGAATGAGAGTCACCTTGTGTCTTTGTTCCTTCTGTAGATATCTAATGACCTTCCTCTTCAGACTGTATCTATAATAATATTTTATTCTTTCTGCACTTACCTAGCAACAATTGCTTTGAGTATTAATTACTGTGTTATGGTCTTTTTGTTACCACTTAGCACTTGTACAAACTAACATTTTGTCTTTTATCTTTCAGATAATGATTCCTTGCAGATTTGCTAGGTGCTTTGGAGCACTGCACCTTCAACTGTTCGCATGTTTTGTAAGTCACTCTGGACAAGTGTCTGCTAAATGATTCATTCAGGTGACTCTCCCTCTCACACACACACATACACACTGGGAAAGATTGGGAAACTCGGTTATCTTTTGTAACTTCACTTTGTGTAATTCTTTGCAACAGCTTTTAATTGAACTACTTAACTGCTATTGAACTACTTGTCTGCTATGGCTTATCATTAATGTAAGTTAAACTCATAGCTCTTATTCTAATCTCTCTATGACAAAGACTAATAGATAACACTGGGAGTGTAACGATACAGCTCTACTGTTATACAGTCTAATAAAACATGTTATCTAAATTAATAGGAACACAGCAAATAGAGTTTCCATAAGCTGTTATTCAAAACACACAAGACAGGTACTTCTGATAGATCAGTAATCTTGCCAACACACAGTGATATCCCACATCCTGTTTTTCTCCTGGCCTGAACCAATGACTTCATTCATTCTAATATTTTTAAACAAAATGGATAGTTTTAAAGGATTTAATTCTATACAAGGTTTATTCTACCTCCCAAATTAAAATGTATTCAATAAATAATCTAAAGTTAATGATGCTCAGACTGACGTATTAAAGTTGTTGTGAGAAAACTCAGTGGATTTGAACTAAAGGTATCATTTATGGACTACATTTTCCTTGTATCATAGTGATCGTAGCTTTTATTAGAACCAAAACAAGCAGATTCATCTTATCAAACTAGGAAATACACCAGGACATATTTATTTAGTGACCAAATATTTTATTACTCTTTTAAAGCAAAACTGTCTGAGCACCGCAAAAGACACCACTGTGTTATTCAAACATTCATATAAACTTCCAAATATTGAATAATAACAAATCCATTACAATAAAAATTCATAAAGCATACATATACATATACATATATATATATATATATATATATATATATATATATATATATATATATATATATATATATATATTGTGTATATTATGTTACTTATTGCACAGAAACTGGAGAACCATTGTGAACTGCGAGAATTAAAAATATTCTCTTACGGAGAATTTACATTACTTTAGTAATGTCAAAATGTCAGCTTTAAAAACAGTAGATAAAATCGATATGATTACAGTATATTGGTGCTAATATAATCTTTAGGAAGTCAGTGTGCAAAACGTACAAGTGACATTTTATGTTTCCTCAAAAGGTAAGTTTTATGTCAGGAAGAAATAATAGTGAGTACTAATAGTGAGTACTAATAAGTTATATCCAATTGCTTATGTTTCCACTTCATACCCTTCATTATCATAGCATATTTTAACTTGTCTGTCTGCCAGGTACTTAATTAAAAATTTAATAAACTGATAGAGTGCCCAAAGTGGAATAAATGAGCAGGGAATAGCGGCCAGGAGAATACAAATGGCATAGACCCAGCCTGGATATGTCAAGATTTCTGGAGCAGGGAAATTCACCTGGGAGAGTTAGAAAAACATCAGATTATTTGTATTCCATGTAGCATATGTGTTGCCATTGTCAACCCAACATCACTGTCTAATGCTTTATTAACTGCACTGTATAATTTATGTCTTTGGGCTGAAACAGTTAATGTCCCAGTCCTTGGGCATAGGCGTAACTGTGACGTATTAGCCCTGTATTAAGAGTTATAACAGTGTTTGAGGTTCTTACGTAATCTGGGTTCCATGCTTCATAGGTGGGTTTCTGTTGTGCCTGTACCACCACATAAGCCAGGAGGACCACCAGCAGCATCAAAGGACTGATCACCCTCCATGTAGCTTGCCAGTACAGGTTGGGTCTGCGTCCTGTCATCCACTCTATATCATCACTGAATCTGAAACGGTGGAAACATGGTGTAAAACTGATGGTCTATGGAATAATGAGTGTCCTAAACCACAACAGCGGATAACCTAGTACAGCTTATTCCATACAGCTTAATACATACAGTGGCTTACAGAATCTGAATCTGCTACCAAGAGCAGTTTCTATAGAATCAGTTAGTATCATTTATGAATATGTTATTAAGACAAATAAAAATAGGGAGATTATTGAATGGAATTAGATATATCTCACGAACCTGTTCGTGAAGTCATTCAAATAGTAGCACATGCGTATGTATACCCTGAGCACAGAATGCTATTGTGATGTTATATTTATTGTCTCTTGATCTCGACTGAATAATCTTGACCAGTATAGTCCTTTTTGTGTTAGGCATTACAGTCATTTTTTCCATTTTTGCCTGTATTAGTGAAGAATGTAGTGTATGTAGTCTTGTACAATTTCACAAAATGTGTTACATGCATGATTTTCATACGTAAGGAATAAAACCACATCCTAGTAGTGTAATCACTGTGGACAGTACATTCCATTACATTCCATTAACAAGTACAGTACATTCCATTAACAAGTTAACAAGCACCTGTTGCCACCGTAGATGTAGATCACGGCCACGATTTCGAAAAAGGCGATGACCAGCAGAGGCAAGGAGCCTACATAGTTATTAAAGATGGCCAGCCAGTAGTTTCCAGATCCCATAGTGAAGATGAGTGCCACAATAAAGGAAATCAGGCACATCAGACCTACAGAGAAAAGACAATTCAGTTGGTAAAATCAACCTGATCTCATACAGAACTAAAAAGCAAAAGTAATTTTGTTGGATTTTGTAATGATGTTGTAGGAAAAGCAACATGATTACCCTAACCCATCACTATCTGAAATTTACCCATTGAGAAATTTTCATAACATGGCTTGAGAGCCTGTTTTAGTTAAAATGATTGTCCACTTTATGTTGTCCCAGTCTCTCTAGTTACCTGTGAAAATTTCCTTAGGAATACACTTTGGCACCAGGTGCAGGTCCAGAAGAGGGGTCAAGACCCCTTCCAGATTTCCAAACATCGACGAAAGGCCAAGACTGAAGAGCATAATAAAGAAGAGCACAGCCCAGACCTGGGAACCTGGCATCTTAATTACCGCTTCAGTGAACACAATGAAAGCCAAACCTGTGCCTGAAGCACTCTGAGGGACAACAAACAGAGAGATACCTTGACAGAACTTAAATCTGCACAATCAGAAAGTGAAGGTCTACTGAGTATGTAGCAATCAATACAGGTAAGTGGAACTGTCATTTTTTAAATATATAGCATGATGTCAATGCCCAATAGTAAGGTGTATGGGTGGAACTGAGGCTGATAGGTCAGGGCTAGTAGATTTAATGCACTGTACTTAAATTAAAGAGCATTTCCAAAGTAGAGTACATATTTAGAGAACAGTTTAAAGAGAATGCCTGGAACATAGGAGTTCTCTGTTTAGGAAACTGCCTACTGCCTAATATGCCACAGCATATATTAATTCTCGAATCTCACTGGTCAGATGTTAATTAATATTCTTTAACAGCAGCTCTGACAGTAGTGATTGAAATGACAGGTTTACGCACTTGTTCTAATACATTCTCGTTTCCAGAGTAATAATCGTTTGCAGAGACTTGTATGACAGATGTCTATTAATAAACAGATAACAAAAAATGTTATTTAACAAAGAAAAACCTATACTCATTAGTGTAGTGAAGTTTTCTCTTAGGAGACCTTTATTTAACATTTATGGAAGGACTCTCAGGTGCGAGCACTTTGTAATAGTCAGTAGGTTTTGACCAGGGGAGATTCTTCTGGGTAAAAATCTGTGTGCTTCCCAGTTTCTCTTTAAAATAACAAACTGCTTTTTTTGTCTTAATAACCTCAAGAAAGAGAGAAGGAGATCCTGGTAAGAGAGTGACTGTTTATAGCTGCTACAAGTGATAACAGGAAATAATTTGCCTCTTGTTACATAAAATTCAATGTAGCTATAAATGGTTAAAAACATGATATGTTATTCATAAGTAAATTACAATTTGCAATTGTAATAATAAAACACTTATTAAACAATAAATAAATTGTTATAAAACAATTAAACACTTCAGGCCATGCTGCTAGAAGGAAATTATCTGCTTTGTGTCAGGCCATATCACACCTCCTCATTGTAGATTATTATCCTATAACAGCATGGCATTTTATTTCTTACATATGTATCTGTTTTATACTGGTTGCCTCTACTGATGAAATAATTATTGTTATGTGTGTAATAGTACCTGATCAAGCAATGCTTGGAGATTGCAAGTCTTCAGATTAAGAGTCTGCACGACTTGTGGATCTGTAGCATTAAAATGTGTCAACCATGCCTCAAAATTTCCCTCTGTTATATTCATATCCGGAATATTAAAAGCATTTTGCAACTCCTCGATATTACTGTGAAAACAAGAAACAAGAAAATATATAACAACTACACTCTCTGTCACTTTTTCATAGATCACTTAGTGCAATGCTTACCTTTTTACACAGTCATTATAGCTTGACAATGCTTTAAATCCCAGGATAGAAAAAATGGGAATTGATGCATAGATTGAGGTAGCACTGTTGATGCAGCCAACAATAAGGGCATCTCGTTCACAGTTGTTTCTGGAAAAAAATTACTTATTTAATTTTACTTGCTAAAGGTATATTGTTACTGTTGTTTTACTATTAGACTTTGCTGTATTTTTAGCTTGACAATACACTGATAAATGATTAAAATCCTGTTTTAGGCTATAAATTCTTTATTTCGATCCATGGATTATCACATTTCCTGTACATTTTTATCTCTGCAGATAAGAATGTTTGCCAATCTGTTCTATTACACTGGCATGAATTATTTTACAGCATTACAATGCATATGCAATAAATTATGTAAGCATTTGTTGTTGACACAAGCGCAGATTGTAAAGAGCATACTTTCCTGTGTGATACAATAGCTTACTTTTGTGGGTTGTAGCTGGAAAATGCAATGAGGCCCCCAAATGCAAGTGACAGAGAGAAGAATATCTGGGTTGCTGCATCCAACCACACTGTTGGATTCTTCAGTGTTTCCCACTGTCAGAAGAGAAAGCAGTGAAAGTTCAGAAACATATATAATTTCCATCCAATATTTCACTTATGCACAGGTTATAACCCACTTTCACAGCAATTCATTTCTCTCCCCTACATTTTTCAAGATAAACATTAGGAATGCATCTAGAAAATTCATAAATCTTGTCTAAATATTTAAAAGATTTTGTTAGGTAAATCTTGGACAGTGATCCATATGAGCTGACCTACAAGTTTGCCAATGAACCAAAGAGATAATGAGATAAAAGTCATATCTAAGGGCAGAGGTGGCTTGGCAGTTACAGCTCTGGAATACTGATCAGAAGGTTGAATACCACCACTCCAAGTACCAGTACTCCAGTATCAGTTCCAGCAGGCCCTCAACCCTCTTTGCTTCATTCTCAGTTGCCATATAAAAGCATCAGTTGCCATATAAAAGCATCAGCCAAATTAGTAAATGTAATACTTCAGTTTTTAAACTATTAGATTACAATTAGACGACAATTAAATAACAAATTAGACAGTCTAATTACATGGCAAAGGAGTAAGTTCGAGGTTAATTTACCTAGCACTAACTAGCTAGGCCCCTATTAGCTAGCTAGCTATTTTATAGCAAGTTACTACTTCACAAACGAATAAGTGCATGGTGTCTGTGAAAAAAGCACAACTTACATTTGGTGTGAAGAGATGGCGCAATCCAATAGTAGCTCCTGGCAGAGTCAATGCCCGGATCAGAAAGATGGTGAGCACAAGATATGGGAAGGTGGCTGTGACATACACCGCCTGTACCCAGAATGAAAGGTTCATTTAATGTTTAACAGTCATGAAAAAATTAATGTTTAACTGAATAATAGAATTAAGATGGATTGTGAGAAAGGTCCTGACCTTGCCAATGGTCTCGATGCCACGAATGAAGCAGATATAGACAATACACCAAGCTGATGCCAGACACACGACCAGCCACCACTGAAGATCCCCATTAATCGAAATGTTTGGAGTGATATTCAGTGTCTCTCTGTACCAGAAGTAGTTCACTGGAGTGCTCTTCTCACATTCTTCTACATACCCTGCAAGAACATGAAGCCTTTATGAAGCCTAATGAGACACTGATATAGCACTGTCATTATTATAATAATGTCGTGATGAAATGAGGTTGTATTGAGTGAAGTATGATTGGACACCAGTGAGTTGATGGGTTTAAAAGTTTGAAACAATTTAATTCACAAGAAAAACAATATACATCTAAATAACCTAGACAAAACACTAAGGGGTATTTTTTAGATGTTTCAGTTTTTTATTATTATTATTATTATTATTATTATTATTATTAATGGATTTATTTAATTATTTTATTAATTTTTTAATTTTATCGCAATATTGTGGAAAAACTATGTTTTTGATGAAAATAACATTTTATTTTATTGTAATTTCCACATAAATATCTTATTTATTTTAACCATATATCCCATAATAATTCTTTTTTCTCTTATTTTCTTTTACAGATTCCTAAATTCCTATATTCAGATTCCTATATATTTCCCATTTTTTAATCATACACAATATGGCCAAAGGTATGTGGACACCTGACCATCACACCCATATATATATATATATATGTGCCCATTCCAAAACCATGGGGATTAACACAAAGTTAACAACCCTTTGCTGTTATAATAACCTCCAATCTTCTGGGAAGGCTTTCCACTAGATTTCGGAGCATGGTTGTGGATTTGCCCATTCAGCCATAAGAGCATTAGTGAGGTCAGGCACTGATGTTGGGCGAGGAGGCCTGGTGTGCAGTCGGCAGTCCATTTCATCCAAAGGTGTTCAGTGGGGTTAAGGTCAGGGCTCAGGCTACTCATCTTCCACACTAACCTTGCCATGTCTTTATGGATCTCTCTTTGTTTGCAGAGGCATTTTCATGCTGCAACATGCTTGGTGTTTGGTGATGTTTAGTTTCAGTGAAGGTAAATCTGAATGCTACAACATCCAAATACATTCTATACAATCGTGTGCCTCAAACTTTGTGACAACAGTTTAGGGAAGGCTCACATATGAGTGTGATGGCCAGGTGTTCACATACTTTTGGCTATATAGTGTATGTATCATTAATAAAATGGATAATAAATAAATTACCGGCATGTGTATGGGTAAATGTCCCCCCCCCCCTTTTTTTTTTTGCAACCAGGCACTGCCTCAAAACAAATTTATTTTATGAACATAATCCAATTATTCAAATATTAGGCTCATTTTTTTATTTGTGTCCAATAATATTTTGGCTATTCATGGGAGATTTTTTGTTTAAGAAATTTCCAATTTGATATTCTTTATAGTGAGGTCTGATTTAAACCCATCCAAATAAAGTGGCCAGTCAAATAGACTAATATCTACAAGAGCTTAATAATAAATATAATAGCTTTGATAATGGTGATTTGCACCAGGGTAAACAAAAATTAAAAATCACACACTCCTAGGTTATGTGGCACAGACCCCATTTTGCGAACCACTGGTGTAACAGATGAAAAATGTCTGGCTTGCCTTAATGACCTGATGTGATACTGTTTGTGTCTTACCAGTGTGATTGGCTTTGACTGGGCATGACTGCCATGGCAGTGGTTCTTGGAATGAATGGAAGAAATACCACAGAACCCAGGCCAGTATAGTGTTGTAAAATAAACCAACCAAAAATGACACAGTCATAGAGGCCACACCTGCACACACACACACACACACACACAGGAAAGAGGATCCAGGAATGTTTTCACCACAGTTTAAAAATCAAGGAACTCCAAGGTCATTGCACAGATGTGGTGATACAAACGTGTCCATAGTGTATCATTGCTGGATGTGATGCACTACCACCAAAACATAGACTAAACTACAGTTCTTTATACTGTGTGTACATAAGCACTGTGCACATAGTCCTTCCATAAGACTAATAGTACCCACCTACTCCTCCTAGATAAGGTGAGATTGAGTTCCAGACTCCTATGCTGCCCATGCGGAGCCTCTGACCAATAGCTAGCTCCATATGAAGCAGCGGAAGCCCCTCAAACACCAGTGCTATGAGGTACGGGATCAGAAATGCACCTAAATGTAAAACAATACATTAGTATACTTCTAGATTCTTAAGAACTATGGATATTAGCACATCAGAAGATGAACAACAGTCTTACAGAAGCAATTAAGATTAGACTATCATGGTAACTTAGATGTTTTCTATTGTGTTATCCTTGTTATCATTCCACTGAGCACACCACACTGTAAGTGTTGTGGAGAATGGTACATTTTTGTTCTTGGAAGTTCTTGTGTCTTCTGATAACCCGTCATCATACTGAGCTTATCTTTAACTCTTATTGGTGTAAAACATTAGAATGGGAGCATTTTCTGTTTAAGAGCTTAATTCATTTCAAGATGGCACCTTGACCTGATAGACAACCAAATTTTTACCTCCGAGCACCTTTACCACATAAAGTGATTTGACTTCAGTATAATAAACACAGTATACTGCAGTATGAATGGATTCAATAATGAAGGTTTTGTTACTTTCTAATGTACTGTACATAGTCCAGTGGGTGAATCTGGTTTCTATATTTACCTATGTACACTTATATTTACTTTCGACAAAAAGCTGTTAATCCATGTATGAAAGGTCCTGAAAGTGCAAACATCACATGCATTAGAGCCATATCTCTTTCTACAGTATAAAAGGTTCCGATAATGATAATATCTTTTGTATGGTGAAAATTTTGTGTGTGTATGTGTATGGGTTTTTTTCCCCCAGAGTTCTGCGCTTATAAGCAGAGTATAAGTAGAGTGTGTGTGTGTGTGTGTGTGTGTGTGTTTGTGTGTGGGGGAGCATTAAAGTTTTTCTTTTACCTACACTTTTTTTTAATATAAAATTCATGCATGATATAACAAGTACATTAACAATGTCATTCATGAAGCAAGCAACATAATATATGGAGTTGCTATCAAAGTCAATTTGCATTAAGTACTGAATACTGTACTTTATTCATTCTCTGAAATGGATACATCTTTTAATGTCTCTTTAATATTTTAATAGTATTTGAAATAATGTTATTTTATTTTTATTCGATTCCTATTTATTTAATTTGACTGTCAGTTTTTTTTATTAAGTTCAATATATCTGGTATGAGCCTTTTATCATCAGCCTCTCAGGAGCAAGTACAAAATGTCTGCAACATGTTTTTGTGACTTTTATAGCTGTCTGAATGTTCATCAACACTCACTAAACCACAGTTTCCTCTCAGTATAGCACACAGCCACTACCACAGACCGTACGCCCAGAATGAGCTGACTTTGTCTTATATGTGAAATTGAAACTGCATGGCGTTTGTTTCATAGCATGATGCTCTTAGAGTATGTGGATCTATAAAAAAAAATGGATAACCTCAAGTCTTCCAATTAGTCTGGATATTGATTTTATAATAACATCTAGAAACATTTGCACATCTGTTTTATATAATTTTATATGATTTGATTTAATATATTTTTTTAAATGTGGATCATCAGCAAAATAGATTATATCTCTATCTGAAAACATGGGTTCCAAATTTTCAAGTGCCACTTTGAAGGTTATGTGTATGGATAAATGGTTTGCTGTTAGTGTATCACAAGGGTTCTCAACCCTTTTGCAGCGAAGGACCCCCTCAGCACAAGTTTATTTTATGAACATAATCCAGTTATTTGAATATTAAGCTCATTATTTCAATGTGTACAATAAAATTTTGGCTATTTATTGGAACCACATAACTTTTTATATATTAAAGTTCCACCCGCAGAACACTTAGGTTCAAGTTGACATCTCTACAGGCCTAATTATTTTTTAAGACTATCTAGGTCAACATTACAGGTATATGGATGGAAGTATCATTTAAATACCTTAACTAGGAAGAAAATCTAATTAATTCCTATTCAGTGTCTGATTAATTAAATCTATAAACCTCTCAGTTCGGGTAGAGTTTAAAGAAGTAGAAACCAACTAACATGTATTTCAACTAGAGAACAATAAATCAGTACATAATACATCATGAAAAAACTCTTTAATTAAATTAAACTCTGTTCTGAATGTACATACACTGCCAAAAGTATCTTACCTCCTCCATATACCTGACACAAATAAGGGAACCTCCATACATTTCCCAAGCCAACAGCAAATCCAATGCATGTCAGCAGATACTGAACCTTATTGTCCCATTTGGGGCGTTCATCAGTCTTAGTGGCTTCCTCTTGAGCTTGGCTCAGCTCGATGTCTTTGGTGCTCTGAGCTCCATCCATCCTTCAATTGACTTTGCAGTTGACTTGTGAGTTATAGGCCAGATCTGACTGTCATTTCCTCTTCACACCAGCTCTCGCTTCACTTTACCTTAACAGTTTCTGGGGGGTTTCTTCCTCAAAAGAAGGGGAGGAGCTTTGGCACTCTTGTTCAATCCCACATTATGCTGCAGAGTACTGCTTTTTTCTGGCACATTTCCAGTGGTGCTGAGATATGCCAGGAAGCCCAGACAGTTGCAGTGGCAAACACTCCTCCTCCTCAGCTGTTTATTTAAGCAGCTGTGGTTGCACAGAGCATTTAATCTACAGGTTAACTGGTTACTCATTGCCATGACTTCAAAATAGAAGGATGTTAACTATATGCTTGTTCCCACTGTTACAGACAAGATTACTGTATTACTTTTTCCCTAAATTGATTACTCATTACCATAAATATATCAATAAAAGTAAAGATTTTGGTTAAGAACGATATTTTTATTTTAGTAAAACATTGCTTATTTTAGGAAAACAGGAAAACATGGCACCAAAATTTATATATGTAAAGTGCTTTGAACAAGTATTGATTAATTAAATAAAATAACTCAACATGTCCATTAACAAAACTACAGTTGACATATAATGCAAATATAATACAGTGAAAATGTTTGGTAAAAAATAAATAAGGTCTCTAGTATATATGATACCACAAACTAATACAAAGGGTGTTTGTTTGAAAATTACAAGCACAATTTGGCATAAATTTATGATACACTGTATTGAAATAGGATTATTAAGGATAATTATAATTTTGTAAAACCAGCAGGGGGTGCATTTCTAGCAATAATCTATTATTATTGTCAGAATTGTAGAAAAAAAAGTTCTTTAAAATGAGTAAATAATGAAGAAATAATACTAGTTATCGAATTACCAAAAATAAAATTTTAAAATATATATGTCACCCTGACACATTCATAAGATTTGCTTACTGAATTAAGAATGGTGCTCTTTATTTAGACACCAACATTCATTTACAGCAGCGTTTCTGTATGGCCTTAATAATGGCAGCACCAGGTACAGCAAGACTAGGAATCCCAGCCAATACAAAGATTATTACATAGATCCACGATGAGTAGGGCTTCTGCTCCAGAGTAGGAAAGTTTGGCTGTAATACAAACAGATGAGCAGAGATTGTCAGGCTAACTGCTGTGTATTAAACATTTCTTCCCTAACCAGTAGAGACGTATGGATCACTGACGTGTCGTATGGATCACTGACTAAGTCACTCTGGAAAAGAGTGTCTGCTAAATAACCAAATGTAAATGTAGGTAATGTTCACCACAGCAACTCATGGAATGAGCTCACATGGCAATTTAGATTACAAATGCTTATTAACTTGCATCTTGCTATACTTTAAGCTCTTAGCACATGCAGCCTCATGAGTAACCTTACCGATTCAGGGTCCCAGGCGATGTAAAAGAGCTCCTTGGAGACTGTGGTAACAAAATAGAAGAGGAAGATGACCAACATGATGAGGGGGCTGATAACTCTCCATGTGGCCTGCCAGAAGATATTGGGCTTGTGGCCGATCATGAAGACCAGGTCATCATTGAACCTGTAGCACATGGGGATAGCACATGGTCTTGGATTTGACATCACTCCAGGATGCAGCAATTATGATTAAAAGTGCTGACACTGAGATTTTTTGTTAGCCAATGCGTGCTGTAATTATCACACCACAATCTTTTACTCTGAGTACCCCACAGCCACAAATAATAGGTATTATAATAGCTACCAAGGCATGAAAGATGATAGGGTATGGAACAAGAAAGATGTCCAAGAAAGGCATGGCAGAACTGTTTTTGTCAAAGAAAATCAGTGACTTTCATTTACCTATCTATTCCATAAATATACACCACCCCAACCATCTCACAGAAGGCAATAATGAGTAGGGGGATGGAACCAGCGAAATTGTCAAAGAGCGCCAGCCAGTAATTCCCTGACCCTTGGACGAATATCAGCGCAATAAGACAACACAGCACACAGGTCAATCCTGAAATAATAATAAAAACAAACAGTCCAGTGTGTTACTTTAATAACATTTACCCAAAAATACAATAAGAATCTTTTAATTTTAACGTGTGCCAAAAATGCTGACTGATGATCTCTCTCTGAATACTGTACCTGAGGTCACTTCTTTAGGCCAGTGTTTGGGGAAGACCTTTAAGTCCTGCAAAGGCACCAGGACTCCTTCAATGTTTCCAAACATGGAGGACAGGCCAAGGCAGAAGAGCATGACAAAGAAAAGGACGGACCACAGTGGAGACAAGGGCATCTTGGTGATGGCCTCTGTGAAGACAATGAAGGCCAGGCCTGTGCCCTCCACACCCTGTTTAACCAAAGAAGCAAAGCATGGAGCATTTCATGTCTCTTCATTAAGCCTTAAAATGTTGTGAGGGATAAATTAACTATCAATCCTGTGATATACAATTCAAAAAGTGTAATCCATGAATGCAAATAATTTTTTGAGAGAAAAGACGACTCTACCTCACTGAGGAATTTATTCAGGTCACAGGTCTTAAGATTTAGACCCTGAATGACATCGGGGTACGTGGTATTAAGCTCTTTAAAAACTTGATCGTAGTTACTTTCAGTGATGTTTGCTTCTGGCAGGTCAAAGGTGTTCAGCAAAGACATAATGTTTCTGCAGGAGAGATGCAGAGCACATTCTTAGATAACTTCTTTTCCAGGTACAGATGTCTGCTGTTAAGAGAATAAGTCACAAGTACGTACGTTGCCAGACAGTCGTCATATCTCTCCGTGGCTCTGAAACCGATAATGGTGTAGATTACAGTGGCAGCAAAGACTGAGGTGAAGGCGTTGATGGTGGAGATGATCACAGCATCCTGCTCACAGTTGTTACTGAAAGAAGGACATATGTACCTTAGGACTCAATACTGGGGAGTAATTAAAATATGTTTCAGCAGTTGCCTCTACCAATAGTAGGTTACTAACTGCTCAGTTGCTGTCACTTATGGTCTTACTGTACTGAGTTGTAGCTGGAAAAGGAGATGAGGCCACCAAACGCCAGAGAGAAGGAATAGAATACTTGAGCGCCTGCATCCAGCCAGGTCGCTGGGTTTGCTAACTCAGTGAGCTACACACATACACGAACACACAGATTTTACATATGCATACACGGCTACAGGCTACAATATGTAGTAATGTAGTAAATCATGGCCATTGCAATATTCATTGAATTCTGTGATTATGTGATTTTCTGTGAATATATACTTACATCTGGTGTAAAAAGAAATTTAATTCCCTCGAAGGAGCCTTTCAGAGTAAGTCCTCTGATTAGGAAAATGGTGAGAACCACATAGGGTAATGTGGAGGTCACATATACTGCCTTGGGAGGAGATATAAAGAGTTCCTGTTTAAGTTCCAGTAATATCAGATAAAAATATTATATATATATACAGCATATATGTATATATATATATATATATATATATATATATATATATATATATATATACAGCATATATGTGTATATATATATATATATATATATATATATATATATATATATATATATATAAAGTTGATTTCCTATGAAATATGCTAATCACCTCTCAGGTATACAATTCACTGCTAGAACCCTACATCTGGGACATTTGTAAGTATGTATGTAAGTATAGCATGTATGAAAAGCATTATAAATGATTTGGATTGGTTTTAATGACATGAATTTGTCATTTAAAAGGAGGGAACCAATAGCGGCTCTTACAGTAATTATGCAATAATCATTTATTAGTCATAGCTTTATTATATGCGGCTTTATTTCATGCATTCGAAAACATTTGCCTGTAACAGCATACAGTCTACCATCTCTTTTTCCATTGCTATAAACTTAAAAAAAAAAAAAAAAACTTAATGTAGTAAATCTTTATGAGTTCTTATTCTTACACAACCACACTGCTAAATGTTATAGTATGCAGTAAAATACTATAAAAATTAAAAACCTCCATTATATGGTTGTTCCATATAATGTACTTAGAAATACATGGCATTTTTGTAGGTTATGTATGTAGTGTATGTGAGCTTTAATGTTTGTTTATACTTAAAAAGACCTTACTTGCTTAAACATGATGAGATCTAAATGTTCTCACAGACCTTTTCTTATGACTAGACTAAAGCACTCACCTTTTATAGCACTATATCAGTAAACTACTGATACAGTTGATAACTGCTCTTATGTAATTATGAAGTATGTGTACCTTTCAGATAACGGCCTCGAATTTTCAGCAGTTAGTTTTCTAGTTTAATGTAATTAAATTATAAGGTATAGCTCAAGCTACAAGCTGTTGACACAGACCAAGCTGGTCAAGCTGGCAGCTGGGAGAATCAATAATAAAGACGCTGGAAAATACAGACAGGATCCCTAGACATAGTGTACGTGTCAAGGACATATATTTAAAAATAAATGTAATCACAACCACCATAACCTGGTCTACCAGCTATACAAATGTGTTTGACAAGCACTTATCAGTTCAACCTGTGTTTTAATATGTTATGCAAGAAAGGTAATACCTTGCCAGTGGTCTCTATTCCACGGACACAGCAGACATAGAGTACAGCCCAGGCTGAAATTAGACACAGTACCATCCACCACTGCAGTCCTCCTGATTCGTCTATGGTTGGAGTTATGTCCAGGGTCTTCCTGTACCAGAAATAATCCACAGGGGAGCTCCTCTCACATTCTGACACCATACCTGTCAATGTAGTCATGTTTACAGTAAGTGAATTTGTTCCAAGCTCGGCCTCAAAAAGAAGAATAAGTATAGAATATTGTATGCACTAAGGATTTTGGATGGGCCTACTGGTTGAACAAATGTAAAGGAACATTTTGAAGAACATTTCGTTTTATGAATTTCATATCCATGCATGCAGATGGATAATGATTCTTCCTCTAATCACAATAATGTTCTGTGCCTAGTGGCTGTGATACCTGTTCTGTTTGCATTGATGGGGCACTGGCTCCAAGGTAGCGGGTCCTGGAACGAGTTAAAGAAGTACCACATGACCCAGGCGATTATAGTATTGTAGTAGAGGCTGACCAACAGGGACACACACATGGACGCAATTCCTGTGGGAAGAAGTTCATGATGTACAACATTTATCATTCCAACCTTTGGACAGGAGTAGAGAATGTAACGAGACAAAGATTTAAGGATTTAGCAATTACTGCTTATTTAAAATATATATATATATATATATATATATATATATATATTTTTTTTTATTTAAAATTAGAAATATTTTTTTCCCAAGTAGGGTCAGGTTAGTTGGTGGTAATGAGTTTCAACTCACCTACTCCTATCATGTAAGGGCTAATGGTCTTCCAGACCCCCACACTGCCTTTCCTCAGGCGCTGTCCAATAGCGAACTCTAGGTGAAGAAGAGGAACCCCTTCAAACACCAGCAGGATCAGGAAAGGAATCATAAAGGCCCCTGAAGGAGGACAAATACACAGTAAGCTCTAATTAAGTTTACCACTTAAAATAATGTTTATTCTGGCATAACATAAAGGCTGTTTACTATTTGTTTACTGTTGTTTACTGTTTGTTTACTAAAATATTTACTGTGGTGATGTATATTTAGGAATTTGAATAGAACATTTCAAATAGGGATTTACATTGTGAATAGTGTTTGAAAATCCCAGTCATGTACTACACAGTTTTGCATTTGTGCATAGGGGTGTAACTCAATGCCACTATCTGTATCATTATCTGTATCTTTATCTTTTTATTGATTCATATCTGTAGATGTAATTGGATTTTAACCTTAACAGGAGAGTCTAGTTTGTTTGTTAGTTTCTTTATACCTCCCTGTGACATTTTCTAATGAATTTAGCTGGTTCTATTTCCCTGAACAAACTAGCAGCTTAATGTAAACCACAGCAGTTATGACCAGGCAGTTACTAAGGATGATGAATGAATGCTGTAAATGCATCGCTGTAAATGCATTGCTGTAAATGCATCATTTGTTTTTTTTTCTTTGTCCCGCAAGCTTCATATCTTCCTGATCTCCTGAATGAAAGTAAAAAGCCTAAAATAGCAAGCTTATTTTTAAAAAAAATGGTGCTCCTATTTGTATCTGTATATATAGTATATATCACATTATCTATTCATTCCATATTTGTATTCAGTTACATTCGGTTGCATTTTAGATCTACTGATTAGTGTGTATTTTTAGAGTAGGGACAATACAAAATTCCACAGTGTGGCAAACTCAGCATGTGTGCACTACAGGAATTTTGTGCATATGTGCACACTGAGGTACACATTGTGTTGAGGGAGTTCTTTTGTCAAAGGAATAGCTACGAGATTGCACTCTTATCAGCCTTTTCAACACTCTCTGTACCAACTTGAACACAGAAAAATCACAGTATGATCTGGGGCTAGAGTTCCACACACTGAGGAACATTTGATGGTGGTTCACTCCTTTACTACCATGTGCTTTTATAACTATGTTTACACAGTTGATGAAAGACTAAGGCAGGTACATTAAGCAGCTTTACCTTGGGCAACATATTAATGCGTGAGAATATTCATTCTAAAATTTTGTTTCTTTTGTCTTTGACACTTGTGTGGACTGCAGCTTTCCTTTTTTGTTTTTTACCATAGTTGAGTTAATATATATGAAGAGGTCATTGTTAATGTGGCCTTTTAGACACAGCAGTTGGCCTTGAGTCTTATAGACCTCCTGCTAATGCTGTTGTAAATCTCACATTAAAGGTATGAGTTTGACAAGAAAGCTGTAAATTTACCAAGAATGCAATCTACCAAGGAGATTAAAAAGACTCTTGGCTAATGGTTAAGAGAAAGCGCAACTGCAAGCTTAATTTTAAAAAATGGGTGTGACTTGTGACATACCAGGTATGTACAAAAATGTAAGAAAAGTAATTAAGTTATAAAGCTATTGCTAAACTAGAGAAACCTGTGCAGGCAATGCAGAAAATTTCTTGTGCATATAAAACATGTTGACAGTTCATTATATGGGCAAAAGTATGTGGACACCTGACCAATCACACCTATATGTGCTTGTTGAACATCCCATTCCTTTGCTGTTATAATAACCTTCTGCGAAGGATTTCCACTAGAAATCCTTTTTGAATGTGGCTGTGGGGATTTGCATGCAGTCAGCAATCCAGTTCATCCCAAACGTGATCAATGAGGTTGAGGTCAGGGCTCTGTGCAGGTCACTCGAGTTCTTCTACTCCAACCTTTGCAAACCGTGTCTTTATAAACCTCACTTTGTGCACAGGGGCATTGTCATGCTGGAACAGGTTTGGGCCTCTTAGTTCCCATAAAGGGAATGTTAATGCTATACCATACAAAGACATCCTATTCAGTTGTGTGCTTCTTTGTGGCAACAGTTGGGGAAGGTCCACATTTGGGTGTGAAGGTCATATGTCCACATACCTTTGGCCATATAGCGTAGCTGTGCATTTGAATGTTTTGTTAAAAACGTTATTTATAATATACATTTGGATGCAAATTACACTCCAAAAATGTTCACTTTTTTACAAAAATGCATCACTGTTAGGAAAATTAATCATTTGTCAGCACAGCATTTTTTTTTGATAATTTTTCACATATCCTGAATATAGCAAGTGTGATGCATTAACTTTTTTTTGCTTAATGTTTGAGGGATCTAACCATGTGATGCACAACATGTTTAATTATCCAAGAAGCAAGAACAGCAGTTAAACTTTGTAATAACTTATGGACAGAGCAGGAAAGGGGGTAGTATAAGAAGGGGCTGTTTTTAAGTCCAGACACTAATTTAGATCAAGACCAGTACAAATCAACTAAGATGTGCCCTGTTTTAATAAGTTTAAAAATCTTCGTAATGTTTGAAATGGTGCTGAACTATCACTTCTCACTAGAAGCCAATTGAAAGCTTTTCTTCTGGTACCAGCATACATTAATTACTTCATAATGATTGCTAATTACTTAAATCAAATCATTGCCCAAAATAACAGACATCATGTTACCTTAATAAAAGATTTTCCATGATTGTCCCCCAAACAAAATCCATTCACTAAGAGCTGTTAGCTGGATCAATATTCTTATTTGAATTTTTAATTGCACGGCATTGAGGTAATTGGGAAAAGATTTCATGTCATTAGGCCTCAGTCATTTAGAGCATATTTTCAGCCTATATCTTCTGATATTGTGTGGGTTTTTAGTTGTAAAAGAGCACGATCATCGAAACTCTCTTTATTAGCCCATTAAATCTTTGAGGATTTTGTGGATTCCGAAAATACCTTTGCATTATAAATACTTGAGTGCTTCTTATCTTTATCTTTGACTCCGTGTCCTGTCATTACATTGGCATGTTACACTGCTATCAAGTACAAGGAGTCCCAAGACACAGCAAGAAAGAAATGTGAGACATATAACAGTTTGACCTGAACATATTCATCATTCAGAACACTCCTAAAGACTCTCTGATCTTTCTGCAGATCATGAAAATAGTGTCTAAAAGAGACTAGAGAAAAGTCAGCAAACTCAGTCCAACATGAATTAAAGTCTAATCGGACTAAATGTAACTTTTAGAAAATTAAAACACAATCCAATTTGGATATAAGATATCAGATATAAGAAAAAGATCTGACCCTCTGTAATTTCAAATTTTTACTGTCAATGACTTCAATAAGGAAACCTTCCTGATATACTCTGAGAGACACTGACTAAGTACACAGAGCTGACAATCTCAGTTATAGATTATAATGTAAATACACCTTGTATGTTATGTGTATTCTTGCAAAATATGAAGGTGATGCTAAAATGCCCATGGTGATTAAGATCATCAACGGCCAAAACACTGAATTGAGGTCTGGTTAAAAGGAAAGTTCTCACCTCCCCCATGGCTCTGACACAGGTAGGGGAAGCGCCAGACGTTACCGAGCCCCACACAGAAGCCCACACATGTCAGCATATATTGGGCTTTGTTGTCCCATTGAGGCCTCTCCCCTGCTTCCTCAATCTCCAGCTTTTCCAGCTGGTCATGGCTCAAGATCCGATCATCCAGGCCCGGGTTAGGTATCTGCAGCTTCATGGTCCAACTCAATTCCTGCTGTCTCAGTATAGGTACTGGTTCTTATTAATTATCTGGCTGGTAGCTGGTACGTATGTGAATTGGAGCTGAGTAATAGGGCAGTCTTTTTTTGAGAAAGGTGCATATATATGGTGAACTTTAGCACGACAGCAGCCCAGGGCACGTGTATGCTACCACCATAAGGGGAATGTGCCTTGTCAGCTAGATAAGGGGAAGCAAAGCACCTGACTGAGCCTGATGTATGACAATAATTAATGTCATACGCACCTGCATACACATACATGCGTACACACTTACTAAATGGTCTAAAAGGTTAATAAATGAAGATATGAATCTTTATATCACTTGAGTCGCAACTTCAACAAGGGTTCAACATCCAGGTCATTTCTGAGAAGACTTTACGCACATATGCGGACACACACACACACACACACACACACAGAGGATTCTCTTACTGCACTTGTCACAAATCTTTATGTCTCTTCAGTAGTAAATTGAACAAGGGTTCAACATTTAATGTCCAGATCACTCATGAGAACAGTTTTCTGTTTGATAAGGAAGAACAAACATTGCTCGTGTGCTGCTTGCTATCCAATTTTCCGTATCAGGCTATTCAGCCCCAGTTTAGTCCCTCAGTCTTGAGTAGTCTACAGATTTCCTTTGGTGCTGCATTAATAATAATAATAATAATAATAATAATAATAATAATAATAATAATAATTTGGATATATAAATAAAGGTGTAATGTGTTTGCTTTGTTTTCTTTGCAAATTTGTCTATTCACAGAACAAAATTCTGAAAATATATCTGTCTATCTCTCTCTGGTGAAAGGGTTTGCAGTTGTGCTGATGTGGCCATAAATATATCACACATGGATTTGCAACAAATAATATGTATGCTATATGACCACAATGACTCCTCGCCATCACACCCATATATGGTTCTTCCCCAAACTGTTGCCACAAAGTTGGAAACACACAACTGTCTACAATATCTTTGTATGCTGTAGCATTACAATTTCCCTTCACTGGAACTATAAGAGGCCCAAACATGTTCCAGCATGACAATGCCCCTGTGCACAAAGTGAGGTCTGTGAAGACATGGTTTGCCAAGGTTGGAGTAAAACTTGAGTGGCCTGCACAGAGTCCTGACCTCAACCAACCTTTGGGCTGAACTGGAACGCTGACTGTGTCCCAGACCTCCTCACCCTACATCAGCAACTGACCTCACTAATGCTCTTGTGGCTGAATCAGCAAATCCCCACAGCCACACTCCAAAATCTACTGGAAAGCCTTCCCAGAAGAGTGCAGGTTATTACAGCAGCAAACATGGGAATAAATCTGGCATGGGATGTTCACCAAGCACATAGGGGTGTGACAGACATGTGTCCACTACTTTTGGGCATATAGTGTATGCATGATGAATATGAAAACATGAAAATATGATGAATATGAACATGAAAAATAAAAACGGATACAAAACATTTGACAGACATCTGATATTATCTACAGAATTTTCAATTTATTGCAATAAAGCGCCAACAGATTAACAAAAATGTAATACATTTTCCATCAGAAGCTACATAGATAGGATGGCACAATGGTACAGCCGATAGCATTGACACTTCACAGCTCCATGGTCCTCAGTTCAATCCTGAGCTTGGGTAATTGTGTGTGTAGGCTTCTTCTGAAGTCCCCAGTTTCCTCCCACCTCCCAAAAAACATGCCTTGAGGTGAATTGGCAATGCTAAATTCCCTCTAAGTGTTTGTGCATTCTGCCCTGTGATTCTGGGATCTGCCCAGTGTTCCTGGCTCCGGATAGGCTCCAGATCCACCATGACCCTGTCCAAGATAAAGCGCAAGGAGGAACATATGCAAATCAATCAGCAAACTACTGCCACATGAATTTGTGGTCTTTTAAACCTTGAATTGTAGAAATTTTTTAAGTTTTTGTTTTGAAGATATGCAGTTTTAATTATTAGACTGCTATCTTTTTTTGTAAGTTCATGCAAATTTATCCTATTTTGCAAATTAAAAAAAAAATCAACTACAGTTTTTAGTATGTCAAGGGCTTTAGCTCCTTAAATTCCCAATGTGAAACTAATAGGGAATAGCAATATGTACCACTGTCGTGTCTTGCATTAACAGTGGGCCAACTAGGACTTTGTACAGTGCTGGTTAAATTCAAAACCATTGTATGGATTATTCTATGATTAGGCTGTACTTTATCAGTTATGATGTATTCATTTGTTCACTGATAATCAAAAGGACCAATCAGATTGAGAAGATATGGCAAGATGTTATCATTGTGTGTAAAGGTCAGTAGTATGTTATACAAGTCTACTGGAAACTGGATTAAAATAGAGATAACATAAGAGATATCTCTACAAGGGGTTTGTGAATTACCTTTGCAACCTGCTCCAGACAAAAAATACTATATATAATAAATAATAAATACATTTCAGTTGATCTTGTGTGTATCTATTAATGTTAAAGTCCATTCTAATGTCCCTGCATGGCAAATTTTTAGTGCCACACCTTTAATTTATATGACCCCAGTTCCAGTCAGCCAGTTATCAGTAAGCCTGGCAGACTTTCCCAAAGAAACACTTTGGTTGGCTTTCATGCAAAACATTCTTACATTTGTCTTTGTACTTCATCGTTGAATGTCTGTTACACTGTCTCTCTGCATTACTACTATGTCTATAACAGCAAGCCTAGTAATTCCTTTTAAACTTATACATCAATTCTGTACTACTGTCTCAGTGGGTGAAGCAAAATTTAAAAGTGGAATGCACAAGGATATAGTATGTTTGGAAATGAAGGCTTCAATTCTAATTTTTTGTTGTCATTATTGTCACAGTATAACTCAGTTTCTCAATGGATGTTAGTCTTTATGTTACTACATTGCCAGCATCGTTCTGACTAATGTCTCTGGAGGTAAGGAGAGGTTTCAAAGCCTGTTGTTTGGCAATTTTATAACAGTGTCCTCTGGTGGTAACTAATGGAGCTTATATTTGCTGCATTAATGACATAGAGATTCAACAGATTATTTTCAGTGGAAGTTTCAGTTCATTAAAAGAGAAAACTACACTGATTACACTTCTTGATTTACACCTCTTGTTAACACTTCTGCAGAAATTCCAGTGTAATCTTGCAGACCTGGCATATTTAGTGTCATGTAACTGATTAGCAATTTGAAACACCTGAGGTTGCCTTATAAATGCACTGATTTAAAAGGCAACAATTGAAATGAATCAAGGCACCATTCATAAATAGATTATTATCTGTAATAATTGATTATAAACATTGATTATTATTGATTATAAGTGATTAATAAGTGTTAATCATAATTCATATTTTAAATTTATGTGTAAATAGGCTTGCAAAATTAAATTAAAATAATCCTTCTTTACATCACCATTCACCAATCAGCTTAACCGAGATTCTGAACAAAGTTGGCCACATATCAGTCAGAGGTTACTAAATGAAAACATACTGTATCATATCATAGCAGATTCAGTGGTATTGTCAAATATTGAATTATTACCTTAAGAACTGAAATCATATAGTATCATGTTGAAGCCTGAGGTTTACACCCCCACTAAATACCCTTATTTTGAAGTGAAGTGACTTGTGGCCAAGTATGGTGACCCATACTCAGAATTTGTGCTCTGCATTTAACCCATCCAAGTGCGCACACACACACAGTAGTGAACACACACACCGTGAACACACACACACCGTGAACACACACCCGGAGCAGTGGGCAGCCTTTTTCGCTGCGGTGCCCGGAGAGCAGTTGGGGGTTCAGTGGATTGCTCAAGGGTCTCACCTCAGTCGTGGTATTGAGGGTGGGAGAGAGCGCTGGTCATTCACTCCCCCCACCTACAATCCCTGCCGGACCTGAGACTCGAACCCACAACCTTCAGGTTCACCTTCGGGTTGCAAGTCCGATTCTCTATCCATTAGGCCATTATTATTATTTTTTAATTCTTCTAAGTGACTACTCAGGCAAACTTGCATGCTCAGTATGCCTCTCATTATGTAATGCCATAAAATGATCCACATGTGAGGTCTCGACTGGGGGCATTGTAAACTACTACTCAGGCTGTACTCAGAGACTTCAAACCCCGTCCCATCCAAGTCTATGTTTGCATTAAAGGGCCTGTATTAAGAAAATCTACTGTTTCCTGCTTTTGGTAGTTTTTAGACTTTAAGAAGTCAAAGTAACAGAGAGAAAAGGTTAAACCTGTAGCTTTATGTGACACAGCTGTGATGAAGTGATGAAGCCTACCCCGGGCACTGTGAAGGGGGACCACCCACAGCAGCTGTGTGTTCAAATCAGACAAAGTAAACAGTAAAACTCTTAAATTAAGTTGGTGGACGAAGGGGGACGTTTTCACTGCTTAGTCCACTTGTTCGTTATTAAATCAAGATACTCACACTTGTTTACATATGTCTCTTGCACATTTTGTGGTCACATACCACAGCACATCCTCTCATGCATTGCCAACCCCTTCCCCCTCCTTTTTTTTTTTTTTTTTTTTTTTTTTTTTTATAAACGAAATGTCACTAAAATGGTCACTAAATGTCAGAAAAGTTTCAGATTTTGAAATGCATTTTTTTTTTTTTACTTTTTTTAAAATTTCATTTAATGAATTTAGATTTAATTTTTCCCGATATCTTGCAAATTTGTGCCACATATTGCAATATGTTTAAATATCTAATTCATTAGATATTTAATTCTCTGCACTATTACACAAGTATAGTTATGCAAAAAATATGTTGAGTGCATAATTTAAATTATTTACTCAATGTTTTACAGTATGTAATTCATTTCCCATTCAATCTCTTAATTTCATCCAATCTTGTGTTTTCATGACATTATTGTCAAAATATTACTTTAACAAAGTTGATATAAAAGTATTGACAATTTTTCGACAGTGTTGACAATAGCAATAATGCCTAGGATACAAATCATTGCAATCATTTTATTTTATTTATGCAGCTCTTTTTTTATCAATATACACTGTTAAAGCAGTGCTACAGCAATCTATAGATACCTTGTGAGGAAACAGACTCAAAAGTGAGCCCACCCTCTTCTGAGAGGCACTGGATGAATGATTACAAAATACAGTCATGTGAAGGGAAACAGTACTAAATGTATTAAAATTAAACGTATTACAAAATGTTTGTTGTAGTTCATGTCCATGAATGATTGGATGAATGATTACAAAATACAGTCATATGGAGGGAAACAGTACTAAATGTACTGGGTAACAGTACTAAATGTATTAAAATTAAATGTATTACAAAATGTTTGTTGTAGTTCATGTCCATGAACCACACAGATCTGTATCTTTACCTAAGAGAAAGGCTATTGAACAAAATGCATGACTAAACAAATAGGATTTCAACCTAGACATAAAGATACAGACTCCTGAACATTAACTAGAAGTCTACTCTTTGTAGGGAAAAAAGCTCTGCCCCTTTGCTACACATCTATCGCTGTTATTTTCTATCGTAAACATGTATATGTACTTTTGCTACTGTGTGTAATAATGAGCCCAAAGGTACAAATGTGTATATGCACTCCAGAGAGGTACTCCAGAGGTATACCAGAGATCGGTTAGGGTCATTTCACAGCTGAGATAACTATTTGATCTTATCTGTCACCATTTTTATCAATTTTAGGTAAGTATTTTTTTCTAAATAAAAGAATGCAAGTATAGCTTTTATTTTACTTTTACAGGATAAATAGGTATGCACAACAGATTGATTTTCATATAAAATGCTAAAAATGAATAAATAAATGATCCATTTACATTAGCACCCACATTTGATTTGATTATGGCTTAGGAAATATTATTGTACTTTTTTTTTTTTTAATCTATAACTGTTTGACTCATCTTACTAACATCTGTTATATTTATACCTACATTTTCATTAGAATGTTAACTCTGTTGCAGTGCATTTCAACCCTGTTGCATTACTAAGTAACAGGACTGACAGTAACAGGGTTGACATTTCAACCATGGCTATGTCAGCCTTAATTCCTCATGTGGTGAAGCACATGGGAGAGCATGCTATAGACGTTGTGAAGGTTTACATTCATTTTTCAAATAAAACTGCAAAATATAAGAAATCTTTCTGTGTCTTCCAAAATATGGATACATGTTGATGTGAGGCAAAGAGTGCATGTCAGCAGCCTGACTGTCTCCCCATATGTCCTTCCTACAATCCCATGTGTACATGCCTTTGCAGTGAAGTGTAAAGGAGAGAGTGGTAATGGTTTAATGGTTTTATATTTATATTTATATTTATATTTATGCATTATTTCTGATTACAGGCAGTGTGTTAACTGAATATCCTCTGTGTTCTCTGCAACATATAATATCCCATCTGGGCTATTAATTTTTTAATGAGCATATTGTTTTTTATTATTTTCCACTCTGATGCTTTTTCATGCTTCAGATGGTCATAACTGTCTGATGTTAGTGAAGATGAGCAGCAGGCGGCAGTATTCAAATCTGGGTAACTGCCAGTATCACTGGGAACCTTGTGATACTTTTGTACAGTAGCACATTCATTTTAATTTTTCACAGGTACGCTCCTGGGCAAAAAAATGAGACAAGCCCAAAATGCCAAATATTAAGCTTTTAATGGTCTTAATGACAAATCATTGGTTAGAAAATTCACAAGAATGAAACAAATGCCCTCCTGAGAGCTCCTGTGCCACTATTTGCTCGTTTACTTTTGCTGCAGTGGACTGATTGTTTGGGGAAAAGCTAGAAACAGGGAAATTCACTTATATAATATTCTTTTACGCAAAGGTAAAATTATGATAATGATTTTACCTTTGCGTACCAGGAGATTATATAAGGTATATAAGGTATATAAGGTATATATATATATATATATATATATATATATATATATATATATAAGACTAAAGTTTCATTAGCTTTCCTAAAGTCTCAAGGGGCTCTTAAGTCAAATCAGCAAGAAAAAAAAAAAAAAAAAAGTGTAATTTACAGGATAGACCCCGTCTATAACTATTAACAGTAGGAAAAGCAGTGCGCATGCGCGGCACATATACCTCCTCTGCGCAGACACCAGGCTACCTGCTGTTGGAAACGAAGCTTGAATTCACTGCAAAACCCTAAAGCGAGAGAGGGATGCTGCAACCGCGTTTAATATCGTGAGGAGCCACAAGGGGGCGCCCAAACTCAGTGTTCCGCAATGAGTGCGCGCGCTGGATGGCCTGAGCCGGACGGAGTCACAGACTCCAGCAGTTCTCCTCCGCAGACTCGCTGCGTCTCTGTCCTCCTCCGCACCTCGTCTCAGCGCTGTGTCCTCGGACACCCCGCTGCTCGCGGGACACTCAGCCACTCCTTGAGCTTAAGGAGAACCAAAGGAAGCACGGAGGAGTCGGGATAGTTTATATTTAGTTGCTGTTTTGCTTTTATTTATAGCGGGTTTCATCCCTGCGGCGCTTCATGACGAGACGGAGCGCGGAGCTCGCGGCGAACTGACAGCGCGCGCCTGACTCATGCTTTCCTATTGCAAGCCGCTATAAAGGCGCACTGCGACGAAGACTTCTCCCCCCCCCCCCCATCTCTCTATCTCTCTCTCTTTCTCTCTCTCTCTCTCTCTCTCTCTCCCTCCCTCCCTGGCGCTCTTTACTTGCGGACTTACTCCTAAGCCTCCTTGCATGGATGTAGGCTACCATGGCTACGTTTGTGTGCAGGGTGCAGTTTCTAGACGACACCGATCCGTTCAACAGCACCAATTTCCCGGAGCCTACTCGACCACCTCTCTTCACCTTCAGAGAGGACATACCGCTCATCAACCAGCTCGCCGGAGTGCACAGACTCCTCAAAGCGCCGCAAAAGGTAATCACACGCACAGCCAGAGCATCTGGAGAATAGACTCCAAAAAAAGTGTGGAGATAAGATGAGAGAAAGAATATGTAGGAATGAAGACTGCTGAAGTTGCTGATGGAGAGAATACTGCAGAGGCAGCAACAAGATGCTGCAGTCTGAATCTGTCAGATATCCTGGAGATCACAGGGTATAGATTATATTATTATAGATATTACAATAATATTCCAATTATATATAGATATTACAATATGCATCGCAATAGCTACCTTAACACAACACCCTTGATGAGACAGGATTAAAGATTTGGGCTAAGACAAGTTACATTTTTTTGGATGCCATGATTCATCAAAACACCCACAGAAACATTGAAACAATAGTGTTTTAATAACGGACTCATGCATATTGAATATCAGGGTATTTAGTGTTTTAATAACGGACTCATGCATATTGAATATCAGGGTATTTAGTGTTTTAATAATGTATGCATATTGAATATCAAGGTGAATATCAGTATCATGTGCCAATACCACATTAACTAGGCATTAACTATTAACAATATATTATGCAGCTCTCATCCATAACCGGGGCTCGTGCACGAGTCATGACGACACACCAGTTGTTGAAGTGCTTCACTGTTCCTGCTCTTACCAAATAAACAATTGTTTGCTCCATTAAAGGTTTGTTTGGGATGTGCTAATCCATAGGTGGTTTGAGCAAACTCCTTTCATAGATATCTGTAGCATTCCATTGTTGTAGGTGTGCTTACAGGCTGTACTATCTGGAATAAATGTATCAGAATAGCCCAAGGACTCAGCACACTCTAGAATACCTCTGCTCTTATCCAAACCACTCTCTGACTACAGCCCCATTCTAGACCATTTTCAGCACATAAACAAAGCATTATTTCGTGAGCTGGGTTTAGGAGTGGTGCTGTTGTGGCCATGAGGAATGCTCGGCAGCTGAGGGCCATGCTTGGGTGGTAGAGGTATGTGATGTCCATACGCTCAGGAATCTCCAGCTGTCATTGTCTCTATTAATGCTGTCCAGTTTGTTAGACAGACATACCTTACTAGGTGACTGACATACACACAACTACAGCTCAGATGTTTACAGTCATTATGCAGCATCACTTTGGCTCTACATTTGAATGTCAGTATTGATAGATCCTGAAAAAAGAAAACAGCATTGGAATGGGAAGTTCTTGCAATGTCCTCTGTAACTGTAGAGATAAAAGATGCTGTGAGTCTTACTTACACCATAATGAAACACTTCCTGTTATGCAAATTGAATTTTCTAAATAATACTCATAGTGGAATAATCTTCTTAACATATCTATCTAACAGACACTCACTGTTGCTGTGCTGTGGAATGGATTTGCATTCCTTTGCTGGTGTACCAACCTGAGATACAGTGCAAAACTATTTTCCAGCAGAGATGTAGCGTATCAAGTCATTCACGACTACAACACTGGCAAGGCTCCAAATGAACATTTTTTTTCCTTCTGTCTCTTATTGCCATGTAAGCCAGTTGGCGTGGCCATGCATATACCATTTTCATGTCATGTCATAGCTTGTCCTCGTATCATAATTTTGGGGGACAGCTTTTTGTCTCTCAGCAGAATTCTTCTTGAAACACTTACGAAAATTAACTTCACAGGCTGTCCGTTAAACACTTCTACCTACTTGTGCTTTGATCAGATAGGTTTCCTGGAGTAAAGAATCAAATTGAATGATGGCCATGATGCAGGAATACACCCTAGATTGGACAGGAGACCATGCGCACACATGCATTCACAGTCTGGGGCAATTTAGAGTGGCTGATTTTCCCACTGGCATTTTTTGAGAGGTGGGAGGAAACCGGAGAACCCAGAGGAAACCCACATGGACACATAATCTCTGATAAAACAGACATGGTGCAACTAGCATGGCCAGTATGCTTTGGATGTCTGCATTAAACTGCACAGAATACTATTTTCAGAGAAAATAGTCAGACTTGCGAAGTGTCCCCACTGCAGTACTTTATATTTCCCACAAAGTCTTGGTTATGATGTAATTCTTCAAAAGTATATGCATTTCATGTCCTTATACCAATTTGCGATCATCACCTAATTGTAGTCTACCTCTTCTTTTCCGAGGCAAACACAAGTTAACAACTATCCAAATGGCTTTGAGAGGAAAGTCTAAGTACAGTATATCACTAGAGGAGTATTTGATTATGGGACTTTGCATGCTCCACATAGCTGATATGTTTATATTTTACACATTCATGCCAAGCACCTGTGTTCATTTATCTCCAGCCTCCAGAGCTGCTGAGAGAGATTGTTCAGACCTGCTTGGGCCCCGTGTTCAGTTGAGGCTTTCACAGTGCTTTCCAAAGCCAATCATATCCTCTGTCATCGTGGTTTGGCTTTGGTCTTAAGAATTAAGGCATCACTGGCAGACTCATGGTGCTGTAGATGCTATATATTAGCTTAAAACCTATAGACATTTTCCTGGAAGAGCATATCTGGCTACTATAGACTACTAGATTGATAAATAAGTATTGAACTTTAGTCTTGATTGTACACTTGCCAAGTATACATAAGATGTTGCACCAAACCTGATTATACAAGATCCTTTTATCCTGTTACCCAAAGTCCATATGATGCCTTCTTAAGCCTCTTCTGTTCTTTCTGACCACAACCAGGATCTAACTCATTTGGCTACCCAGTAGTCTCCTAATTCAACATTTCTTCTCCTAATTGTTAGAGATGAGAGGCTGGCAATAGCTAGGAATGCACCATCCCAAACCAAACATGGTAAAAGTACAGATTTTCTATCCTCAACCCTCTGCAATTCAGCACTCAGCATAGACAATCATGCAGCTAACACAAAGCAGAGCAGTGCAGGGGAAAAAGGTCTGCGGTGCCCAGGCAGGCCGATGTGATGAGCTCACATGATAGCTAAGCGTTTAGCATCTGCTTGTCGGTGAACCAGTTGGCCTCGTCGATCTGAAAAAAAATCTATGGTTACCATGTTTGTTTGTTGTCTTCTCTTGAGAGGGAATAGCTACATGGCAGATATTTTTACTGTTTGCTGTTTTTCATGACACAGAAAGATTGTTTAGGGCTTTAATTCTGGTAGCAATTACATGACACTGGGTTAGTTTTTTTCTCGTTTAGCTATAGGTACAGGTGTACATCCAATGTGCTACCCATTGTGTGTTTTAGCAACAAAGTACTTCCTAAATAGCATGCACCAAAGAATACTTTGTAAACTGAGAGGCTCTGTTAGTATCATGGTGAAAGTCAGGGCTCTCCCAGGTGATGTTTTATGAAATATCTCACTCCTCAGATGACGCATTCAAACTGTGCTGGTCCACTATATGCTAAAGCTTTATGGGTGTGTGAAAAGGAAAGGTGGAACAAAAGAATGGCTTAAGTGAATGGTTCTATTCAAAGTGTGAAGATAACTGCTTCCCAGTGCAGGTGATTTGCGTAAAAAAAAAGTGCTTGGACATTGTTTGTAAAGCGCTTGCACTGTTGCTTCCTAATGTTACTGTGAGGTGTGAGGAAGGATCAGAAATTGTAAGCTGCTAGAATGAACTCACCCATATGTAATGTGGGCTGCCGAACTGTTTTGACCAGTTAATGAACTGACAAGGTCTGGAGCAGCATTAATTGGCTTGTTAAACAGAAAGTTGCTTCAGAAGTGGCCCCCTATTCAGCCTGATATAATAAGATAATTACTATAATCAGGTTAATAATAATTGTCTTTTTCAGCACAGTGTATTGTATTTTTCCACGTGTGAGATTTAACACACATGCACACACATAGAATGTTTTATTGAATACAGCCTTTCACTGAGGCTTTTTTTCAGGAAGCCTTTTCTGTCTGCACATGAATTTCGCCGAAATTACAGAGTGCAGTAATGAGAAGTTATGTTAAATGCTGTAAAATATAGGCTAGGCCTTCATGTCTGTGGCTGCAGTCTGGATTAGCCTTAGACATTGTTATGTAGAGTTGAGGTTTTGCAGCTCTGCGGCATTTTTCTCTACGTTTTTCGCCGCTGTCTGCAGAAAAACATCCATACTGAGAGCTCTCAGGGCTTCATGCGCAGGCCTCTCCATAGCATGTCCTTTTGAGGGACAGAAGATTGCTCTTGTGGTCCCTTCCACACCACTTGTGCATTTTAATGAGATTGCTAATTGTGCACTTCATGTTTGGATGGACACCGCAGGCACTATTATAGCTAGTGAACAAGAGGCAAGCTTGTCTTTTGTGTAAACGTGCACGGCGAGATGACTATGTCTGCTTTTGACTAATTAGTGATGACAAAATATCCTTCTGTTTAGCTCTACTTTTGATGTAGAGTCACGCTTCAGTATTTCTGGAGCTGAAAATGTGAGGATAGTGATTATATTTATATTTGTAGGCATGGCTTCGGTGGCTACAGGTGTTTGTTTCAAATCCAACACGATAGCAGCAGCTAACCCTTAACAAAGAAGGGGCCAAGTGTCACCGTGCAGTGTTTTAGTAATGAGTAGACTTTGTACTGGACTGACAGAAAAGATTTCTACTAACATAATATACAGAAGAAGAAAAAAGGAAAGAAATTATACAGTATACTTTCAAACGTATGCTGTGGTTTATTTTGCCTTCATGTTTGCTAAAGCCCTGCTTAGAGATTAAATTGAGGATGAGATTGAGCATGTGGATTTGGAGGGTAGTCTTGGTTCCCAGTGAGCTTTTTATTTTTAGTGTGTCCCGGCCTCAGGCTCTGCTCTGTGGTTGAAGGGAAAAGGCCAGGTCTGGTCCTCAGCTTCAGTCTCCTAGCCACAAGGTCACCAGGGCACAATCTGGGTGGGGACACATCATCGCCTCCATGAATCCAGGTGCTCACATTAGCAGCTCTTTCACCGATCTATGTGTCTGTTGAAATGTGTGATAACGTGTTTTTATGTTGCAAGATCATTTTAGACATAGCCAAATTCAAATCTGCGAGATCATGGGAAGGGGAAGGACGGGGGAGTCCCACCTACCACTGGTCTACCACTGACTGGCCACTTTGACCAGGAAGCTGTATATTCCCACAGGACTCAGCAGTTGTGTTAATGGGTATATTTTGATTTTACGCACTGCACTTTCTGTTGTTTGCTTTCAGATTAATATGTTAGCCTTTCCTTTTAACTCTTTCATGACCATCTATGGCATCTCTTCAGATGTAAAAGTGTGTGAGGTGTCAGTGTGAACAGCGGCGAAGGTGTTCAGATTAAGTCATATATCATTTAAAGTGGTTACATTGAACCGTACTAATCTTCCACAATCTTTTCAAGAGATTTAGATAAACACCATCCAAAGTAAGCAAAGTACAAGTTGAACAAATAAAAGTAACAAAACCGTTTCACACAAATTGTAGATCCTGCCTTTAGCTGCTCTGTCAGTCATATGAGGCGTCTGGTTGAGACTTTTGCGGATTTCTTTTGACTGACCCTACTGTTCTGACACTGTTCTGACAGATCCCACTGTTCTGACACTGTTCTGACCGATCAAGCAGAGCTAAACCTCACTTGTAGCAGCAGTGAGAAACTCCATGACTGACTCACAGACTGATGCTTATCACTTTTCTTTGTTCATTCTGGGCCTGTTTGGTAATCTAAACTACCTGCATTGGGTTTCCACCGCTGAAATATTTGGGTCATTCTGCGACCGATGGAGCACAGCTGGATTCTCCAGGAAGAAAAAAGGAAAAAAAGATTAGGTGGCTGGGTTTTTTCCCTACTAAATTACTTTGCCAAGTCATGAGGAAGCAGCCAGTTTTTTTGGACTCATGGAGTTGTAAATACAAGCATGGGTGTCTTGGCAGGAGAAAGAAGTGCAACACTTCAGTCTAAGGACCTAATGTAAGGGCCTCATAAGCTCAGTAACACATACATTAGCATTCGGCTACTTGTCAACACTGTTAACAGAAACTTTATAGCCCTGTTGTTTAATTTAATGTCAGTTCAGGCTTCTCAAAGGCTGTTGTTAATATTCTACAAATTATATTTCTTACAGCAAACACTTAGGCGTGAAATCCAGAAATGGTTCCAAGTTTAGGGACTTAAGTCTGTAATGTAAACAAGTCTACAGAGACTACTGGGCTGAGGGATGGGGCGAATGAGAATGCCATTTGTCTCTGTTTTTTTCCTTCTTAAATGCTCATTTTCATGCCACACCCTTTCCCTACCTCTTTCAGGCATGCCCGTTCATGGGCGTTTAAATATAGTTGGACTAACTTTGGCTCACACATCTGGGTTTCCTGTCGTTTCATGATCCGTACTGTAATTTGGTCAGGAGTCCTTGTTTTGGTCAATGCTTTAACCTCTCTGTCCTGCATCAGCACTATGATCAGTACATTCATTGGTAAACTATGACATCTGTGACAACTGCAGAATGGGAGCTCTGGGGTGCTTTTAAGGGATACTGTCGCTCCTTGTGGCAAAAAAAGACAGTAAAACACTGTCATGCTCAGATGTGATACAGAGTCTCAGCAGATAGACCTAGTGACTGTAGGGATCAAAGCTGTTTAATGGCTTTACCAGTTAGCATCCTCTCTCTTCTCCACTTTTAATTAAGTTACTATAATTTGTGCAGAAGGATGCTGAACCACATCAGAGCAGCAGAAAGGCAGCTGAGGTTAGGGCTTGTTTACATTTGTTTGCTGTAATGACTTTGCCTGCCAAAATATTCTTTGTTCAATTAGGAAAGTAGCAGCCTTTTCACTTGGTATGCGTTGTTTACCTGAGCTACCTGTTTCTGCACTTAGACCCTGAACAGAACGCAATAACTAAGGAATAAAACACAACAGGGTGTGCTTTTATAGGAAAAAAAAATCAGTGGTGTTGGTGCAGCCCATTGCCACCCTGAAGTCGATTATTTTCCAACATTTCATTCCTCTTAAACCACAGCAATTTGACAACCATTACAATTTTTTATTTATTAAAGAATGACACATCATGCATTTATAATTACATTTAATGTTGTGGAATGTCTGCAAGACAAGTTAGTTCCTGTTGTCACTTACATTATAACGACTATAAACAGTCATTCCCTCACCAGCGTATCTTTTTCTCTTGATGTTTTTCTTGAAGGTATTGATGTTACCAAGAAATCGGAAAGCGCAAAGTCCTCAGTCCTGAAAACTTCTTAAATGTTAAATAAACGTCTCCTTACACAAAGCTTCACCATATCAATGATGCTATGAATTATTTTCTTTGTTAAATAACACGTTTATAAATTTGTTTATTATTAGCCTTAGATTATGTGGCATGTCTGCCCTATATGTTCCCGTGAAAGAGTTGTTACTATGGAAACAATTGCATATTAGAATAAGTGCATTAATATGGGCCTGTGATTTAAATTACAGCCCGGACTATTGTCAGAGCTGGGCTTATAGAAAATTTATCAACACCTTCTGACCAGTCAGGTTCAAGAAGCACAATATATTTCATTCTGCTTGGACTTTCATAAGACTTTACTGTTTGAATTGAATGTTTACTATAAAAATTCAATTCAAACAGTAAAGTCTTATGAAAGTGGCTTTGGTCAGCACTCTTATGACAAGGCTTTGGGCAGCACTCTGAGGAATATGGCTGTTAATCCTATTAACATGAAGTCTTTCTTAAGACTTTCTACATTAGTGCCTTATGGACAGACACACAGTGAACTATGTACTTACACATAGACACACTGGACTGAAATCAGTCTTGGATATCTTTCTTAGAATGGTTATTGTCATTTAGTATTATATGTGGTTTTACGTAAACTGATCCAGAGCCTGCTCTAATAAGTTTGTGTTATGAGAGATGGCCCAGACTGCACTTTTTATCTCCTAATATCTAGACATTCCATTGTCTGATTGAAAGGTCACCTGGAAAGTCAGCTGGACTGTAGATAAGGTTGGCATAACATCATTTTGTAATAACAGTTCAAATGCAAACTTCAACAAGTGTGCATGACACACCAGAATTAAAGGCTGTATATAGGTCAGGAACTGGACCTTTGAGATATGACCTCTGAGGCATTCTAGACATGTTAGCTTAAATAAACTCCACATATTACCAGCACATTGAGGATATTCATACCCGTCCCAGGGGCTGGGCTTTGCACGGACAACCAGCAGGCTTGTTCAGGCCAGGGGAGGTTGGGGCTTGAACTGTGCATGTGTGTGTATAATTAGCATGTTTAAAATTGGGGCTGACCTGGCTGACTTGTTGATTGACAGATCACACTGCACTCTAACTCAAGCCCCCTGGGAGGCTTCAAATCCTATCATTGGGCTGTAATTGAGTGTCAACAAACAGGCCTGCCTCCAGCAGGGACTCGGCAGAGCTTAAGAGCAGACCTCATGAGAGCAAACCTGGTCTGTTGTCTCACAACACTCCCATCACATGTGATAAATCAGTTCATTTGCACGTTACGTTTAGTTAGTTAAAGGGAGCGCTTTGAAGCCTGTGAAGTGATGACAGTTTAGCTACCAGGATAACTAAAGATTTACTGAGTGAGCTTAGTGAAACAGTTGCCAGAGATACAGAAATTGATTGAAGTTATGTAGTCTAGAATTAGAAAATCTAAGTAAGAAATATGTATAGGTGAAATCAAGAAATGTTTGTGACTTTTTATTTTATTGTTTTAGATAGATCTAGATTTATTTATTTTATTTAGATAAATCTATATCTGGAAAAAGGCCTATCTGGATCACTTTACTGAGCAGACAACATACTGTATATTGGTCTTACGGTTGGTACAAATAATGTCTAGTATTTGCAGTCTAACTATATGAAAAATATAGATTTACATTAACTAGTTCACCAAGCAAGGGCAATTGCCTCACTAGTTTAGCAATTAATAAGTCCTTAAATACAGTGATTTAGATATTTGATTGAACACCATAAATTCCTCACTTAATTGCCAATAGTGGGTAAATTGTAAAAAAGATTTTGTTCAGAGCTTTTGACTGCCAGTGTTTTTGGTTATTAAATGGTGCTGGCATAATATTTAATAACAAATAAGCATATTTCTTTTCCCTTGGCCATCTTTACACACTGTACAAACAAGTTTTGAGATTTTTACAAAGCATTTGGGGATGACTACAGGTTAAAACAAAAGCCATGCTTAATTGCAAAAACAAAACCTACCTAATCAAAAGGACCAGAGAGCAAAAACCAAGAGATAATAGCAAACACACATGAAACTAAACCCGATGAACTAGAGCTAGAATGGCACAAACACTGTCTATGGTGTGCATGTGTGCATATACTGTATGGCGTGGTGAATTAGCTACAGAAGAGCACTGGAGATGTTGAGCAGTTCTAGGAGAGCGTGGGACTGGTGATTCTGGGAGTTGGAGTTCCTAGAGTTCTGAACATTCGTGACAGAAGACAACATGCATATTGTCCAATCACTGACAGCATGCAATTCAGGTGAAATATGACCCTGACCATGAAAGCGCTCCACTCATAGAGCAAATGTCACAACATGCCAGTTTTTATGACACTGTTTTGTCATGAAAATCTTTTTGCAGAGTCTTCCTTATAAAACAGTTACATTAATTACATGCTCATAAAAAAAACAGCTGAGAAGATTATTTAGTCCTCACGGCTACAGAGGGTTTTGCATCTCTGCTGCTGTAATATAATTCTTTTACTTCTGTAAAGGCACATATTTGACCAAGATCTTGTACAGAAAATGGCTTGTGGAAAAATCTTACGGAATGTATGTGCATTTTTCCTTCCTGCAGCTCGATGACTGTGCTCTGCAGCTATCTCATAATGGAAGCTACCTGGATCTGGATTCTACTCTGGCAGAGCAGAAAGATGAGCTGGAGGGCTTCCAGGAGGACGGAGGGTAAGCACTGGGGTCCAGTGTTGTTTTGACCAAGTTATCTATAGCATATCCTTTAATATATAACATATGTTTGGAAAAAAAAGTTGTAATATTTTGCATTTCCATTTAAAGTTTTGATTCTCTCTTTAGGCCAGGGTAATCATCAGCCAGCAAAGAGTGAAGTGTTTCCAGAAGTGTGCAGTTTATTTTATAATGAAGTTTATTTAAGTATTGAATAATTCATTAGGCTATACATCAGTGTCTAAAGCATTACATGTTAATGCACACAAAGCCTTCTCATTACAAGTTAAGGCCCATAATGAGTTCCAAGCTGTTAAATAACATTCCTAACATCCCAGCATTGTATCAACTATTCATGAAAAAGATTCCTTGGAAGACACCCATAGAAAACTGGAGTTTGGTTTTACACGTTATTACGTTGGGTTTAATATTACAGTACATGTTAAGCATGAGGTATTTGAATTCTCTGCGCTGTAATAAATCACTCAAGAGTATTGGTCTGATCTGTGAGCCATTGCAGTATGGTAATCAGATCTCTGATTGTATATGAAGGCTCTGAGGTATACATGGACCCTGGGACAGGGGTCATGACAATGTGATCATTGTTTTTCAGCAAGATTTTCAAATCCCCAGCCACAAGGATCGGTATTCATTTCCTGCTCACTGTACTTCACTGGCTGATTTGATTCTATTAGGAATGATCAAGATCTTTAATGATAGCCAACCTGGTTCACGTCAAGTGACTGAAGTAATAACTTGTCTTGACCTTTACTATATATTAAACATTTAGCGCCAGAAAGTCCGGACCTTTTCTGTAGCATGTGCATGACAGGGTAAGGATGACACAAGTACTTGTTCCTTCCAGAACATTTAATAAGGCTGAATAGACTTGTACCTGTGAACTGCTGCTGTAATCTTAATGAATGTGCTTATGCCAGGACTCTTACTCACAGTATGTGAATACTGAACATCATTTCGACACATCTAGTAATGTTTGACTTTATAGTATGCATTTGTAGAAGAGTAGAAGAGTAATGATTTATAATCTCACAATCCAGTCTCACCCAGAAGAGAATGGGCTCCCTTTTGAGTCTGGTTCATCTCAGAGTTTCTTTTTCATGTTGTCTCAGGTTGCTGTGACCTCTGGCTTGCTCATTAGGGATCTAGATCCAAATGTCTATTGTTAAAAGTGCTATACAAAAAATAGGATTGAATTAAATCATATGAAGGCTCAAAGGGCAGTGACACATTTGTTGCTTACTTGATGTCAGTGGTCCTGGTATAACCATAAGCAAAAATCTTCAGTTTAGTCTGCATACCTGCCCTGTGGCTTACATCAAGCCCAACTGCTAAAACACTCTTGTCCAATGCTCTCTAGAGACATTATGAAACCTTTCTGCAAAGGATATCAGAAAGACCTAACAATCTCAAGGCAACTTCACATCATACCCCGGATTTTACATGGCAGTCTTTCTTCCCCGACTCTGAAAATACCTGGCTTGATTGGAAAGAGTTAGGGTGATGTCATGTCCGCACATTAAGTAGCCTGGCATGGCTCGGACATAATCACATCAGTTAATGAACTCCCAGAGAGGATGCTTATCTTAAACCTTAATCGTGGTTTTAAATGGCCATTTAACCCTTGAAGTAAAGCCACAGATTTAGATATTTTCGTATATACCTAACAGGTTCTGGTCAGAAGAATAAATTTGGTACAAAAAGTCATAAACATCACAGCATATAAAGTGAAAATTCAGTCTTTGGCCCATTTTATTAGATGCTCCCAGTTATCTTTTCTAACCACTGAGTTGACACAGCCCCCAGGATCCGTCCACCACTGTTGATGTCAGACTCACTGTTGGCAAGTGAGCCCGTTATTCAACAAGACCACAGGTATTTGTAGATATATTTATGTAAACGTAGAGGCCGGCCCTGTCCATTGACATTGTGTTTTCACTGGACCAGACTCAATGTCAGTTTGTCGATTGGAACCAAAGGCATAGAGAATAAATGGAAGTACTGGAGCCTGGAGAAGAGGCAGAATTTAACCACCTCTGTGCTCTTTTAGCAGAGGCAGGGCAGTGCCAACTCTTCTCTCTCTCTTCCTCTACCTCTCGCTCTTTCTGTCTCTCTCTAGACCCATGCAGAGTGTCTGAGTGGGCTGTAGAGAGGAGAGGAGGACTGCATTACTGTTAATAACAGGGTAATTCAGCACACAGTGCTTTTATGGCCTGGATAAGCTCAAGTTTACAGCCCCCACCATTTACTGCTGTTGTGTTCTATGATTACTGAGTCTAAAATATGGATGAACTATGCAGTTAAATCAGACCACTTTGACCTTTTCTGTCTTCCAGTTGCTATCTCATGCGATTTATTTCTGAATTAGGACATTATTCCAGTACTTCTGTAGTAAAAGTGGTACGCAGAGTAAAAGCATGTTTCTGCTTAAGGACAATGAAAAATTTTCATGAATTTTTCCTAAATCCGAAGCTCAAGCTGTTTTCCTGAACACTAGGGCTCTTTTTTTCAGTAAGGATCGTGGGTAATGGATACAGATCACAGGTTGCATTCCGCAGGCGCCTCAGTCATATGTAGTCATTTTGGGACCTGATTAAGGAAAGATCCTCTGACGCCTCATTCCGCAAGGTGGATATATCCATGTCATAGTGGGTTAGTGGCCATAATCACTACCACACCACAGTGTCGTGGAGGAGATCTATCAGCAACCGTGACTCAGGGCCCCATCTCCAATTCTGCGTCGTTGTTAATGTTGACCCTAGTATTGGCAAATTTTCAGCACATTCCAGAGAATCACTCTGTCTCCTTGTCTCCTGAGATAAAACTCTGGAAATTAATGAGTAATAGCACAATCTCTCTATTCCTCTTCCCTTTCCTTTTTTTTTCTTTCCCTCTCAAATCACTGCTATTTTTTTCCTGGCTGGTTTGCTGGAGTAGCTGTCGTCGGGATTGGTTAGCCTCTGGCCCTGGAGAGACGCCTAGTTCCTTTAATGGGAAAGCTTTGAATATTTGTGTGGATTACATGGATAGTGGGGTAGAACGGCACTCAGAACTCAGCTGGGGCGATGGATTCTTCCCTTATTGCTGTAGTAAATGTCAAGCAAAGGTGCAATGGCTGCAAGTGTGGAAGCAGTGAGGTTGTGAGTATATCCATGTGATTGCTGTGTTCTGTTCTCAGAGACCTTGGGGACTGGGGACTGATTGCTGATGGGACGGAAACTAGGAAACTAGGAGAGATACAGAGAAAATTTGTTATACGTAATACATTATTACCATACACCCTTGCCAAGATTTCTTCATTTTTTTTTCCCCAGCTAGGTCCAAATGTTGATTGTTAGAGATGAACTGATACTGTGTTTTCCATAGCCGTAGCGTAAAATGTTGGGCATTACATCAGTATTATCCACATAAAATGGTGCCATTCAAGCTGGACAAAATACGTATGACAAAGTTGATTAAGGGTAACAGTGCCCAGTTTCCCCAAAGCATCGTAAAGTTAAGATCATCTTAAGATCTTATCTGGAAGGGAGAGTGTAGTGTACAATGCAATGCTTATTCTACCATGTAACGATGATCTTCGTGCTATGGTTGGGAAAACTTAGCCCAGAACGGTTTCTATATTATATGGCCTGAGTGTCAGTATTGGCCTGTTATTCATGTTGGCATTGATGCTTCAGGATTATTATCAATTGTTCACAGTGGACTATACACGATTGGATTAGTGTTGCCATGTGAATAAAATATTTGTATAAAATATTAGGGTATATTCAGGTAATTTGGCTTGGTGGCTATATTTACATCATAAAATACAGGATCCACATAAGCTTTCCATTTATGAGTGTTATGTTGGAAGTAGTGTTGATTCTGCATAAGCAAGCATCAGGCTTCTCCACACTATAGTATTAACCACGTACTGTAGAAAAATCAAATGTGTCAGCTTTGGCCATCAAAAGCATAAATATGGTATATGATCCGTGCTGAGTCAGTTCTGTTCCATGAGGCATTTTTGTGTGCCATTTATTAGACTAATGCAGGCATCAGGGGTCCAGGACAGTCTGATGTAACACATCTACTAAACCGGTTAATAAGCTTATAAACTAGATCAGGTGTTTTTGACCTGTGAAGACACAAAACTTCGGCCCTCCAGGACGGAAATTGGATACCATGGATTAGGAGGAAAACATTGGTTGTAAATATGGGCCAATCCTGCAAGCTAGTCAACTAAACCTTGTGCACTCTTTTTCTACTGTCTTGTATACTTTCTCTCTTTCCCCGGTTCATGTTTTTTCTGTCTCTATCAATGGGGCTTCATAGGTGATGTATATCTATAAACAGATGGGTAATACTTGGTCAAAAAAAAAGGCAGGGCAGAGAGGCTGTCTGGCAAGTCTCCACACACACCAGGAGAGACCGCATGGGGCCTGGATTAAGCCAGAGAGGTTTATGAGTATAAATAAAAAGTAGTGTGTGGCTATCTCGGGGGCAAGAGGCTGCTGCTTGCCTCTGCTCTTTCCTCACCGCACATTTTCCTTTGGCGTCATGGCCAATACAGGAGCAAGGCTCTGCTTCATCAGCCATGTAATGATAGACCTATATGATCTTCATGTTCATACAGTTACCGTAATGCATGTTTGTGTCTAACATGGAATTCTTTCATGATAGACCTAGATAAAAAATACTCAACATCCTTGAGCTCTTTCTATGCTTTGAGGAGGAAGTATCTTTGGATGATAAGGATAAGCAGGACTGATCTTGTTCTCCTCAAAACAAAGCACGTTTTCCTCTTCGCCATAAACAGAGTTCAGGTTGGAGGAGCGACTGGGTTGCACAGAACAGAGTAAGCGTGCCTGTGTTATTCGACTCGCACAAGCATGTGCTAAAAGAATGGAAAAATCCTGAGTCATCTGGCTAAGGAAAGGAGATTGAGTCCAACTAAACCACAAGCAAGGAAGGCTGCAGATGATACACTGTTTATCACACTTTGCTAACCATTTCCATCATACATTGGGATTGTTTGGGAAGTATATCTCAAAGATCATGCAACTGCTGTTCATGCAATTCAAGGACGAAATGGAGCTGGTACTGGATAACAGTGCAGTAGATGATGGCTTTATTCTAACCCTTCAGTCACCTCTATACTTCCATCTTGTTCAACAGTCATAGCTCATATTCACTTTAGTTCTTGCTCTAAACATTCAGTTATGATAATGATTTCCTTGGGGTGTCTCATGCATATTGTAAACTCCACTGTTTAATTTGATAATGATTGTGCAGGGCAGTGAGGACCCAGGTTTTGGTTAGTAGCTGGGATAAGGTTGCAGGCATGGGGAAGCACAAAGTTTAGTACAAAATAGATCCAGTTACTGATTAGCTGAAACAGCACAGGGATTAAATTGCACACTGGTGCCATGTTGCTTTAGGAAAGGCCACGCTTACATACCCTGCCTGTGAGGCCTGTGCTTTTGGATTTATACAGGCTTGAGTCCTGTTTTTCTGTTTGTAATTTTAGCAAATTTTCTTCCTGCTTGGTATGTGTTTATGGAGTGTCTCTGTCTGTCTATCTGTCTGAGTAATAGTGTTTGTGTATATAGGGATGTAACATAACGATGAGACTAGTCCTGGATTCTTTCTAATTGAGCGATGCCACCTCTGGCGTGCTGCCAAGCAGACCATCAAACATCTTTTGTGGTATACAGCCTGTATAATACAGCAATTTTGTGAAACCCCAGTGGTCCGATCTGTGAAACTTCAGTGGCAAAGCTGATATGCATATAGTAATGATTCACCGTATCCTGTTCTATTTGTGCCAATATCCCGTTTCTTGTCCATGTTCATCTGATACTGCCTTTGTTTGCTTTTGCAACATTGTATTTTCCGTGGACTAATTTATGGAAGCTTCATTTGAGGTCAGTGTGGTGCAGTAATGCCCCCAGCAATAATGATTTCCATATTGAATTCAATTCATTACAATTCCAATGTGGAACTGGGTAGAGTGAGCATCACGTGCCAGGAAATTTTAACTCTTCATATCTGTGTGATGTATTAACTTTAAATTATTTATATGTATAGTGAAGCACGGTTCATATATACATATATATATATATATATATATATATATTAGTTTTCACAAATGTCAAAGCTTTCTTCAGTATTCTCAGTTTGCCTGGCTTCCCTCTGAGCCTCTTTTAGCAGCAATAAAGAAGTTATAGGAAATCAGCAGGGTCCAGGCTGTCATAAGGTCATGAATTTGACACTCAAGCCCACACATGGGTACATTCCCCCAAGGCGAGTAGCTCAGCCAGACCTGACCCTAATATAAGACCAGTCGTAACAAAAGGAATCAGGTATCCTGAACTAGACAGAGGTGTTATTGTAATTTGGCTTGCACAGGACGGTTTGATTGTGACAGTTTTTTAGCTCATTGGTTAGTTTCTGGAAGTTAAAGAGATAATCATTATTATTCCTCACGGATCCACACAAATTACTGGAGGGGGATACAAATGCACATGAATTAAAGGTTATAAAACAAGTAGCTTGAAATAAATACCTCAGTGAATTGGAAGACTCAGAATTCTAATGAGCTCCAAAACACCTCTGAAGAAGATGAACTAGGAAGTAGATATACAAACACTAATGATGGATCAAACAGGAAACAGGTGTGGGATAGAGTGGGAGTCGTAAGAGTACGCTGCTGAGGATGTGTCATCATAATATGTAATAATTTAAAAGAGCTTTGCAGTTCACTACTGCAAGGGAAAGTATAGAATTTTGTATTCTAGGCTAAAAACTGCTTTTTTTTCCAAACATCTTAAGAGTGAGTGAAGTCTGTAGAAAAGCTTATGGGGTTAATATATACTAAATTTGAGAAATATTTATTGTTCATCATTTTTTGTACAGGACATTTTGAAAAAAAATTCCATTTTGTAATTGTATAATTGCACATTGTGTTGTCTTTCTTGTATAATCACATTCTACCTTCTTTTTCAGGAGAGGCAAAAAGCACAGTATAATCCTACGAACACAACTCTCAGTAAGGGTCCATGCCTGCATAGGTGAGTAATATGATGCTCTGTTTGCTACACTAATGGATGTGAAAGGTCATAAGTTATCTTAAAGTCTTTATAACAGTTGCAATCATGAGGCCTAGCCACTGACTTGAAACACTGGCTAAGCCATTTGATTAAGGGCTGTTTCTATTAAAAAGTTTTGTTTAAATGCAGTATATTACTTAAATGTATTGCAGTAAGTTAAGTGTGAATTATACTGGGACTTGTTGTGTTTGCAAGAATTCTGTCATGTTCTGAATCCTTGTGGGTTTCATATGATGAGAATTTGTGGCAAAGTTGCTCCATGGCTAGTTTGAGTTGTCCATTGTTCTAGTTTATAGTCTTGTACCAAACAATTTTTTCAATAATTAAAAAATGGGATGGTCTCTCTCTCTCCCTCTCTTTCTCTCTCTCTCTCATACACACACATACACACACAGACACACAAAAACAGGTTAGGCTGACTAACCTTGTGAGGACCATCTTCTGACATAAATTAAAGCAAGCAATTAATGCTATGCTAGCCCTACATCTAACCCTAATCTTATCCTTGGTAACCAAACCTTTTGGCTCTTCAGTTTTGTGAAATAAAGGCTCTGCCATCTTTGTAAAAAAGCAGATTTCCTAATGGGGACCAGCCAAGTGTCCCCACAAGGTCAACACTGTCAGATATTCCTATCCTATTCCTAGCCTCACCAGGATATAAAGATATGCCAACACACACACTGACACACACACACACACATACACACACACACAGACACGCACATATACACACACTAACTTGTGGCTTCTTGCCACCATATGTCAATCATATTAGGTTTTATAACCTAAATGCATTCTAATTGCATTGCCATTTATAAATGTATTTATAAATCATCTGTAATTGAGACTGTGCAGAATGTGGTTGAGGTTGCTTAATGGTTTACTCTAATGTTAGGCTGTGTGGATCTGTTTAGCTTCTTCCATCTGGTTGAATACTTGTAAGCCAGCTATAGATGATCCTAACAGAAGCATGGCGGGAGTAGTGTGCAAACCCAGTATCTTACCTGTTTTGCTTGTCTCCACGTTACATTAGTGTCTAAACATGTTTCGATCATGTCACTGCTTCAGCGTTGATTGTTATGGGCCTGGGTAGTGGGCCCATGTAGTTATATCTCATAAATCTCCTGGTCAACCCCCCATGGTTCCTACACAGCCATGATGGAACATATGGGGCGTGTTAGCGGCCCTGCTGAAAGGTCAGACCAGCCTGCATTTCATTTGCAGACCACCTGAAGGGTCTGCACAGCCTGCCCCCTGCAGTGGCATAATGGCTCATACCTTTAACTGGCTGTCAGTGACTTGAGAATATTGTTCAGAAGTTCTCTTGCACTCTCTTGAGCATACACTGATGCAATAAAATTGCATGTTACTCTCATATGCAGTAGTTTAGATATAGCTGCTTCTAATACATATTTAGTTTTCTTTAGTACCTAAAGAATCTTGTATTTAGCTGGTTATTAGACTCCAGTGCATGCGGATGGACATTGTTATGACCGTCTCCATCTTGGAAGAGTCCTGTAATTATTTAGTCTGGATTCGGCTGCTGTCTGTGTACAGGATCTTGTAGCCAGTGTTTAAGACAGATGTCGGCCTGTAGGCAGTGGCACATTCCCAGCGGCGTGGTGCAGAGCAGCCAAGCACACGTGGCTCACAGAGTCTCCATTCGCCATAGTGCCGAGGGGAAAATCTAACCCGTATTCTGCGAAACCCATTAAGTCGCGAGCTGTCAGATTTTAATTTGTACTTGTGCAAACGTGTTATTTAAGGGCACAGACGAGAGAAATCGCCCGGAGATTGAAGCTGAGTTATCTCTCTCAGTCATTCCTCCACTGATTCTTTTTACTGATTCTGCATGCAAAAACCACCTGTGGAAACTTTTGGAAAGTCTGAAACTATTTGCCGGAGATTTTTTTTTTTTCTGTCCAGTAGCGAAGGCTGCCTGAGCTGTTGGCAAGGCCTGAGAATCAGACTGGAGAACTGCTATGAACCAGGCCTGCTTAGGCACCTGCCCCAGTTTCCTCTTCAGTTTTTCTGCTCTTCTGCTGGAAGCCAATTTGCTGATGAAAGATGGCTAGAGCTTAATACTGTTTCTTTTTGCTTGGGACTTGCAGAATTCTTTCTGAAACTGCTGTGCCTTTAAATATTCATACTCATTCTTTTCAACGTCAGAACAGGTGTGGATAAATTTATCTAGCCCAGTCCCATGTTTTAGTTGTCCAGAAACTGTCTAAACTAAAAAGCAGTAGCTAACGTAATATGTTAACCTTTAAGGAACTACTTGCTAGTTTATTAATACAGACTAAGGGAAACAATAGAATTTAAGATGATCCTCTCACAAAGTTTCAAATGTAGTGCCTCATGTTTTCTTCCAACACAAAAAAAAACAACAAGTTGTTGCCCAACATTTCAGGACACATAAAAGATATTATTCAAGTCTGGTTAGTGTTTTCATTTTCTATTATTATACATGTTTAACTGCAAGGTGACTGAGTGTAGTAAGCATGAGACTTATATGAAAAAACTTTATTTTGCTTGATTTCCTAAGCGTTTCCACATAAAAGTGTGCATGCTAATTAATCCACCTAGTGTCAGCCAGATAGTGTGATGTGTGTACTGTAGCAGATGGTGTGCTTCAGAAGCACATGCTACAGTTATAGCATCTAGTTACGTCACACCGCCATGAAGTGCATTAAACATTAAACATAGCCAATGTATAAAATGGAAACTGTTGAGAATATCCACTGTCCACTTGTCGAATATGAATTACAAAACCATTAGCCTGGACACAAAATCTGCTTGTCCCAGATGCACAGCCTATTGTTTCCTGTTTCTGCAGTATCATTTTACTGCCAGTTTATCTGTACCCTTAGAATGCACAAATAGATCCCACATATCATGGACATGTTGGTTTAGTTAGCGTTTGGTTCCTCTTTCTCCCCCTTCTGCTCCTGGGACCTGTCCTCATCTTGTCATCATTTCTGGTAGCAATGATAGATCACTATTTCTGACCAGTTGCATGCCTGTGTGTGTTTGGAGATCTGTTTGGAGGAAAAGGTGGACCCTGGGTGGTTAAAGGAAGTCCTCTCTAGTGTTGGTCCAAAGCTTAGTGTAGAGATGAGCAGAACGAGACAGCTGGGGCTTCTTTAAGAGGATGATGAGCTATGTTGACTAAGATGACACCCACCTGTCACTCCGTACTGGGTTGTGTGTGTGTATGTTTGTGTTTGTAAGTTATAGTGTAAAATTCTAATTCTATGGTGACTGTAGGGCCCTCTATGTAAACTATTTTTATCTGCTATGTGTCACACTGTTCGTTGGACGTGATGAAAGGAATGCATTTGCAGGTATTATGGTATTCATAGTCATGCCATATAGCTGCGTGTGCAGCCAGCAGTATAACTCAGGACATGAAAGTGGAATGTCAGCAGGTCAGGGCAGGGTTAGACTGATGACACACAATGATGTGAACTATTTTTCAGCACTCATGACTACTTTCTAACTTTTCATAGCCTTTAATTTACCAGTTCTGCACAACTGTACCAATTGAATCACTATTCAATTGTTCTTTTGAAGAGAAAGCAGTTTCAGACAGCTGTCCTGCAGCGATGGAGCCCAGCTGATGTAGTCAGGTCATCTAAATTTAACCAGCGCTTCCCCAGGGTGCCGCTTTAACGGTCGATGTGTTGAAGATCACAGATAAAGCTGTTTATAATCATATTGTTTATTTCAGGGCATGGTAATCATAGCTCGGCCTTTCGTGAGTAATCCCTGTCATTTAAATCGCTTGTGGGGAACCTCAAGGGACTGAAGCATTGAAATCTGGCGGAACAGTAACGTACACAACAGTTTATTGGTTCTTTACTGCTAGTGAAAAGCACCAATCATCATCAGAGGGTTAATTCCTAGAGCCCACAGGCCTCCACATCGCCTCAGGAGGTGAACTGTGGCTATCTGACAGTACCCTAATTCAGGCACTGTTATCATAGACACATACACACACTTAAACACTTTTTCTTAAGCACAGTTAAACACAAATGATCGTAGTCATTTGTTTAATGCTAATCAGCTTTGACATATGCACTGTCTCAATAAGGTCCAATTTAGTTTGCACTCTATTATACCCCAAATATTAAATATATTGCTGGTATGTTACAATACATTTCGACTTCACACCTTTGAATAAAGGTTCTGAGCTTACTAAAGTGGTTCTGAAAGGAAAAATGTTGTCATAGAGTTTCACACAGAATGTTTAATGTTAACTGAAAAACTTTAAGGTTTTAGATCTAAAAATATTAGAGTATGTAATATGAGAATATTTAAACAAAAATGCTAAATTGTAGGGTGTTCTTTGTAAAAAAAAAAAAAAAAAAAATGCTTTGTAAGTCAGTGTAGATTTCCTGCACTGTTTCTCCTGTTGGTGTCCCTCTGCACATCAGAGACTTCAGAATGAAACAAAGCTGCCATATTACATCTGTGCTCTGCAAGAAACTTCACCACAACAGGTACTCTGAATGATCTTAAACATTCGAGGAATCTCCTGAAGTTTCCATCTGTTTCCATCTATTTTGATCAGCAGCAGAAAGCTCCCAGTTTGCTGTTCTATGGCCGCTTTAGCTCAGTGTAAATTCAGTGCAGAGACTGATGGTGGTGGAGTGAGACAGTAAGTGCTCGGCTCTTGTCTTACTGATGCATTATAAGCACTTTAAGCCTGTTTCTTTCTCAGTGTATTTTATTGATGTGTTTGTGAGAATGCTGAGGTTTCACGTTGAGCTCTGTTTACTCTTCTCTTCACAAAACCTGTGATCATCCAAATAGCCAAATATAACCAGCACTTCCACAGCGCTGTGGTTTAACGGTCCAAGTGTTGAACATCACAGACGAGGCGGCATAGAAACATGTTGTTTATTTTAGGGCATGGTAAACATGGCTGATGAGCCACGCAGCCTTTCGTGAGTAATCTCTGTCATTTAGCATGCTTGTGGGGAACCTCAACGGACTGACGCAGCGAGATCTGGCTGGAACAGTAATGTACACAACACAGCTTATGGTTTCTTTACTGCTAGTGGAAAGCACCAATCATCATCGGATGGCTAATTCTCAGAGCCCACAGGCCTCCACACCGCCTCAGGAGGAGGTAAACTGTGGCACTGTAATGATAGACATTTGCTCATGTGAATATTTGGCTGTGGACTGTATCCTCGGTGTGTGGGGAGAACTGGCTTTCGTAGCTCCCGTGAGAGTGAAAGTGTTTACCGGATGAGCTAATGGTTTACTGAGGTCCACTGTGCCAGCGTAGCTCTTGACGCTGTGCTTTGTTTTAATCAGGGCATGATGACTGGGCTGCGCTATGTCAAAACAGGGCCAGACCTGTGATTAATTTGGATAAGGGCAAAGTTTGCTGCCATTAAGCCCAGACACTGTTTATTTCTCTTAACTTCTTCCGCACTACAGATAGACACTATGTATTTTTGAAGCTGTTAATATAAATGAGGCCGCGAGCTCCTATGTGGAATCAGTGCCATGGTTTTAATGCTGGGAACGAGCAGCCCTATAAATGCATCTGTTTTGTTTGTAAAGCAAAAGCTCTGAACGCCCCTAATGATCCCACCCTGTGGCTCCATTTAATTCTGACCCCCTCATGGTTGACAGTTAAAAGCACATTGTGGTTCTCGCCCCATAATAGGGATCCGAAGTGATGGAGTTTGGCTCGTTGGCATAGATTGCACTATGCACTAGAGTTAGATATATATAAATGCCACAGAAGCAGGGCTATTTTTTCACGATTCAATTAAGCAGAGCATTTAGAGGCGTATAATATTCTGTGAAGTTGACACACTTTTCTAATTAAGTGATCTTTGACTTTGCTTGTCAGTGAATTTTTTTCCAATTAAACCCTCTCTATAAAAAGGAGGCCTACTGATTTAAGAGGTCGGAGTAGAGTAGAAACAGTATGAGCAGCAAAATGAACGTTTATAAAATAATGTTTCACTTTTTCCATTCTGGCGTGCAATTCACAAATTCAGACACATTCTAACTTCCCAATGCCCTCTGCTATGATTTGAGTAATTATGCTTATCCTTTGTAGGTAAGTACAGTATATGTCGGCTAATATGCGGGCTATTGTTAGCGTAACCCACATCACAGGTGATGAGCTCTTAGAGCACAGGTTCCCAAGCCTGGTCCGGGAGAACCCCTTGTCCTGCACATTTTAGTTTTTTCCCTGCTTTAACACACCTGATCATCTAACAGCTCTTCCTCAGCTGAAGTGAGTGTGTTAGAGGAGGGGAAACCACTAAACTGTGCAGGACAGGGGGTACTCCAGGACCAGGCTTGGGAACGTTTGTCTTAGAGGGATATTGTCTTTTTAACAAGCTGTTATGGGAAAAGTGCTCTGGGCCACTTCTACTTGACCTGGCGTGATTTAGAAACACGTTTGAATGGTGATTTATACATCCTCTAACATCTTACACAGCTGAAGTAGTCGTTTTTGGCATTGTGGATGACAACTTGAAACAGTGTTTCCCAAAAGAAGCATGTGTATACGTGGGACTTTTGGAGTTGTAAATTCTCCATAATTCCTTGGACCATTCCAAGCTGTAAACAATATTACAGCAGAAAAAAAGACACAGGGACATCTGTACTTACAATAAGCATGATTGCAGCTGTTCAGAGTCTGTGCCAATCCAGCTTTCAACTCTTTCAACACTATCCACAGCATTTCAATGATTTCCACTGAATTATCATATACTGTTATGCATATCCCCACTGTTTTTTTCTTTATGCCCTATTCACTTGTGTGTTTGTATGACCGACTCAAAATACAGCCAGTTTCAGCCATGAGAGCACATTTTCCAGCATGTTGTTCTCATTTCTCTTCTATATTTTATTGGATGATGGGATATTTATATGTCCAGCCTTGTGTTTATCATGCCGGCACAGTCAAGCAAGTTTCGCATGAGCACCTGCAGGATGTCTCTTTTCCAGAGTCAGCGCCAGGGCTGTTATTACCTACCAGCTATACTGTAACCATGAGAAATGTCTGAGACTAGCCATTGTAGCAGGCCTGGCCTGGAGGAGTGCAGCCAGCACCAAGACATCGGAATGAGTTATAGATTAGATCACATGACAGCTCAGTTTTAGTTGTGGTTTAGGTCTATTGTTCCATGTCCTTGCCAGCACTGCTGTAGTGGGGTTTCTATTCACCTGTTTTTTATGCCAGATTTAAGCAATGTGTATGAAAATCTGAACAGATTTTCAGGAAATTTACAAAAGGCTTGTCACAAAATGGCAGGTCATTAATAACAACATTAATAAATGGTCTTCTTCCACTGAAAATGGGCATCTATTTGTGCTTGGTGCAGTTCTTATTTTTGACCACTAGGTGCATTTATATCATTATGTCTTTAAATGGGACAGAGCATGAATTTATGTCTAGCAAAATATCTATTTTTTAATCAGTGGTCACTCAAAAGAGGTAATTAGTCCTTCAGTAGAATTTAAAATGTAAGGAGATGTGAACAAGGACTTTTATGGACTATTATGAAGATTTGTTAGTGAACATCTGTTAGTGGCTGATACATATGCAAAAATGAGTTTTCAATTATAAAAGTTACACAGCATAAGTATATTCTAGTCTCTTCATGATTAAGATATTTTCTCTTATGTTTCCGCTGAATTTTTGCAAGTCAGATCTTGGTCTCCGTGTACTCGGTGCATGCAGCCAGTCCTGCAGCCTTGCAGCTTTCTGGGAGATAACAATACATTTGTGCAGCTGCAATCCCATCTGCCACTCTCTCATCCCCTTTGCTTCCCCAGTCTAATGGAGTCACATCTGATGGCCAAACCAAACACCAACCCAAACACGACAGAGGAGAAAGGGGTCAGCCCTCCTGTCCAAGCTTCAGTGATGAACACAAGAGGGTATGGTGATGAGATGCTATCTGCTTCCCAGTTGGCTTTCCGTGCCCTGACAGCCCCAGACACATAGGGGCTTACTGCTTCCCAGGTCACAGATAAGATTTCAGTGCTGCACTAACAGGAGAGAAAAAAAACTTTCTCCAAACAGATTGTTTCTATTTCTGAGTCAGCCCACTTAAAAAGCCTGTTTAACAGATGGACAGAAATGTGTAAATCACAGTGTATTCTGCTACACTTTTGACATTTCCTGCTTGTCTGATTTTCTTTCAATCAATATTGAAACAATGCCAGCACTGGCATATATACAGAGACCCACATACAGTAGTGTGGGCTGATGTTTACCAAGCCAGCTCTGCTATCTCTGCCAGCGGGGGCCCTGAGATGACTTTCCCATGCTGGATGACAGTGATGATAAGAAATTCTTTCTGCAGATGCTTTCCTCTTGTCTGTTGTCCCAAATTACAACATTGTCATCACACACAAAATCCTGCTTATCTATTAATCTGGACCTCACTCTTACTGCCATCTGTTAAGCTCAGAGAGTGGACATTTGTCCAGGAACAGCAAAGGCAGGAATGCTCATGTAAATAGGTACTCCGTGAGACCTCACAGGCTTGGGCTCTTTTTGTATGCTCCCGTAGTTTCTGTTTTCTTGTATGCTTTCTGCTGCGACATGTCTGACTCCACATAGATATACTGCTTGAAAAATGTGTACAGGGTGATACTTGATAACATTGTAAACATAGCAATTTGCTTCCCATTCAAATAAGCCATAGCAAATAGAGATCTGACTGAGTTTGCTTGTTAGATTTCACCGGCTTGTTGTAACATTGTCTAAATTGTGCCTTCTCTTGTTGAGCATGACAAACTGCTAAACGCCGACAGACATATGACAGTGGTATATGGCCTGTCAGATTCTCTTTTTTTCACATACACATACACACACACACACACAGAGACACACACACACACACACACACACACACAGAGACACACATGCTTGTGCACACACATTTGCTACATTTCTCTTGAACCATCTGGTTCACATTGTGCTTGCTGCCGGGTTCCTTGCAGCTTTAAGAGGAAAAAAAAATTAAAACCGTCTACATGTTCATTCAAGGAGGTATTTTTATCAGGTCGCTCAGCAGTAACCCGATCTTGGGGCCCTGCACATCCTTCGTTAGTCTCCGCAATCCCTCTGCACTAATTGTCATTCCTGTTTGGTCAACCCTGACCTAAAAAAAGACAATGGAAACCAAGGTAGAGCTCCAAGTTCAAACTTAATCCTTAATCCAAAGAGGAGAGCATGAAGAGTATTATAGGGGGGCACAATGAGGCACTGATGTCTTTTCAATTACGCCTTCACTGACTGTTTCCCAGGCATTTGGGAATGAAAAGTGTCTAATAAGCATCTAATAATAGCAGCCTGCAGAAGAGGCAGAATTTCATCTTGTGATTTTCCAGGGTACTGGTCTTTACTTTCTCACCCCTTAAAGAACAAATCCAACAATCCAGTTAAAGATTAGCTCAGTTTAGAGCATACATCATAATGAAATTTTTATAAATTTGCTCAGCTTGAGTTATGGAAAGTCATTTAAGAGCCTGCTTTGTTGATACACCAAAATTAGCCTCTCTTGTGAAAAACTTGCAGTGCATAAATAGTATACCTCAAGCATATAAAGAATATTAAAAGCATATTTTTCATTTCATGTACTTTCTGAAAATACATGAAACATAAAATACCTTTCTGTATTTTTCAGAAGTATAGATTTAAAGTAATACCTTTTAAATTATACTTCAGTATGCTGTAACGAAGTACACTGACACAATAAATGCATATAATTAAATATATATTTTACATAATAAAGGATACTTAAACTAAAGGATATTTAATTGTCATGCCAACATAAGTGAATTGTTTAAACAGACAATGTTAGAAGGTTTATATTATGTTTAATACATCAAAGAGGCATACATCACCTTTGGTATTATTCAACACACTTAAACAGAAGTCATCAACTGGTGGACGGCGGTCATATTAATCATCCTATATTACTAAAAGATATAAGTAATATACCTTTTAATATAACAGCTGTGTCTACAAATTACACTTAAATCTACTGAGTGCAATTAAGTTGTTCAAAAGCACAACTTGGCATTTTAGACATATTTAAACATAGCTGAATTACAATGTAAATAAACTAAAGTTATAATAGGTTGTTCCAAAATAATACATTTAATATGTACTGAAGTATGTATGAAGTGTTAACTTTAAAAGTACTTTTTATATCACTTTTTAAAAGTACACTTAAATACACTTTGCTTTTACAAGGGCTGTTAGGTGCAACAGGTCTTAACTTGAAAAGTAAACCTTCACGACTGAAGAGTAGTCATTGTTTATCACTTCTCTTGGTGTCCCAGGAATAGAGATGTTTAACATGTTCTAGGAGAGGACAAAAATAGTCCTCTGTAACAGTGCAGGTGGTCTACAGGCTTCTTTCAAACCATTAACAGCTGATTGGGCTTTTTTTTAACTGATCGTAATTTTAGCAGAAGCAATGATGCCGTCCATTATTGAATTTGTCTAGTCCTAGCATTGTGCACAAAGCTACAGATCACTTGTGGCCCACTATAAATGAAGAAACACCTCACTAATCTAGAGAATAGTTTTAATAATTTCTTATATTTGTCTAGTTCTTAGACCATGCATATCCATGCAGATTTATAAAAGCTAGCTTGTACTGAATGTCCATAATGGTTTAAAGGAACATTTCTCAAACAGAGTGATGGAAATAATTTTCATTTCCGTGCAAGTGATTATGACTCATTTTTCTAGCATGTAAGTCGAGTGGAAATCTTAGATATGAATAAACTTGTATTGTTTATTGTTTATTGCAGTCCAAAAGAGAATTCTGCATAATCAGATTATAGATGAGATAATGCTGTTCCATTTTTAAAAACAGGTTCATATTACTCACAATGACTAATTGCAGTGACTAAGTGCAAGTGAAAGTGAAGCAATAAGCTTATGGTGCAAATCTTAGATATCTCTCTCTCTCATGCTCACATATGAGCAAGAACTTTCTTGGGGATAGAAAGATTGAAGCACATTTCATTTCTTTCTAAATGCTTCTGAGGGAGAATATAACAGTGGCACACAAAGGCTTCCGACACTTCAGAAGAAAGCCAGTAGTTCTGCAAAGTCTCCCTCCTGGTTGGAGCGGTTATGAAAACATGGCTGACTGGCTGGATGTGGTGCTAGAAGGGGCATGTGTGTGCCATGTGGCACGCACAAGGAGAGAGCCACGTCCATGTGGTCTAGGCTCCATGGCCTTTATGGCCTTCTGGCCTCCAGACATCCCACAGTGGCTCTCCTGGAGCAGGGCCAGAGCCCCATTGGCCTCCTGCGGATTCCATCGCCTTCATGCTGACTTCCTCCACCTCTTCTCCAGCTTTGATGTCAGCACTTAGGCCGGTCACCTCAGTGCTGAGCCTCTTTGGCACTGGCTCAGTTGGGAGGGGATGTGTTAGCAGCAGGCATCCCTTGCTCTTTCAGCCCAGAAATAAATCCCTTTGATTTTTAGAGAATTAGTGTACTTGAAGATCTGTACACCAGATTGTTCAAATATATACTAATACATTGGACATAATCACATATTTCCAGTTTTACATACAATCTAGTACTATCATACTATCACATATGTACAATGCATTAAAGATTGAGGGCCATTCCCCCTTAAACTCTAAAACCCGTCTGTAATTAACAGCTGGATTCGACCAGACTCAGCCCTTACTGAGCATATTGCTCAAGAGGACACAGTAGCATGCAAATAAATTCCAAACTCAAGCCATTTTTTGAGTTAAGCAGAAAAACAGATGCCCTAGAACCTGAATCACCCAGACACTCAATGCTATGTAGTAGGTTATAAGTTGTGGTTGTGTTCTCATGTAGACAGCACGTATGTCACAGTGTTTGGCCGCTTCAGACTGGTTGAACTCATCTACAGACAGTTCATATGCTCAGTCCACTGGGTTACTGGGTTTATTTTGTCTCATAAAACTTGTTAAAATGAATTTGTTAATAATGTAAAAGGTAGGTTCCCAAACGTTTACAACTGTCAGCACACACGACCAACCACAAACCCTCCTATTTCAATTACTATAGCTTTCCTGTCAGCTGGAACTGGTCTGGATTCATTACAATGCATTGCACTGCTTCCACATGAATGACTGATTGGATAATTGCATGAATGAGCAGGGGTACATGTGTTCCTGATAAAGTGGCCAGTGAGTGTATAGGTGACATTCAACATTCTTGACTCAAATACAGCTTTATGTATTTTTTTTCTTTTACAAAAATAATTCAATTAGAAAACTCAGTATTTAAATATTGACTCCCCCTGCAGTACCACAGTGGCCCCCAAGTTACTAATCACTGATTGTCATTAATGTTCAAGATAAACTTTATTTAAATAAAGAGTGCTAGTTATAGCTTTGAGAAGCTGACCTTTTTTCTCCTTCTAAATGTAAGGAACAATGACACTGTTTAAGAGCTTTACCTGTGGAAAACAATCACAACCTAACGTTGAAACTTCAAATTTAATGAGAAAACATTTAGTCACACACACAAAGTTGGCTTGATTTAAGCTTTCTATGGATTTCTGGATTCATTTGGAATTGTAGAGCTCTTACAGAGGAAGGACTGAATGGAATCTCAAGCTCTCAGACTGTGAGGATATGTTTCTGCCATGAAGTCACTTGGCAAAGAAGCTTTTGTGAAGCTTTGTTGTCAGGCTTACTAATCTCAGAGCTAAGCAAAACTGATGCAGGCAACAATGTATTGCTTGTGTTTTAGCCCCACATATGTCCTTCACTCATCTTCTGTGCAGCTGCTTGTACTAATCTTACTGAGATATGAACCTGAGGTATTAGCTGTAGCAGAGAGAGAAAAAAAAAAGCTATAGATAGTTAAAAATTAGGTAGATTTCTTTAACTGAAAATGAGTGATGTCCTCTTTGAGCAAATAAAATTAGGTTCAACTTTATTCCTTTATTATCATTGTTTAGTGCAATGACAGAGTTTTATTGAGCCATAAAAGCTGAGATGAAGCAGGCAGTGCTGGAGGCTGAGGGCCTGAGCGCTACACTGTAATAAACCCCACACGGGCCATCAGGTGTCTGCCTCATTTTATCAAGTCAGGATGTGTTGAAGGCCATGCTGTTATTTTTAGGATAGACGTAATGGGTCTTTGAGTTTGGGATTAGGCACATTATACTGCATGGCCTGGGTAAGACTTAAAATCCTCTGGTTTGGTCAAGCACATGAGTTGCCTTGAGGTTTTTTTTCTGTTTGTGTTTATGCTTGCCTTTAACTATGTATACACAAGATGGATTTGTTCAATCAGTATGTCACTTATGCACATCTGAAAAATGTGAATGAATGTGCGTGTTGCAATACTAATGTAAATAGTGGGGGCAGTATAACACAATGACATGGTGTCTTCAACAGCATGGACAAATTAAAGCTGTGTCTCAATTCGCATACTTGTGTATTATTCTAGACAGTTTTTGCTTATTAACACTAACTGATTTCCCAACAATGGTTAGAGTTTGTCTTTACATGGAGCATTCAGTCAGAAAGTCTGTTTTGAATACCAATATACTGAATCTTCTTCATTCGTAAATATTTTTAAATGTAAGGTCAGAGTTATCATTTTGAGATGCACCTCATGATGGAAAGTTTTGAAGAGAAACCAACAGAGCTTGTCAGTTTGTTTAAGGTCTGCGTGATGCTGCACATAGTCAAGTATGTGCCCCAGAATAGTTGGCATGAAATCACTAAACATTTTAGAGGTCGACAAGAAAACTTGTCAGAAAGTGGTGTTTTGTTTCTTGTGTATGATCTAGTAGATCTGACTTTAAATCCTCCAGATGAACATAAAGTACACAGGTGAATAGGTCAACAATAACACATCAACTATAACCTGGGCCTTAGGATGGTTTATTGAAGCAATAGACCAAGAGATTTTGATGATTTGGATATAAAACCATAGCTAAACATGCTCTTATATGCAGGATGTGACAGTGATTTGTGAACAAATGGTAAGTGAGTCCCTGTGCAATCAGACAAAGATGTCTTGTTTTGCACCTCATTGCCTTTAGGATTTGTGTGCTATTGAAGTTGAAACAGTGTCTCTCTGCTCTCACTTGGTTAATAGGGAATGTGGTATGAGTATAAAGGCCAGCTCTCTGAGACCAGGCCCCTTATATCCCACCTAAGCATTTGAAGAGTTCCAGCATGGAGCCTGAGTGGGAGAAGATCGAGAAACCTTTGTTACTCTTTGCCAGGCAGAAGAAAAGGATGGTGGCACTAAATGGATATGTGGCCCCACTTGCCTGTGAGAACAACATCCAAGAGACATGCTTAATCTGCTTGGCCATTGTACATGGATCACTTTGCTTTTTCCTGGCCAGCCTCAACAGCAGTGAAGGTGTCAGCCTCCTGTTGAGTCTATAGCTTCTTTCCACTCCATAGCCCGAAGAGTCACTGAAGTGGCCAAACTCTGGCTCACAGCGAGCCAATTAGGCATTGTGTTTACTGTCATCATTTACATGTTCATGTTTCAAAGACAGGCACATACACAAGGCTTTTTGTGCACATCAAAGCTTGGAAATGTAAAAGAGCTTTGTGTGACAGTTCCCAGCTACTTCTTCCAGACAAGAGCAAACCTCACTGCTAGGCTAACACTACATGCAGTGTTTTAGCTTCGCTTCACAGATCTGTGGCATTGTGTTGTCTCGTGGTGTTCATGTCGTGACTGAGGTTTGCTTAAATGTCTCGTTTTTTTATGACAAAAGCTTTTTATTCATTCACACAAACAGTTTGTGCTTTGGACAGTAAACAATGTTAAAATAGAGCGATGGTTTCAGGCTGTGTTTTAACAATGGCATTGTAAAGTATCTGGAAGACATTTCACCATATAACATCCTCACCCACTCTATCCAGTGAGTAGTTTGTTTATTGGGTTTTTTTTTTTTGGTGTCTAACATGTCAGGAATAACTGAATGCATATTTAGCATTTGAATGGACCACAATATGAATTTAGAATCATTTATTGTGGAAATGAGGAATTTGAGGTAGTGGGATATGAAAGTGATCACACAGGGTTTGTACAGATGCTAATCTTAAAAATGCTTGATTTCTAAAGTTTTCACAAGTTTGAAGTGTTCCTAATTTTTATCTAGTACTACAGAATGCTTGATTATTGCATTGCTATAGACTAAATAGCATTTATAGTGGTACAAATATATTGCAGGTTCTACAAGAAAAAAAACGCCTTGACATTTATATGTTAAGAATTGCAGTAAATCCATGTAAATTAGAAACTGACATTGAACATAACAATAGGAAAGTAGCTACCATTGTTTTAATAAGAACATAATGATATTCAGCCTATTCCAGTTAAACCTTTAACTACTGCCTTTTATTTATACTCTCAGTTTCTGGCATGGTTTATGCCAAAACCATGCAACCTACGTATATTGAAGTCTGATAAAAGTGTGGCCTCTTCTCCAGACCTTAGCTAATTAGTATAATATACTTTTGAACATTAGCAAGTTAGATTGCCAAAGTTTTATCTACGCCATTTTTTAAATCTTTGAATCATATGAGAAATGAACATGGTAAAAGACTTGAGTAATTTTCACTACAAATTTCAAGGAAAAAGACTTTACTCTTTATTTACTTTTTCAAAGTAGTCGTTACAAATCTTGAAGGTCCCAATTATCCAGCCAAGGACAATCAGTAGAATGGCCTGCTACACATTCTACTTTCCATTTTATTTACATTTCAGTTTAAAGCATCCAATCAGTTTCATCAGTGTAGAAAGAAACTATCAAGAATCATGCATTTCAATTCATCATCTGCTGTGACCTTATTTTCATCAGTTAAAAACACTTATTTCTTTTAATATTTGAAAATGCCTTTTTGACATTCATTTGAGTATATTTTTGGCTGAATACTACCAATTTTAATTTTGAGTAAGATTATCTATACTTTCACTTAAGTACAATTTCTCAGTACTTTTTCCACCTTTGGAAATGAAACCAGTTCAATAAGTAATCTTGCATATTTCTATAAAAAATGCTTTTCATTGGAATGAGCTTGAATGAGAACAGTTCATGCCCTGCCTCAGTGCCTTACAAACATTGGTAAGAGATCAACAAATAGTTTCCTAAACAAGGACCACTTTGTGTTATTGTATAACTCAGCTCAATTACTGATTTGTATTGTTTTGATCTCAAAGCCACATAAAGTACAGAGTGTCTGTGTTTTGACCCCATTGTTTTCAGGTCCAGTTTTATGAGCCTTTAATATTTATGCCAGTGCAGATTGAACGCAAGAGCATTTTATATGAACAGCCGAATGAATGAGTCCATGCCTGTACTCTATAATTTAATTACTTTTTTTGAAAGCTAATTTCTGTTTAAATACTTTGCATACCATCTGGAACACCAGTTCTAGCCTTTTATCAGAGTTTGAATAAGCAGAGTGGCGAACGTATCAAAGCCAGTAACTTTTATGATGGCCATTAACTCGGACTGTTCTTGCCTTTCTTCTCCTCTTTGATGCTGATTGGGATGAGGGGATGGAGCAGCCAAGAAGCAGTGGGACAGGATCTGTACTGCATCTGTCTTAAGCCAACCTGTGTCTGCTCTTTGCTGGTCTGGCTATTATTTTCATGCCGCAGTGTGGCTGTGGTGGCCGCCAGTGCCGGATGCTGGTCACACACTCTTATGCTCACACATACACACAAAAGCATATCTATATCATTGTTAAACTGGTATGTTTATCCTAAACATCTATAGCAGCTTACTCTTTTGCCTGAAAATGAGTGTCTGATTTATTTAACTGGTGATGCCAAATCCCTGTCTGATCTCCTAATCTGAACTACTTGACCCATATCTCTTTCATATGCCATTGAGTTTCTGACAAGATGTTCCCAAGATTCTGAGAGAGCAAAAGCCTCTGGCCTCATCTGCTGTCTTCTGGCCCTGGCTGCTTTCCATCATGACAAATGTTTCGATTCTCCTCACCATGGAGGAACTATTTTGCCTAGAGTGTGCTTCAGTTACGCTTCTCATCGACAGTCACTGGCCCGTGCTGTATAAGTGCATATTTATCTTTTTTTTTTTTTTTTTTTAAGCTGAGTCAGATTATTATTACTATATTCTTTTTCTACCAAAATCATTCCAAAATAATTTTTGAATAACAGTATTTTCTCTAAAAAAAACAAAAAACATATGTGTTACAATCTCAAGATATCTAAATAAAAAACATATTTGCATAATATTTGCTTAATTTGCTTGTATTTCATGTCTGAAGCAGTTGGAAATTTGCCAGGAATTGGACCTATGAGCACACTGTCCTCTACACAGTGAGGAGGATGATGCAGAAGGGAAAAACAGCTAGAAGATCATAATTTTAGAATCATTTACTTGATTATTGTCACTTTCATATCAACAAACTGTTTGGGAGTGTTGCAGGAAATTAGCCCTTGACACATCACTGCAATTGGCATCTTGTAGGTTGTGCACACAGTCAACATGTTTGCAACAAAAGGAAACTGCATACTGCAAGAAAAGCACACGATTCCAGAAATACAATGTTAAGGTGGACCAGGGATGCTTTGGGGCTGGTTCGTGGCTGGGGGTACAGGTGCTCTTATGAAGATTGATGGCATTACGGATTCTGCTAAATACCAGCATATATTTTAGCCCAAAAGTCTGGTTGCCTCTGCCATGAGGTTCAGACTTGACTACAGATAAGGTTTTCAACAAGAGAATAAGGCAAACATTCTTCTAAATACCAAGAAAAAACAAAACAAAGCCATCACAAAATCAAAGTTTTGTAATGACATTCTCTGTGTTTTGAACCCTAATGAAAACCTGTGGTGTTTGAAGAAGGAATTGAAGAAGGAAGTCCACGTGCATCAAACTCGGATCAAAATCACTTAGTTTGGTGTTGGGTATTGAAGTGTTGAAGGGACTCAGTGCTGTTATTCTCCAGGACAGGCATCACAAAATATTAATTGTAAGGGTGTTTAGTAGAAACAAAATGCACTACTTTGAAAAATTAAACACGTTTAAATAAAACTGTGTCTCTGTATGTTTGGGCTCAAACTATCACTTATTACATGTGTCATTTATATATACATACATACACACACACGCACACACACACACACACACACATATATATATATTCTCATCAAGGGGGCCAATAATTTTGGAGGGGAAAAAAAGATGGAAAATGAGGAAACCCTAACCCTATTGACTTGATAACACTGAGCCTTTGAGTACTCATTTTCCTTTGTTTAGTAAACCTACAGTGAATAGTAAAAAATAAAAGAAAGAAAAAAGAATGAAATAAACTTTTATCTGTGCAGCTGATTGGGGAAGACTGAATGCTCTTTACTGTTTCTGCTCTGTAAAAAGAAGATTAAAGAAGCTAGGAGTCCAGAGCCAGCAAAAAAGCAAGGGAGAGATTTAAGGAGGGAAGGAATGAAAGAGAGAGAACGGGTGACCTTTTTCTTGGTGTCAGCTGCTTTAGGAGCTGCAGGACTCAAATAAAACCGAACTAAAATAGCACCTTTGAACCCTCCTGGCTCATGTCATGGTGCCTCATGGCCTTGTGCTTCCCTCCTCTTCTGGGCTTTATTTCGAAGACTCATTTTCTAAGGGAGTTTTTCTTTGCCACCATCGCCTCTGGCTTGCTTATTAGGGATAAATTTATAAATTTTAAATTTATATGCAGAATTTATATATTTCTGTAAAGCTGCTTTATGACAGTGTCCATTGTTATAAGTGCTATACAAATAAAATAAAATTGAGTTGAATTGAATTTTGTTGGCTTGCTATTGAATAAGAATGAAGGACAAACATTCCATAGATTTTATATAACTTTTAACAAGACACCCATAATATAAGTATACAAAAATTGAAAGCTGTGCAAGAGTCTGGAAGTTTACTTTCAAAGTAAACACAAGAATGTAGGAATGGTCTTAGATCCTCAGTGAATGGTATTAGCTCCTCTATGTGTGATGTTAGCTTCTCTAGGAAAGGTCTTAGCTTGACCGCTGGGGTTGCATTAGCGAATTGAATGATTGATGGATCTGAATGTTTTGCTCTGTAAGACACAGGTGGATCTTTTCGGTCTGTCAGGCAGGATCAGGAGAGGTTAAACCCTCTCACCCAAGACTGCCACCTGGTGACCTCAATAGACTAGGAGTGACGCTTACTAGGAGTGATGGGACACACACACACACACACACACACACACACACACACACACACTCACACACACACACATATAAAGACTCAGTGGACAGAGCTCCACTGTCCACTGAGTCTTTATGCAGCCTATACAGCCATTTAGGGTTGGTGTGTGTGTTTTGAGCCAAAGTGTCAATCAACTATACCCGTGTTCTAATGTTACAACTCTTCTTTCATTCAAGTTTCATTTACACAATACTTTTACACAAACTGTATCTCTGTACTTCTTGTGAGTATCTTTCCTACTGTCACACACTCACACTAGGGGTCCTGGAGCATGGCCCGAGAGTCTTTGAGGGCTTTTCTGGGGTTAAGAGAGCATGGGCCGGGGTTCGGCTCATGAAAGGCTTTTGCTGTGCAGTTCTCTCCGTCAGTGTTCTGGGAGATGGGTGCTCCCTCCATTGTGCCGGTGACCAGCAAAGAGGCGCTGTCACTCCACACTGACCCTAACCGAATCCCCTCCACCCGACTGCACCGGGTAGGGGGTCGGCCACCTCCTGTCAGCTGCCTGATTGATAGGGCAAAGACACAATCGCATCTCCTGTGGACACTTGGCGCCTTTCTTCTTTCTTCTTTCTCTCTGTTCATCTTTCTTTTTCACTCTCTCTTGATTTTGAAGTCTAAGCAGAAGCAAAGTTTGAGCCTCTGTCAACAGAAGCGCTCATGTTGAATGAGAGCCGTTGCCAGAGAACTGGCCATTGTGGGGCAAGAGACAGGCCAAGAGGAGGAGCGTAAGACTAAGCCAGCCGCCAACGACATCAATCCCGATGAAAAGGAGCTTCGATTATTTTTAGCAAGCTACTGAAAGCCGAGCCGGTTCATGTGTGAAAGCGGCACATTCTAAATGAGCTGAAAATGTTGACTTTATTTTTTAACAATCCATTTATAGCATCCTTCAAGAGCTTTGCCTCAACATGGCTGCTTCTTCGCTCGTTATTTGATATATGTGCTTTTAGGGAACAGCTGTGCACTTTGTTCCTATTAGGAAAAACCTTAGTGTTGGCCCCGAGCTGCCAGCTTGCAAATGCTGCAAGAAATATCGCTCACCACTGATCTATCATGCAATATGAGGATCTCCATTCATATTCCATCCTGAGCAGCACACAAATTGGACAGAAAGTGATCCTTGAAAGCATCTTTATTTGTCAGTGATATGAGGCTGTTTCTGATAGGTAAGTTTGTGCCAGACAGAAGCAAGAGCTTGTAAACTTGAATTTGGTTATGTCCTTCTTCCTGTGAAAAGTTGGCACGCGAAGCAACGGACAAGCCATACTCCCACAACTCCACTGTACTGTCTCTCCCACTTTCACTGAATTCTAATGGCCTGATTTTACGTTCATCCATTGACCTTGTACCTATTTTCATGCCCTCCTCCTCGCAGGGTGGAAGGGGTGGGTTTTCAGGGGCGGGAGAAGAAAGAGAGAAGAGGAGGAATGCTCTCTGGCTCAGACGTCATGCGGTGTGTGTGACTGTGCATACTTCCATGGCAGGTCTCTCATTACTTCCCTGAATGCTGTTTTTCCCCCTGTCTTTGCTTCCAGGAAATCTCAGTTTACCTTTTTGAGCACAACCAGAGAGATGATCTGTCTTTAGGGCCATAATTTCAGCTAAGGCTTAACCCTCAATCAGTTTGATGGTTTAATACTTTTGATTCGACTAATACTTATTACAAAAGCTTACAGAACTCATAGTTTTAGAATCACTTTCATTATGTTGACATCCAGAACTGCCATTTTAGAGGAGCATGTGGAATCAGTATGGATATATTTGCATGATTTCTCATGTGCATGTGTTTTTTTTCTCTTTTATCCTCCCTAGATGACTTACCCAGCATTGTGATTTAGGACATAATTAAACCCTTGGACATGGCTCCATAAGGATCACTGACCTCAGAAATATTCAGTGTATTAAAAGCCTAATTATGTCCATCCCTTCTTCCCTTTGACTATGGTTTTCTATCTAACCCATGAGTTAGTTGTGCAGCAGCGCTTCAGTCTGGCACTGAGGTCCACAGTGTTATCTTTGGAAAGTGTTGACAAGACAGACCTTCTGCTCGGAAAGACACATTCAGAGTTAGTGTTACAGCTGTGTTTCCTGTTCTCCACAGCAGAGAATTCTGAGGGAAAGAGAAAGAGAGAGTGAGAAGGGGGGGAGCAGAGCAGAATAACAGGATCCACTAAAAAAACGTGTAGGACACATTAAAACAAAGACAAGATCTAGGGACAAGAAGATAAACCTTCAATTTGTGTTACTTTTCAGTAACAATTCAGTTTTGTTTTTTTTGTTGTGTGTGTTCACCAGCTGTTTCAGGTGTATAAAAAGGTCTGGATATAAACTTTATCCAAGGACATTTTTACAGCCCACAAGTATCAACACTTACTTTTTGTTATTCTGCCTCTCAGCCTGTTGGGACCACAGATTACTTAACCAAACAGACAATCACCAAACACAGCAGCAGCTCATTGTGCAAGGACGCCACACTGACTCAAGATCTTCCTTTACATTTGCAGACACTGTGTTCTATTGAGAGGAGAGAAAGCCAGAAACTGAGCATCCTCTTTCTGGTGTCAGGGGAGCTGAATGAAGTCCAACAGCCTGTCGTGAAGGACTCCTTCAGTTTAATGCAGGAATTCATCTCCTTTCATTCTCATCTATGAGTAGTGTTTTATTACACCAGTTATCCGGAATGAAGGACCCTGGGGGTTGGCCTGCCAACTCGCCCGTGTTTTTTTTTAATAGTTTTAGCGAGTTGTGTGGGGCATGACAAATTAGCACGCGGGTGAAATGGAAAGTTGTATGGCCATCCGTTTCTTTGAAACAGCACGATGTTTCCTGGCATGGCAGACAGAAAGTTCTGGAAACATAAAGCAGCATGCAGGGGGATGCAGGCAAGGGGCAGAATCGCAGCTTGACCAGATTTACCATGGACAGTACCACTCTGCAATACAGAAGGCTTCAATCAGCATCCACATCCCCAACAGTGTTTTTCCACAGTTCCTCATGAGTTCAGCGAGTAGGAATGATCACACCTTGCTGGGGTGGAGAAAAATCAGGTTACGACTGTGGGCAGTCCTGGTGATGCATTTATGGCATGAAAGTAGTGGTTCAGTGAACAGCTAACCCCAGTGCTGTGTTCTTTTTTTCTGGTTTCTTGATTCAAGTTAAAAACAGGGTTAAATTTCATAAACTTGGCTTATTATTTGCATCTAGTGTGACTGCTTCTTATGAAATGTTCATAATTTTCAGAGGTCTTACTTGCCTTAGTACTGGGAGCAAGCAGGAAGTTACAGTATATTTGCATATGTTGGGATTTACTGAGATGGGTGGAGAGACAGTAGATGCTGCTAATTATAATACTCTTGTATTACTCCTAGAGAATTGTAGTAAAATCAACTTCAGTGAAATCAGATGTGTAATCGTCACTTTAGATTTTTCCCACATTGAGAAGAATATCTATGTTAAAACGATTTTGTTATTTAGTTAAAGGCATGGACGGTGTTGTAAATAACAGGTTGATTTAAATGGCCAGAACTTGCGATGAGGTTTGCACTTGGGATTTCAGCACCACTTTTCAAACACCTGCTCTGTTCCTCTTTTTAGCATGTGCAGTCTAATATATCTGCCTCAGGCTACTGTACACACAGTAAGAAATATAATTAACTCAACTCAATTCCTTCTCACCTCTATTACTGAGATGGCCTGTAATAGATAGGGTTTATTTTCTGACTTGCCCATTTTTATCCTCTCCACAGTAGTCTTGTACCTTCTACTCATTTGTATCATGAGGTGATTCAAGTTGACGGTAATAAATACCTGCAGTTCCATCTGCTGTCTGTTCTAAATCCTTCTGGACTGAGCCAGTTGGTGACATGACCTACTAACAGTCTTTATTTATGTTTGATTGGCTTAGTACATGTGTCTAGGTCACATGTGTCAAGTAGCAAGGATCCTCTTGTTTACTCATCTGAATATTTTTAAGTATGATGTTGGATTTATAACTTACATGACCTTTAGTGTCAATCCTGAGCTCAAGTTACTGCCAGAGTTTCACGTGCTCCCCTTGCGTACACGTAGGATTCCTCCAGGTTCTCTGGTTTCCTTCCACTGTCCAAAAAACCTGGTGGTAGGTGGATTGATGAATCTTAATTGCCCTTCAGTATGAATGTATTTGTGCCCTGCAATGGATTGGCATCCCATTCATGGGAATTCCTGCCTGACATCCAGTGTTCTCCGGGGTTGACAAGGATAAAGTGGTTATTTAAGTAGATATACTTTGAACATATAGCTGTAGGCATACAATTACACAACTTTCACTGCTGGCTTTGTACAATGGCACATTGGTCCTGTAGTCTGAAACCAACACTGATGAATGGCTAGAGGAGACTTGACACAAACTATGCACGGAAAAAACAGATAAAAGCTTTCAATATGGATGTGACATAGAAATGCTTGTCCATCGTAACATATGAAGACAGAGACAGAAAGAAGACAAAAGAGTGGAGAAGAAGGGTTATGACAGTGCACTATTTGACCACAGTGGCATAGCAATATTATAACCTTGCTGCACATGTGCACAAGTTATTAGCTGAGGCCTCACGCCTCACTAATGAATAATACGTTTTGGATTTTTTTTACGTTGTTTTTTCTTGCAGTTAAGCTGTCAGTCTGAGGTGCACATGGCCTGGAGAGGTCCGCTAAGCTACACAGCCCACACTAATGAGTTTTGCAAGACCTGCATTTAAAAAGGTGCCAGTTGTGAGTGAAACGTTTTGGCTGAGTTGGCAAAGTTGAAAGGGCTTGACTTAAAGTATGGATATGCACGTCCATTTTATGTTATTTCAAACATGAAAGCTGCATGAACTATCAGTGTTTATCAGTCTTCTCAGTCTTAACGTTTACTTCCAACTTGCCATTAGTTTACTTGATTCCTAATGATATATTAACAAAGGCAGCAGTCTCTCAAGTCGAAGTGGGAGGTATGTGTAGGGCCTTGGGGGCAGAGTTATCATTGGTAACCAGTTCTGTTGTAAGCAGCTGAATGAAAAGGATTATGGGAAACAATCACCTCACTCACTTGCATTCAAGTGAGAAACATCACATGGGCTTTTGCTGTCTGATGGGAATCCACATCTGTTTGTGGGTAAACTCTGGAACTGAGTTGGTTGTGATGGTTTCCATCGTTGTTTGTCAGAAGAAACTCCTTCCTGACCTTTATGACTAACCGGTCTTTCCCTTAAACAAGCTTCTGTAGCATGAAATGTTAGTTAGCTAGATATTTTAGCCTGGCCAGGCCAAATACATTCCAATAATGTGGTCTATCTTCTGTCCTGTAAGTTGTGAAACACTGATAGCACTTACTACCTAATCTGTCCCACATATTTCTGTGGAATGATGGCAATAAACTCATCTGAATCTGAATTCTAGAACACAGCCACAACTAAGCCTTGATGAGACAACTGTATGATTACAGCTGGGCCACTTTTGGTCCAAAATTTAAATAACACACAATCACTGGTTTCATTTGGGCCATTTTTTTGGCCCAGATTTCAAATGCTGTTTAAAACTTTAAATGTGGCTCTGTAGCATTGGCCTAATTTGAGCTCACAATACCTTTGCCATTGCTATAAATGGCCCTTATATGAATAAAACTAGACCATATTTGTTATAGAATCCTCTGCCTTCTGGGTTGGATATTAAAAATTTGTGTTTGGGCCTTACAAGCTTTAAGTCGACAATAAAAAAAAAATCTGTTGCCTTGTCTCAGTATATTAATTTCTAAAATTGCAATTGCATGACATTGCAATTAATAGGTTTTATTAAAAACTTAACATATTCAGTAGATCCCACCCCACCTTGATGCAACCAGCTTACTGTGAACTGGAAGCCATTTAATAAATGTAGATACATTCACCAGCCACGTTAATAGGAGCAGCTGTAAACCTGCGCATTCATTCGATTATCCAAACAGCCAATCATGTGGCAGCAGTGCAATATATAAAATCATGCAGATGCAGGTCAAGAGCTTCATTTCCAAGAGCTTCAATGTTCACATTAAATATAAAATAGGGGAAAAAATGTGATTTCAGTGACTTGGCTTGGTTATTGGTGCCAGATGCTACAACAGTAGAAGACCACATCAGGTTCCACTGCTGTCTGCCAAGAACAGGAATCTGCGGCTTCAGAGAGCACAGTCTCACCTAAACTGGACAGTTGAAGATTGGAAAAAGATCAAGCAAGTTTTTCCAATCCTGCTGTTGGAATTCCCAATTTTTTTTATCAAGTCTTGTGTGACTCATTCACTAGAGAAAACTAGAGACAGCTAGAGACAACAAAAATGACAAAAATGTCCCTTCAAGAATTAGAGCTTTATATCCCTGTGATAGTTTATCACCTGGAATTCAGGGCTATTTCCAAAGCATCTGACAGGAGTGCTGGTCTAAGATCAGATTTCTCTTCTTTCAGTCTCAAAGTTAAAAGATGTTATTCTCAGAACAACAGATCCTGCATCAGCATTCCTGCCTAGTTGCCTTCTGAATCACAGGCAGAGTTTCAAAGGCGCTTTTTTGAACGTAAATCCCTCTTTGAAATTTTAAGTGCACTCATTTGAGTGCTGGCTTCTATCAGTGTTGGCAGTGAGGACTATAATCAACTCCCTGCCAGGAGAGATGCATCTCTCCTTTTATAAAGATGCCATCAGCATGGTGAACGTGAGCTTCCTCAGGTATGCTTTAATGACCCGAGACTGCTGGTCAGCACAACTTTGCGTGCATTCTTAAGCCGAGTTGCTATTTAATGGGATTTTTTTGTAAGCCTGCACTGATGTTTGATTTTCTTTTATTTTGATATTGATGAGAAATGTGCACGCTTGCTTGTTGTGATATCACTTTGTATTGAATAGTGGCGTTCGCTTAATGTGTTACTGCTGTATATAGCCCTTTGTTTATTTTATTATTCTCAGAGAATATCAAGGGCTTTATAGCAGATTCTTTAGGATCATCCATAGTTTTAAAGTCAAACAAAAAACATTCTTCTGTCACACGAGAAGAATCTTCCTTTTTTTAATAAATGATAGCACCATGTCAACCATGTGGCATGGAGAGCATTTAATAATCTGTATGGTTTATATCATGCTGGTTTATTGGCCTTGTTCCTCCAAGGACAGGTCTGACTGCTCTATGGGGATAAACAGGGGACTACTGCAAGATTAAAAGGTCTTAACCAGTCATCACAAGCAGCTTAATGTTGACAGATGGCATAACATGGTGAATATAAAAAAGCAATTAATTTACACACATGTACACACTTTAAACCAAGGTCTTGGTTTAAATGATTCAGCTACCTTCTAAAAACGGACATTTGCTTATTCAGGGATTTGTCCTCCTATTCATTTTTGTGTTGCACTTAAAATATACTAGATAATGCCAGTGTGTGTGAGCCAGTTCAAACCAGACAAAAGCACTGAAATGGAGCCATTAAAGCACAAAGCTTGATTGGTGTGTGGTGTGAAGGTCCAGTGACGCAGTCATCCAACAGGACGCCTGTGCAGCCCAGCGCCCCACACGCCACAGACATGGAACACATTAAACCTGAGGCTAAAAATGACACTCTAACTACAGGCTGTCCTGCCGCAAAAGCACTGACGATAGCGCTTAGTGCTGCGATGCCAGTGCTTGTGCATGGAAAGCGGAGTGTGTGTGGAAGGTTAGGGAGACACTGCGGTTGCACAACGAGGGCCATGTCAGGTTCAGCATCCATATGGGATGATATGGATGCATTTTAAAGATTGGCAGGTCTAAGACATGCAGCAAGAGTCTGTTATTTTACACAAATACAGAATTGAGTGCAGAAAGTGTGCATGGTGTTTAAAAAGTCTGCACAGATGTAAAGCAGCTGGAGAGAATGTGTAAAGCCAAAAGCCTTTTCAACATGTGTAGGCAGGGCAGTCAATTTAAAGACAGTGAAGTGTTCTCAGTAAATCTGGTCATTCGCAGATGACAGAAATATGTAAAATGATGATTAAGAACATTTGCCACATGCTGTGTAAAAGATGACAGAACCAGTGTGTTTTGAAATATGCAAAACAATCGAGCATTGTATCAGGGATACTTTTGCGTATTATCTGTATTTATTATCTGTTTTTTTAATCAGTCATCAGTCATATTGTTAGTTATCATTATCATATTGTTAATCATACTATGTGTTATGTAATGAAATCATGTCTGTCATCACTATTGTGATTGGGATATAAACCATTACAAAAACTTAAGTTTAATAATTCTCATGACTCAGTGTCTCAGTGTAAAAACAGGATTATTACACCTCCATACAAGTTGGATCCTCATAAAAAATGAAATTAAATTAAATAATTAAATTTGTTTTGATCTGTGCTATAAAAATAATTCTTTTTTAAGAATAAAAATATATTTTTTTGCTTTTTAATACAGCCTTATTCATGAATGTAAGTCAGTAGCTGAGAGTGTAATATGTATAATATGTTCAAAAAATTAAACATGCAGAAACCATTTTTTGTACAGCACAAATGAATTATACTAAATTGGTGACATTTATGATTTTTCAGTTCATTTGAATTTAAACCTTATTCAGCTGAATAAGGTTTAATGCACTTCTGATTGTGGACTTACATTGGCTTACAGCCATTTTAATATTTAAAGAAACCAAACTGGCAAAAACAATAATTGTTACAGCTTAAATCCTCACAAAAGAATGACATACATTTCGGTTTTTATTTTGAATTATTTTGTTTATCAGAGTTCAACTTCACAGAGATGCTTCATTAGTTGCATTTCATTTGGTTCAAACACTAATTATGTCTCTCCTGTTCATCTCCGCATTACATAAAGTAATAATTTTCAAATATCACAATATAATGTAAAACTAACCACATTTTGCTATATTTTCAGTTCAGCCATACCACTTACAATGTTTGACCCCTTGTTAAGGCAATACAGAAAAAGCCAGTTGACTGAAGGGGAAAGGATGAGAGACATGAATGCAGTATTTGCTTCTGTTAGCAGCTACTTTCACTTTATGCTGATTTTATCTAGGTGATCTTTGACTTGTGAATTAAGGAACCTTGGTCATGGATGGTTCTCTCCAGGCCTGTGGATGGTTAAAAAAAAAACAAAAAAAACATCACATCTACCAAAAGACGCTCTAGTTTTTATGGTAAGCATTCTACCCTTTCTTGGTAGCAATATTAGCACCTCTGTATTTTCTGCTCATCTCTTTAGGTATAATTCTGTGAAAGTCTTATTTTTACTTTTATATCACTTCTCTAATGCCTTTAGCTCATCCTGTTAAGTTTATGGACATGTCTACACAGTACAAATAACAGCTTGGGAAAACATGTTATGAACCATTCCATTCAGCTGTGGTTTTATTTTCACATTTGCAAGTGTGAGGTTTGTGCTGGATGGTGTAGAATGGCATGAGTTTTCTGAACAGGGGGTTCCACACAGGTCCTCTGTTCAATGTGGGATCCAAGGGAAACTCCTAGCCTTCAACACCAGTCTGATCAAAGCTGTGTTACCAGACTTTCCATTGTATAGCTGCTGAATGGAGTGGAGGAAAACATCACCTGAGCCTGTTTTCAGTGATGGAGGAATGCTCCAGAGGAGCTCCCGGGACGTGGCTCATTCCTCTGCCTCTATCCCACTCTGCCGGGGAACAATTGGCCTCTGATTAAGCACGTTAGGGGTCACAGGTCGTGCTGTTTGAAGATGGTTGCAGTGATATGGACCGTGCTTCTGAGGGCAAATACATTAGCCTATTTTTCCTTATTTGTGCTCATGGCTCATCAGATGAGGACCAGATGCTGGGAGATGGTGTTGATTAGGGATTTCTTTCGTGTCTATCTCACTGTTTGGCAGGCTGTTGAGACATTTGAAGTGTTTTATCGGTTCGGATGATGGCTTTTGTGACTGAGTGCTTTAAATGCAAAGTTTAAAGTCGTGTTTGGTTATTTGGCTGGATTTCACAAATGATCTGATTACGTTTTGAAGGCCACAAGGAGGACATGTCAGTTGGAAAGTAGAACCCGCTTGAATTATCATCAAACGTTCTCAAACTTGGGAAGCACTTTGGCCCTCTCTTTGGAAGAGCACTACTAAGAAGATAGAGAATGACTTTTGTAATAAAAAGCACTTGTAGAAAGATAAACGGATGTCAGTCATTCATGTTTCATCCAGCAATGTTCTCTCAGTGGCTCATTGCTTTTATAATAGTAATGATCATTTGTTTATATTGCATAATTACATTGCTACTCAAAATGGCAGGTCAAATATAGTCAAGTGCATTCATTCATTCATCTTCAGTAACTGCTGTATCCTGGTAAGGGTTTCACTGGATCCAGAGCCTATTCAGGAAAACCTGGGCATGAGGCCCCTGGACGGGACACCAGTCCATCACTGGGCACCATGCACACACACACTCACTCATTCACACTTTAGGCAGTTTAGCATAACATTTTGGAATTCTTGTTGCTAAATGGACTATCTTTTTTCCATTTAAAAAAACCCTAGGGTATGCAAACTTTTGCTCTTGACTACACACTGCCAGGTGTTTACATTTGGGATTTAAATATTTATCCCTTTCTTGTTATGTATATATTTTGTTCTATCATAGATAATCATAGATAAACACAGCACGTATATAGAATGGTATTGTAATGTTTCATGTGTTTCAGTGCTTAATCGAAATAGTCCAGATGTCTATGTAAAGTGAGCGCTCAGCCATCAATTTGTATTTCTAAACAAATGCATCTTCCTCATAACCCAGCCATGATGTTTGTTTTACTCATTAGCTAGACGCCCTCTCCTCTTCCGCCTTCCTCCGGCTTCAATAATATGCAAATCATATGTTTCGCTCACAGATGGCCACTGTTCTCCAGCCAAAAACATCTCCCATCACACAGACCTCTAATTGTGCAGTTTACTCTGGCCTGCCCAGGCAGCCTCCTTTGTTTTTAATCATGTAATATTTGGAGGGTGTAGAGGTTGAGCAGTCGGCACTGTAAATCCCATGGCTTTCAGAAAGACTGTCCCCCCCTTCGAGGCCTTTTATGGATTCCAGCTGCATTCATGGTCTATATGGTGCAACCATGGCGCAACTCTACAATCGTGCAAACTTTAGAATAAGAGAAAAGGAAGCAGTTTGGAAGGAAAGTGCTGGAGTACTTAAGTGTTAAAATCTCTGTGCATTTTTGTTGCAGCTGGGTTGGCAAAGTTATAAAGGCCAAGTGTAAGTTAATTCAAAGAGGAATTAATCCTGCCTTTAGATGAATGAGGATTTTTCTCCCTACAAGCTCCATCAGTGTGAACTGTGATAACAGAAGGCATTAGTTTCTTCATGACGGATTGTTTCACAGAGAAGGATATGTGTTGAAGTGGGCGGCAGTGAGCTTGGTGTTCTGATGTGAACCTTTTCCGAGGGCATTCAGGCATGAAACGTGTTACGAATCAGCACAATTACAACCTACCCTGAGCCTTTGATTTAGCAGCTGGCTAAAAACGCCTACACTTAAGAGAGCTAAACCTGTAGGTTGGCCCAGGAAGGTGGGTTGGGTATCAATCAAGTGCTTACAACTTCTCAGAACAGAGCCCTGGCTTTTGGCTCCAACAGTGGCCTGCCATATCGATGATAGACAGGATTTCAACACGGATCACATCAAATCTCCACTTTAAGGTCTTCTGCTATTTAAGTATTATAGTCTGTGAGGATGAGTATAGTCTCACTGATGCCTCATTTCCATTTTTTTTTCAACACAGGCTAGCTGACTAATATCACATTCTTCTCAACTGCTACTATTCACACAGTGGCACACTATAATTATAGGACTACGGCAACTGTTTAATCCCAGATAAAAACCTGTTTAACAGATATGAAGCCTCAGTTTACCCCATATGAGGTGCTGTGAATGGCACTGCAGCAGTTAGGCTTGGTGCTTGCAGTTTGACATGGTGCCGTGATTAAGTTTAACCATTAGCAGGTGTGCTGCAGGGCCAACAGCCCGAGAGACACAAGGTCAGGGGGAGGACGGGGGCCAACGGGCAGGAAAACAGGCGGCGTGCCTATGAAAGACATCAAACGAAAAGAACGGTGTATTTCAGTAAACATCTAAATGCAGAAAGTGTTGCGGTGAGTTCATATATTTCTGGAAAGTGTTCCGTGAGAAACATAGACATGAGGTCTTTTCTCCAGGCTGTGTTTTTAATTTGCATTTTTGAAGATACGGAAATTAGTAATGTAGCTAAGGGTGAATGTTTCGGTGTTGTTTTTCTTACATATGGTCCTGCGCAGTCCAGTGTTTAAATGACTGGATGCTTAAGCATGACGTTCAAGCCCAAGAAAGACTTGAAACAGCTGTACGTAAGGATAGACCTCCATTAAGAAACCAGGCACTTATTTAGGAAGAAATATTTGTAATGTATTTCAAGCGATATTTATTTGCACAAAAACTTACCATGAAACAATACCATGAACCACAGAATGAACAATGTTTACTCAGACTCTAGGAACAGTGTGTGTGTGTGTGTGTGTGTGTGTGTGTGTGTGTGTGTTTGGTGAGGTTGCAGGTACAGCAGTCAGGCCTGCCACTGCTGGGTTTTACCACTGCTGGGATTCTCTCAGTGGTTATGTAACTAACACACACACACACACACACACAGACACACACACACATAAATAGAGAGTCCTGGCTGAATATTGTGATAACCTCACACAGCTACCTCTCTCCTTCTCTCCTTTTCTGTCTCTTGAAAACAGATCAGTTCTTTCCTCCCTGGCGCTGCAGGAGTGAGACGGGGTCTTTACCTTTCAGAGCGCCAAAGCAAACTCGAGTCTGTCTCAGTGTCTGGCGAGGGCTCGCTCTAGTCGTTCATTCTTCAACAGGATTTTATTTAATAACGGGCTTGTGTGATGGAACGTCAATACTGAGTCGAAGACGTTTTGTCGTTTCCTAAAACATAAATTGTTTCGACATGCACACACTGAGGTTGTTTATTGACTTGACCCCCTGCTGAGGACTAGTTTCCAGTTCTGCAGACTTGGCATGATGACTACTCACTGAAAAAAAAACCCTGACTTCAGCCAAGTTATTAATTAACACAAACGTTCAAAGCTCTAGGCAGAACACTGGTTAGCTATTGTACTGTGCTTCTGGATCGACCGAAACTGTATTTAATATCGCCAGTTTCATTCTTCACCTGGTCTGAGATCAGTGTCGGATGTGTTGACAGTCACTCCTCACATCTCCTCTGGTCACTTGCCAGCTTTAAACACTGACACCTAGAGGCGAAGCGCAGGATTTATACCAACTGCTGGCATTCTCTACATATGCTGTATCCCGTATATCTGTCTTGGACTCATTTCTGTTTGAGTTCTGATTGATTTATTTATCAGCATGTGAACAGGCTGCAGCAAAACTCTTCCTCACTAAACCATAAATCAGCATATCAACTCTGACATGCCTTTCTACCCGCCATGCAGATCTCTATCCACATTCATAGAGACATCTTAAAAAAAAAGAACATTTTATATTAGGAGGAGACATGGATGGGTCATAAATCATGCTGAGTCTGAATGCATCAAAGTCCAAGTGGTCTTTATGGAGGCTGAGTCATGAAAAAAAGCAGAATCTGGAAGAAATGGATGTGATTGAAAGTGATTTGAAAGTTCTGTTACCTCAAACAGGCGATGAAGAGAGTCAGCATTCTTTGCCAGCCCTGGCGTACGTTCTGAGCTCCTTTTTCTTTTCTCTTTTCATATTTTATCATCCTGGCATGAGTTGTATTTTCTTTTTTTCTTTTTTTTTTTTTGATAGATGGTTCATCATTTTGTCTGTTGTTGCCTTTTTGGGGAACAATGAGAGCTTGCCACTATTTGTCATTTCAAAAGACAACATATTGCACTCTTGTTACACTTTCTCATATTACCATGCTTCAGAGGAGAGATAAGGTCACGTATCAGTGGTTGAGTGGACATGCGCTCATTTTGGGGATGTAGGTTGTACTCTGCACATGTACAACACCCCCCTGACACAGACAGAACTGTTCAGTTATTGACACTGTACAGATTTGATTCTCAGCAGACCTGGACCAGAGGTGGCTGTGATAATGCTGCGACACACCAGCTCAACGTGTTAGATGTGGGCCAGATGCCTCGTTCAGGAATTCAGTGTTTGTTGCAGTCCGGCAGTAAAACAGAACCGCATGATTGTAACTCTGTCTCTCCTCACGTTTGGCACTTTTATGAGGTCGAATTCTGCCTCCAAGACTGAAATAATAGCGAGCAGATTGAGCAGTGATGGGGTGCGAGCTTAGAGAGATGTGTCTTTCAGATACAGCAGAGCTGCAGCTAAAACCCTGCACTTGATGTTGACAGTGTGATAGATCATTCTGTTATTTTGGAATATTCACAGGGAGGAATTTTCAGGAATGCATTGTTTGTCTGTAATAAAACAGTGCAAAATATCTTGATATGTGCATAGTTTTATTACTGTTTTATTAGTGTATTAAATATTTCTATTTGTTGGATTTCCCCCAAGAAGATAAGAACACTTTTGTCATTAATAAAATCATTGCAATTAACAATTTAAAATGAATAAAAAAGGTCATTTGTTTGATGTATTGCAGCATGTCCTTTTCCACCTTGACATTATATATATATATAAAACAGTCATCACAGTTTTCCTTTAATCTGTATTCTAGTGACATTAAATTCCATATTGCATTAGTTTATCTTGACTTTTATTCAGTAATTTTTCTTTTTTTTTTTTAAACTTTACAAAAATATCCACATATTCCCAAAGGCTTGTTTTTTTAACCAAGAAACCACTCTCCTCATGGGTGGCTTAAGGTCGTCCAGCTTTATATATTTAGTATTGAATAGATGTTTCTTATATAGGAAGTTGTTTTGTTTTTTTGTGATGACTACCGTAATGATATTCTCCAAGAGAAGAGAGGAAAAGCAGTTCATTTGTCACTGTGTGGAGGAAACAATCCAAATAATCCAATCCAAATACATTTATATTGTATGTTTTGCAGGTCATGCACAGTTTTTCCACTGTAGTGAATCAAAACCTCATTTTTTGATTTACTTCGATGGAAACTTTATTAGTTACTTTAAAGTATGAAGTTTAGTTGCCAGTCTGCATGCTGTACTGGTATTTGACTTGACATAATATGATTTGATGATGTTTCCCATTATCACTAGATTTAGACAGATGAAATATTAAAATATACACAAAACACTTCATGTAAGCAAAAACATTGTTGCTGTTATGACAGCTGTTATAGGAAAATAAGCAAAGACTAGTGATGTGATGAGGTGTGATGTAAAGCAGGGTAACCTATTAGTCTGAAGTTGATTATTTTCCAATAACAGCATGTTCCAAAGTGTTTTATTTCTCTTATACCACAGCAATTTATCAAACTAACATCTTTTTTTATTAATGAGTGCTGTGTCATTTTTTTTTTATTTATAGTTTACTGTTATGGAATGCTCGTGAAATTAGTTAGGTCCTGTTATCACGTACAGTTTCCTATCAGCCCCTTTTTTTTTACTCTTTCCTGAAGTTAATGCAGTATGTCATGTTACCAAGAAACAGCACATCCCTACATCCTGAAGACTTGTGGTGGAAAGCATGATGTAACAGCTATAGCTGTGTTACAGAGCACTGACACTGGAGACTCCTTCCAAAAATGCTGAATAAATGTCTCCTCACAGAAAACTTCACCATATCAACAGCTAGGCATGTTTTCATTTAAGTCCCTGTGTAAGCTGTTTCTGTACAAATGACAACTGTATTAGTTTCCCAAAACCGAGCCATCCTGTTATAGAAAATTATTCAAAACTGCACTATGCTGTAAGACTGTACAGTATTTACCCTTTGATATAGTAAGTGTGAATACATTGTGTCTAAAGGAACAATATGTAATGTACACTGTGTGCTATTTAAATATGTACAATAACATTAGGGGATTAAGAGTAGATCATTATATAGGTGGTGAGTGAGAGGAACAGGGGACTACAGAGGAGGTAAACTTCCTGGCTTATTGTCCAAAATTATTGTACAGTTGTAGAGAAATGAGGAAGTTCTGTCTCCATTTTAGCGAGATATTTTTGGAAGGTGACATCCTTAGTGACAGGCAGTGTTGCTGATCTTCCTCATGTGCCCTTAGTTTGTGCACATGCAAGACAGACCATAGCTGATCATTTTCTTGGTAGCTTTATGAAGCTCTGGATTTTATCCCCTGACTTATAAAGCCAAACCAGACAATGATGGAAGATCAGATGACACTTTTAATGATGGCCTTGTAGGAGTGTGAGTGAATGGATGAGTGATTTCACTTTTCAACTTTTGCTCTATTGGCACCAAAAGTGCACACGTTGCTGTACTTTCATGATTATGGAGATTAAAATTATGATCTTGCTATGGGTTATCCCAAGGGGTTTGAACGAGTGACAACTATAGCATTGATGTTGACAAGTTCGTTGTCCATTTCCACTGTTTTAAGGTTAAATTTCCTCCCAACTTTCTTCTCTACATTATACTACTGGGCAAAAAAAATGGACCAAGCCCATAATGGCAAAATATTACACTTTTAATGGTCTTAACAACAAATCATTGATCAGGAAATTAGCAAGAATTAAACAAATATTGGAGATCTCTCCCTGCTCTATCAGTCCTGGTTCCATTTATGAGCTTGTTATCAGGCCCGTGATGGACTGCATCAGGTATTGCAGATAACCAAATAATGACTAATCTTTTAAGGAAAAAAAAACCATTCCAGAAGATATTTTTGGAAAGTTTTGTACACCCAGACACATGTTAGTTTGGAAAAAAAAAGCATTAAAATGTTTACCTCAAACATTTTAATCATTATCATTATTTTACCTTTGCGTACAAAAAGAGTATATAAGTGATATATAGTATATAGCTTTTCCCCAATCACTTCACTGCAGCAAAAGTGAACGAGCAAATGGTGGCACAGGAGCTCTCAGGAGTGCATTTGTTTAATTCTTGCTAATTTTCTGACCAATGATTTGTTGTTAAGATCATTAAGATTTTTTAAGACATTAAAATCGTAATATTTGCCATTTTGAGCTTGGCCCTTTTTTTTTTTTGCCTAAAGTCTTACAAGGGTGGGATTTCCTGCACGCATTATTATTGAAGAGTAGGGTTTGGTGTTATGATGAAGTGATATAATTAGCATGAGAACTTTTGTCACAATGCACTTTTCTGAGCATATTAAGAGTATTGTCAGTACTCAACCAGCTGCATGCTTCATAAAAATAGAAGTAGACTGATTTTGTTTTCTACTTGTCTTCTTCATCTGTCATTAAATTCTGGCTTAATGAAATAGTTTGGCTGAATGTTAAATAAGAAAATAACTGTATAAATAAAATCAAATCAAAATATATCTAATGAGCCATATTATATTTTAAAACTTAAAACATTTTCTTACACAGCACCAGGATCAAAATTATTGGTACTCCGTCAATTAATATTTAGTGAAGCCTCTTGTGGAGAGAATAACAGCACTGTGTGGATTCGTGTAAGATCTAACAAGGATCTTTGGCCCTCCTCCATGCAGAGCAATTCAAGTTCCTTTATGAATTTATTGCATTTTTATTTGTTTGTTTAATGAACAATAAGTAGTTTCTACAGTTGCAGTTTCTACAATGTAAGACCTGCCCAACTTTATGCTTTGCATTTGAACATTGGACCCTGGCTTTCTGTCAAGGTAAATGGAGATGATTTTAAGTTTATTAATGTGAAATAAATCTATCAATTTTCCTTTAACTTATCTAACATTAGAGAAGAATATAGTTAACATCAGTTAACTGTATTTGTTAGAGATACCACCAAAAATGGTTTTCAGCTAAAAAAAAAAACGCTGAGAATTTTGAAAAGAAAAAGACATTTTCAGATTGAGCAGCAGATGAATGTTGGCCGTGTGGTAGCGTTTTTTTTTTGTTTTTTTTTTCATATTGCCTATCCCTAATGAAAGGTAACTGGAAGCACAGTGACTGTGATCACCTCTCCTCACTATGATGGTCAAACCCTGTAGGGTTTATATATTGTACACATTTTCCTGTTCTAAAGTGTAGAAATAAAATGGCCTACCATAACGAGTGACAGTTTGCATACATAAAATAAGAAAGTGTAAAGCAAAGTGAAGCTGTTTCTTGTACCATGGTAATGCCTGGTGATTCTTGGCTATTTTGTTTCAAGACAATAATAGAAGAATCAGTCATTTGGAAAAATAGGATAAAATGTTATGAAAGTCCACATGAATTCCATGGCTTAGCAGTTGGAACTGTGTGTTAATATGAATGATACTAGAAGAGGTCTGGCTGGCATTTTACAATTTTCTTTCCTAGAAACAGCACGCAAACCTCTTGTTTGTTCAGGATTGGCACTACTTGGGATGTGGGGTTTCTTTGTAATGGAAATTGTTGTAGAGGTCTGTTGATTGAAAGCTCTCTTCTGTTTGAAGTCTGCTGTAGAGTATGTTTGTCATAATTTACGGTTTGCCAGTGGATTATCCATGGAGTGAGTATGTATTTGAAAATAACAAAAGCTGCCTCAGTGTAATAATATCCTCAAAATAAGAGAAATATAATGTTAGAGATATTAATAACTGAAAAACGAGATAAGCTCCATTATCATGATGTCATGATGGAGAATTGTTAGATATTTTTCCTTGGAATCCACTCATATGGAGCTGACCTAGAAAAAAACAGTTACTTATTTGTATTAGAAAGAGATTTGACTAATTTGGTAAATCTCATGCCAGCTGTTGTCAAGTGTTACCAAGAAAGGAGCTTTGGCTGTTTTTGAAGATATATCTACAAACTTTGTCTTGGAAGGACACACTGCATACAGGACAGCGAGAACTGGCTCATTGTGACACTTGAGTAAACAGCATTGCCGGAAAAAATATCATTTTTTGCTTATAGCAGGCAAGCACATCATTTTTAAGGCATTAGAGGGACCCACAAAGTGTGTGAGATTTCACTTTCAATGTAACATGTCATTCATTCATTCATTCATTTGTGTGCTCTGTACACAGTATCATTAGCATTGGATATTGGACACTGTGTGGCTGCGTGTGTGTGTGTGTGTATGTGTGTGTGTATGTGTGTGTGAGTGTGTGCGAACATTGATGAATGCCTGACACATTGTCGGGTGCAGGCTCCCTGCTCTTCATCGTGGCCAGTCTGGTGCTGAGGGTTTGGAGATCTCTCCTGGGCCTGTGTTTATCCAGCCTCAAGACAAATAAATGGAAAGCCGCAGCTCGGCTTTGGAACCCACAGCATAGACCTCTGCCTTCTTCTCCCCCCAAGCCCCCACTCCCCCAGGCGAGGACAGAACTGATTTGCTTTATCTCTTTCATTTTCTTCCACCATTGAAAAACTCTGCCTCATCCATTAGCCTGTGTGCTTCCAAGAGCCTTGACTGAGAGCTTCATGTACAAGTTGTTGTCTCCTGAGTGTGTTCTTTTGCCCCGCGAGCCTTACTCTAAGTGAGAGTGCACTTTCCTGATGGCTACCAGTTCATTTGTTACAAAAAAGTTGAAAAGGGAGTGAAAGGGATGTGCTGAATGACAGATTTGTCACTAGGAAAACATACAATAGCTTACTAAGTGATGAGAAAGACCTTTGCTTATATAGTCAGATAGATTTTAAGCCTGAATTAATAGTACAGAGTGTAAATATCTTCACGGGTTTCATTAACAGCCCATAAATATCTTCACTGGTTTCAATAACAGTGTATAAATATCCTGAGTGGCTAAGGAGGATATTGATATAATCTTAGAGCCAAGTCATAGATTCAGCAATGAATGTGGAAAAAGTTAATACTCTCTCCTGCTTGTGTCTATTATTCTTTTTAACTCTAGCTTCTCGTCATGTGTACACTTTACTTTTCCTTCCCTTTGCTTCCTATTTTTTCTCTCCATGTTACATGTGCAGGGATTTAAGTTTGAGCAAAACCTCACAAATTAGTTGTGCATTGCATATTTTAAAAACCTTTTCGGTCACCTTTTTGAATGGATCAGCAGCAGCAAAAACAGAAAATAATAGCAGCCTCAAGTATTTTATCAGCTGGTGAATGGGTCAAAAAAACACTATATACAATCTGTATGCTGTTATCTTTCTGGTCCATGTACACCAAATGCAGTCTGTCTTTTAACAAGGGATATGAGTTGTTGGCAGAATCACAAGCCCCATGACAAAAGATGTGATTAAGTGCCTTTGAACATGAGAATGATTTGTGATAAACTGGGAATTTTGTGCAAGCAAAATAGTGAATGAGGCACTGCATTTACAGTCAGGTCCATAGGTATTTGGACAGTGACACAATTTTAAAAATTTTGCCTCTGTACACCACTACAATGGATTTGAAATGAAGCAATCAAGATGTGATTGAAGTGTAGATTTTTGGCTTTGATTCAAGGGGATTAACAAAAAATATTGCAATAACTGTTTAGGAATTACAGCCATTTTTACAGAGTCCCTCCAATTAAGGAGATAAAAGGTCTGGAGTTGATTCCAGTTGTTGAATTTGCATTTGGTAGCCATTCATCAGACCTCTCACTGTGAACCAAAGAGGAAAATTGTGTCACTGTCCAAATACTTATGTGCCTAATTAGTGTGGCAAAGCTTTTGACCTTTTTCCGATTAGTTAAGATCTACATTGTTCCAATGAAATAGTCGTTTCTAACATTTTCTGAGTTTACTTATACTTATTCGTTGGTTAGATTTTCACATTTTAGAGTATTTAAAATGAGGTCACTTAAACAAAACTGCTAAAATATATGGTGCTCAAAAACTGGCAGTGTACATGGAGGTGGAATGAAGTGAAGGCTTTCATTATACAGGACTCAGCAATTGTTTGGGAAATTAAGACCTTTCTTCACAAATATAACAAAGATCATAATTTCTGTCATTCCAAACAATATTACAGCATGATGTGGTAATGACATATTTGGTGAAGCAAGTCATCATTCATTTAAGTGTCCATTTAGTACGACTGACATCTGGTCCAGAGGCCATGAACCACAACTAACCCCGTGCTAATTATAATGCAGCACACTGCATGCTCATTGCCTTTTGCAGTTCTGATTTCATTTGTATTTTCATCTGCTCTTGATGCAATCAGTCTGAAATGTGCAGTGTAATACTGGGTGTTGCACATCACGCGAGCTGTCTAAAAAGGCACCTGAGTCTGCCCCCAGAGCAGCTGTCAGCAGTGCTGCCCTTTAACAAAATGTTTATGGCTCATTTCACCAGGCTACCATAATTAGAATTACAGACTCCAGTGATAGAGTATAATAGTAATATTCAGCTAAAAGTTGTAAAGCTTCAGTTACAAATTCCCCGCTGACAAAGATCTGGGTAAGCAACTAACATGAGTAAGTGGTGACAACAGCCACTTTTTAATGTGTAACCATAAGTGATTACTGTATGGCTATAAACAAGATAGTTTATATAAAAGTGATTATATTTTGTTCAGTAGTAGTACTTCAGGTTACTGCTTTTGACTAGAGCCTAAACAGATCAGACATCTTTCTTTTAACTAGATGTGGGGAGAATAAATGCATACTTCTCTGTATATTCTGTACATTCTGTTTTCATCGACTTTTTCTTTTAAACATGCCTTGTCTTCGGTTCACTAATCATACCAGAGAGGGCTGAAAAATCTATGAAAGTCTGTAAAAATTCTCCCTTTCCTAACCTCTAGCCCTGTAGCTCCAATAAGCTGCCTTCAGCTAAATAACTTACATAAATGGACGTGATTGGCCACAACAGAGGATCTGCTACAGAAGCAGAAGGATCTGCTGGTTCATGTTTAGAGTCACTAAACTATAGTCAGTTTATCAGCTCCTTTGCAGTATTTTTTTCCGAATACTTGGTTTGGTCCAATGAAATACTTTGCTACGTCCACATACGGACTGCGCTCTGCAATGTGATGACTCCTCACGTATCATATAGCCATAGCAGGTCAGTAGGAGGTTACGTGGATCTTTCCGATGATATCCATAGACATGTTCTATTGGAAATCTTTGCCGGCATCAAATACAGACTAATTCCTTTCTTCTTAAATTCAGTCCATGATGTCATGAAAAAGAGACAGCTCAATTTTATGGAAGCTGCAGATGTGTTGTTGGTTCGCTGATCCAGGCCCTTGTAGGATCACATATCGTTCCTCATTTGAGACAGATTTATTTTGAGCCTTGCTTCATTTGTCATAAATCTGGCATGAGAATTGCAAAAGCAGTTAGTCATGTGTGTCTCTGCAGCGTCCCAGACAACATGTCGGGTGGAGAATCTAACATTAACACATTGATGGTCCCCTTGCTGTCTGACACTATCATTTAGCCAAAACTGTAGACTGAAATCCCAACTTTTCTCCTTTAGTTTATTAGAATACTGTCCCCAAATTAGGTCAGACTGCAGAATGCATGTAATAAAGGCTGATTAAAGAAATCTGGCCCAATATTAACTTTACATGAACAGCTTTCTATTGGAAAGTAAGAGAAATGTGAGAGAAATTTTCCTTCTGTTTCTCCATTTAGATTACTCCACCCCCTGCGTCTCTCTCTCTCTCTCTCTCTCTCTCTCTCTCTCTCTGTCTCACACAAACTTTCACTTTTTCTCCCTCTCTCTGTTTCTGTCCCACTCTGATTTTCCGTCCTCTCACATACAATTTTTTCCCCTCGTGCCTCTAGCCCTCCTCTGGAAACTTGGAAAAGACACCCCGGCCTATGACAGGTGGCAATTTTCCTCTCACATGCAGACAGGACAACATGGAACTCTGAGTTCTGCTCCCTCTGCTTTTAGTTCTGCTTCACATGCTCACCTGGACATGACCTGCTGTCTCAAGCTGAGTCCATCCAGAAAGTACTATTTTATTCCTTTATAAATCCCGCTAGAATCCCAAAACCTCCCAAGCCCTGAGCTGCAGATGTGGTCTATTTATATCAGCATTTGAGCCCAACGTAGCACCTTCAGGACTCAAAATTCCTGATAAAGCCCTCGACTCACGCAGTCACTGTCCTGCATGGTACAGAATAAACCTGAGTAATTTATGAGGGCCTGCTTTTGATAGCCACAAGCGCTGGGGCAAAACAATGTGGTGGATGGTTTTGATCAAGAGCTGGCCTTGGATGCCGGGCTGAAGAACGAAAGAATGAAAGCTTCAAATAGGACTCTTCCTGCTGTCCTTCTTCCAGCGGTTCGAGGCTCAGTGTGGCCTGGAGCCAAGGAGGCTGGCTGGCAGGATGAAGACATTAGCTCAGGTCTCTTTGAGAGGATACCGTTGCCTGATGACAGACTCCAGCTTTTATTAAAGAGGATGTCAGATTAAATGAAGTGGCCAATGTCATGTGACCGGATCCATTAAATTGTACTCATTAAAACAGATGTCGTTTAGGAGGATAGTTCACAGATTCTCTCGTAGCTGGATTAAACACATATCAACAAAGAAATAGGGTACATGTGATCACATCTGTTGAGCATGAGTAAACACTAAACCTGGTCACACTAGGTATGAAGCATTATCTTGACTTTTATCATAAAGATCCTTCTACTAAATGTGCAGTTGTTAAACTAGGAGGCAAAAAAGGTGTTGTAAAGGCTTGCGGTTCAGTAGGTGACTAGATGATGTCCACATGTCCAATTCACACTGCCAGGTAGTTACAGACTGGAAAACTTGAGCAAGCCTTTTGACATCCACAGGTGGCTCAACTCAGTGCGTATGCACTTGTGTATGTGTGTATACAAGCGACATCCCATCTGTTTTCCAATGCAGAGACCGGTACAAGTCTTCCTGCTGGCATGGATCCTGCTGGTGCACTGGTCTCTAATAGCTGTGATTATTGCAGCTCTTTTATGCATCACTTCAAATCCAAGACCAGTCACGAGGCCAGTCACTATCGCCACTGTGACAAGGAGAGATATAGGAACAGAGAGTGTGTCTTCAGGCTACAGTGCATGGTATTGAACAGTGCATGGTAATGAAGATCACTTGCTCTGTGTGGACAACCAGGATTTTACAGGGATCTGTGAACAGGATTGAGCATGTGCAGGAGCTTTTCACATATGACAGCGATTTGAAATCAAATCGCTTGAAGAATCTGGCACTGCAACAACCCTGCTTTATGTGGGGACGAGTGGTGGTGCTCCAGAGCCCTTACACAATCTGCCAGATTTGTGATGAACCGAGAGTGACGCGACTTAACTTTCCTTCATGCAGCTGTCCATCTGTGATTAATCAACATAACTACTTTTTTGATGCATTGTTTAGCCATTAACACACAACTGACTACAGTCAGCAACTGAATAAATACTCGAACATGTTTAAAGCTATAAAATTAGGAAACAATGATTCAAAATGACGTCGTGCTGTCGTCTTCCCAGTTACCAAACTAGCTGCATGCAACGTCATTGAGACATAATTTGTGACAACATTGGGTAGATGTGTGTGTGTGTGTGTGTGTGTGTGTGTGTGGGAGTGAGAGTAAGACTGAGATATCACTGCAGAAAATTCCAAAACACAAGGACTATAGAAAGCACTTTTCCAGGGAACATACTTTATCACAAGCATTTCACTGTATGGCCCAGTAGCAATTACCCTCCTTTCTCTGTAGGTCTTACAGTTTGTTTTTAATGCTATTCAACAGACAAGCCAGGAGCGGAACATTTACAAAACAGTCTACATATAAACACCTACCTAAGGCCCTCTCAGATTTCAGAGCTTATCTGAGAGACAATACAGTCCTGCATCAGAGCGTTTGGGGCTCCATGATTAGAATCTGCCTGAGATATGTGTCATTATCTCAGGATTGGATAGCCAACTGGAGCAGAGGAACAGATTTTGCTATGGTCTGTTCATATCAAGTTTCCAGTTACACAGCCCTCTTAACTGTGATGTGTTATTCTCTGTGTTTATGGTAAAGAAGACATGTTGCAGCATGGCACACTGATATGACTGTATCTTCTCTCTTCTGGGGCCTGTTGCTTATCTGTGTTAATTACTCTAAAGAAGGAATGGGATTTGATGCTTGCCTTATATGCCGGAACTGTTCAAGCTGAAGGTGAAGTCTAATTGGCACTGACTTAAACACATGATAAGCAAGCTGACGCATAAGTTGGTGTTAATGCTTTTTAAGCACAATGCAATCCTATTACATGACTTGTGCCCACTATAGGCCCTAATAAAATTGCATTTTTGTGGCTTTGAGCATTTGCTCATGGCTCTGTATTGCTTGTTTTACAAGCTGTCAAATTGTCACACCGTTTGGATTTCTAGGCTTTATGGTTTCAGCTTTTATTATGAGTGAAATAAAGAGGCACAGCAGCAGCAGGGAGCATCAGCCAATGACACAAGTGTCGCTGTTTCAGTCAAATTGTTCCCATGCAAATCCCGGTGGAAAGGACTAGCAAAGATTATCCTATCCAGACTACATCTCTATCGTATCCTGATGTGTGGAAGGAGAACAGAACAACCTCTGGGTAAGCGGTGGCCCATTTTGTGAGAGCTGTAGCACATTACGACGTTCTCAGCCTATGAATTGTAATCATTGCCCTCGGCGTAGATCTGCATCTGGCAGTCATCAGTTGGCAGTACCCACATGCACAAAACGCGTAAGTGAAGGAATCAATTCATTACAAACTGCTGCTCTTCCGCCCATGTTGTGTGGTAGATCTGGCAAGTGAGCTTGCAGATGTGTGTGCATAAACACTAACATTCATACTCTCTCATACTTATATAGTTGCACACACACAACTTCCCTTCTGAGTCAGTAAAGCCTGAATAATAATTTTTGTTGCCTCCACTATAAAACAGTCTCATCATTACTTACATTCCTTATAATGTGTTCCACCTGCCTCCGTTTATCTGCATTTATTAAGCAAGAGGACGCTTGATGTTTGGGCCGAGGAGCGGAGGATCAAAGTCTGTAAAGTAGCAGGTTACAAGCCCGGGCTCATGTTGGGAGGTCTCTCCCTAATTACTCCTGTTTTCTCTCTATAAATTAGGACCAGAATGAGTGGATTAGAGGAGCGGAACTGCAGTGAGGCAGTTATGGAGGGCCTGAGAGAGAGAGAGAGAGAGAGAGAGAGAGAGAGATGGAGAAATCATGGCCATATGGAGGTCCTGTTGGCTTGAGCCAGGTGCACTGGAGCAGTGGTACTGTTCTGACAGTTTACTGGGTGTTTATTCCTTCAGTGGCAAAGTGGTTCGATGGCAATGTAAAACACATGAGGAAGTGAGAAAAGGAGTGTGGCACAATTGGGATTACAGTGATGAAATATTGAAGCCATCGTGAGTAGGCATCACAGCAGGAGTGATTGTGATGAGAGAGAGAGGAAGAGAGAGAGGGAGAGAGATTTCACTTTGGTGTTTATAGATAAGCATATTACACTTTAAACTTGTTCCCTGGGAGGACAGAAAATTAAAATGCTTTTTATGATTTTTTTTTTAAATTATCAAGTAAAATCTTTAAATTATTATTAAGTTAAATCAATGCCTTGTTGATGAGAGAGGTCGGAGGAGAATGGCCAGAGTGGTTCGAGCTGACTGGAAGGCTACAGTAACTAAATAACCACTCTTGACAACCACGGTGAGCAGAAAAGCATCTCAGAATGCACAACACATGTATGTCACATATGTAGTCAGTTCTTCCCAAAAAGTAAACCAGTATTCAGAAACCAGGTGGGAAAAAAATAAGTACACCCTTCCTACTTCCATGATGAATAAGAAAATAATTAGCAGCCAGGTGTTAATAATGAATTGCACAAGATTAGTTTATCATCAAGAAGTATATAAGCAGAACTTTTGTCACTTTGGTGCTCTGGAGCACTCAGGTGTGTCAAGAAGAAAGGACATCAGCCATGACCTCAGACAAGCAATTGTTGCTGATCATCAATCTGGGAAGGGTTATAAGGCCATCTCCAAATAATTTGACATTCATCATTCTACAGTGAGAAGGATTGTTTAAGAATAGAGAGCCTTCAAGACAGTTGCCAAGCTTCCCAGCAGTGGGCATCCCAGCAAATTCAGTCCAAGGTCAGACCATTTAATGCTCAGAGATATAAAGAAAAACCCTAGAGCTACATCATGTGACCTACAGGCACATTAAATGTTTATGTTCATGACAGCACAATTAGAAAAAGACTGAACAAGTATGGCTTTCATGGAAGGGTGGCTAGGAAAAAGCCCTTCTCTCCAACAATAATATGGCTTGAAAAATTGCATCTGAACAAACCACAAAAGTTCTAGAACAGAATTCTTTGGATTGACGAGACCAAGTTGGAGATGTTTGAAGAGACTGCTAAACTCCTACAGAAAACATTTACCTAAGTTTATTGTTGCTAAAGGTGGTTCTACTTGCTACTGAATTATGGGGGGTATTTATTTTTTCCCACCTGTTTTCTGAATGTTTGTTTACTTTTAGTAAAAAATGAGTACATATTAAAAGGTTATTTGTTTGTTTAAAAAAGTTAGTGAGGACCGCACAATTGTTATTTAGGCTCTGATAAATAAAAACATAGAATTGAAGGAGGGTGTACTTTCTTTTTCCCAAGACTGTATTAGTTTGTCTTTACTAGAAATATGTTCATGAATCTTTGAGGCATCTCCTATGAAGCATCCATTCCAGTCCTACTGTAGTCACTTACTCACCTGTCATCTTGCCTTTACAATGTTTCTGTGCAGTCCTGCAATTTGGATATTTTTAGCATGGCTATCAGTGGCTGCTTTTGATTACGTGACTGGTGTCTAGAGTGTGATGCCCCAAGCTATACTGAAATTTACTGAGCTACTCCATCTGTTGTGAGTAAACACATTCAAACAATGCCAGATATCCCCAAAATCCCCTTGCCTGGTAGAGTGACCTCCAACATGGTTCACTCGGAAGTGCACACAAAACACAAACACAAACACATAGGCATATACACATTCATGCACACACAAAAGGTGGTGCCGGATGGTAACACCCGGGCAGATTAGCCATCTGTGTGCCTGTGCCATCTATCTCACTCTGTGACCTCCCGATGGTAATCTGACCCATTTCAAATGCAACTGTCACAATTCCAGGATATCTGGGAAGTAGGGGACATAATTTTTGACATCCATGTTTGAGAAAGAGCGGCACAGTGATTGTACAGGTTTCCTCCAGGTTCTTTGGTTTCCTCCCACCTCCCAACAACATGCCAGTAGGTGGATTGGCTATTCTAAACTGCCTTTCAAAACTTGTGTCCTTTCAAAGTTGTATTTCCACTTCATGCCCAGTGTTCCCAAGACAGGGATAAAACAGTGAATGAATGAATGAATGAATGAGAAAAGTTAGGTAATTCCTGTGCTATGTTGCAGCTTTGCTCTGGACATCTGCTGTACAAGAGACATATGCAGCAGTGGATTGGAAGGAACGTGTGTAATAACACAGACAGAAAAATATTCTCAAATACTTAAATACCGTATTTCTCCATGCTACCCCTTCTTTTTCTCTCCTTTTCTTTCTCTCTCACCCCATTATGATTATTTGTTCATTGTGGACATGAGTAGAGAGCGAGATGGCAGTATTGTGTGACCACTTATCCCTGCCAGCTGGTATGGAACTAATCAGAGCTGAAATAGTTCTCATTAAATATGAGCCTCTTTTTTCCTGTGTCAGGTTGTATGTGTGTGAGTGTGTGTGTGTGTGTGTGTCAGGCTGGACTGTGTAACTATGTAACAGGTTTTTTTTACAGGCATTATACTTGCTTTGAGAATATGTTCCACAGCACATGCACTGACACAAACATAAATTCAGACACTCTCACTACAACCAGACCCTCATCCTCATCCTGCATGTTGCAGGTAAGAAGAGTATGTGATGAGTTTCTTGCTGATTGCTTTATGACTTGTGTTTAGACACCCACAGCAAGTAAGACACATGAAAGAGACAAGAGGAGATCACACAAGAAAAGTGTGTGTGTATGTGTGTGTGTGTGTGTTATCCAGGGCAGCACAGTTGGATGTAAGAAAGAGAAAAAATATGGCAGTAGTCAGGTTGTCAAAGATGCCAAAGTTAAAAAATAAAAAGAAGGTGAAGGCTTGCTACTATGAAATAAGAACTGAAGTAATAATTTTGCAACATGGGCAAAAAATGAGGGAGGAGAGGAAAGAGACAGAGGAAGGTTCAGAAGCAGGACGAAAGCGAGAGGTGCTGGGAATGTGGGAATGGAGGCACGCGTCCAGCTGGCCAAGGCTCGCAGTCGTCTGATGAGCCAGAGCTGCAGAGCTGGGCTGCTGGCCACCTGAGCAGAGCTGCACAGGGATAGAGGGATGGAGGGATGGAGGGATGACTGGACCTAATCTCTTCCAGGTCTCAGAAAGTGCAGGTCTGTTCCAGAGAATTAAGCTTCCATAGCAAAGTATGCTGATTCTCCTACATCTATTACCGTGAGTGTACAGTGAAATAATTTGCTTTTATATATGAAGGAGAGCTTTCTTTTATCAGCAGTTTGACTAGGTTGTGGCTAGACAGTCATATTTAATGAAGACATATGCACTGTACTAAACATATGAACTTTATCAGTTGAAGTATTTCATAAATTGTCCCGTTATTTTTTTTTTTCTTTTCAGAAAACACTCTAATGTAGTTATGTCTCGCATAAAAGAATATTTTTCCTTACAAGTCTGGGCTTCTTACAGGTGTGCCAAAGTTTCTCTCTCTCTCTCTGTCTCTCTCTTTCCCTCTCTCTTTTCAGAGCTGAGCTCGTTTTACACATGACTTAAGTCCTAACATTGTGGTTGAAAAGTAAGAGCCCTGGCACACGCAGCCTCCCTCACAATAGTGTGATTTGCACGGCTTCACAATAGAAACTCGCGTCTGAGATAAATCATGCCGACACAGTTCTGTACTGTGCTGTACACGAGAAACAAGGCCAGGAAACATGCATTGGCCAATTCTAAAGCCTTCCTGGGAAAAATCTTCTCCCTGCTGTGCCACATGTGCATGTGGCGTAAGGAGCAATGCTTCATCTGTTTATTGAGAGAGAAGGTGTGACATGGCATGCGTTGAGATGCGTATGGCTGTTGTGACACTGTAAGTATATGGTAGCTTCCCCCTTTGTTTTGAAGTATAAACCTTTTCCATGCTGCTTTTGGAAGTTTGAATGATTTTACTCCAGTCTGCTACTCCACTAAGACATGATTTCCCTAAACTATCTGAGATTTGAGAAAGATGCACAGTTATGGATGCAAAGCACCACTCCGCAATACCTGACCATCTCAGATGACAAAAATACACATTCAATTTGAAAATGATTTAGGCCTAACATACTACTTATAGTCAGCTAATTGAATTTATCTAGTTTTATTTCAACTTTAAAGTGACAGACTGATCATAGCACTTGACATGTTATATGGTTATATCTGATCCCTGGTCTGGGGTTAGCGTCAACTGAAGCACAGCACAATCCGCATCAGATGCGGAAGTTATCTGCACTTAGTGATGCTTGCTGAGGAATGCGGTTGGTTTAATTTGTCACATTACTTACTTTGTTATGGTTATTGATATATAACCATATGTCTTTCATAGAACTGGAGCATTGTTATTAGTTTACTTTTTTGGTGCGAGTGCTTGCAGTGAGAACATGGTGAAAAATGCATGTCTTATGGTGGTCTGTATGGCTAAAAATGGCTTCTTTAATATCTGCTCCATGTTTGTAGGTATTCCTGCACAAAGACATGCCATGCAGCCAGATGTGCTGTTCCTTGCCACTTGTGTGTTGTTACCAAAGGAAAATAACAATAAATAATCAACCTAGTGCCTCCCATTTGCAAACCTGAGTACACAGATGTGACGTATGAAATTGGACAATTGAGCCACGGTTCAGTAGGATTTCTTCAGTGTGAAGGCAAACCTGTGTTTATGAGCCCCGCCCCCAAACAAACCCAGAGTCTGCTGCTTCCAATCATAGTTTGTAATTATGATAAAAATACTGAAGATATTTCAAAAATGTGTATTGTGACATAATATATCATAATACTGATATGTTAGTGAAGTGTCAGTTTTGGTCTTGCATTTCCATGATAAATAAAACCAGCTGTTCTATAAGATTTGGTCTCCTTATGTTTCTGAAGAGCACATCTCTCTGCAGTCTTAAAAACAGCATTGAATTTTTAACCATGATCACCTTTAATGCATGATTTTACAGGCAATTTGTACTGTTATATTGAAATTAAATTTGTAATAATAAACACACAAATATCAACAAGTCTTTATAGAACAGGAGACGCAATCTGTCTTGAACTAAAAAGCTTACTAGTGTTAACATAATGATGTCCAGCAGATTTACCAGGTTTGCAAAGAGAGAGAGAGAGAGAGAGAGAGAGAGAGAGAGAGGCCATTACAGAGTGATTTCTTACAATTATCAATGAGGCAGCAAATGCTGAATCAGAAAGGCAGGCGGTCAGATGCGCTGCACAAACACAAACAAGCAGCATGATCTCAATCCTGCCACGTTCTGGCAGACTGAAGAACTGCAGTTAAAAATCCTGTGGGGAAAATTCATTGCCCACAGCTGAAGGAGAATAAACCATTAAAGCCTTTTTGATTCCCTTCACGCTAGAATTAACCATGTATGATTTTGAGTGGTTACACACAGATAAAGAACAGAGCTCTGCGTCCCAGCACTGGGATCAGGGACCACAGTTTTATTAGGATAATCGGGCATAGTGGCAGTTTGCAGTCTAGTTCAAACCAGAACAAGAACAGATTCTTTGTCATGTGAACACATACTGACAGTTTGTCACTGCTGGCAGTACATGAGGTTTTGCAGAGCCTATGGGACATATTGGATTAGACGTGCTGTTCATGAATCGTGTGTAAGAAATTGAGAACAACTGTGTAATCCATTCCTTTTCTCTTGCTGCCTTGCAGAGAAACTCTACAACTCAACAGGAAGGGAGCTAAGAAGAGCCCTGTTCTCTCTCAAGCAGATTTTTCAGGTAAGCCACCTTTGATTTTTCTTTTGTTTTCCGAAGGCTTCTTACTTATATTGAGTGAAGTAAGTGAACATACATTTGCCATATTAAGTACAGACAGATGACAAAATAAAGAAAAAACTCTGGCTCTGTTATGCTGTGGGGGTATTTTGCTGCAAAGTTCATTTGTCCTCTTTGAGGCAAGGGTCACTGCAAATCAGTATGGTTATTTGGACTGATCAACTTTATCCTATGATGAAACATTTCTATCCTGATGCGAGTGGTCTCTTCCAGGATGACCCCTTCCCCACCCACAGGGCAGGAGGGTTCACTAAATGGTTCGATAAGTATTAAAATGATGTAAATGTTTTGCTAAGACTTTGACAGTCACCTGATCTCAACCCAACTGAACAGCTGTGGGAGCTTTTAGACCAGCGTGTTAGACAGCGCTCTCCACCACCATCACTAAAACACCAACTGAGGGAATAGATTTTGGAAGCATAGTGTTCATCCTCCAGTACAGTTCCAAGGCTCATTGAAGCTGTTTTGGCAGCTTGTGATAGTTTTTTCCTTTACTTTTGTCACCTGTCTTTATATGGGAAGGTGAGTTGATTGGGTGTGCATTAACATGACCTCCACTGACTTCCACTGAATGTTTGAAAAATTAAAACGCAATGCATCATCTGAAAATGAAAGTCAAATTTGTCTGAAATGCATGCTACTGTGGGTGTAGCCATGTTTTTCTCTCATTGTGGGCCCAAAAACTGCAGCTTTTATTTAAAAAGTTAAAAAGAGCCTGAAGATTTCCTTTAGATTACTGAGGTTAAGGTTAAGGTTAGTTTTAAGAGCAGGCATGTGTGGGGTTTTTATATCTTGTGTGAACCAAATGTCTCAAAAGAATAGGAATATCTGACAGGTATATTTATTTATTTATTTATTTTAGTTAGATTTTTTTTAAATGCTATTTTAAAAACTGTAAAATAGCCAAAATGTTTATTGTAGGTTACTGAGGTTAGGGTTAAGGTAAGATTCAAGTGTAGGTATAGCATCAGGTAGCTGCATTAATAATTATATCACTAGAGGTTCTTCAAGGTCAGTAGAAAAAGTGTGTGTGTATGTGTGTGTGTGTATGTGTGTGTGCGTGTGTTTAAAATCTGGATGTCTGGAAGATTTCGATTACACAGCTGTTGACAGGTGTGAAGGTTTATAGTACATTTGTCATCAGGTGGCCGCTCGAAAAATGACACACACTCAACTACAACTTCTCAACTATTTATCCACGCATAATTAGTGCCAAGTTATTTGAGAAATACTTTCAGATGCACTTTATTTACAGACAGGCACAAAAGCGCTGTATACTGAGCATTGTAGTTCACATTTATCCAGACATATACACAGGAATTCCCTGTCATTATAGGCTTTTTGGCTGCAGAAGTCCGAAAGACCAACCCTCTAATCATTTTTACATCAGTGATTGGGTGCGTCCTCAAAAATGTCAAAGCTGGAGAAATACTGGATATTGGTAAACTCTGAATGCAAAGCAGAGAGACAGGCAGAAAGTGGTGTAATCAAAGATTTATCAAAGTTTTATGCCCAGACTGCGGGTCTGCGGGTGTGTGTGTTTGTGTGTGTGTGTGTGTGTAAATCTAGCTAACACAGAAAGCTCTCTTCCCACTTCTTTTATTTAATGAGCTCTTAGGCCTGGCGAAGGAGCCGAGCCACGCTTAGCAACCAGCAGTTGCCGAGCCCCAAACACACAGGGTTACCATGGTCAGAGGAAATGAAGTGCGGAGCAGAATGTGCACTTTGGACTGTGTGTGAGGGTCGTATACCATATTGCTAATGAATCACAGTGACTCCCACAACGTGTATGACCCTGCACAATCACAACAACCCCAACAAAGTGTGTCATTTACAAGGCCTAGTGAAAATTTATTTACATTATATTTGGATATAAAATAGCTCAGCATAAGTGACTGACTGCTTTTCTGCTTTGTGTGACATTGTGTTACCATGTCTGTTGTTAAAAAGCATTATTCAAACTGCATTTAATCTCAGTAGTGTTTGTGCTGAGGCATTCATTTCTGCTCTGCGCCTGCAGGATGATAAGGACCTGGTGCACGAGTTTGTGGTGGCTGAGGGACTCATCTGTCTCATTAAAGTGGGGGCAGAGGCTGACCAGAACTACCAGAACTACATCCTCAGAGGTACTTTACAAGAACTAATAGTAGTATAGTACCGCACAGGAAACTTAGTCTTGTTCATTCATTATTGTCAGCTCCTCCTCACACAAAATGTTGGCCAAATGAATAAACTGTAAATTGAAATTGTAATTTTACTTCCACTATTACACACACAGATTTATACGGTTATCCAAATTACATATAAATATTCCAGCAGATCGACGATCCTACACCTAATACTGCATGATAATACTCTCACACACCTAGAGTGTCTCCATAATGAATAGTTTCTGATGCTCTCTCATTAAAATCTGTAGAACACTGTTAATGTGCCTTATATACAATATATTGTACATTCGTACATAACGTAATGATACTGCTCCTTCAAATTGACTATGTTGAGGGTTAAAACTTTATGGCTTAAAATCTTAGAATTCCAATGTATCCAGATATACACACGTTATGCATGCCTTATTAGTGCTGAACTCCATGGCTTATTAATGTAAACTAATGCAGTAAATAATGTAAAGAAAACTTTATTCCATGAATTAACCTTCAAAAACATGTCAACTAGGGTCTTAGTTCATAGTGATCTTTAGTTAGCACTAGGAAGCATATGTTAAAAATGTTAGTGCTATTAGCAAAGTAATTAACACTTGCAATAATTGATGTTTGCATTTTCATGTTTATTCCATTGATGATAAAAAATCCAGATGACGAGCCCCCGACTGGCTCAACAGAAAAGCAAATTTAAATCCCGATGATGCCATAGTCATCTGCGGCCAGGAGTCAAGGGAGCAAAATCTTGGTGGGAGGGATTGCATTCTCTCACGGTCCTGTCAATCACAGTAACACTAGCCAATCGTTGGCATCTGTGAGCTCATGTATGCAGAAGAGGGTAGATAGCCATCTAGATGAACCCATCATTCAGCCAAGAATTCTGCAAACTAACTACCAATAACATAATTAAGACATTATTGCATAGTGGATATTGGGGGTTCATTTTTTATACAATAGTTACATATAACAGTCCAGCTAATTTATATATCATCCATGTAACAATGGTGTACTGAAGCTTGCTTGTTTTTCATTTAAAAATATTACAAATGTCTGAAATTCCAAATGACAGTGCAGATGATAAGTTACTTGAACAATCTTTATATATGGTTAGTGAAACACTACACCGTTAGCCTATATTCCTCTTGTATATTTTTTATTTAGAAGGGGCTGAAATGAGCTGTGGTATGGATCTTCACCTCTGTGGTAGTAAATGATGGCAACAGCGTTGATGTCTCAGCATTAAACACTTCAGAAGTCCTCTGCTATATAACATACAGCATTGTGTCAAACACACATACAGACAGAAGAAAGTACACGCAACTGACACTCACATGCTACACCGCTGTAGATTTGCACCTGCATGCCTTTATACATACATATACTGTGTGTGTGTGTGTGTGTGTGTGTGTTTGTGTATACACATTCTGAATAAAGTCTAAAAAAGTCTAAACATTAATGCACTTAACACACATGTTCAACCATGTCTGTATAATATCTTTACCATGTACATGCAAAGGCTAATGTATGCACCATCATACTTGCGTGTTGACCTCAGTAATTACCATTTGCTAGCCACATTCTCCAGAGTTAGCACAGACAGTTGATTTATTCCTTCTGCATGACTGAGGTAAGGGGTCAGGCATGTAGGGAGAGTTTAGTGGACACTCTGTGCTTGGGGATGATGATACTCTGAGGTTACAGGGTGATTAGGAACCTCCACTACGAGGTCACCATCATTTCACAGGCCACTTACAGAGGTCAGGCCTCACACACTTAAGCAGCCAATAAAAAGCCTGGCTGGATGTTGCAGATTATAAATCTAATTCTTTACCCCCTTGATACCTCTTTTTAATCAATGGTTCCATCAGAAACAAACTTTTAATTGCTCTTGTAAAATTGAGGAGTAAAATTGGAGAGTGGAAAACATTTTGCACCCAGTCTTGCCGCTTTCCAACGTGTAGCATGAGAGCCACAATTTTATAGGCAGTTTCTTTGTGGTATTTCGCACACTCCAGGTATCTTACACCCTTATAATAAGATAGCTGAGTTGAAATTGAGCATTTATGGTTTTAATTTCTTTGTTTCATGGATCTTTAAACATAAACCCCCCAAATTAGGCCAAATATACAATAAAACACATGTAAGTGCCTCATACAACTTCAGGTGCACTTTGAATCTGAAACTATGGTTTTATAAATAAAGAAAATTGCACTTAAGCCTATTTACATTAGAATAAAGTTACACTGGGACGTCATGGTATTACTGAAATGTTTAAATTGCCATATGAGCTCTGAGTAAATGCAGTTTGCAGTAGGTAGTTGTCATATTATTTGCAAGTGGGCATACTGGAGTTTTTGTTGCATTTCTCATTAAATGTCACCCCATTATGGAAGAAATAAATGGTCATTACGATTAGGAGCATTGCTCTTTTTAGGACCATGTGACTAAATGTTTTGATAGATATTAAAGGCACATCGTTGTTTAGTAAAATTGTCAGTTGCTAAATGCTATAACTCCTGCGCCATGTGGCTGTCATATTCCAGGTGCTGGGTGTGTGTAAGTGGAGCTGATGAAGGCACTGACCGCAGCCTGTTTATGTGCAATCAGTGTGCACTAGTTATAGGTTTGACTGACACACACTCCAGGCTGATTAGGCCTTTAACCGCTAAATCTCCATCAGTGAGGAGAGGAATGAAGATAAACCAGACTTAACCACAGGATGATTAGTCTGCACTTCAGAGTAAATCTGGGCACTACTTAAACACTTCCTGTCTAGATTTACCCAGTCATTTACCCTATGGCCTTGATTTCCTAAGAGCTCAAATAACAAATACTAATATGCGTGTGATATGGAATAAATTGTACACATGTTACAGCTGATTTATAAATAAGAATTGCAGGAATGTCATATGCAAAATAAGGGAAGGAAACAATGTGTAATTTTTTGCATTGGATCTCAAAGAGACTCCTGGAAAAGCATCAAATTTAATACCTGCTCTCTGGTCACGTTAATTTGTGCACACTGCTGCAGTTCCTAAAGTGACCATCAGGCTTAGAAAATCATAATGCAGGTGCAAATTTAACCAATTTGCATTAACTCCGCCCTATATTTTGCATCTTTAGCTAGAAACACTCCAAACTGCATATTCTTTAAGGCACAAAAAACAAAACACAACGCAATCCTCCACAGACTCTATTAGTAAATCAGACTGCACTTTTTTACACTCGGGTGTAATCAAGTTTGCACAAGTTTTGTACATGAAAACCTGCAGTAAATCAAAATCTACTGATTTACTAAAGGTTTGCATGTGTAAAGTTTTTGTGTGTGATTGTTTACTAGTTTGGGCTTGGTGGTTGGACTAGGCTGTTGATTCAGAAACCAGGCTCACTGCTATTCTAGCTTTTCATTACCAACTAAGGAGAAAAGCACAACATAGATCAACTTCTGTCCCATGTGCATTCAGAGATTTGTTTCCTCGCACAAATACACACACATACACATGTAGACACTCACTGAAATACAAAATGCATACACACATACATACGAGGAGCTTAAGATTTACAATTGCCCTTATCCTCCAAGAAGTGGAATGTCAGAAGGTACACAAAACAACACATCCCGTCTCACACACTCACAGAGAACCCACACACTCTCCAGGGAGAATGCTACATGTCATGTTTAGATATGCCTGCTTTACTGCTGGTCTGCTGGAAAGGTTTGCACGTCTGTGGGATCTCGCCTAGTAAAACGAGAAGCCTGAGACCCCAGCGCAGGCCCCCCAGCCAAGCACAACAGACGCAGGAGCAGCATCTGAGCCACGGGCTGCAGTGGGGGGTCGAGCCCCAGGTGCTGCTTCCACGTCTTGCTCCACTTTACTTCCCTCAGGACTCTCTTGCTGGGTTCAGGCCAGCTGAGAGCAGAGAGCGGCAGACGTTCATCATACTGCGTTGCCTGTCTGTGAAAAGGATTGAAAGGAATACAGGCACTCTCAGAAAAAAATATAATAACTATACTTTTCCCTTGTCAATGATGTTGTATCTTCAAGGTGTTGTACCTTTGAAACACATCTCAAAAGATTTTTTTACTTTGAAAATCATGCCTGATTATTTTTAATAAATACTTTGAAGTGCCTTTCTCCTTCTTTAACCTACTAAGACAGCCCACTAGTCCCTGACGCAGATATAAATTTATTAGTTCACATGCATAGCTAATGGCTAAACAAATGGAGAGCCAGTTTTGATTCACATCATCTTCACACAAATCAAAACGTCCCCAGGGATCCCTCGTGCCCTGTGGATGGAGGTGTTGTCATCTTAGAAGAGACCACTTCCAACAGAACAAAAATATTTCATTGTAAGATACAGCTGATCACTCAGAAGATAACAGAGCTACTGAGTTTTCCTTTAATTTGTCACCCATCTCGTTAGCACGAATACCATGTGAACATTCTAGGTAATGCCGAATTTTTAACCCATTGTAAAATAGTCATATTATTAGGATGTAAACACATTGATTGTCAAGTCTCTGCAGATTATGTGTGTTGTAGCACCACTGCGCTGTAGTAAACTGAACAATAATTTGCATACTTATGAGTCCCTGTGGTTGTCTCATTAATGTGATGGTTATTGCCTTTGATTTATTGCCATAAATGTTTGCTGTCAATGTAGAGATGTGTTTATGGATTGTTGCTCGTTTGTGTTAATCCTCACCAATGTGCTGCTCATAACCCATAGGTTTGATCTAAGGTGTCTGCTTATCTATAACACACCACACACACATCCACACACAGTATGTGAGGATTTTCACTGGCAGAAAATGTAAAATACTTGAGTAATTGTACTTTCTTCCTATACTTAAGTATTATTTTGGCATATTTCTACTTGAGTATTTTTAAATTGAATATTTGTTCTCTGACTTAATCACACTGAACATCCCTGGCCCTACCTCAGTAAGATGTTGCATTATGCTTGAACAAAAACTTGTATTAAAAAAGGAAATGGAGTCATCTAAATTGAAAAAAAAAAACATACTGATGTTCTTATTGCTAATTTGCTACTGTTAACAGGCTATATTTAAATAAGTTAGCCTGTTTTCTTTGCTATTGGCAGACAGACTAGACTAGCATTGATTCTAGTAGCTAACATAAAGTGGCTAGGCAGCAAGTCAGATTCTAGCTAATGGTAAATATTGGTTTTTACGTGATAGTCGACTTCTGATTAATTCATTAGCAAACTGTGTAGCATTAGTCATATTATACCAGCAAACTTAATTTAAAACAGTTTAAGCAGTTCTAACAGTTTTAGATAATAAAAGTTACTTTTCACATGAAAACATGACATTAACTTAATTTTATTAGTTAAAAATGATTACTTTTTAACATTTTAATACTTTTCAGTACATTCAAAAATAGCAACTTTTTGACTTTTACTTGAGTAGACGTTTGTCTGGATACTTGCACTTTTAACTGAGTCAGATTTTGATACATACTGTAGATAAATAATGTTATGCCTACACCCAATCCTTATTGTAACCTTTTACAAAAAAGGAAATGTTTTGACTATTTTTGATTAAAAAGTCACTTTCGTGTAGCTTTTATAATTATGGGGACATTTGGTCCTCCCATGATATAAACACACACACATACATACACAGAGAGAAAGAGAGAGAGGGAAAGAGAAAGAGAGATTTAACTAACGTTACTATCCTTCTGCCGGTTCGTGATTCTTCACCGTCCGAGTTTGAGGGTTGCTCACTTTTCCCAGACTCCTGTGAATGCATGTCTTTCCTCTATACGCTCATTACAGGTACCGGGTTTTCCATCAGCAACTAAACCTCTACATGACCAGAGAACCAGGTCAACTCACTTCAACCAAATGTGAAATAATTAAAAAGATAAATGAGAAAACAAGTAGGGAGAGCCTGAGCTGAAGACAAATCTGCATGTGAATCTGCTTCATACAAAGAGTCCAGATGCTAATGACTCAGCAGTACCATTGTGTATTTGTTTTTACAAGAGCCCTAGTCCCTTGTTTTGGCAATGCTTTCAAAGATTTCCTTCAACTCTCTATAGGCTTTGAAATAAAACACCATATCACATGAGAACGCCTCCTATTTCAGAGAGTCTTCCAAACTCATTAGCTCAACACTGTGCCCTTACTGTACTAAAGTGTATCCTCTGCTGGGAAACAGCTCTGCTCTGCTCTGACTAACACTCCTGTTAGGGTAAGTCAGGGCCATGGGAGGCTTTGATGGACCGGGAGAAGGAGAGTAAAAGAAGGACGAGTCCTTGGCATAACTCTGGCTGTATCTGACATGGTGTGAGATCCATAAAGCTGCAGTTAGTTCATTCAGCTTTCCTCCAGCCGCCTGTTCTCCATCACAGAGTGTCTGCTGGCACGGGCCCACATATAGCTACATTTTTAGTGCCAAAATATGCAGTTTGTGGCACACACCAGTGCCAGTGTACAGTGTCTTGGGCTTTGAGGTGGATTTTTGGATTTTAGACCATAAGCCTATTGAAACAGTTCTGGTCCAAAAACTGATGCAGTCTTTGTAAGTGGACTTTCAATATTGTTTAGATGATTAACAGTTTTCAAAGTTTTCAGAAAGATTTACTGGGTTTCTTCTGCTGTTTCTGTTTGTGTTGTCCTTGAGGTTGTAGAAATTCCGCTACTCCTCTCTCCTCCCATTGCACAGTGACTCTTAAGTGAAAGGCCAGGCATTGTTTGGTTAGCAGTAGCACTGGAGATTCTGTTTGAAAACTTGTGGGTGTGTGTGTGTGTGTGTGTGTGTGTGCGTGTGTGTGTGTACTGCCTGGCTGTGTTTCTGTCTGCTGGCTGGCTGTCCAACTCCACTACCTGTGACAACATTTCCATCCTGCTTGGGCCCAGTGGACCGGTATGTGTGTGCGTGCGTGTGTGTGTGTATGGGACAAGAGAGAGCTATGCTGAAGACACATGACATTTTTATATAGCCAGCCTCTCTTTTGAACTTTCTTCTACTCTTTGTTGTTGGATTGAGAGGTGAATGTTTTTTTCTCATGAAGTACACCAGGCACTGTAGTCTGTTTCAGGAGGGAATCCGCAATGTCCTGCTGTTCTAACAGAATTCGACACCACAAACACATAATAAGCTCATTGGGGATAGTGAGTGCTGGCTACGTTTACCTGCTTACAGCCTTCAGTGTCTTTTGTGGTCATACATCTTTTTTTTACAGGTTTTTTTTTCTTTTGAGCCTTTTTTCCTGCTTGTCTTAAGGCAAGATAATAAAATGTGGCTTATGGTGAATGTAGATGTGATGTCTCATGGTATTTCTATGTGGCCACTTTTATTTCACACAATATTACTTTCACACTAGGATTCCTAACCTTGCCTCTCTGGAGCTGACATGCTCTTTCCTTGGAGGGATTACCTCACCGAAGCAGTGCATACTCGGCAGGCCTCCTCAGAGCAGCAGGGCAGGGCTTCCCTCCTTGAAGGCCAAGACAGAGACGAAACAGGACCTGCCGGGCTTTTACCCAAACACAGCAGAGCACAGCAAGCCCTCAGCAAACCACAACACACGTGGCCAACACAGTCGGCTACATCAAGGTTAAAAACACATTCCACACTCTCGTTAAACCGGTCAACAAAGCGTCCGCCCAAAGATTTTAAAAAGTCTGGACTTGTTTCCCCTCAAAACTGTTCTCTTAGGCTCTGCAGCATGAATCTTAGTCATCACTGGTGATTGAAATGGCATTAAAGGGTCTAAAAAGGAAAATGGCCGAGGCGGCCATAAGTTACAAACCATTTTCTTGCCGTGTTTATTGTTCAGATGATCAATGAGGTTCCACGTTCATTCCAATCGCAAACGTTTACCAGAAGTGCATTCTATTTTTACCATTAGACTTAATTGCGTGCAACTCCTTGCCAAACACGAGAGACTTAAAACAAAAACACTTGTATCATCAGTGCAAATAACACAATCCTTTTCTCTTATCCTTTTGTTTTCCTTCAACGAGAGTCTTCCCTAATGATCTGTTAACCTCCAAAGCCATTAGCTTCCTGATTTGATTAAAGAGAGCGTGGTGATTGAAACCATACATCGGAAGCAGGCTGAGCTGTAACGCTATCTGCGGCATGGCCTGTGCGTGGCTTCAGGGCCACTGGAAAAATATGTTAACATTTGTTTGCCCATTTAGGAGTGGCGGTGAGAATTTTGTGGCTCTGGGTATGTTTGTGCAAGAAGTAGCTGAGGGTAGTCTCTGAGTCTTTTGAGATCACTAGAGCAGCACCTCCAGTTGACTGTGGTCCAGGCCCACCTGGCTGACCTACATTCACACACCCTCACACACTAACACACACACGCTGGCTAGCTCTCATGCATTGTGTCTCTGTAACCTTTGCAGTGTTTAAGAGGATTGTTTGTCTCAGCTGTGCAAGTTGACATATGCTGGTTTCCAGTGATTAATTTTGAGCACAGATGTACAGTATTTCTTTCTCTGCGGCTGCTCTTTGAGTTTTACTGACAGACCACATTTTTTCCACATGCTACTCTGATCTAAGCTTAAATCTCTGGTGTGACAAGATAATAGGTGAGAAAACATGACACGGAGTCTGCTCATACACAACCACTAGTTCAGTAACCTCACTCACACAGGTCCTGTGTTTCTTCCAGAGCTCGGCATTGAATCTTTATCAGTCTTGGCGCTGCCTCTTTCGGGTAGTTATTTTCCATCACATTAACTGAAAGGTGTGCTGCAAAAGTAAACAATTTTATCTCATCACAGCAATGATAAATGCATTAAAGTTGGTTGGTTGATTTGTAATTTGTTGATAGAGCACTTCATGCCATTTGTAGTAGTGCAACATTGGCTAGACGTATAAATTGTGCTGTGTGATGACTTCTCGACAATAGCTCAGAAAGCGAGGCTCCCAGATACTATCTCTCAAAGCCTGTGTGAAAGCAAAAGTAAAGGCACCCAAAGAAGCACATGCCTTTGGCCTAACACAATGCCTAGACCTCCCTGGGAATACAGCACACCATATGGATGATATATAGAAGCACTTTGCTATGGTTATATATCAGTTTGTCAAGGCAAAATGTGTGAAATGATACGTACTAGGTCATATACCCAGAGACACATGCACTTTCTTAGATTTATTCAGGTAATTGTCAGGTGCAGATGGTTTGGCAAGGGGATGCTGGGTGTTTCCCAGTGCCTTTGTATGCCTCCCTCTGGTTTTTTCAGTACTTTGTGCAAACACAGCAGTTCCTTAGTTCACTTCAGCTGTTTCTTCATCTCCGCCCACTTCTCTCATGCCTAGGGTTAGCGTTGCTGTATTCAGCTGATATATTCTCCCTTGCAAATAATTAAATTGGTAAGTTCCAGTTTGAAGTAATTGTTGGGAGCGTGGGGAACCTAGTGTGTTTGACCTCAGATTTGGTACTTAGAAATTATGAACATGTGAGACTACAAAAAAACAAAGATGGGAACAGTGAAAGAAACCATTCAGATAGAAGGCTACACTTTAGACATTCGGTCTGTTGTGTGGAATAATCCAGGACATGAAATTAAAGTGAATTTATGGATGCAGGTCATCTGAGTTGAGCATGTTAACGCATAGTCATACAGGTAATGACTAATAGTTGCTATGAGCCTTGACTGAGTATGATTTTGACATATGGTAGGTCATTGCAAAAACAGCATGAGTGTCCTCTGTAGTGCCATAATGATTCACCACAGTTCATCCTTCAACGTATTTTATGGTCATGAGTTATATTGCTATGCTCTCTGAGCTCTATGTGTTTTTGTAAAAGGGCAAATGAGAATGTTTAAGTATACAGCCTTAAACTACTTGTTTCCAGGTTCCTAATGTGTTCAGTTTTCAAGAGAAGACAAAATTATAGTCTTTTTAACAGACACCTCTCTGTAATGCACCTTATGGCATGTTTAATTTATTGTAACTACTGTTTCTTTTGTTATAGTCAGTGCTGTAGAATATATTGACAGGTATTGCACAGCCATACAGGACACATTGACCTGTAGACAACATCAAAAAATAGTCATTTTTATAAAATTATTTATGAAATTTTATACCACAGTTGGCAAGCCTGATTGGTCAGAAGATTTCTTACACCAACACTGCATGAATTTTAACAGTTTATAATTACATTTCAATGTTGTGGAACCTCTGCAAGACATGTTAGTTCAATTCAATTCAGTTTTATTTGTAGAGCACTTTTAACAATGGACATTGTCACAAAGCAACTTCACAGAAATATATAAATTCTGGATATAAATGTTAAATTTATAAATTTATCCCTGGTGCTGGTCCTGTTATCACTTACATTATAGCAGCTATAAGCAGTTGTTCCCTTGCCAGCATCTTTCTCTCTCTCTCTTTCTCAATCTCTCTCTCTCTCTCTGTCTCTCTCTCTCTCATTGAAATTAATAGAACAGATTGTCATGTTACTGAGAAACCAGAAAGTGCAAATTCCTCTGTCTTGAAGACTTTTCCATGGCAGAAATCATACTGACTACTGACATACTGACTTACTAAGCTCAGAAACCTGAGACTCCTTCCATTAAAAAAATGTCTACTTACAGAAAGCTTCAATATATCAACATTTAATGTAACTATAAATTCCACAACATTAAATATAATTATAAATGGTTAAAAAGACTGACATGACGTTTGTTAATAAATTAAATAGTGTAATCATTAGCAAATCTCTGTGGTATAAGAGGAATAAATCAGTTTGGGGATTGATCCACTTTAGAGTGGAAATGGCATCACACCACTGATTATTTTTTTTATAATTGCATGACCTGTTGTGTTTTATTACTTATATAATGATATTGGAAATAAAAATGATATGTAAAATTACTGTGGAATCATGAAATTACTTTTCTTAGAGACCAATCAGAAAGCCACCTACACATAAACATCATTTACAGCTGATACAACAGAACTATAACTTCTATAAACATTGATTCCTACTGAGACTACATCAGGGCTGGGTAGGTCATTCCAGTAGTTGTAGCCATTTGCTGGCAATGCACATTTTGGCTGTGATTATGCACCATTATGCTCTGCTTATTTTAAATGAAATACTTCCAGGCTCTTAAGTCTCTCAAATCAACTGTGTGATAGCTAAAGTAGCATGTCTGATTGGACGCCAGTCAGACGCAGCTTGGGTGGTGATGTGGTGAGAGCGATTAGAATGGGGACTGGATGATAGACAAATGATGATCTCCTGCTGAATATACAATGTGCAGGCCCAATGCTAATAACATTTTAATTGGACTGTAATAAATAAAAAAAAGATGGTGGAATGAGGAGCCATATCAAATCACAGTCAGTTGAGACAGGGTGAAGGGAGAGTTTTTGCGCTGAGTTTACAGTAAAGCTCATCAAATATTTAGCAAACAGTTAATGTCCACTTAAAGAGAATGTCATATATTTATGCTTGTGCTAGAGCTGTATTTATAATAACCTCTCCAGAGTACTTCCTGGAATGTGAAAACATATTTTTCTTTTTCATTCAGATTAAGGAAACAGCAGACATCTTTGTACACAGCAGAACCATAGTGGATGAAAAGCTAGCTGTGGTAGAGGAGATTGCTTGGTCCATTGCCTCGAAATCCCTCTGAAAATAAATGTAGCATGCTCAAATGTAGCATGCTCATAGGAGCATGCGCACCAAGCTTGGCTGACCCAGTTCTGAGGAAAATTTGAAATAAAAATGAAACACGTGTGGGAAAGCAGAGAAAATAATACAGCAGAGTGAATCATGCAAGAAGGGACAAAGAGAAAAAATGCAGTTATTGTGGCTGTATGCTCTCATTGAATGGGAGTCTATTGCAATATTGAGTCTGTGTGATCTCTCTTCTGGGGTTTCCGTCATGTTTTGAGTCTGATGAGCGGGTTCGTGCCTTTGGCCGGCTGTGGAACGGGTCTCGTCGTGCATTCCTGCTGCCGTGACTGACTGATTGCTGTGGTTAGGTGGAGGGAGAGGCCTCTAGACCAGCCTTCCCGCAATCCTTTGCCAGCCTTTCCGTTTGGCTCCACGGGACAGCCGCAGCACTGGTTCACACGGTCTACAGTCGCCCGTCCGAGGCCTTTGTGCACATTGTAGAGAAATGCAAACATCCGTGCCAAAAGCTGGAGAAGTAGGAGAGCAGGCCGTTTACACAGTGCAAGAGGGAGCGCTGAGTGCCAGGCAGCTTATTAAGACTCTCTAGGAGGAGCAAAAGATGTTTCTCTTTCTTTTTTTCTGTATCCGTTTTTCGTTCGTATTCAAGCCAGCATGTTTTGAGAGTGGATGCCGGCCTGCCAATGCCTCATTACTCTTTCTTTGCAGAGAGTGTTTGAGGGGATAGGGTCTAGTGAGCTTGTTATTGCTGTGCCATGTGTACGATACTGGTCAAAAACTTTTTTTCTACACCAGTGGCCACTCCAGTGTAACTAAGAGAATTTGGAAAAAAATAAAGAGAAAAAAAGGTTTTTTCTGACCAGATGCATGAGAAGTTTTCAGCCGAGGTCAGCTTTAGATTTGATAGCTCAATGCTAGGCCAAAAGTCTTAAGAACATGCAAAAAACTTCTGGATTGAACAATGAAATAGGGGTGGCACGGTGACACAGCAAATATTGTTGCCACCTCACAGCATCACGGTCCTGAGTTCGATCCTAAACTTGGGTTACTGTCTGTGTGGAGTTTTGCATGTTCTATCTGTGTCCATGTGGGTTTCCTCTGGGTTCTCTGGTTTCCTCTCCCCTCCCAAAAACATGCCAGGAATTCCTGGGATTGGCTCCGGATACACCCTGACCTAGATGAAGTGGTTAGATGAATGAATGAATGACAATAATTACAAAAAGAGCTTACATTTCGTATAAAGAGTGTTAAATGGTAAAGGGTTAAATTAAACATTATTTGACGTGACTGTTTTTTGCCTTTAAATATGCTTCAGTTCTCTTATGTACACTGAAGTTTTGTAAGAACATTGGCTGATAGCATCTTGGAGAATCTGCCATGTTCCTCTGCAGACTAGCTCTAAGCTGTCTTACTTGGATATGTGTCTCCTGGTAATACCAGACAGCCTCCGTTATCTTTTTAGCTGAAAAGTGGTCATTTCTATTAACAAACTAATGCAGGAGACTAAAATAAACATCTAGGACAAAATGTATATAAAATACATAGGGTGCCTAAGACTTTTCACAGTACAGGGTTTCAGAATAATATTGTAATTTAGCATGGAGTTGCCCAACCAACCTCAAATCCCAGATTGCCTGTTAGCTTAGCTGCCGGCAGAGAGACTGGAGCTCTGTCAGTAGGAGGAGTTGACTTAGCAGCAATTACTCAAGCTGTGCTCCTTAATTACCCATCAGTCTCTTCTCACTTACACACATTCCTGCTCTCACCCTACTGTACCCTCTCAGAGAGGGCCACAGGTGCAGTGTCAGTCCCGTCACACTCTCGTGTCAGACGCTGACGGCTGATGTGAAAAGAGCTGTGTTTGGAGTTAAAGAGGAGTCAAGTGAGGTGTACAGTAATGGCTGTTGTCACTGACTGTTTGATGAGATGTGGGTTAAGGGAGGGAGGCTGAATGTACAGGTGTTTCTTCTAACGAAGAGCAGACTTTTTTTTAAAATTCTGCTGGTATGGCATCAGGACTAACAAAAAAAACACTAAACGTGCTCTTTATACATCAGATATATGGAATGCAGTTGCATGCAACAGAAACTATTAAAAATTCTGGTATGGAGGAAATAAAAATGAAAGTAAATGCAAATAAAATAAATAATAAATTAGAATTGTTTCCACTTACTGGCATGTTTTTGGGAGGTGGGAGGAAACCATAGAACCCACAGGAATACCCATGTGGACATGGTGAGAACATGTGAAACTCCGAGTAACCCAAGTTCAGGATCAAACTGAGGACCGTGGAGCAGCGTGGCAGCTGCATAAAGGAAGTTTATTCAGTAAATAAATACAAGTAATACAACTCAAACAGACCTCAAATGTAAATGCAAACTAGAAAAAATATGTTCCCTATTTATCAGGTGACTTATTCAGTGTTTTATTTCGTTATCATTTTCTCTTCACGTCTAGCCAAAACACAGCAAGACAAATTGTCTCCTAGACTGTGTTTCAGGGCTGAAAAATGCTCCAAATTGATTTGCTACTTAAAAACCTGGATTAGTGATGAGTGGCTAGCTCTGTGACCTGAAATATACCCGCGGGTGCTGTGGAGTGTTAGCTGAGCCATAGAGCCCCATTAGAGAGGCTTCTGGAGTGTGTGAGTAACGGCTCATTACATTACTTACCTGTCAGGAGAGAGGAGTGGACTTACAGGAGCATCGTTCACACACTGCGGAGTTAATCAGTGCTTTACTGTGGTTTGTTTTCACAGCCCTATGACACTGTGTGTGTGTGTGTGTGTGAGATAGAGACAGACTGTCTGCTCATCTGTCATTGCACTTTGGCAGTTATGCAATGCTGCATATGTACATCATGGGTGGAAGACTGTGTGGAATGCTGTCGTCAAGGTTTTGAGTAATTAGCCTTGATTGATAAAAGATGAAGAGTCACCCCACAGCCAGTCGCACACTCGCGCACACACACACACACACACACACACACCCATGCACACAGAGCTGCACCTGGGAATCTTGGCGCGTGTACAGTGCATTCATAACTCCTTGTTCCCCCATGCTGAGGAGAGAAGGACAGAATGGGATGAGGGGAACAGTGAAAGACACAGTGAGGAGCCTTACATTGGCTTTAACCCTAGTACTCCTTCTCTCTCGCTCGCTCTCTCTCACTCTCTCTCTTTCTTTCTCTCTCTCTCTGCCTCTCTCCTTCCTTCCCTCTTCACTGCATGGGAACCTGGCACCCAGCTCCACAGCAGGCCCTGCTCCAGATAAAAGGGATTGTTTCAGGTAAAAACTGAAAGTGGAGTCGTGGCGAGTGCCAGCAGGCGATAAAGGAGCCATGTGCAGACAGAGCTGGGAGTTTTAGAGCCTTGCTAAATGGGTTTTAGTGTCATTCCTGGGTCAGGAGATATTAATGATTTTTCCAGTTATCCTCAAGGCTACCTCGTCAAAACAGCTATTAATATTTCAGGTAGTTGGATTACTGTTGCGACTGTTTCAGTTCAGTCCTTATCATTTGAAAACATCTGCTTAGTCTAGGAGACAGCGTATACACATATATCGAGCCACAAAGATGTGTGTAAGCTGTCATATTATTGACCTCACAGCTGAATTCGGGTCTTGAACTTCATGCTGAAATTATTCTGTCTCTAGGTAGCTATCACTATAGTCTGTATGCATTCAGTAAGCCTTTAGGTATGTTCTTTATCAAACGGCCTTATTGTGTGAGCTTTCTCCAGAGATCGTCTTTCTCACAGATGTCCAGCAGCAGGAGAACATGCCCACTGTAGGTCACTCTGCCTGAATCTTTGTGATTTTAAGGTGATTAAATCATTGGACAATGATGCCCCCCTAATTTCAAGCCAGAAACTAGAGATCTGTACAGAGCCCAGATCTAAACAGTTGCATTATTGTAATAGATGTTGAACATAAATTCGACTAACTATGTCTCATTAGCTATATAGTATATTTAACATATACACTCTATACATGGAGTAAAACCCTGTTATTTTCTTTTGATTTGAAATTAGTCGGGGGGGGCAGGGATCTTATTTTCTTTCTCCAGACAGAAATTCTTAAGAATGTCGTTTTGACCTTGAACCGTCCTTTGCCTCCATCAGGTTTTTATTTCACCCCCTGTCCACGGTTGTCAAACGGAAGCCATGCGTTTTAGTGGCTCCCTCCTGCGCTCCCTGAGTTCTTGTTATGACCCTCTTTATGTGTCCTGTTACAAATGGTAGTCACGTTTTACGCCTCAGTGCTCTGGGCTGCTCAAATATTTTTCCTGCTGTCCGGCTGGACTGGCTGAGATGGCTCAGGCTTAAGGAGCAGGGCTTGGTCCAAGTTCTCTGAAGAAGTGTACCTATGTGTGTAGATTCTAGCATTGCAGACTGCATCATGAGCCTGAGCAGAGCATTGTTTCATGAGTGTATATGTCTGTGTGTGTGTGTGTGTGTGTGTGTGTGTTTGTGTGTGTGTGTACTGCGTTGGGGAAAGCAGCAGCTGGCTCTTATTCTAATGCCATTCTTTGATCTGATTACCACAAAAATGTATGTATTCTTTAGTTTCTATGTGTGTGTTGTGAAGATGGGCACAGGACTTGTTCTATAGTTTGCACACCCACATGCAGCCCCACACATTTGATGCCTGAGGTGTGTGCCAGTCAGACTTAACCATCTCTCTCTCTCTCTCTCTCAGCTCTTGGGCAGATCATGCTCTATGTGGATGGGATGAATGGACTGATTGGACACAATGAAACAGTTCAGTGGCTCTACACGCTGGTTGGATCAAAGGTAAAGAGATCACCTTAATCTATGAATGTGTGTCTACTCTATGTGTCTGTTACACTGGACCCTTCACATGTTACTACTTTTACTCTTTTACTCACCTCTCTAGTGTTACAGCCTGTTTTGCATATATGCTCTATATGGCCAAAAGTATGTGGACACCTGACCATCACACCCATATGTGGCTCTTCCCCAACCTGCTGCCACAAAGTTGGAAGCATACAATTGTATAGGATGTCTTTGAATTACAATTTCCCTTCACTTGAACCAAGAGGCCCAAACCAGTTCCAGCACAACAATTCCCCTGTGCACAAAGTGAGACATGGTTTGGCAAGATTAGTGTGGAAGAACTTGAGTGGCCTGCACAGAGCCCTGACCTCAACCCCACTGATCACTTTTGGGATGAACTGGAACGCTGACTGTGCACCAGGCCTCCTCAGCCAACATCAGTGCCTGACCTCACTAATGCTCTAGTATCTGAATGGGTAAATTCCCTCAGCCATGTTCCAATATCTAGTGGAAAACCTTCCCAGAAGAGAGGAGGTTATTATAACAGCAAAGGGGAGACTAAATCTTGAATGAGATGTTGAAAAAGTGCTTATTAGTGTTAATGATCAGGTTTTTCCATCTGTTTTTATACTAATAATTTGAATTAGCATAAGAAAACCTGAATGGAAATACCAGAAATTCTTATGCTAATGTTTTTTTTTAACATAACAAAGGATGAAACAGCAAGAAAATGTTTCCTGGAACAGTTTGCGTTTGCATTTAGCTGCTGCTCTCTTGATTGGAGCTTTTTGCCATGCCCTCTTCAATAAATTGACATTATCTTTTACAGTCTTACAGATTATCTTAACATTTGCAAACAGTAGCAAACTGGTTGTCCACTGGGATACAAAAAAAAGTCTAGGCTGTGTGTGTGACCATTAAGTGACTAATCGTGAGTAACAGTTCATCATCCAGCGATGTTTATCTGTAATGAGGATAACACATGAACATGTGGATGGAAACATACTGTGTGTGTGTGTTTGTGTGAGAGTGAGACAGAAGTGTGACTGCATTATTAGTCTGCACATGTCTGCTGAAAAAGGCAGTTTGGTCAGTGAAGCTATGAGCTGTCATAACAGTAAATAGAATTAAATAAATATAGCTATTAAATAGAAACGATAGGTCTCTGAAGATGGGTTTGGAATGAAGCTTGTTATATTCAGCAGCAAGGAACAGATGCTGAGAGCTGTCTTCTGAAATAGAGAGTAAAAGTGTCACTGTGTGTTAATGAATAATGTTTTAACCGAGCCTCTGTGTCTTGAAGTAAGCAAGTTTATTTAAATATGTAACCAATTAAACTACAGAATACTATATTAATATCTTTTGCAACTCAGCTACAAGTACAACTTTGGAAGGATTCCCATGTATGTGCAGATATTAACTCTGGACCAGGTTATAAATTAAATATTTTCTTGTGTATGATGAATGCAAAAGTCCATGTCGTAGTGAACAGGAGGAGTGTTTGAGCACATTTCCACCTCCATTTGCAATCTTTCTTCATGAGAAGGGCAAAATATGCAGCATGGTTCTCATCAAGACAGAAATGAATTCATATTATTAAACACAGACCCATCTCTCTTTCTCTCTCTCTCTCTCTCTCTCTCTCTCTCTGTGACATGCACATGGTGCAGCCTTTCTTTGCATCTCATCTATCTTTCTCACTTTGCTCTTTTTCTTTGATAGCTCGCTCTCATGCTCTAGAGAATGCTTGTATATTGTTGTTGGACAGTAGCTTCCTCGTGCATTTTTTTTACAGGGGCTCTGAAGCCGACAGCTTTATAAATTACCCGCTGCTCTTTCTTCTGGCTTTCCCATCATCTCACTGACAGTGCTGTTCCTTCGCCACTCATGAAAAACCACCATGGAAGTCTCTGGAACAGCAATCACAAAGAGTCTGTCGTGGGGCATTGAAACAGGAGGCATTCATCTGTTCCTCCTGTAGCAGTTCAGTTATCAGGGCCTTCCATGGCAGCTGGAGCAGGAAAGGAATTTTCGAGTTCAGCAGGCTTTTGGGCCTTTTCAGACTTAAATAAATAAGAAACGATGAAAGATTGGACAGTGTGCCACTCTTTTGCATCATTGCTTCTCAAGATATTGCAGCAGAACTAGTGTGTGTGAATGAGATTACAGTAAGAGTATTTCCTTTGTGTGTGTGTGTGTGTGTGTGTGTGTGTGTGTGTGTGTGTGTAGTTCCGTCTGGTGGTTAAGACTGCTCTGAAGCTCCTGCTAGTGTTTGTGGAATACACAGAAGCCAATGCTGCACTACTCATCCAAGCTGTAAATGCTGTGGACAATAAACAAGGTAATACACATGCACATACTTTACTATTTGTACATTACTATTTTTTGAACATTCCTGTTCAAACATTTCCTACTTCTTATTATTTCTTATTTCTTATTCATATATTATCTTTAATTTAGTTATTTAAATGCACAGTCTAACGAGGAGTAGGCCAGGTTTTCATTTCACTGCAAGTTATACTGTATGTAACTGTGTATGTGACAAATAAAAATCTTGAATCTTGAACACACACACACACACAAACACACACACATTTGTGCTTACTATACTATGTTTAAGAGAAAATAATATTTAAAATTAAGTTTTTGTAAGAGGAAAGGTAAGCAGGTTTGTTAGTGGGAAATGTGTATTGTGCATAATATTTATATTATAGTCATTTCTGTCAATAATTGTAGAGTTGAATAATTTCAACACATGCAATCATCAGTGTGTACTTGGCATTACCGACTCTGATGTAAATCTGTCTGCAGGTTGTAAGCCATGGTCCAATGCCATGGAAATCTTGGATGAGAAAGATGGCGTGGACACTGAGTTGCTGGTCTATGTCATGACCCTCATCAATAAGGTAGGCATGGGAGTTATGACTGCTCTGAATGAGCCGTGGCTAAGACTTGCCAGTGTGATATTTCTGGCACAGTCCACTGTTTGTGTCACGTCTACACCGGAATCGGTGTCCAATTACAGTGCCCATAACACCACGCGGCCTACCAACATGGCTGCCAAGGACTCCAATTCCCATCACACTCATTCAGACTCACCTGATTACTAATCATGCACACCTGGAGACAATTTCATGACCACAGTATATAAGGGCTCTCAGTGTGCTCGCCCAACGTGAAGTACACGCTCTGTGTTTTGTACCAGTCGTTAGCAAGCCTTGTATTTAGTCATAGTTCCTCCTGGTTTTGATCTTGTTTCTGGTTTCCTCGTCTTTGCTCTTTGCCTAGCTTAGTTTATGCTGTCCATACATTGCCTGACCTTTGCCTGTTCACTGACGTTGTTTTTGTCCCACGGTTTAGATTTGCCTGCAAGCTTGCCTAATAAAGCTTTTGTTTACTTGCATTTGTGTCAGTATCTTCCGCCTGACAGTTTGCTGTGGAAAACTGAGGGTTTTTTATCTTTACAGACACTTGCAGGCCTTCCAGACCAGGACTCGTTCTATGATGTGGTGGACTTTCTGGAGGAGCAGGGCATCGAACCTATTGCCCAGAGGCACCTCAGCAGAAAGGGCACTGACCTAGACCTGCTGGAACAATTCAACATATATGAGGTTAGCTAAAGTACAGGGAGATAGACCTTTCACAGTCCATCTCTGGGATAATTGACTCCACTTCCCCTAGTCCAGGCCTAATGCATGATATTGGACACTATATGATACTGTTTATGAGCTTGCAATCACATTATATGATTGTGTGAAGCAAACTCGTAATTCTTTTTTTTTTGCAGTCAGTTATACCCTGAATATATTAGGCTCTTTTCATCATTTAGATGACTCTTCGTCATGAGGATGGTGACGATGAGTCATCACCACCTCCAGTGGGCCGCAAGGACCGACGTCGTGCAAGTGTAGGAGGCACACTCGAAAGACGGGGCCTAGAACGCAGACGCAGCCGAAGACATTCTCTGCAGAACGGCAAAGGCCATGCTTCTGCACCTGCCTCCCCTTGTCACAGCCACAACCCCAACTTCCTACCTTTTAATGGCCAAAGGATTGAGGATGTCACTGAGAGGTGAGGGAGTCTTGCAGTCATTTAGTGACATTGAAACGCTATCCAAGAAAGGTTTTCATCTATTCAATATGTAGTCCACTTATAATCTTAAACTCACACTCTCTCATGGCATATGAATAGGAAATGAGAACTATTGTAACACACACATATGGCTCAGGAAGAATCACTGTAATGGCACAGTAAAGCAACTGCACTAATGTGCTAATAAGAGCTTTAATTACTGAATTCAACTTCAACATCGCACAACATCTCTTGCGGCTTTTTTCCCTGTCTCCCGAGGCCCTGTACAGGGAGCCGTTAGGAAAGCTCAGAAAATGCATCAGCATGTGTTGACTTTATGGAAAGGAAGCACATTTATATTGGGTGTTAGCTTTGACAAGAGAGTTAGCAAAAGCCGGATAGAAATAGAGAATTTAATAAGACTCCAAGGAAAAGACAAAGTGCTTCTGCTACTGCAGAGTGACGTTCCAATTAATCACTCACATTAAGGAACTGGTAGGAAACAGCAACAAAAAGCAAGCAGGAAGTCTGAAATATGAAGATATGTGCCATGTGTATTTTTCAGCCCTGTATTTCACTGTCAGCTATGTTTAGTGGCATAGCTCACTTTTATGACATTTTTATTGTTTTTTTTTATTCTCCACTGATATCACTAATATCCACTGTGCATTTTAAAGTGCAATGGCAGGCTATCCAGAGTAATCCCCTATACTGTGTACAATGGTGCTTTATCAGTTTTACCAGTAATAAGAAGCACTTCAGTGAGTCACAGAGGAGCCACATTCTCTCCAGATTATTATCATGTAAGGCAGCTGTGGATCTTGGATCTGGGGAATGTGGGAGAGTGTGTCTCAATGGTCAAAAAGTACCAGCGTGTAATACTGTAGCTTGTGATGAATTGTCTTTGAAAAAGATCTCCAGATCTCCACTGCCTGCCACTCGATAGAGCAATGAAATAGGAGTCTGCACACCGGTGATTTTTTTTATATCCTCATCTCTTTATCTCATTCCCTTGTTCTCTGCCATCTCCTTATTTCCCCCTTGACTTCTGTCAGACAGCCCACACCAGTTCATAACTGATCATTGATGGCAGGCTCCATTGTGAAGGATGGAGGTTTTTCTAACCAGTACTGTTGGCAAATAGTTGAATTCATCTTAGTTAGACATCCGATCCTGAGGTCTGTTATTTGGCCAACCACAGGAAATTGGACGGACCTTTGAAGTGCTATGTTTTCCATATTAGTAATAAATAGCAGCCCACTGAGAAAGAAAGTGAACCTTACAGCAGTACGCTCCAGGACTCTCTCCTGAGTAGCACTCCACTCTGTCAATGCTTCTGTAATGAGGGTAAACCAACAGTAGGTGAGTTATAGATAGATTTCGTGTTTTATCTGTCGCTTTCAATCAAGTGCAGCTGCTTAAAGAGAAAGTAGGATTTTGTGGTTTAAATCTATGAAGTAGATACTATCAGTAAATTAGAGTTAAATGACTGTTACTAAATGTACTATTTTTGCCACTTTTTTAGCATTGGCAGAAGATTACAACTCATTTATGAAATTCTTTCCGCATGCCATGACTTTGCAAAACCTTCAAAGTCAGTCATACATTAGCTAAAGCTATTAGTTTAATACAGCTGAAGCTTTTTGATTTGTTGATGGTGTCATATGTGCTGTAGCTCCTGCAAGTAATGTGGGCAATGTTAGCCATGTCTTGCTAACTTCCACCAGACACCAAGTAGACAGGACTCAAGCCCCTCACTTTAGTCCTTCATCCAAACTTCTCTCCAATGTTCTTCCCTCCAAAGTCATGTTGTTTCTGTCTAGCTAACCCTGATTCTCTCACGTCTCTCCAGTGCTTAAAAGACACATTGATGTTCACTTGTCTTACCACTTGCTTGATCCCAATTGTGTAAGCCGTTGTAGTGTAAGCTATTAGTGGTGATAGAGAACCAAAATACAAATTTCAGCTTCCTGTAAGATATTAATAACTTCACTGTAACCCTAGGCATGTACTACTTCCTCAAGCCAGTTCTTTACTTCCAGTTAGGCATTTGTGTGCTGTCTTTGCATGTGCAAGATAGATGAAAAGCAGGGAGGACTGCCTCCTTGCAGATCAAGGTTTCTGATTGGTTAATACAGCTCAATTATGTCAGTTGTGGATTAGCGTCTAGGTTGTTTTTAGAGAATTTATTAGTGAACACAGTTTAGTGGAAGTGACACCACCAGCTTTTAGGTGGTATTTTAACAAGTTTGCATACTTACAATCTAACTAAATGTTGTGTCTCTCTTGTTTGTGCCACTGTTTCCTTTGTTTTGTCTGGCGTCAGTGCATTTTGTAATGTCTGCTGTCGTGTTATCTATGTGCAACATTTCTTCTCTTCTCCCTGCCCTACTCTTCTTTTTTCCCTTCTTTCATACCTCCATCCGTCCCACAATTCCTCCTTTTCACTACAGAGAGGAGGTGGAGGAGGAGGAAGATGAGGAACCACAGAAAGCAGAACTCTCTGTTCAGGGATCTGCCAGGTACTCGGGAACAGGTTCTCAGAGTTCAATGCTCTAGAAATGGCAGCTAGAATGTAGAATTGTGCTCCTATGCTGTTAGGCTCACTAACATCCAGTGATTGCCCTAACACATTTTATCATGGTGCCACATCCTTTTGCCCAACCCTCTGCTGAGCTGTTCTGTCATCTTATAGCTGGAAGGCGCCAACTGTAGAGAAAGAGGAGGCTTCTAGCTTGTGTTTGCCCTTTAAATGCATGGTCAACCTCATCCCCAGCACTGCTGATTCAGAGGCACGGGAGAGCACCAGGGGCTGTTCTGGGACCAAGGTCATCCGCAGAGCGCCAGTGTCCTCACCTCCTGTAACTCCAGATACTGGCCCCTGCGGTCTGTCTTCTTGGGCCTCCGTCAGGTCTCTGGGGGCTGTGCCCTCCCAGGGTTCATCTGTCACCTCCTCTGCCTCCACATCCCCCAGTGAGGAACATCAAATTGCCTTTCCTCTCCCCTCCTTCCCCCTTCTCTCCTCTTGCCCGTCAGACTCGGACGAGGTGCCTTTGGGGACCCTGCAAGGCCAGAGGGGCCGAGACGCAGAAAAGCGCCCCAGGTAGTGCGGATACATGTACCAAACCCTCACCGCTCACAGTATAAATCCCCTTAGAGTCTCGCTGATATTATAGGCTTGCATGTTTTGATCAGACATCAGTATGTTATTTAGACATATATAATTAGTCATTTGTAATCGTGGTTCAAGTAACAAATGCACAAATGATCAATTTGCAGCTACACCATATATACAGACTAGGGCCAAAAAGTTGTCTGGCTTATAGGTATCCATCAGAGCAGAATTTTCCAGATCTGTGTCTTTCATAGATCTTGGGCTGTCTTGTGAAAGGCGAGGGTTTGTCTTCTGTCACTGAGTGCATCATCAACTTTGTCAGTTTCTGCTTTAAGACATCATTGGCAAAGTTGCTCCGGTCTTCCCTACCCATGTAAAGTGCATATTCATTTTATTGTTGTAATTTAAAATGAGACATTATCACACATCCAACACACATTTATCACACATACAGTATGTATTCAATATAATGTAAATGCACCAAAGGTTTAAAACCCAAATCTCACTTTTCCATGATGTAAAACAGGGTACTCTCAGATGGATACTAACCTTTACTGACATTTACAACTCATCTGCCTTTTATTGTTGTATTGTACAACTCTCAAGCTGGGACAAGGCTATAAATGAAACCCAATACAAAAGGAAATGAGCTTGATGGTGTCTACAAGACCTACATGCATCTGACAATGAGAATGCTTTGTGGGATGGCTTCAGCATGTTTACCCCATTATGTCCACGGATACACTGCCAAATGAAGTGAATCAAGGTTACAGAAGCTCTTGTGTGCTGGAAGCCTTTATAAAATGGTTAATTACTATGTTTTAATGCCAAAGTATCATACTTATTTAATCTATTCCACAAAGGTCAATAATAAAATAATACCTTGTAGCATGCACATATTAATTTGCTTATGGTAGATGAATTAGAGTTAGACCATCTTTCAAATAACATTCACATTTTAATTAATCAAACACTATCTTGCTTTGATTCACTTTACAGTCATTCACCTTCCTCTTGCTTCTGTGCTCCTTTCCCTCCACTGTGCCCCCTATAAAAGACCCTAGTTCCTTCTCCTCTGGTTTTATGCACTAGTAAACCTTTGACTAATACATCTTTATTGCATGTAATTTAACCTGACCTTTTCTTCTCGTTGTTCTGTTCTCTGCATAGTCTTTCAGATATTAGATACTTACACACACCCTGTTCAGCATTTGCTTCCAGAGCCACTCCTAGTGTTGGCAGGTAAGAGCTTCCACAGGGGTCAAACAACAAGATGGATAGGGTTATGTGTAGATTGTATATACACTTTTAAAAATATGTAAAATCTAGCACTCTCTGGGGAAACCCAACTAAGTAAAACCCTATAACAGAGGGATTCCCTTTTACAAAGCTAGAACTATGAACCATCCAGATATTCCCTGAGGAACTCTTTTACTGAGAGTTTAAGAGCTCTGATAAAAACAAGAATAGGTCCATCTTACCAGGGACTAAACATGTTCATTGTTGGCAGAACGATAATGAAATCATTTGTTTTCTTCTGCACTGAAGTAGCCATAAACTCTACACTGCTTAAAATCTTGTGCTTTTAAGATACTGCATATAGCTAATATCGAAGACTTTTTCCAGGTACAAAATAACACTACTTTTTTCACTGTGGTAGTTTTCCTTTGTTTTTCATCAGCGTGATGTTCCTGAACCTTTTTTTTTTTCATTCTTTGTGAGGTTCTGTGTTGAGCAATTGTGTTGTAGTAAAGTTTCAAAGGGCTATAGTCTAAGCAACTGAATTCCTATCTGGAAAGGAGATTTATGCGTGATAGCAGGACTTCTGTGTGTGCTTTGGGATGCGAGACATGACAAGTTTTTGTTGGAACTTGAAGTTGCAGGAATGTTTTCAGTGCAAACTAAAGACAAATAATGAAATTCATCTTGTGTGCCATTTGGTTATCCTTTGCCACATTTTCTGTTGATATCAGCCACTCTAAACATTGAACAATTAGTCAGCTGAGTTTGGCCTGAATGATGATAAAAAAGTGCTTAATTTCTCCATCTTCATTCAACAGACAAAATGGCTATGCTGGCACATATCCTGGTAGGTCATCAGGTGCATCCAGTGCCCCTTCTACCCCCTTCAACCGCTTCATCTCTACAGGAGGGTCACAAACCGACACCAAATCTGACAGGTAATTTGCTCTCGCTTTGATTTTAGCTTCATATATTTAAGAATTGAAGGCATATGAGTGCATGGAATATCCCAGAAATAAAGAATTTTCAATGTGCAATAAAACATAAAACTCTCACTTGTCATGTTTCGGTATGAATCTGTTGTCTCTGCCATGTTGCAGGCCGGCTCTGGGAGGTTTACTGGCCTCATCGTACAGGCAGCACCAGGAGTCTCTGGCTGCAGAGCGGGAGCGGAGGCGCATTGAGAGAGAAGAGAAGCTGCACAGGATCGAACGTGAGGAGAGAACTCGTTTCAGGTTTGTTCCCTTTCTCGATTTGTCCATAGGACGACTAGAAAGGGGTTTCAGTGCAATTGAGACAAGACTTAAATTTAGCTACTAAACAAGGTCATTCTACCAAGGTGTCTCTTACACAGTACTTACTTTTAGAAATATTCAGCCCAGCAGTCAAGGGCAGACTCCTGCCTTATCGGACACTCCCGGGGTAGTTTTCCAAACTCTTTTTTGAGGCATCTCATCTCATCTAAAAATATTTTCCATTACACTGGAATACTTTATATAATTGTATACTTAAATGTAGTTACATTTTGACTTTCACTCAAGTAGATATTAGTAAGATTTTGACACAGTAGCCATATTGGCCCTACCTTTACTAAAATACAGTTTCTCTGTACTTTTTCCCCTCATGGTGTCTTCTAATAGCTTTTGAAAAATTTGCATGTTCTTGTAGCATTATGCTCATGGTCCCTTTCTTTGTTTCAGTCGTGACTATGTGCAGAGGAGAGAAGAGGCCATACATGCTCGTGAAGAGAGGTACAGAACATCCTCTGAGCCATCCTTGTCACTTTTTGTTAGTTTATCTTTATAAACACTGACTGGAGAAATTATTCATGTCCAAACCCATTACACTACAAAGTTTTGAGTTGTGTCTAATATCATTTAGATCACAGATCCATAGTAAGACACCTTGGATACAGGCACAGGAAAGAGCAGCAGATGACAAGCTAATCAGTATAAGCTGCAGCTAAAAGGCCCTGCTATAAAACCTCCACAGAAAGCAGGTCATGCGGCGTAACTATCTCTAGACATGGGCACACTCTTGATAAGTTCCATCCTACAGATATTCACACTGGAATGTGAAGAGAGCCACTGGTTTATTTTAGCATATCTGTTAAGCTAGATCTTATTGAAAATGTTATGGCTGCAAGCAGGTTTTCTAAACCCTTAAACTCCTAGGTGGACACTAGATGATTGAAAGATTTCAGTGTACTAAAGTGCCTAAGCTAAACCTGATAGGATGGAAATGTTTTGTGGAAAAAAAACCCCACATAGGTACACTCACTGAGCAATTTATTAGGAACAGTTGTGCACCTACTCATTCATGCAATTATCTAATCAGCCAATCGTGTGGCAGCAGTGCAATGCATAAAATCATGCAGATACAGGCCACAGCTTCAGGTAATGTTCACGTCATGAGGAAAAAATGTGATCTCCGTGATTTTGACCGTGGCATGATTGTTGGTGCCAGACAGGCTGGTTTGAGTATTTTTAACTGCTGATCTTCTGGGATTTTCACACACAACAGTCTCTAGAGTTTTCAATAAAGAATGGTGCAATAAAGAAACATCTAGTGAGTGGCAGTTCTGCAGACAGAAATGCCTTGTTGATGAGAGAGGTCAGTGGAGAATAGCCAGACTGGTTCCAGCTGACAGAAAGGCTACAGTAACTCAGATAACCGCACAATTGTGGTGAGCAGAAAAGCATCTCAGAATGCACAACACGTTGAACCTTGAGGAAGATGGGCTACAACATCAGAAGACCTCATCAGGTTCCAATTCATTCAGCCAAAAACAGAAAGCTGAGAGTGCAGTGGGCACAGGTTCAGCAAAACTGGACAGTTGAAGACTGGAAAAACGTAGCCTGGTCTGATGAATCTCGATTTCTGCTGAGGCACACAGATGGTAGGGTCAAAATTTGGTGCCAGCAGCATGAATCCATGGACCCAACCTGCCTTGTGTCAACAGTCCAGACTGGTGGGGGTGGTGTAATGGTGTGGGGAATGTTTTCTTGGCACACTTTGGGCCCGTTAATACCTATCAATCATCGCTTGAATGCCACAGCCTATTTGAGAATTGTTGCTGAGCATGTGCATCCCTTCATGGCCACAATTTACCATCTTCTAATGGCTACTTCCAGCATGATAATGCACCATGTCACAAAGCAGAAGTCATCTCAAACTGGTTTCATGAACATGATAATGAGTTCAGTTTTCTTCAGTGGCCTTCTCAGTCACCGGATCCATGCCATGAAGAATTGAGGCCTTTTTGAGATCAAAGTGAGACCCTACCCAGTATGAGTATAGTGTTCCTATTAAAGTGCTCATTGAGTGTATATCCATTGCTGGCATTTAAATGTGCATAATCTATAACAGGTGTTTGATAAGGTGGAAATCTGTTTTGAGGGTTCTGAATCTGTCACCTTTTATAAAAAGACCGCACAGTGAAATATAAACAGGAAGCTCCAAACTCATTCCTTTGCATTTGGTTATACAGTGTTTTGCTTTGTTCATACACTTTAAGTACCTTAAATAAAACTAACATAGCTAGGGCAGCCATGCAAACAAGATCTCGTTACTAGTTAAGCTCTAAGTGATGGAGCTGTTTAATTAACATACACTCTTGTTTCTGGCTTTAGGTATAAACAAGTGGAGCGTCTGGCAGCGGAGGAGTACGAGAGGGAGCATGTGGCATCAGCGTCAAGAGGTCGCACAGAAATCACACTCAATCTGAGTCCACGCCCCTCCTGCAACTCACGCTGTCCAATCCCGTCCTCCACTGAGTCTCAGGAGAATAAACGTCCTCACACTCACACTGCACAAGGTGAGACAGATACAAGTATTCTTGTATACAGTCTTCTAATCCCAACAATAGCACAGCCATTCAGACAGTCTTAAAGAGCATAATTAGCCCTGTTCTCTAGGTGGAAAGATAGTAATATTCTGTCCCCTGTCAATCAGAATGATACTGGCCAATTATGGATGTCTGTGAGCCCATGTATATTCAGTGTATTAAGGTGATCAGTGATTTTGTATGAGAAGTGGTTTGAAAAAATGTGGTTCTGGGCTTCACATGTCTCAAATGTGACTAAATTCCCCAGTCAGGTTGTAACTTTTAAAAAATTCATGTGCTGTTTCTTAACTTGTTAGTAGATTGTACAAAGGATGACTGTAAAAGCTTAAAGTTACAATGGATTCATTGTAGTTTAGATGAGACTTGCAAATCTTTCACACATCAGAGCAATCTGCTGAAATTCCATAAAACAACCTTAAATCTTTTTATGTGCCGCTGCGTCTGCGCTTGGTATGATCAATCATGCCTAGACCTGGCCCCTATCAACCATCTCAACTGGATCCATGTCCATATCTGAGTCACACTGTGTGTGGAGTTAGCAATTGGCTTGAGTTTCACACATTTTAGATAAGAATCAGTTGGGCTGGTCCTGGTGAGCCGCCATTGCCTTTAGCCTGCATTAGCTGCCAGACTGGATGACAAAGCAGCCTATAAAAAAGAAGTGTGGTATTGAACCATAAAGGAATGAAAGACAAAATCAAAGACATTTAAGTTCTGAATTAGTGTAAGACGAATGTCTACGCTTTAAAGCCATGTAGAGCAAAGCTCCTGGTCAGATGGGGCCATGCATGTGTAAAGGGATAGTGGTGCATTCCAGCCAAGAATCTGTTCATCCTGAACCCACTGCTTCATCCTTCTTTCTGCACAGTAGGGTGAATGTAAGACTAGCATGTAAGGCTGGCAGAGGATAGTGAGTGCTCTGCATGGTAAAAACTGAGTAGCGTAACTAAAGAAAATCTTATTAATTCAAGTGCAGACATGCAGTACCCTGACTGTCCCATACAGCTCATGTGCCAGTCTCATTAGTTTGCAGAAATGAATGAAGCATTTTTCAGTGCGCCTTCACATGGAAAGTACAAGAAATTGGCTCTGACAGCACATGTACCAATATGGCTTGTCTTGACTGTGACTAATGGCGTATGGTTACTGTACACGTGCATTTGCCCAGACACATATGGCCTGAAGGATGTGAGGCATTCTGCGTTTTGTCATCCCCTATGCTTCTGTGGGATTGTTTTTCATTTATTTGTTTGCTTTTCCAAATAAGGAGCTGGAAATGTAGTAAGAGTGTGAGGCTTACGGTAATAGAGGATGGAGGAATGGGCTGTGGAGAAATGAAGGCATGCAGGGTGCAAGGATGCTATGAGGAACACATGCAGCGCAACCATGAAGCAAAAACCCACTGTGACCCAAGCACCTTGCAGGTGTAATAACAAAGGCCTATCTTGATCATCCTGGCAATCGAAAAACAAACACAGAATGTTGCCTCTCATTTTTGCTGCCGATTACTGTAGACAAGCAGGATGTGATTCCTGGAGTTTACAAGGCTTCAAAGTCATAAAAGTTTAGATATTTATTTGAGATGTCAGGGCAAATAAAAAATATGGCTCTTTTTTGAAAGTATTGTGTATGTGTGTTTGTTTGTTTGTTTTTAATGTTCAGAAGCTGAGCCAGAACCAAGCCGTGTGGAGTCTCCCTCCGTGTCTCCCGCTGTGTCTGGCCTACAGTGGTCCTCAGAGACAGAGGAGGAGCAGAGGTCTGTGGATGAGAAGGACATAACGGTGTCTGTGCTACATACAAAGCCAGACAACTCAGACAAAACAGGGAAATGGACATTAAGAAAAGATGAGCATGAAAGAGAAGTACAGGAGGTCGAGAAAGGTGAAGATGTGAAAGTGAAGGAGAAAGAGAGGGAAAAGGTATGCACAGAGGCAGTGATGGCAAATGAGGCAAGGACTGAATTAGAGGCAGAAGAGGAGTGTGAGAAAATGCAGATAGTGGAAAGAGACACAGAGGATAGCACAGCCCTTAGTGAGAAAGAGAGGCAGAACGAGGAACTGAATGAGAAGGACAACTGCTCGGCTTCCAGCATCTCCTCAGCCAGCAGTACTCTGGAGAGAGAAGAGCGAGAAGAGAAGCTCATGTGTGATAATGACTCAGGTAAGAAAAAAGACATTGACATTAACAAGTACTCCTGTTGTGCTTAAGTTGATGGACAATTTTTAAATTACCGTTAGATGCTGCATCTTAGTAGCCCTCTATGTAACCAGTGTTTTTCTGTCTCGTCCCATCAGGCCAGTGGGCAGAATGCATTAAGGCAGCAGATATCAATGAACAGTGTGGCAAAGTCCTCAATAACAAGCGCTTCATGCTGGACATGCTCTATGCACAAAATAAGAAGCCGGCTGAAGATGAGGAGAAGGAGAACGAGAAAGAGAGAGAGGAACCAGGAAGCCAGGACTCATCAGTAAACAGCCTCGCCACTCGCATCTCAACTCTGGAGGCCCGGCAGCATACATGTGAGGACAATGTGAAGAAAATGGAAGTGCAGCACCTGGACAACCATGGAAATGTGCGGATCGTGGCCGAGAAATTTGGTGACTTGGTGAAGGGGCTGGTGTCACCTCACGAGGCTGAGCATGCTGGGAAGGAGAAGGCGCCTTCACCCACGCCACCTAAAAAGGAATCGGATCACATCTGGGACCAGCTGATGGCCACACCTCGAGAACTTCGCATCAAAGAGATGGACTTTACTGACCTTTTGGAGGAGGATGACATAGACATTTTGGATGTTGGAAACATGATAAAGTCCCCTGACCACATGACGCCCCCTCCCCCACCTCCATGTATACCAAACCTCCCGCCCCCACCTCCCCTTTTCGGTTGCCCTCCCCCTCCCCCTGTACCAGGAGGGATGTTACCTCCTCCACCACCGTCCGTGGCGTCAGTATCTCCCTCGCATATCGGTTCACCTCAACTTAATCGAGGAGAGCCACCACTCTTTCAGAAGAAGAAGAAGACCATCAGACTCTTCTGGAATGAGGTGAGACCCACAGACTGGCAATACAGCAGTGACAAGCGCTCCAAGGAGTCACTGTGGTCCAAACTGGACCCAGTAAAGTTGGACACAGCCAAGTTGGAGCTCCTCTTTGAGACCAAGTCCAAAGAACTTCCTGTTTCTAAGGTAAACAAGATAGTATTACTTGTAACATATTTTTTCTTGCTGTCAATAATGAATTACTCATTGGTATTCTTTTTTCAATTATTTTTTTAGTCTTAGGCAACAGAAATTGTTTGTATTGAATTTTTTGTAGCTGTATATAAAAGCTTAATACTTTATCACAACCTCGCAAGAGAATTATGTCATTCTTTAGCAAAGACATTTTGCAGGAAATCTTTCAGCTCTACTTAGACAAGCACATGGTGTCGATAACGGCATGTCTCATTTGCCTCAGTGTCACCACAGTCCGTTCCCTATCGGACGAGCACATGAGATTTGAAGCAGACCAGGGAAATCTCAGTCTGTCTGGTGCAAGACTGGTTCGATAGGCTCTGATGGATGTCCTGTATTATCTTAAGGCTCCATCAGATCTGCCTCTGCAAATGTAACCAATGTCATTCCTGAGGTTACATGTCTATTAATTTGATTTATGTCAGCATTAATCCATGATACAATGAAAGGCTTTCCAATCTGACTCGTCCTTTTTTCTAAGTTATATTGTAACGCTGATATCAGGAGGTGCTGGACAGTGTTTTCTGGTATAATTTTGGGGTATTCGGTTATGATCTACGTTTTTCTGAGTGTGTCTTTGCCGGTCAGGGGTTCTCCCCTTGCCTAGCCGAAAGCAGCTGCTTCTCATTTCTGGCCCATTCCTAACTCCCTCTTTCCCTCTCTGTTCCTTCTCTCCTTCTCTTTCCTCCCTTTGTTTGGCAATGAAAGCAAACTGTCTTGCCTCTCGCTAGTCCAGAAATATTCTCCATCAAAGTCCCAAAATAGCCCTCAGGTGCTTGCGTGTTTTCTAAGCGAGTTGCACTTACCATAGATTCCACTGGCATTCATATCTTGGAAAGCCTTGTTTTTCTTAATCACCCACATTAAAGAAATTCCGTTCCAATTCATTTTAAGGTAGTCTTCAGAAAGCTTTTTTTTTTTTAATTCTTGCGTTGGGGACGGTAGATGGATATCACAACAGTTAGCCGACAAGCAAGCGAGCGAGCAGTCGTGCAAACTCATAATGAGAACCAAGTGAAGTATTAGACCAGATGGGTGACTGTTGCCCTGACATATGTTTTTGATGGTGACAGTTTAGCTCTGTTATGGTCCAAAATAGAATACATTTTACCATAATAGCAACCGAAGGTGGGCAGGCACATCACAAACTGCTCACTCTGATTCTCACCACACAATACTGGACACAAAACAAGGTGGAATATGAAAATAAAGCATCTATTGCAAGCCTGAATGTATGAGTTTTCATGCTGAATGTTTTGCTGACTTTAGAAAACAGCAGCGGATGGGAAACGGCAGGAGATTATTGTTCTTGACTCAAAAAGAAGCAACGCCATCAACATTGGCCTCACAGTTCTTCCACCACCCCGCACCATCAAAACAGCCATCCTCAACTTTGATGAGTATGCTCTGAACAAAGAGGGTATAGAGGTAACATCAGTTCACTTTAATATCATTTTACTTTTCTCATTATAGAAGGAAAAAAAACAGTGGTAACACCGTAGTAAAAGTGTCTCACATGTATATGCAATTCAAATATTACATTTTTATTCTAAACACTTACAAATGTGTTTTTCAGGCATTCAAATGCTCTCTCTCACTCAGGCATTATATCATTCAATCATAAAAGCCTGCCACATAAAAGCATATTTCTGTAGTTCCAGCGATTGATGGCTGTCTGTAACTATACTCGCAGTATTGACTTTTGCTGAGTTGGCAGACGAAAAGCATTAACTCAAGAAGTGCAGTTTAATATAACCTGTTACTATTGGTTTAAAAAAAACTCTATAGTTCCTCTGGATTTTTACTAAAAATGAATTTTAGTCAGGAAAATAGAGATTGCTTAATTGTTGTAATTGTGTAATGAATCAGTGAGATGAATAAATGCTAAAATGACACCACAGTATGAACCTGAGGAAAATCCTAATGTGTGCTTATAGATAATGATCATTTTTCCATCATGGGATCTGCCATTCTTCCCTTACTGTGAGAAAAAATTATCTTGAACAAGATCTCATACTGACACACTGATGACTTTTCTCATGGACATGCAGTTAAGACGTTAAGAAGTAAACTAGCAGAGAGCTGTAGCACAAATGAAACCATTCTATTCATTGAAATGATGACTATTATTTATGTATTGATAATTTTCTCCAGATGTTGTTATTAATCAGACTGTTAGGATTCATTAGGGGAGTTATTAACTAGTTTTGTAACTACATAAATTCCTGCCATGACACTGGACAGTGATTCACACACTTCCCTCAGGTCCAATCTCTCTTACTGACTCACTCTCATTTGTGTGTCTGACTGCATACAGAAATTTTCCCTGAGTGTATGTATCTAGATCTGTGTGAACACAAAAGTGAAAACAAAAATCTGATCTTTTCATTTCAGATTTCAGCCACTTTTAGTAATGTTGTCCTAGATTAAATACATCTTATATCTGGTTCATAATGCAATCATTCAAATCAGATTTTATTTATTTTTTTACATCAGGCATCTCTGTGTGTGCACATGTTACTTTCATCATCACTGGCAGTGTGTCAGCAGGACAGAAAAAGGGGACACAGCATCAGCAGTCAGTGGAGGGGCAATACTTGGGAAATTGAGTCATTTCGGGCATAACTGCAATCGTGTTTGAAATAAATGGGTGAACAAATGATAGTTTGTTTTAACATTTTATCAATGGTGGATTGTCTCATGAGTATGGGATTTTTGTTGCGTATGTCATATAGTATGTGCATTATGCACTTTATATAATTAATTTATTTATTCATCTTCAATAACCGCTAAAACTTTGTCAGTGTGCCAGTGGATCGGAGCCTATCCCAGGAACACTGGGTGTGAGGCAGGAATACGCTCTGGTTGGGAATCTAGTCCATGACAAGGCACCATTCAGACATCTTCACATACACATTTACACCTAGGAACAATTTAGTGTAGTCAGATCACCTACGGGAGGTGGGATGAAAATGAAGAACCCGGAGGAAACATAATTGACATAATTGGTTTTGAAAATGTGCACCTATGGGTTGTTTCGGTGCAGAGGTCATTTCACACTAATGACTAATGATGACTAATGTATGTGCGTCACAAATACAAGTGTCAATCATCAAGATATGAGTAAAAAATTAATTGAGCACTAAAGCTTCAAATTTGAACATTGCTCTTTTTTTTCTGTCTAGAAAATCCTGACAATGATTCCCACAGAAGAGGAGAAGCAGAAGATTCAGGAAGCACAGCTGGCGAACCCAGATATTCCTCTGGGTAGTGCTGAACAGTTCCTCCTCACGCTCTCCTCCATCAGTGAGCTGTCTGCTCGCCTGCACCTCTGGGCTTTCAAGATGGACTATGAAGTGTTAGAGAAGGTCAGGACATTGCATTCACAGGCTTTACTGTCTACCCACAGCTGTTAGATCACGCAGCATACATAGATTGCATTTCCTAAGACAGTAGTCATGTTCACAGGATGTGTAAAAGAGTCTCCGTCTTTCTCTCTTTCAGGAAGTGGCAGAGCCCTTACAGGACCTGAAGGAGGGCATGAGTCAGCTGGAGAAGAACAAGACACTGTGCTTTATTCTGTCCACACTACTCGCTATCGGCAATTTCCTTAATGGATCAAATGTGAGTTATAGCCATGCTCACGGCCTTTTCCCCTCTTCTCTTTTCTCTTTTCTCTTTGAGGACGGAAAAAAAAACTAAAGAGGTAATAAAGGTTTGAAAGCACATTTACAGTAAACCATTGAGTGTGGGCAAGAGAACAAAGCAAGTCAAATTTGTGTCATGTCATTTGGAATATTTCCCGTTTTTTATTTCGGCTGGGTCTTCAGCATTACAAGGCTGACCCGGGTGCAGGCCAGTGACTTCCTGTACTTTACCACATTTGATTGAGATTCAGCTATTTACAAGTCAATGAAGCATTCATGTGAGCATGCATACGAGCAGACTACTGACCCGCCTTGCTTTTCAAAGCATTCTGTATTATTGCTTAATGGAACTGATGGTAATCTACTCAGCTGTAGCAGAATAATGTCCGTAAATAGTGGAAATGGCCTATGATTAGAAACGCTTTTATAGAAATCATTTACTGGATGAGTTCCAGAGTGACCCATTTGTTCAAGGTGGATGTATTTATAGCGTCAATTTACTTTGTTACAGGAAATTTCCACTGATATTGTCCATTTTAATATCTTGTGTTTGTGCGTGTGTGTGTGTGTGTGTGTGTGTGTATTCAGGCTAAGGGCTTTGAGCTGAGTTACCTGGAGAAGGTTCCAGAAGTGAAAGACACTGTGCATAAGCAGTCCCTGCTTCACCACGTCTGCTCCATTGTAGTGGACAAGTTTCCAGAAAGTTCCGACCTGTACTCTGAGATTGGTGCAATTACACGCTCTGCTAAGGTACTTCACTAAATCAGAATTATTATGCTTATAGAGCAGTTCTTGAACTCTGCCACGCTTTCTAGTGATACAACCTGGAACTGAAAATGCTCTTAATTGCGATAGTTACCATTTCATTTACATAATGTCTTACATTTGAAGGTCTAAAGAATCTTTTTTATTTTGACACAAAAGTATTCACCCCCTGGATCAAAACTTAGTAGAACAAACTTTTGACTGCAATTACAGCTGCAAACTGGGTGTCTCTATCAGCTTTGCACATCTGGATCCTAATATTTTTCCACATTTTTTAGTGAAATTATAAGGCTCTGTAGTGACTATGAAATTATAGAATTATAGACAATTATACAAATTTAGCTTTTTTAATGAGAATATAAAAAGCAGGACTTCTGCAAGTTAAAATGTACTTTTTCTTGTATAGGTATGTTATATATACAATTACATTACAATTAGAAACACTATTATTTCTAACACATCTTTAGCCATTTCTGAAGCTATCAACACCTTGTCATTCTTTGATTTGGTCTGGTGAACCTTCTGTTTGCATCTTGCCACACCCATCTACAACTTGAAATTGATTATGTCTGTACTACTTGGGATTAATAACAGCAGTGTTGGCTTGCTCTTGTTAGAGAAGGAGTGTGACACAGCTGTACACAGATTTGTGTTCTTCTAACACACCACTTTGAACACTTGAGGGCCTTAGTAATTAGCTGATGAACTGAATTCATGGTAAATGAGGTCTAAACTCTGTAGTGCTGTGGCCTTTGAGGAATGGGGCTGGATTATTCCCCTGGATTAGTTTTTGTGTTAAATACAGCAAAGTTGTAGAAATGTCCTTCATTACCTGAGTTTACTTTAACATAATGACTGTGATGTTATTCAAAATAAAACAGTCTCAAATGGTCTCAGCGGTAACATACAACTTAACACACCCAGTAACGCCTGTACTAGTATGTATGCTGTCCTGTATTAGTGGACAGCAGAGAGGTGGCTATGGCATATAGGAAAGCATGTCTTTTTTTATTTTTTAAATGTAAGGACACTGAGTTGCAACTGGATTTATAAGAGTACATCTGCCCTGCTTTCCTCAGGTGGACTTCGACCAGCTGCAGGACAATCTGGCCCAGATGGAGCGACGCTGCAAAGCTTCCTGGGACCACCTTAAGGTCATTGCCAAGCATGAGATGAAGCCAGCATTAAAGCAGCGCATGTCTGACTTCCTGAAGGACTGCGCTGAAAGGATCATCATCCTCACCATCGTCCACAGGCGCATCATCAATAGGTAAACAACTTGAGCTTTACTTCTTTTACACTGTTGTTGATTCTTCAGTGTTTATCACTAATAGCACGAGTGGCCACTTGCAGCACAAAGGAGAGGACAGTGTAGAGAGGACAGAATGCATGTGTCCTTGTAGTTGAAGCAACCAGCTCCTTAACAATTTGCACAGACAATTTAAGGCTTCCCGGACACTCATGTATTAACTGGGAAGCTCAGAAATCATTTAGAAAGAAGTAAAAATGCTCTGGTGTCAAAGTAAGGCAGAAGATACTAAGGATCTAAATCTGCAGTCTTCAGAAATTCCCTTTTCTGCACTAATGTACATTCCCTAATGCATATCACATTTCAAGCTTTGCCTTGCTGTAATATAATTACCAAGTTTTAAAATATTTTTAGAACACAGACTATTGAAAGTCTGGAAAAAAGTCTTTTAAAGGTCTGGAAAGGACAAGAACCCTGGATTATTTAAGTCAGCTGTTCAGTATAAACAAAAACTAGTTTGAGCCAAGAATATCAAGTTTTTTTTTCGAATATTAAAAAAAAAAATTACACAAATAAACAGCTGCATCCACCACATTTTACTGATTTTTGGTTATTGCAGCAGATTTTAAAGGCTTTTGGGAAAGTTGAACTCTTAAAGAGATGTTGATTCAATCCCCTAGGCCGCTGATGTCTAGAATGAAAGTATTAGAGCAGAGATTCCTCCAAGAGATAATGAGGGCTAGTGAGTAAAGCATGAGTGTAGGCTGCAGGACGTCTAAGCTTCTCTGTGCATGATCTGCAGGTTCCATGCCTTTCTGCTGTTCCTGGGCTACCCAGCGTACGCAGTGAGGGAGGTCAGCATCCACCGCTTCTGTAAGATCCTTAGCGAGTTTGCACTGGAGTATCGCACCACCAGGGAGAGAGTGCTGCAGCAGAAACAGAAGAGAGCTAACCACCGTGAGAGGAACAAGACCCGGGGCAAAATGATCACTGATGTGAGTGTGCCCCCTAATGGCTTTTATCATAGTACATTGTTCAGTTCAACACTTCTGCCACTAGATGGAGCAGTTCACCACTGGATTCTGAATTCCATTTTTTTTTTTTTTTGTGACTAGCATCTAAGTTATATAGCAAACAAAAACATGTAACTTTAGTTTAACTAGTTCAATATATGTTCTATATAATTCCTTAAAGACTGGCAACTAAAGTGTATCTAAGGTTGCTGTTTACTGTCCAGTGAGCCTGTGGGGAGTCATTAATACCCAGCAAATTTAATAAACCTGATCCATTCCTGTTGCTGAACACCAGTAGAGTGCTTGCAGACCTGTGTAATTAATATCAGTGGTGCTGTAGCTGTGCCTGAGGCTACCCCTGATTCCTCAAACATGACCTGCTAAAGCCTGTCTCTGTGGGGGAGTCCCGGTTAGAGGAGGCCTTACGTGGTTTGTTTAGTTTGGCGAGAGATACTTTGGTTTAAAAGCAGTTCTTAGTCTAATCTCAGCATGAAAATCCAACTCTTTTCATTTGCCTGAAGAATAGCAGTGAAGCAGTGTGTAAGTATTGTGAATGGTACGGCCGCTTAAGAGTTGATCTGTGTGTACTAGTTGTGCTGCTATACTGTGCACTCCACTAGATCACCATTTGCAACTATTCTAAGACCTTAGTATAGAATATAGAGAGTCTCCATCAGGACTTTATGCAGGTCAGAACATGGAAAAGCATTCACTTTCCAAGCAGGAAATGTATGAGACTTCAGAAAAGGTTTTCTATTTAAAAAAATAAATGGTTAAAGTCAGACACTAAGATTTTAGACATTTCTTTAATATCTACACTGACACAGCATATTACAAGTCTGAAATTAAATTTAAAAAATAGCATGAGCAATAGCAAGAAAAAAGCAAGAATCTAGTATAGATCCTTCTCAGCTACTTATCATTTTTATTGTTTATATATCCTGTATAGATTTTATTTTGTTCTATAGATTTTATTTTTGTTTCTTTTTTCTTTCTCCATCATGTCTCCATTTCTCCTTTCTAGAGTGAGGATGAAGATAGTGAGGTATGCGTGGCTGTGTGCAGTTGTGTTTGTGTGAGTGCATGTGAAGCCTCGTTTATCCCCATGTGCACGTCAACATTTCATTAACTTTAACTATTTTTTTTACATGAAATGACTGTGACTGCAATCAGTGGCCTGAGACTAACAAAGAAAAGTCCCTTCAGAGATTACATCATACTGATCATGATGGAATTGTTAAAAAATATACACCAGCCCTGAGTCACATTCACTAATAACTCTTTCAGACACACACTCCCACACTCACACAAAGTGACCATCAGCAGTGGAGCTGGTGTTGAAAGGGCCTGCAGAGAGGAAGCATGTTTGTGATCCTGTTACACAAGCTGTGAGAATAGGAAGAGAAGGAAGGGAGCAGGGTCACCATGTGGAATCTATAAGCAACATGTTAAATGTAAATATTTTGATGATAGTGTCAATGAGATCATTAAAATAAACACGTAATGGACAGTAGGTTAGCATTAGTATTATGTTGCTTTTCACTGATTATTTTTGAGCAGCCCTGTCCTGTTGATTGTTCACCCACTAATGATAAGACAACAGATTTAACAATACTAAGCTCACTCTGCACTTTGTTGTTCTACAGTGCATGCTAGAAATCGTTTTTGATTGTTTTTGACAAATGCCTGCATGGAAAATTTCAAATTGCCAACAAAAAACCTGTAAGCCAAGAGACTCCACTGCCAAAGGCCAAAGGAAAGAGGCACTGCACAGAAGCCAGACAGTAGGGTTTATCTGCTGTTTATCTGTTCTTTCCTCCACAGAGTGGTAAGTTTGCAGGCGCTTCAGCAGATGGTCAGGACACTCCAGCGCAGGGTCTTGACTATGCTGAGGACGCAGCAGAGCACGAGCAGATGACCGCAGTGCTGCGAAACAGTCTGCAGCTCGGAGACACCACCCCTTCAGTCCTGCCTGGTCTGCGCACCCGCACCAGAGCCAGCCGAGGTGCTTACAAACCTACAGTCCTGTAGCTTTCAGTTTACCTCAAATGCACTCTGCAGCTGTAGAACAAATTAATTATCTTGGCAGCCATATTTTGAAAGAAACTCTGCTTTCTGTGTTCATATAGGCCGCATGGGACTGTGGTCCTCTGCCAGTGAAGACACATCTAATTGCATGGAAGACACAGCAGATGAGATCATGGAGCGAATAGTAAAGTCAGCAACTCAGGGCCCCAGTCAGCGCAGTCAGCCTCGCGAGAGGAGACGCTCAAGAGCTAACCGCAAGTCCTGTAAGTCACTGCATGACATTTACAGTACATGACAGAACATAAAGAGTTACAATAGCCGGTACAGTATGCACTATACACCGTGTACCTGTGTATGTAGAACCTGATTTTGTAGGATAGTAACGTCTTGTTTTATGCTAAACAGAAAGATGAATCACTGCATGATATCTCAGTCTTTGACCTGCACCAGAACAGCTTCCACAGAAAAACTGTAAATGTTCAATCCCAAGACTTCTAAAAGAGTAAATGTTTAAGCTTTTGCTCGTAATTTGTTTCTACTGTGTTTTGCTTTGTGCAGTTTTATACTTTCTTGCGAGTGGGAGCAGGTGATAAGATATGAAGCTCAAAGGACAAATAAAGGCCACTTCATTAATATTCTGCAGGGGAGTGAGAGGGAATGGTCAAACTTTCTGCGGGAGAAGGCAGGATTGGTCACAATTTCTGCAGAGTGGGAGGGAGTGGTCAAACTTTTTGCAGGAGTGGGCAGGATTGGTCAAACTTTTTGCAGGAGTGGGCAGGATTGGTCAAACTTTTTGCAGGAGTGGACAGGATTGGTCAAACTTTTTGCAGGAGTGGGCAGGATTGGTCAAACTTTTTGCAGGAGTGGACAGGATTGCCCAAATGTTCTGTGGGAGAAGGCAGGATGGGTCACACTTTCTGCAAGAGTGGGAAGAATTGGCCAAACTTTCTGCAGATGCAGGTAGGATTGGTCAAACTTTCTGCGGAAGTGGAAAGGATTGGCCACAATTTCCGTGGGAGTGGGTGGAATTAGTCAAAGTTTTTGCAGGAGTGGGAGGGATTGGTCAAACTTTTTGCGAGAGGAGGCAGGATTGGTCAAACTTTTTGTGGGAGGAGGCGGGATTGATCACACTTTCTGTAGAAGTGAGCAGGATCGGTCAAACTTTCTGCTGGAGTGGGCAAGATTGGTCACATTTCTGCAGGAGCATGTGGGAGTGGTCAAATGTTCTGCAGGAGTAGGGGAGTTTGGTTAAACTTTCTGCAGGAGCGGGTAAGGTTGGTCAAGAGTGTCTACGGGAGTGGATGGAAATGGGATTTGGAAAAAAAAAATCATTCCAGTTCATACCTCTAACTGAGCGCATACTTTATTTTCGATAGCTTTAGTGCTTATACTTCAGTACCAAGTATCAACTTAGTACTTTGAGAACCACAGGACTAGATTTAACTATGTTCATAAATTAAATCTGTGCTATGATCATACACAAGCCCATAGATTTTTTGTACACTAGAAGAGATCTCTGACTGCAAAAAAGAGAGAGAGAGAGAGAGAGAGAGAGAGAACCCCTGCTCGTATGTAACAATTGTTTTTTTAGGGATAATTGACTAATAAAAAAATGTGTTCATGAATAACATAAATGTTTATTTTCTTCTGCAGTAAGAAGAACACTGAAGAATGGGCTCACCCCAGAGGAGGCACAGGCTCTGGGATTAGCCAGTGGCTCTGAGATGCAAGTGTGACACAGAATAGATTCTAGCAGCTCAGGGTGTCAACACACACACACACACACACTTCAAATCTCGATACACCTGATCCTGGCCACTGCAACCTAAGCATGCTGATTGAAAGACTGATATTTCTTAATACCTACCACTTTTACTGCATTTTTAAAAGACAAGCACAGTATCAGCTGCCGTTCAACCTTCTAGTACACAAACCTCTAATACTTACACAAACGCACACACACTTAAACTCCTGTAGCCCTGTTAGTGAAGAACGAGTTCTCTACAGAGACAAACGTACTAGTATTTCTTACCACTGTGGCCTTGAGTGCGAACCCAAAGATCAGTGCTTTTAACAAGGCCGATCTCTTGCACCCTGGTTATCAAATATTAGCCATTTGGTGAAATCTTGCCTGCTTTGGTTAGTAGCACATTCATGTCCAATGGAAACTGCAGAGCACAGATCTATAGAAATCACTGACAGATATCAAGGGGTGATTCTCTCTGCACTGCTGTGGTATTAGTGAGTTTTTTTGCACGTTTTTTTAATTTGATACAGATTATAGATTGAGCCTGAGATTAAACGTGATCAGCAATATGCAGCAACATACACATGTGTCTGATACACAGTGCTGACCTACAGCACCTTCTGCCATTTGTACTGTAGTCCATCTGCTAAAAGTGGTCAAGAAGAATAGGCGTAAATCTGTTTCCAGACACAAATCAACCCTAGTCTTAGCCCAAGAAGAACTGCCATGATGTTAACTGTTATAAATTCAATTTTAATTCAATATCGTATGATGCATGACAACTATACTTGTGGCATTCGGTCATGACGTGTGTTTTGGAAACAGAGGGATGTGGTCTCTTCAGCACAGCAGCACTCTGGTTTTAGAGGTTTTTAGGAGGAACACTTAAGTGTGATTTGGTTACACAAAATCACGAAATGTCCATTCTCTAGTGTGAAACCCAAAACATTATTCTGACAATCCACACAGCTGTACTACACGACCCAGTAGTACCCCCCAGCACCTTACTATGTGTATCATGTCATTTTAAAGCAATGTCAAGTATTAGCAAGAAGAAGTATCTTTGTTTTTGTCTGTCTTCTTCTCAGATAATCGAGTACTGTAAAATGAAAATGAACTAGAAATCTAATGTAGAAACTAAATGTTCCCTAAGAAGACAAATGCTGTATAATTGTGTAAATCTCTTGTTTTTATTTTTGCATCTGTTGCATTTGTATTTGTATAGAATAGTGTATTATAGGTCAGAAGCAGTGTTATTCTGTGATAATTATAATTTAAGAAAAGTAAGCAAGCCATGCATTGTTCAAAACTAAGAGAAAGCGGGCGATTTGAGTCAAAGGGAGCTTTTGTGATGTTAGATTGATGCTCAGCGATGTTTGCTTTTATGTAATATTTGTTTTTTGTTTTGTTTTGTTTTTTTTTTCATTTTTGCACAAACTTGAAACATGTTTGGTCCTTTATCCCACCCACCTTCCACTCCTGCTCAAAAGCCTTTCAAGATCATTGCACTTAAGTACATAGAATTGAGTCATGTCCAACCTTTTGCTGCAAGTGCCATAAAAAGTGGGTATCGAATGAGTACCAAGAATGTGAATTTATCTTGTTAATACTCACAGCGAAAAAGTATATACTGTATACAAATCTTGCAATAAAAAGCTTTTATGAAGCATCCAGAGAAATGCTGGTCATGTCGAGTGTTTTCATGCAGACAATGCAAAGAAGGAATGGACACATAAATTTCAGTACAATAACTGTAACTACACCTCGAAATATAATCATTAAAATACTTACTAAATCTTATTTCTGCATTAAAATATGAAGCCATTTAACATCTCATGCTTGAAACATCATTTTCCATGAGTTATCTATTATAGACTGTGAAAAATGTATATTTTATTAACGTTCACTCAATCCTGTTACCTGAGCAATTTTTTCCCCTATGAAATGTCTGGAATATTCCACAAGTCACAAGGGAATAGCATCATGCAAATTCTGCGGTTCTCTCAATCATTTTTCTTTATTGTCAATAATATTGTGATATTGCCTGATGAGGTCACTTGGAAAGGACAGCCCTGTTAGACAAAATATGGAAAGCAATTATTAATTAAAAAAAAATATTAAGCAAATCATTAGAATGTCCTTAATGTCATCATGCAGTTAGCAGGGATGTGAGTTAATATTTTGCATATTTGCAAATTCTATGTTTAAAAAAAATCTCAACCTTTTTACTTTAATGGTTAGATGCATTTTTTTCACTGCAATGTTGAAAAAAATAAAGTTTAATTTTTAAGATTTGCAAGAACTAAATCATGGCACCACAATCATGGAATGAACCCACTAGTCCAAGCGCCTGGGACCAGAAGCTATTCCTTTATTTTTATTTTTATTTTTTTTTATTCGTGGCAGCCCAGTGGACAAGCAGGTTCAAAATCAGAGAAAACAAGTAGAACTTGATGCCTGGCATTGCCTCCCAGGCCTTCTTTCAGTTACTAATTTGTATGTCTAAAATACCCTTAAAATACACTTTAAACAGGAAGGAAGCTAATTTCACCTGTTCATCTACTAGTTACAGTGATAATTCCATATAAACCGTACAAACATTCAACCACTCTTTCTTGAGATACTGTGGTAACGAGAATCTCAGACCTACTAACCTGAAACAATAATGCCTCCACCACCTAGTGGCAGAGGCACAAGCCCTACTTCCTAGTTTGGAATAACAATTTTCAATAACAACCATTTTGATTTGGTATGTATGTTTAACTGTAATATGCTCCATGGTAGTCGTGTGGCACATCTTGATGATTTAAGTAGATCACATGATCCCATGCAGTCACCTGACAGTTAAACATAAAGACACTTAACACCAATAGATATGAAAAATATTTTGACTTGCTATGTGAACAGAAAACACAATCTTAATCTTATAGCCAAAACATTCTCCTAGCAACTTGGTGACCGTTTGTCAAGGCCACAAAGACAATGTGCAACATAAAATACTTATCAGGAATGGATATGAGCTATGGCTGCACAGTCATGCCCTCACTGGGAATTCATATACTCATTTGTTTCCCATAGTCTGTATTAACTAGTTTACCACACACTGTTACATGTTAGTATTCCTTTTAGCAATTATGTTTCTGGGCAAGAAAATATGAAACTGGCTAAGCACAGCTAATGAATTTATTATTCATCCACCCTTGGGAGGCTCCATATATTTAACCTATTTCTTGCTGTAATGCAAGGCTGGGAATGTTTTGGAAGACCAGAGCACAGCACAGCTTGGTATTTCTCTGATCTAATGCATGATTAAGGTAAAACACAGCTTGATAATTAGTTGATGAGGTCATTTGTTGAATCAGGTGCACTATGTTTAGTGCTCTGGCTCTACTATAGGCAATCTACATCATCCAGTCAATGATGGACTGAACACCACACAAGTCCTGATGTCACCAGCTTTTATTTAGGGTCGTGTCCATATGGTTCACTTGCAGTGCCATCAAGCTCCATTAAATTGAGCTCTAACGATGGAGAACCTGATGGAGGATCATTACAATCATCATTGTATGACAAATTTAGTGCAATGACAGACACAAACATGTCTAATGCAGTAAAGATGGTGGTTGTACAGGACCATACAAAACAACCCGAAGGTGTAGTAAACATTTCTGCCAATAGGGAACTTGCATTTCAAAGTCTCTGTGGTCTTCGTCCCCAAAGCTGTTGGCATGGACACAAAAATACAACAGCAAAGCAAAGATCTTACAAAAACCAGCAAGATTACAAATCTAATTGAAATCTGAGAAACACATCACTAAGAAAAAGAGCAAAGACAGTCAGAAAACTGGGATTCACAGGAAATACAGTGCAAACTAAGGTCTTTTTTCGTATTTTAGATGTACAAATCAACTAAAAGCAATGATAAAATCATTGGAATATAAATGTATATGGATTTCTGCTCTTTTGTAGCAATCACGTTTCACTGTCCCTGAACAAATGTTTGCACAGTACTAGAAATTGACGTTTGACAATTTTTCCCACTCAGAAATGAGAAGAGAATACACATTTGCATTTTAAATTTAGTATTGCTCATATTCAACTTTGTTAAAATATAACCGTTTCCTGCTTACAAGTTTCTATGTGCGTTTTCAGGGATGTAACATTAAAACAGCTATTTTTTAAAGCACCAAAGCATACACAAATATGACCCCTTTTTGGTCAAATATTTGATATTTGAACTGGTATAGTGCAGTTTACATACGGAATCATAACTCAAGTTACAAGGTTACGTGATATGTGATAAAACAAGCGTGTACTACGAAAAGAATAACTGAGAGAAAAAGCAATGTCACAAGCAGTTTACCGACTTCAGCCTGGAACACTGCAGTCATAAAGCAATGCATGGCTAATTTAGTGAACTGAGTATCCTAGTTTTTTTTTTGTTTTTTTCTTCAGTTTTCACCAAAACTGCAAACTGAAAAGAAGAAAAAAGGAAGGAAAAAAAAAAACAGTACAATGAATCAAGCATGTAAAAGATCAGACGAGCACCCATGATCTATATCTATGAGCACATGGTAAGACCTCGCTTCCCTGGAATCAACTCCAAAATATTTAACTAACATTATTTTGCGAATTGCACATCATAATGAGCTTTTCTCCAGACTTTTGTGCATTAAGTTTCATTGCATACATGTTTGGCCAGGCTAGCTTAACTGGGAGAGCGATGTCAGCTTATAGATTTTAAAACAGTTTTTCCTAACTGTTCTTTCAGTTGTTCGTATCGCCAGTCCTTTAAGGTCTGAGCTGAATAAATTAGTCCCTTAAGGAATAAAAGAAACCACACTGACGAGATGATGGAGGAGCACACTTATAGACAAATAAAGCTCAACACCCACAAGTTTAAAAGCCTTAAATGGTTTTATCAAAATGTAATCCCATGTAAGCTAGGAAGGGAACTGAAGGTTCCAATCTTTAAAAAAAAAAAAAAAAAATCCACAAGAATTCAAGACTTATGACTGAAATATAGCACCAACATACTCTAAGTTCATGGCAAGTCTTGGGTTTTTAGACTCTGTTTTGCACTTACAAAAAAGACAAACCTAGCAACAAGTGTATCGTGGACTGGAGGCTGGCCAATTGCTCAAGTTCCCCTGAGATTGAAAAGTGCAGTCACAGTGATGTCATCTCCCAGCCTCCCTCAGGACAAAGCTAGTGGGGAGCCTCCAGCATCTCCATCAGGAACGTCTCAATGGGCGTGTCTCCGATTAGCTTGAAGAAAAAAAGGTGCTCCAGACACTTGAGCCCAATGGAGCGCAATGCAGGCAGCCTGAGGAGGAGCTTAGCAAATCTAGGTGAGGAAAGAGAGAAAGGGACGAGGAAAAAAAACACTCAGTATCAACAAATTCTGTTCACCTGCCATTTCAAGTTTTTCCTCTCATGATAACGCCATGCTAATATGGACATTACATAAAGTCTATGTAGATTTATGTAAATAACATTAGGTCCTGTGTAAATGTTATGTGTAAAACATGATGGTGCACATTGACTAACTGTAACCATACAACCAAATGCAAAAGACACATCAGAATACTGACTCAGCTTTCACACTAACGCACCACAGCTGGTTGCACCAGTTGACCATGAGTTAGGGTGTAACCTTGTTATTAAACCACAGGTTGACAGTAGTTAGTTTAAAAATAGCCTGGTGTAAAATTTCTGTTGCACCACAGAAACTTAAGGTGTCGTAAACTGTAGTGCGTAAAGTGTTCATAAACTCAAAACAAAATCAAATCAAAACAAAAAGATCTGATGTTTCATCCTCATGTGTCCTTTTTTCTTGCTAACTCTATCAGGCCAGTCCCAAAGAGCAGTGAATTCTTTCTGAATGTGTGCTTGAAACTCACAGCCTTGAGACTAATCTGTACGGTAGAAGATGCTGCAGCCCAAACCATGCTATGAAATATTCTTCCGCAAGTACCTTACAACAGCATTTTCTTACTACACAGGGCTAAATCCCAAATTCTTTCATCCAACAGCTTTAAGATTATGAAACTGAAACAGAATAACTTTTGGTAAACATTTTTGGCATTTTTATTGTATTGTCTGACTATTTTTGCTAGTGTATTGGTATTTATAGGTAGTAGTACAAAAGGCACAGGTATAACTGAAAAAAGTAAATGGATTTTTGCAAATCAGTCAAAGATAAAGTGTAAAGCACAGAGCATCATCGGCTAATAAGCAACATGTTACAACATAAACAAGAAATACTAGAGCAACGATCCTGGAGTACTGTAATGATTGTGATTATCATTACAAGAAAATGGTGATTAAAATGATCCATCTGTAATTTACACTAGTATGAGCTTGTTCTGCTGCTCATTCACCAAATTTAAAAGCATTTTTGAATGAATCCTAGTAACAAAAAATAGATGCATCCGTCTCTGACAATCTGCGTTTAAATACGCTAAATGATAGATTCAAATGTAATAATACATTAATGACGTTGCTAACTTGCTATATTGGCTGATAGTGTACAGTTGTTTATCCTATGATAACAACAAGCTGCTTTTTCTACCAGCCTCAAAGCCCTTTTTACAACGATTTTTTTTTTTACACTTGCTATCACATCTGTTCATTTTAAAAACGTGCTTCTGCACGTACCAGCAGGTTTTTGAAACGTCAGCTTGAGGCTTAGCATGGAGTAACAGTAGCTTACACTGCAAAACTTGCAAAGAGAGTTGTTGAGAAAGGCTTGGTATACCTCCCCTGCTGCTCAGGGTATTTCTGCCTGCAGTAGGCCTCTAAGGATGCATACACTCTCTCTCGCAGGAGTTCCACCTCACTCGTGTTGCTCAGACCTTTGGCATCTAAACAACAATACAGAGGAAAAAGACAGTTAGTCTGAGTTTCAAAGCTGACTAACACAGGTTACTGCACAAGCCTTAAAAAGACAGTGTTACTATAACCAAAAATCTACACTTCCTGCTGAAAAACAAATGCTGTTTTTGCACCAGTGCATAAAAACATTTATTTTCTTTACTTTTGATTCAAACTTTTGAACAAAACTTGGTTTTAAAATTCCATGGTAATCACACTGACATTTGTCAAAAACACACAATGACACTTTGTCATCAGCCAACACCTAAACAGCTAAAACATTTGCAGTACAGATCAGGTCGTGATGATAAGTGTGATATTTTGTGTATATATGATGCATGTGTGAAAATGGTGCATGTGTAGTACAAAGAACAGGTACTACAAGTCCAGAACTGCCTGAATGGAATTATTTCCAATCTAAAGGGTTTCAAATTAGCAGGAAATTTGCATGTATACACTTCATATGGCGACTCAGATACATCAAACATCATCCCGCTCCAACTTCAAACTACACATTGACAGGTGAATCAGCCAATCAGGGAGCAAGGAGAGAGTGAGCTAGTGAGTGAGCAAACAAACAAAATAAAGAAGAGAACAAATGTCCAATATAATACTGTAATAAGAGGGAAAAATTGATTCACAAGCAATAACGTTTTAGCTTTTTCTTGGTGAACAGGGAACATTTATTTGGTGGGAAACTAGTAAATGGTAAGTCAGCTAATTTATCCTAGTTGTGGAATTTGTATCTTTACCCAGCTACAGAACTCATAACCTGTAGTGACTAACAGGAGGTGATTGTGTCTTACTCAGAATTTTTTGTGCACACACTTGGTGGGTGAGAGTGAGAGTTTCTGAATGCTTTCCCTCAGCAAGTGTATTTTTCATTGAGGCATGCTAACACTCTCAGGCCATCAGTCCCTAACAGTCCTGAATTCTTTCTGAATGTGTTCCTGTTGTTAATGAGATTAATCTGTGTAGTTCTTCACAATCCATGTTATGAAATGTAGCTTATGATAGCATTTTTCTACCAGCAGAAACGAAAAATATGTCAAAAGTGAATGTTGAATGGATTTTTGCAAATCAGATATCTCTTCCTAAACCCCATAACCAGTAAGATCTGATAACTGCACCTGGGTTAAAGAGGATGATGGCTCGCAGACATCCAAGCTCAGTCTTGTCCATCTGCATATCTCGCATTTTATTTACCAACTCAGTGAGCACTCTACGGTGGGAAAGAGAAGATACAGAATGATGAGAGAGGAAGGAACAATAACGACAATTTGGAACTGCAAATCCCAAAAATACTTTTTGAGTGTTCTCTGCTTTAAACAACCATACTGGGTTAACGAAGAGATGCTGAGCTTATGAAAACTGCAAAAGATTGATTAGCATCACATTGGTGACTGACTGAATTACAGCTTACAAATCATTAGCACTGTTTAATGAACTGAAGTCAGAAGTAAAACGTGAGGAGTCTGGTACTCCTGTCAAGTACCTGTCAAATATGGCCCCCACCTCCGGGCTGCGTGCACTTTCCCTGGGGAGATATAAACAAGTGAAAAGAGGAATTATAAGTAGTAGTAGTGCATATCTCTCCTTGCGAGACAATACACGCACATCTCAGTAAAATGCTTTAATACATGAAAGCTTATGTTTAAAGCAGACAATGACTCGTTATTATCTACAGCTTTTCCACTGCAATATGAAATGATGCACTGTAAGTCAGTATTGTGAAACTGATTTTAGTTCTACTACATTTTTAGATGGTTGCAATAAACAAACCTAGAAGACTTAAAAATACCTTATGACTGCGACATTACCTTTACAATATATTAACTGAGCTAATCTCATTTGTTATACACATTAAATATCACAATGGGGAAAAATAATTCATTTCAGGAGTGCAAAGAAGGCACAGAGAAATGTGAAGAGTGAGAGAAGGAGGAAGAAATGTACAGAGCAAAGTAATAATGTTTCTAAATGATATTTTTAAGATCATTAAGCAAAGATGTGCATGTTGTATCGGACTTTATTGATGCACGGTAAACACCGTTTTTGAATCACCTGATTTTCCACGTTTTTCACACGTTCCATGTTAATCTTTTAACAAAACTGCACACAATTTAACGTTTTAAGGTGAGAAACAAACCCAATAACAACAAGCATGTAAACTGCCTGGTGAGGAGTCTTACCAGTCAGAAGCACACAACATTGTGATGTGTGCTGTGTACATGACTAGACGACCGCAAACACTATCCTAAGTGCTTGCCACACGTGGCCCGAGCTCTGCTGACTGGCAATACTGTCGATCGTGTGAGACTCGGTGCAAACACCACACCAAATCAACAGTTTTAATAAATCGTAAGCTGGGAATATTTTATTTGGAAATTTTATATGAATTTTAGCTATATGCCAGCTGTATACTACAAACAACAAAAGAATTAAATGTAAAAGAACCACTGCTGAAACGCAGTTTCAAGTATCCTCAAAAGTAACTCATATGTCTTTTTAGGAAACTTCACCGCTGAGGTGCAGAATGTTTTTGCGGGGGCTAAGAGAAGAGCCGACAGTGTGACACAAATAGAAAACAGAAAAGCACAATGATGGCAGTGAAAGCGGCAATGAAATGAAATGGAGCAAACAGGAGTCTATGGTTTTAGCTCATTTTGCAACAAAAGGGACAGAGAAGGAGGCGCACAAACATAAACCACTGTGTTGTCTTGCTCAAAAGACGTACATTTGCATCAAACTGCAAACATTATTGTTTCTCACGTCAAGATGTTTTCTTCTATTAGTTATTCATTCTTATTAAGACAATTTTGTGCTATCAATTATCAAACATGTAAATTTAACATTCAACATTATATCATTGTTCAGATAAACATGCATCACTTCAGCTGATACTTTTCATGTAGGAGGAGAGATCTGTAATTATTTTATGCAGATGAACAGCACCTGAAGTACCAGTACTAATACCTGGAGATTAATGTATAGAAATGATTGAATGATTTCTATACATTTCTATAATCAAATTTGTAATATTCTAAATTGCAATGCATTTATACAGCCTTATAAATAAACTACTAAGCTACTCAACAATAAGTAGCTGAAGTGAAGTGTCACCTGTCTCTGAGCACGTGCAAGCCTGTAGTCAGCAGAAGTCCATCCTCCACCCCGATGGAGCGGTGAGAAAGTGAGGCGATAAGCAGCTCATTCCACCCTGAAACACCGATGCAATGGGGAAGAAAAGTCCATTTACTTCTATAAGTTTTATCCTAGTTTTAAAAGCCTAACCAGGCAAAATAACTGTGCACATAATATCAATGGTGGGGTTTATATTCTAACAAAAATAGTATTTCTCCCACCAGAATCAAGTTTAATTTAAAAATTAAATAGGATAGTCATTGGTGGCATGATTATTTACAGACAAGCATATCCTGCCTCCTTGAGTAAGAGCCCTGGCTTCCACGTTATAGTGTGACAATAGGTGCTGTATGTGTAGGAGAGTAGTCTGTATGGAAAGTGAACGCTTCTACCTGCACGTAGCAGAATGACCTGGTCATCCAGAGGCAGCTCAGAGAAGTGCGGGATGCGCTTGGCCCACTCCACCAGGCCAAACAGCTGTTTATCTGCTGCCTGGCAGATGTTAGTCACTGGGTCAATGGCCTAAAGGACAGGAAGGGGGAATGAGTTACTGGATGGTTTTCATGAGAACCTTTATACTGTGATGATAGTAAAAGGGATAATCATCATATGAAGAACTTCTCAAAATTCAGGTCAAAGTGCTTTGCTACTTTACATGCATAAAAAGTAGAATAATTTGGTATATCATGAATGGAAGAGACAAAAATGAAAAGACAAAAGAGCTAGAGGCAATAATCATTAAATGTATATTTCTTAAAAGTATGATTAAAAATTGTTTGAAAATATAAGTAAAACTGTGGTGACTTTCAGATATTTGCAGCATAAATGCTCCAAAAATGATCAAAATTGAATGTATTACATTATTTTTATGACTGTTTATGAAACATTGGGCTCAGGGCCCTAAGCGACTGCTTCCACTGCTTGCTTATTAGCTAGAAATGGCCTGGGTGTTGGATATTAGGACTTGATTTTAAAAATCACTCTAACAATACAGTGAGAATTATTAGAGACAGGCAGCCAGTACAGCACTGCTAAACCAGGTTATGATGGCTGATCTGTTTTAGTCAGGATGTAGACACTAGGCTTGAGAAGAATGACGATGTTAAGAACTTTTGTAATGTCTATCAACTCGTGGTGTTGGCAGCTTTTAAGATCGACAAAAATAAACTGTGTTGTATCTCATCATGTGCGTTTCCTTTTAGCCTACTTTATACCCTATATGAACTACAATAGCCTTAATAACCTTAACTTACTTCAAACAAAACATTTTTCCCTGATGCGTCTTAGGTTCCCTTGTCCGTGATTGCCAAACAGATAAAGCCGTGCTAGCCTTTCACACGAAATGTGCTCACAAAACATGGGGGCTTAAATTATTAAAATGAAACAATGTGTTGTTTATCAGGGTTATTCATTATACAAGAATTCAGGAAGTATCTCTGCTGCTGTTCAACACAGCACATGCGTGCTTAGGTTATATAATTTTAATTCAATTTAATAAACAAGCTTATTTACAGCTAATAACTTGTTTGGTAACTGTATAGTCCCATCTTCAGTGTACAGGCAATTACTCTTTTAAATAAAATAAAATAAAATAAAAAAAAAAATAAATAAAAAAAAAAAAGCCAACAACCAACACCTACAGCTGACATGTAACCCTCTAACCATCTTCCGTTTTTTTTTTTTTTTTTTTGCTGTAATGATTTTCATTTGCCTATCACAATGCAAACACTATTATTATAGAAATATAAAGCACTATTTATTTTTACAATCATTATTGATGAAGCAGTTTTCATTCAGAGCTGGAGTTGTTTACTATTCAGTTAGTTTAGTTGCATAATCTTTCTTAAAGGACAAGACAAATGTGAAGTGCTGTTTGTTTTTGCTGTCTGTTAAAGGGAACCAAGGACTACCAAAAATATCTGTCAATAATGGACCTTGTAAAACTGAAGAGACATTTTTATTCTTACATGATATAAAATTAATGGGCCTAACTTTATACGGCCCAGTGCAAGCTGTAGGACCTTTCTGGTGTGTGAGAATTCGAGCCACCACAACAGTCAAGTCCAAAAGTAGATCTCCTCTAGAGCTCACTATTAAAAACAGTAAGATAAACACTCACAGCACCAGTAGAGCTGCTTGCAGAGTGCAATTCTGTCTTGTGATCCACAGCTGTCTCAGCTTCCAGGATCTTCTCCACAGGCATCTCCTCATTGGCTGCAGTATTACAGTCATAATCTCCATCACGGTCCTTATTCCTCTGCCGCTCCTCCTGAACAGCTGTGGAGTGCAAGGAATAAGGATTTTCATAAATCAGGTGTGAACTGGGTTCACCATAGAAAAAGCTCTCCCTGCTGTTTTCCCCCTTCACCTACTCATTTTTGTCTTCTTTTTATTCGCTGAGGAAAATGTGATTACTTTTTGTTGTATATTTGGAGCAGGAAGGTAAATTATTATTCAGGTATCATTTAGGCTGTCTTGGAAAAAAAATGTTATTTACAAAACACTTTCATGTTGCTTGTTCTCAGCAAAAATAACACCATTATACAGAATTGATACACACATTCACACAGTAACAAGCAGCGCTCACTACAAAAACAGTAACGAGGAATGCACACGAGATTAGGCTTAGAGATTTCATTAATATAGACAATGTTTAAAAATAAATTTAAAAAAAATATCAACCAATTACACGCATCAGCTGCATAGGAAATTCAGAAATAGTGTGATTCCATGGTAAAACTGCAAACCTGGCAACCCTGGTCACTGGCAATTTATCTATGTTGTCCGCGTCACACTATAAATAATGTGTAATGTGGCCACATGCTGATGTGGTGGTAGTGGCAGGATCATAAAACACATCTGACCCTGTTCACACGTGTACTTCGCGCCATGCACTTATTATCCGAATCTTAAGGTCAAGTCTGAACAGGGCCAAAAAGACCAAACCAAGATAACAACAAACAATGGTATTCCCATGACAGGATGATGAAAGCATGACTCAAAATACACACCCTCTCTCTTCATGCCCATGGCTAGGCACTTCTGGTAACGGCAGTACTGGCAACGATTGCGCTGGCGCTTGTCCACGAGACACTCTTTGCTGTCTCTGCAGATGTAGCTCAGGTCCTTCCTCACGGTGCGCTTAAAGAAGCCTTTACAGCCCTCGCAGCTGTACACTCCATAGTGCTTCCCTGAACAAGAAACCACAAATTAGTGAGCAAAGAATTAGTGAGGCAGGATTAATGTTACTAAGCATCTTGGATCATTACTAATCCTGGATCATTATTAAGATTTTAGTATATATTAACAAAGATCAGTTTTACGCAATGTACTGGTGAGGTACTAAGTCATAAGCCAAAACAAATGCCATAGCAGTGAGTAAGCCAGTGCTAAAATTACCTGCTTGATTACAGGAAAAAAATCTTAAAGCCTCTGTAAACTGGTATGTCCTTCCTAAGTACTCACCAGAGGAGCGATCCCCGCAGATGGCACAGAGTCTTTTTTGGGACAGCATTGGCCCAGTGCCTCCTGGAGACTTCAGGACAAAGGATGGCTTCACATCGTCAGAGCTGCTGACAGTGTGCAGCTCAGACATCGAGGAGTTAATCTAAGAGAAGCACAAAGACAAGTAAATGGGGTGGGGGGTAATGGTCAACTCATTGTCCTCTATGACCTCAGTGTGGACTAAGGACACTATGAGTTCAGTGCAGAAATTCATTTCAGTTTTCATCCTATGGGTATTTTTGTGCATGTAGTTGACTGTAGCCCACCTGCGGGTTGCTGATGGGTCCGTAACCCACCGAAGGAGTCACTGGCACACCCGGAGAGCCAGTGGATGAACTGATGACAGAGAGGGGGGAGTCCAGGGAACTAACAGGGCTACTGACGGCCGAGGTGGTGGGCACCAACGAGTTCATAGATGCAAGCCAAACTGGCCAATTTAGAGGAGACTACTGGTCTTCACTATTAAAGAGGAAGAGAATAAGAATAAGTGCAAGTAACAAACACAGCATACATTTGATTAAAGAGTAGGTTATAATAAAGACTTTGCTGTTTGGCTCCTTAAACTGAACAGCTGGTTTTCACTATTAACTGGTTAGAAATCTGGAGAAAGCCTGGGTGCCACACTGATAGCCAGCTCCTGAGCTCCTGCTTCCTCTGCACTGGACTTCACTTTCCTTGACTGACTTTACATGCAGTGTTAGCTGACTACTGCGGTTACAAAACCCTCGAATGTTTGTTTACCCATCTCGTAATTATAAAAAAGAAATGTCGTGCTAAATCTAAAACCTTGCAAACGTCAACATCTGTCGGCATTCCTTCGAGTACAATATGTAAAACTTTTCCAAATAACTAACTACATGCGAGATGAAGGGAGAGCAGGAATGTCAACAAAAATGGCCGAAGAGGCCTGCGCGTCCAACAGCGCCCAGCGCTATAGCTAGCTAGCTAAGATTTTTCTTTTAAAGTGTGTTTCTGTATCATCAGCAGGCTGTTTGGTCAGACCTGATTACAACCTAAGTAAAAAAAAAAAGAAAAAAAGAAAAAAAAACTTTAACATAAAAGTGAAAGACAGCTTTTGCACATCTGTTTAAGTGTAGCTAACATAAGGGGCACGTTACCTCTCAGCGCAGACAACTAGCTAGCCAAGCTAACCCAGCTAGCGCTATCGGAAATTCACCCGAATACAGAAGAGACGCTACGACGCACAACGCACTTCACTTATGTGAATGTTTTCCTGCTCCGATGGCTATCCTTTAATCCAAACGAATATATATAGAGAAAAAAATAAAAAAATAAAACAAACAAACCGTACGACGCTGACTAGCTATCAAATGCAAACGCCACCAACAGTGTTAAACTCCCTAGCAACCAAGCTCTGCGTGTATGCTAGCTAGCGAGCCTACCAAACAAGCTTAGCACAACTATTTACTTACCTGTTAAGTTATGCAAACATTTGCATTTGCCTTGTGGCTAAAAACCACATAAGGGGCGCTCGGTGATCCGCTACAGAATTTAAATGATCTATAAATAATTTACAGGTAAAATATTTATTTTACCAAACACGCAATATGAAGCGAATGTTTTGCATCCGGGCAAGTGCCTGGTTAGTCAGCCCCCTAGTGGCCAGAGAGCGCATTTCCCCTCTGCGAGCCAGCCACGAACAGCCAGCCATTCTCTCCACACGCTTACTACAAACAGGCAAATCAGGGGAAGCTTTAAATCCTGTTTGTAGACAGGTTATCTCTGGTTAACTGTGCTTTAAGTGACCAGCCAGATTTATTTCACTGATGGTAAATAATAACAAAACAAACGAGGCTTATGTAGTCAGTTTCATAAATATTCAGTAATTACTGATTTTTCTAGCAGCAGAACCTGAGCTCAATAATAAAAAAAAGTACAAAAGTAGGCACTTTCCTACTTCAAAGAGTTTTCTATCTATCTATCTATCTGTCTATCTATCTATCTATCTATCTATCTATCGAGCTATGTTACTCTTATGTTGTTATATACTATATACTTATACTACTGATGACAGTGAAGACACAATATGGCAACTCCATCATTATAAACATAGGAAATAAACCATAATTAACAGTGCTGAATAATAGTAAATAGTAATAGTAAATAAAAATAGTAAATAATAGTAAATGTGGAAACAGTCCATTAATCATAAATACAGTTTACTGTTCATTTATGTGTCACAAAAAAAGTAAAAAAAAATTGTCACTGGAGGTTGTTGTTATCTCTGTCACAATAATATTTCGCAAATGTAAATGAAGAATAAAGGCATTTTACTAACTGTCTCCTGAGGGACTGTGCGACAGTACTTCAAACCTGTTTGACTAAGTTTTATGTGTTATTTTGTTGGGTTCACAATGACAGTAGTAATATTGCCCTGTTAATCAGAAAGGTCTCAATTTTATCATTCTCTAAACTACTTTTAATCTCAAAGAGCCGTTCTCTATATCTTCCCTCTATCTTGGAGTTTCACCAGCACAAGAAAATTGGGCCAAGTTTCTGCTGAGAAAAGCACACAGAGCAGGAGCAGTACAAATCCAAACTCCAGCAGAAAGCAGTGAACAAGCTGCAAAGGTATTTATTTTGAAAAAAGATTTTACATTACTGACTGATTACTGCGCTAACAGCATGAGTCCAAATCTAAAGCTTTTGTGCAATCTTACCCTGGGGCTTCTTCTCTGAGCTGCATACTACAGAAAGTGTTACGATACCCCTTTTATTCTTTTAACTTACCCCCACAGTATATTCTTACATTTATTACATTTCCAGATATTAGGTTACAGAACATTTCATATTTGGTTAGAGGGCTGGGACCTTCTTTAGATAAAAGGATAAAATCATGTGATAGAATGTATTTACAATAGCAAACGATAGCTCAGCTTTACTGACTGAGGTATACAGTTTCGGTGAAGCACATCCAAAGCATAATGTGATAGTTACGTTTAAAAATAATGTGTAAAGTTACGTGTGATAGTTACAGATTTAGCCAGGGACTGTAACACCTTTGAAAATCAGCTTATAAACTTGGCTGGTAGGCGTGGATTGGACTGATCAAAGTGTAATGGTTCCTATCATTTCTGTTTCTAAAATGGTGGGACTGGTTGAGAGTTAAAGTTATTACGGGGGACATAACAACATTAGATGTAGTAATGCTCACCCCTGTACATTAGATGTAGTAATGCTTACTATCTGTTAAGACTGTAAGCATTATGCATTCTTGGTCTTCAGGAATCATAAAGCACACAGTTTAACAAGAGTTAAGCAGTATGTTTTCTACCCAGTTGCAGTGAATCTCCTTCTAATTAAATGCAAACACATTTCTGGTTGTCTGAAATCACATCTTTTAAAACCACGAGCAATAAATGACAAAGCCGGAACTTGAATAAAAATCCTACATGTATCAGCAATCCTTACTCATTCCAACTCCTTAAGGTTTAGACCTTTGTTTCTTGCTCCTAATTGCATTACTTCCTGATTTAATTCCTTTTTTCCCTTTATTGCAAATACCCGTAACATTAGAATTTTAAATTCTCCCCTATTATACAATAGTTGACAGTTGTGGAAGGTGAAGGCTAACACATGCGTCCTCCGAGACACGGGATGCGAGCCAACTGCATCTTTTCAAACTCCTGCTCATGCTGTGTTATAGGGCAGCGGAACACAGGAAAGCTCTATTTGCCCTTTTCCACATACATTAGCTCTCAGATGCCTATGATTGGCATAGAGTCATAGTGATTGACATGGAAGATAGTCTATAACATCCCACCCTGCCAGAGAGCACAAACAATTTTGCTCCCTTGGCTCTCACTTACGGATGGCCATGGCATCGACAGGATTTGCATTTGCATTCACCCGATGATACAGCGAACACTTCTGTGCTGCTCCATTTGGGAGCCAGAACACAGATGCCTTTTAAGGTTTGCCTTTCAAGGACAGGCAGTCAAATTCAGCACTTCTCTCCTGCACCACAAAGTTCAAGTTTTTCTCTGGTTCTGAGACATTGCCATGTGTTGGCCCACTTGGACAACATAGTGACAATTAGATTTTTCAATCATCAGGCCAGTATAAGGTCAAACAGCTCTCTGTGCCTTGCATGGAAACTACTTAGGTGGTGCCCTCCATAGTTAATGGTTAGCCTCAAGGGGGCAACTCATCTACTGAGATCTACTGTGCAATGGTACAGCTCCAAGGAGCATCCCGTCCTCAGGGACATTACTTAGAGGTGTGCCACTCCAGGAGGTCTGTACTGTTGCTACCTGGGCATCATCATCGACTTTCTTCAGGTACTACAAGCTTATAATTGCCCCTCCCAGTGGCATGAGTGTGGCAGTCATCTCTAAACACCTTTCTAGTTAGTCCTTAGGTCTGTGATGTGGCAAATGTTATCAAGGTGATTTTCTGCTTGGCTGTGGCAGTTAGGAGGGGTGAACCAGAATGCTAGCTATGTGCACTTACAGAGCACTTTATTAGGAACACTATACTAATACTGGGTAGGTCTCCATTTGCTCTCAAAACAGCCTCAATTCTTCATGGCATGGATTCCACAAGATGTTGGAAACATTCCTTAGAGATTTTGGTCCGTGTTGATCTATTGCATCACACAATTCCTGCAGATTTTTCCAGTGCACTTTCATGCTGCAAATCTCCCGTTCTACCACATCCCAAAGGTGTTCTCTTGGATTCAGATCCGGTTTGAGATGACTTTTGCTTTGAGACATGGTGTGACATGCATTATCATGCTGGAAGTGGCCATTAGGAACTTGTGGGTAAATTGTGGCCATGAAGGGATACACATGGACAGCAACAATACTCAAATAGGCTGTGGCATTCAAGTGATGATTGATTGGTAGCAAGGGCCCAAAGTGTGCCAAGAAAACATTCCCCACACCATTACACTACCTCCACCAGCCTGGACTGTTGACACAAGGCAGGTTGGGTCTGTTGGTGCCAAATTCTGACCCTACCATCTTTGTGCCTTCATCAGACCAGGCTACGTTTTTCAAGTCTTCAACTGTCCAGTTTTGGTGAGTCTGTGCCCACTGCAGCCTCAGCTTTCTGTTCTTGGCCACCAGGAGTAGAACCCAACATGGTCTTCTGCTGTTGTAGCCCATTTGCCTCAAGGTTTGACATGTTGCCATTTTGAGATGCTTTTCTGCTCACCACAATTGTACAGTGGTTATCTTAGTTACTGTAGCCTTTCTGTCAGCTGGAACCAGTCTGGCCATTCTCTTTTGACCTTTCTCATCAACAAGGCGTTTCCATTCACAGAACTGCCGCTCACTGGATATTGTTTCTTTATTGCACCATTCTGAGTAAACTCTAGAGACTGTTGTGCATGAAAATCCAAGGAAATCGGCAGTTATAGAAATACTGAAACCAGCCCGTCTAGCACCAGCAATCATGTCACAGTCAAAATCACTGAGATCACATTTTTTCCCATTTTGATGGTTGATGTGAACATTACCCAAAGCTGCTGGCCTGTATCTGCATTATTTTATGCTTTGCACTGCTGCCACATGATTGGCTGATTAGATAATAGCATGAATAAGTAGGTGTACAGGTGTTCATAATGAAGTGTTCAGTGAGTGTATGTAACTGCGGTTCTGTGAACCCTGGATAACCACCAGAATTCCTTTTAATTCTGAACCAGCACCAACCCAGTAAGAACTCAATGAGTATGTTCCAGGGAAAAACCACTGCATGAAAGCAGTATTTACTGCAAATTGTTGGAAGGTCTCCAATAGATAATCAAGGTAGATTAGGTAACCAGGGGATTCTCACCACCCCTGCCATTACATAACTAGCATAGCGGCGTTGGGGAAAATCGGGTATCCTTGGTTACAGAAGTTTAGAAAAAGTAACTAAAATGAGGAAAAGACCTGTTTGAATATGTTGGTTAAAACAGAGGTTTGGTTCTGAAAAAATGAAATATTAGGTCTAAATTGCACTTTGCATTAGTAAAATGGATTTTTACACAGTTTGTTGTAAAGATCCCTGTGAACGTATTTTTAGAGATGTAAACCTCAGGTTTCCACACAATATGACACAATTTCATTTCTTAAGGTGACGATTAGATACTTGATGATACCATTGAATTTCCTTTAATATGATACAATACGATTTGATTTAGTAGTCTCTGATCAACTTTGTTCAGAATCTGGTGCAGACCTACACTTAATTCATGAATGATGATGGACATATAGAGAAGGATTTTAACTGTCAAAGTTACAGGCAAAACACTTTCATAGCCTATTTACACCTCTGCTTAAAAAGCAGATTTTTTTACACACCAGTTATCTGTCTTTTTCAATAACAATTGATTTATAATCAATTATGATCAATAACAATCAATACATGATTGTTGCTTCAATTCATTTCAATCAGTGCCTTTTAAATTGATGCATCAATCCAAATTGCATGATTGTTAACCCCTAGGAATTTTACCACAACTTCAATCTATAATAAAAGCTTCATTTTCATTTACATGGACATCCCTTGAATGTATATTATATCATGTTCATATACTGATAAGTTGTGATAGTGTGCATTGTCGCCTGTTGCTTGTTGTTTAAATATACTTGATTAATAAGAGTTTATTAAAACCATACCTAAACAAAGGCTGCTAGAGCATTCAAGGCTATAAGAACCTTTTTTTACCTACTGGTGTTTTTTCAACCTTAAAATGTTCTTAATGGGGAAGCTTATGCGTGAGAGTGCATATGGACATTCTCATAGAATTTTGCTTGCTGTTAAACAATGCAGAGGCTCCTGAAGAACATATGGGAATGTAAATTTGCAGCCAAATGGGCTGTGGCTCTAACTGACACAATTTGCATATTGACATTGTCCCCCATTTGCTCCTTTGGCTGTCTCCCCTTGACCTCCAGCGAGTAACCCCCAAAACCGCAACCCAGGCTCCACCTGCCTGACCTCACCTTCACTCCACTCCAAGTGAGCGTGGGATGGCCAAAGCTCCCATATTCAGAATGGAACCACGTCAAATTATTTTATTATAAAAGTGTAACAGAAATAATAATGAAAACTGAATACTATTATATAGTTTCAGAATGGAACACGGTAAGTGAAACATGCCATGTAGTGCCATGGAAGTGTTTCCAGTTTTCATTATGGCACTTATTAGAACAGCATCAATGCTAGAATTATACTGTAACAATGAAAAATGTAACAGTGCAAAATCAGCTATTTTTTCTAATGAATTATGAAGTTTTATATAATAAGAGTTGGATAAGTTTATAAATTTGTTAGTTACTGATGTAGAACAGTTTCCCAAACCATACATAAGAGCTATTATCATTGCAAATCAGCTGACTGTTTATAACTAGCTAACTATTTTAATAGATCTGTGTGCAGGTTTTTAAAATAAGCTACAGTGATAAATGTTAATGAATGACTATTGTAAAGAATCAAATCAATTGTAATGACTTTGTGGTAATGCTTGCAGTTTTTTTTTTTAATGTAATGCAGTGGAGACTTTGGCAAAGGTGGACATTTTTAAAGCTGCATTGGGAATTTTTTTTTATCATTATTTTAACAACCTTGTTAAAGATTTTTTTTAATGTCTTGCTGTTAAGCAAAAGTGTTAAGATAAAGTATCAATAGTCTTAATAGGTTTGTGGTTTTATTTCAGTTGATGTGTGGATCAAAAAAAGTGAATATGTGAATGAATGACTTTTTATCAGAACAATGAGATTTATAGTATTTTACCAAGCAAGGATCAGTATGAGACTTCCAACTGAGACACAATGGCATTTTATGTGTGGATTATGGAGATTATGGCCTACTTTCAGTTTTACAAAGAAAGATCAGTGTGTCTTTTCCAGGACCACCCTGGTTACTTCGTGTTAGAGTTTTTGTGGTCAAAAAATACTTTTAGGCTGAAAATGCTGAAATTTCTTGCTTAATGTTATAGTTTTTGCTAAATCTCAGCTCATATGACTTCTAGCAGTTAATATATAGTGTTAACTCTGGTGTTTGATATGCCATTTGAGCCTTTGTGCAGGCAGTAAGAATAGCCATGTTCTTCTGCGTGGACCATTAGACATTAGCAGGTCCTCAATGATGTAGTGTTTGTCATCGAAACACCCTGGACAGCGATATTTTAGGTAAACCCTCATCAGCACCCCTTTGTCACAACACAGTTCAATGTTAATGCCCTGTTGAGGCCACTAACTCACTGGTGGTGTCCTCCCCCATGCTCCTTTCTCAGCCTCTGCTCCTCTTGTGCACTGTCCAGCTGCTGGTGACCTTTACCCTTCTGACCCTCACTCCTGACCCCAGTGAGCAGTTCCCACGCCACGCCCTTTTGTGCAGAGACTGCCATGGCAACACGATGGTCAGTGGTAATATATGCTCTCTAAGCAAAAGGCATAAAGGATGTCATCTGATTTATTCTGCTGCTAAGCTGCCACGGCCCCCACATATGCCCAACATGTGAAAAGTAAGAAAAAATGTGAGAGAAGATTTAGGCTGATGGTGAGAAAAATAAAAAGATTAATTTAACAAACCTATAGATGTGTGCTGATTCATTCAGGGAAAAAAACAGTGCTTTCCTTTTTAGAGTTCTGTTTTTTTTTATTCAGGCTCAATTGCTTTTCATGGATTGTTTAAATATTTCTTACCATCCAGTAGAGTAGGAGATTGCCTTGGTGAACAGTGATCATAAGTTTATATCACACCCCAGTAACAGGGTCGAGGGAATCATGTTTGCTTTGCACACCCTCAAACAACACTTTATCAGCCAGGTTCAAGTGTCTGAGACACACTTTTGACCATCTGAAGCACCGTCACACAAACCAAGGCCCTTATTAATTTCTGCTCTATCCACCTGTCATCTGGCATCTCTCCCCCTCATTCTGCCCCCTTGGTCCCCTCCCTCCTTGCCCTCTGTCACTTTCACCATTTATTGTGGATGGAGAGATTTTCTCTTTTGAGGCCCAGTCTCTTAGGTAACCCCAGTGCTGCATGTAATGAGATGGAGAGAATGAGAGGCAGAGAGAGATGTAGAGACACACACACAAAGATACCGACAGAGCGAGATGGAGCAAGACGGAGACGTAGTCAGACGCAAACCAGAACACTCTGATATGGAATTCCCAGTTTGGAGCTTTGTTGATTTACAAGTGATCCATCTCAGCAGCAGATTCAAAGGTAAAAGATTAAGTAGATTAAGAGATATCTGTAGCTTTTGGACAATCAATCTAGATTGAAGGAGAAAAAAACTACATAATGTTTTCTGGTGAAATCTGTCCAGTTTCTCACACAGCCAGATGAGAATGTAGAAACTTGGCTGTGTGTTGGATAAGACACATTAAAAACTAATTTCCTAAAGTAATTTGAAAGCACTAATTTTAATTAAGGCAGTTGTGTACATTTGTTTTTGGAATCGTCGTGGTGACTTTCTAAAAATTTCACGAAAATTGTATAGGGCTTTGTAGGAATTTCATTGTACACTGGGAGGGATGGAACTATGATTCCAGAATATGAAAGTTTTACGATTTTTGATTTTCAAGTGTAAAAACCATGCAGTGAATTTAATATTAACTTTTATGTTTTTTTCTCATATGATGAAATTTCCATGTATCGTGTATAATCTTTCTTAATATAGCAGAAAAGAATGGACCCTTTGCACCTGGACATGTGATGGAGCTTCACTTTACCCGATTTTCCTGTTTCCATTTGGCTGTCAGAGGCTGATTGTCCAAACGCAATTCTTGCATCTGCCTGATCACTTAGCAGGAGTTGTGGATGGACATCATACCTCTGGCTTGCTGCTACCTTCAGCAAGTGATATGAGAGGCACAGAAGAGTTACGTTAGAGGAAGACAAATGAAACTTGCCATGTTCTTGGCAAGTACAACAGACCCACTGACCAGGTTCAATGACACACACACAAACACAAATGCAAATAAAAAAAATCAATATTATAACTAACACATGTGAGATCTGCACATGTATCAATACAATATAAAAGAAGAGATAGACATTCTCAAATGTTACATTCACTTTATTTGGCATATCCAGCTATTGTCTGCCCTTTACTTTTTTCCCTCTCTATACTATTTAAATGTTCATTCATCAATAAAACTCAATATTTCACTAAATCTTGTACATTCTCGTGTTTTATGGATTAAAAGCATTTTGTCACTTGGGAAAATTTCAGCTTGTTTTGGTCAGTTTTGAAAGCTCCTTTGGCATTTGACGAGTTTATATCGCACAGGAGTTTAGTTTGATAGCCATACTGATATTCTTGAAACGAAAGTGTCAACAAAAGAGTATGGGAAGTGTTTGTTTTCTGATTTCTGATATGTCAGATTTTCCATGATATGTCATGGCATAATGCACTGCAATTTCAATATTGTAATGACTAGAAATAGCCTTAATAATAATAATAATAATAATAATAATAATAATAATAATAATCTGATATAATATTTGCAGTGGACACATAATATGACATAAAATCTGCCATATTACATGTGCAACAAACCTTTAAAAGTGAACCTATACTTGACCAAAATGAAATAAACAGTTTCAGTGTTTTTTTTGGCACTATGTGTTTTATATGTTTTCTGAGAAATCACATGACTTTAGAGAAATTGCACCAATTGGTTTACCCAAAGAGACCTCTCAATTGTGCAACATGATATCCCGATGCAGCTATTTTGGATCCTCCTTTTACCAGATAAAAACTGGTGATAGGGTAAAAGCAGCACATTGACCACTGGTCCACACTCAAAGCACACACACACCCTCTCTGAAACTACAGAGAACATGGGTTCTCTTCTGTATTTGTTGCTCTGCTCAGGTTATATTGCACAGCTGGTCTCTGCAGAAACGTAAGTATACAGTGTGTGATTTGTAGTTTTGTTATTTTGGTGCCTTATCACAGCTTGATTGCTGGGTATTTGAACTACTGTGTAACTTTGTGTGAAACTCAACCTGTCAAGGACTTATTGCAGTGACAGTGACACCACTCAGTGCTCAGATTATTGCTCAATCAGTGCTCAGGGCAATGGTGACTCAGTGATTAGGGCTCTGGGCTTCTGACTGGAAGGCTGTAAGTTTGAATTCTGGTACTGCCAAGCTGCTACTGCTGGGTCCTTGAGCAAAACCCTTAGCTCTCATATGCATAGCTGAATTGTAAGTTGCTTTGGATAAAGGTGTCTACCAAATGACATAAATGTAGATTAATCTAGGATATAGCCGTGTAGGTCTGGGGTTTTGACAAAATTTATTATGTTTTATTTGTGTAGACAACTGTATTTTACTACCAAATGACCATATATTGGCTTGAAATTCCCTTCATTGGCCCAGCTAATAAAGAGCTTGATATTTATCATCACACACACAAAAAAAACTTCTTACTGTCAGGACACCATATTCACATCTGATTTAAGCAATAAAAATCTTGTCTTGTTTTGATTAGTTTTATTATGCCTTGGTATTTTTCAAAGTGTATAAAATTCACAAAATCTTTTAATAGCTAGTACAATATCCTTGAAATAAAGTGCTATTGGAAAAAAAGACTGAATGCTTGTAACAGTAAAAAGTAATTCACTAATTCAGACAGTTCTTTTAACTAATATAGATGATTTTGCAACAAAGTGAAAGTACCTATACCACTGAAACAAATTTAATCCCACCAGTAAGTCCTGGGAGTTTCATATTTTTACAGATTAAATAAAATAAAAATTTAAGCTTCTGGTATTTTTGGAAATATTTTAGAAGCATGATTATGAAATCACATGAAAATAACAGAGAAACTGTAGAATGTATAGTCTGGAGTTGAAGACACATGTTCTGTGTTTTTTCCATGACTGAAAATCCTTTTGAATATGTTAGATTCCTGGTGACGGCTCCCAGCATTTTTCATGTTGGCGTGAAGGAAAGAGTGTCAGTCCAGGTTGGGGAGGGACTGCTGAACAGACCCGTGACCTGTTACTTAGAGCAGGAGGTGGGACATGTTCTTATGTCAAAGCGGGAGACTAAAGAGATCCCTAAGGATGAAAAAATTGGAACACTAGACCTTCAGGTAAATAAAATGCACTTGAATTAAATAAGTCAGATATGGAAACCTATACAGTCATGGGAACAAGACCATAAACCCTTCTTTAGTTCTATGGTTTTATTTTTCAGGGCCTAAATAACAACTGTGTGGTCCTCACCAACTTTTTTAAACAGACAAATAACCTCAGGTGACAACAAATATACAGAACAGATTTCAATATGTAGTCATTTTTTCAAAAAGTAAACCAACATTCAGAAACTAGGTGGAAAAAATAAGTACACCCTGTAATTCAGTAGCATGTAGAGCCATCTTTAGCAACAACAATGTGTAAACGTTTTCTGTAGGTGTTTATCAGTCTCTCTTATCATTTTGGAGAAATTTTGGCCCACTCTTACAACATTGCTTCAGTGTATTGATGTTTGAGGTCATTTGTTTATGCACAGCTCTTTTCAGATCCTGCCACAACATCTCAGTGAGCTGCTGGACAGATTGCTGCACATTTGTCTCAAGTATATTCTGGTATAAAGAGAGTTCATCATTGTCTCAATGACTACAAGTTTCCCAGGTCCTGTGGCTGCAAAACAAGCCCAAATCATCACCCCTCCACCACCATGCTTGACAGTTGGTATGAGGTGTTTGTGGTGATACATTGTGTTTGGTTTTCACCAAACATGGTGCTCCGCATGATGACCAAACATCTCCAACTTCAGTCCAAAGGATGTTGTTCCAGAACTTTTGTGGTTTGTTCAGATGCAATTTTGCAAATCTAAATTGTACTTTTTAGAGAGAAGGGCTTTTTCCTAGCCACCCTTCCATGAAAGCCCAGTCTTTTTCTAATTGTGCTATCATGAACATAAACATTTAATGTGCTTACAGAGGTCTGTAGGTCACATGATGTAGCTCCTGGGGTTTTCTTTATATCTCTTAGCATTAAATGGTCTGACCTTGGACTGAATTTGCTGGGACGCCCACTCCTGGGAAGCTTTGCAACTGCCTGAAAGGCTCTGTATTCGTAAACAATCCTTCTCACTGTAGAATGATGAATTTCTAACTTTGTTTGGAGATGGCCTTATAACCCTTCCCCAAGTTGATGATCAGCAACAATTGCTTGTCTGAGGTCATGGCTGATGTCCTTTCTTCTTGACACACCTGAGTGCTCCAGAGCACCAAACTGACAAAAGATCTGCTTTTATAGAGGTAGTCACACTTCTTGATGATTAACTAATCTTGTGCATTTCATCATTAACACCTGACTGCTAATTACTCTCTTAATCATTGTTGAAGTAGGAAGGGTGTACTTATTTTCCCCCACCTGGTTTGTAAATGTTGGTTTACTTTTAGGGGAAAAATGACTACATATTGACACAACTTATCTGTTGTTGTTTTTTTTATTATCACCTGAGATTATTTGTTTGTTTGTGTAAATTGGTGAAGACCACCCAATTGTTATTTAGGCCCTGATAAATAAAAAGATAGAACTGAAGCAGGATGTACTTTCTTTTTCCCATGACTGTAAAACATTAATTAATTCATCTTCAGTAACCATTTTATCATGGTCAGGGTCACAGTGGATCTGAAGCCCAGGAACATTGAGACATCCATTGTACATACCACTATATACCAGTGTTCCTGGGATAACCCCCTCGATCCATGACAATCCTTACCAAGATAAAGCAGTTACTAAAGATGAATTAATGAATGTTGGGAGAAATACTATCCAATTCCCTAAGGCTTTCTGGAGGGATGGTGTCTGTCTGGCATGGAACTTTAAGACAAATAAAATATACAGTATATGGATTATTATAATTTGTATATGTATGTATTTCATTTATTTTACTTGGTTATATTTTCATGATATTGCTGCTTTGAATATTTCTTATTGTGAATTTGTCACATATATTTTATTTCTTCTTATTTCTTCATATTTTCTTCAAGCTTCATTTAAATTAATACCCAAGAGTGTTTACAAAACATTTTGCACATTATTCCAGCCCCAGAATGAATATAAAATTTGAATATATGTTTTGTGTGCTGATACCACATCGACTAGTAAATAAAGAAAACCACAAAATAAATGACACATCTTAAAATGGAGAAGTGGTACAAACACCATTTCTGTCACTGTTTGTGGTTTCAGAAAAAAAAAAAAAAAAAAAAAGCATCCCAAAAAACTTCTTCAATACTATGTGTAAATTTATGCAATACTCTGTGTATTTATGACTTTGCCCATATTCTTTACACATATTATAATTATACTCTTCTTAAAGATTTTGCCAGACAAAATTGCAAGCTTACCATGGGCCAATGCAGAGCCACCTTATCTCAATCTGGTGTGTGATGTTGGTCAATATAAGAGAAAGACAACTCGAGTGTTGGTGTCCCAGCACAGAGGCTACATCTTCATTCAGACAGACCAGCCCATGTACAACCCCACACAGAAAGGTACAACAGAAATTACTCGAACTAGAACTATACACTCTGTTGTCTGTTTAATAGATACCTAGACCTATCAGCCATTTTATCAGATAAACCTTCCATTAGGGTTGGGCAATATAAAGATATACAGTATGTGTACCTGATATAAATGCCAATGAACTAGCTATACCGAATAAACAGGCAACTCAGTGTATATATAATATATTAAAACAATTATTAACAACTTACATATCTGTAAATCTTAATTCTATGTAACTATATTTAAGCTTAATCAAATGTTAATGAGTCAATTTAAATTTCAGTTCAGTACAGGATTTTTACTCTGGATCATGCCATGCAGCCGATATCCGAGAAGATACATGTGTACATAATTGTAAGTGCTTTAAAAGATACAGTACCTAACAGAAATTTTTAAAATGAATAAAATGTAAATAAATAAAATGTATTGCGCCTCTATCATTGCCCTCCATCTCCATTTAACTGTGACATCCATTGCAGAATGCAGAAGGGAACACAGTCAAGAAAATGTTGGTCGGTTCCAAATCAGGCATTCACGTCAAGAGCTATCCTATTCCTGATGTTTCACAGTATGTTTATCTTATCCAGTCTGTTACTTCCTACTTCTCGTGATTTCTCCATAATATTTTTTTCATAGAGCTGAACTGAATAGATTGGTATTTTCTTGAGCATGTGAAAAGCCTTTAAGTTCTTCATCATCACACTTTCTTCAGGCCCGGTGTGTGGAAGATCAAAGCCCACTACAGAGGTGATGAGAAGAGTGCTACTATTCAGGAATTCAAGGTTCAAAAGTTTGGTATGCAAAAAGAAATATTCAATGTTTTCTTTGTTGTTTTCTTTTTCTTTGAATATTGCTCTTAGTAATTATAAGAGCAACACTCTTCTTAAGAAAATAGTTTTATAGTTATGTTTATTAGAATTCAAGTACTAGACATCATTATTATTATTATTATTAATTCTTTAAAGAAGAAATTTATTAATTCTTTAAAGAAGTGAAGTTACATGCAAATTATATACATATTTATAATGTTAATAAATAATTTTTTTTTAATTCATAATTTTATAATAAATAGTAAGAGTCACTCAAATATAGTCAAGTTCTAAGCATACTTAGAAATATATATATATATATATATATATATATATATATATATATATATATATATACACACACACACACACACACACGTATATATATATATATATATATATATATATATATATATATATATATATATATATATATATATATATATATACTGGTCCTTTTTTTTGACCAGGTGTTAAATAATGATTTGTGAGGCAATAAACATGAGGCATTGGCATTTTTTCTAGACGTTTATTAAGATAGTTCAGATATTTCCCCAAATGTAAAATTGTTCAACATTTTCATGAATTAAATTCAATTAAACCACATCCTTCTGTTCAGTCCTTCCTAGTTTTGGTGTAACCATCAAGCCTGAAACTGACCATCTCCTCGTGAGCGCTGAGAACTTTCAATTCTCCATCGATGTTTCGTAAGTTTTAGTCAATTTTTCATTTTCTTATTAATTTGTAAAAGCTTTAATGGATAATTCAATTCATTCATAATATTTACTCTCAGTTGCTTTTATTTTATTACTGATGACATACAATTAATCCACAATGCAGTAGTACACATCAAATGGTATAGCTAAAAATGTCATCATTTTTATATTTTAAACATCAAACAACCAACAATAAAAAAAACATCCAAAAAAACAACCCTATATGTTCTCAGTTGCTATTTTCAGTGTTCAGTGATGAACACATCTGCACTGACGTAGGTGCAGAGGCACAACAAGACGTGTGATATCAGAAATTGACTGTGGGATTTTCAAACCCAGCTTGGTGTAAAATTCTGTTTGAGTTTCTGCTTGTCTCATTTCTTACACCCGATTTTGTGGGTGCACTTCAGTATACTGCAAATTAGCTACTTCACCCAAATACTAAAGAAATATCATTGCCTGAATAATTTTATCTAAGAAATAAGAACACACAACTGAACTAAATGTGAATCACACTGCTGACATTTTATTACACACAGAACATCTGAGAAGTAATCGATGTAATATTTAGAATTAGTCGGCAATTTGCAAACAATTAAATTATTTTTTATTAATGAACGGACCAAATTAGACAATTTAGATTCTGCATCACTTATGTTTTAGCATTAAATATTTTCAATTCAACATGTTGTAAATCACCTTATATTTACTCACTAACTACGAATAATTTTTTTCTACTACTCCTGTCTTCCATTTAGTTTTTTCTCACTTGCCCCACAACTTGTGTACTGATTAGGAAAAAAAAAAGCTCTTGACATCACTCTGTGCTCACCTGCTTTCAGGCTGCCTTGCTTCCACTTTCCATAGGAATAAACATAAACTTGTCTTTAGCAGTTGAGGAAAATGCCTTGTGTAAACGCAGACTAAAGTCTTTTTAAAGGGGATTCTGCACTGATTATTTAAACTTGTTTACTATATGATAAAAAAATCTGTTAACCAATGCAATACATTCACTCAATAGATATTCATATGGAAAGAAAATCAACGGTGGATTTCACTGTCGCTTTGGGGTGAGAGGGGAGATTACAAATGGGCCAAATGACATCACGTTCATCAAGGGGCTAGAAAAAACTGGACCAGTAAGTCAGTTTGCAATATTAATAAAATAAAAGAACAAGGAATATACACACAGAACATTTCCTATTGGCCTGTGTTTCTCCCTTTTAGGTACGAAATGGTGAAGCTGAAATCACTCTTAGGATCACAGACATCCGGGAGAAACTGGCAACCTTAAGGCTGGAAGACTTAGCCCAGGATGGAGTGCGGTTCTACATAGCTGTTACTGTCACAGATAGCTTAAGTAAACACATGGGAAAGATCATTTGATGCAAGCTGTTATATGAAAATTAATTATTCAGATATATTGAGTTTTGTTTCATTTATAGAGCCGTAATAATATTAATTATAATTATATGCCGTTGTTATTTAATAGGCATTTTTAATAGGTATTTAATAGGCTTGTGATCATAGGTTTTGGTGGGGTATGATGACATTAATAAAGACATAGCCTCAAACAAAATTAAGCTGAGACTTGCTACTTGACACTTGACTTGCTATAGCAGTAGTATGCTATAGCTTATTATCTAATGAAGCAAGTGAAGCAACCCTGGAACTGGCAGAAAGCTGACAACATAGTCATCCAGCAAAAAAATCTAGCATCTGAGTGGTTTTAGATGTACCTGTGTAGAACTGTGTTCGATACAGCAAGTCTGTTTCCATTGTCATAGTCTGCAAGGTGCACACAGGAGAGCTAATATCATTAATCAGGGTTGCCAGGTTTCTGCAACATTTCCAGCCCAACTACATCTCAAGAAATCATACAAAAGCCCAAAAAATTCAGCCACTGGAAAAGAGAGACATATTTATCTTCCTTTTCTCAACAAGGTCACTGTGGGGCACATGCCTTTCTGATGTACAGACATTATTCTCTGCAATTTTTGCAATAGAAATGGTTCTGTACATCACCGACAGACTGTCTGCACTTACGCTCTTTCTTTGTTTGCAAACATTTGTTAGATTTAATTTCAGTTAGTTTGCTATGAAACAAGATCTTGGTGGCTGTGGATTATTTTTAAACAAGCTCAATTTGTTATAAAAACTGTGACCATAGCATCAGTCTCATTAACTGGCCTGTCTGCTGCTCCTCCTCTGAGCATGGGGCAGTGTGATTCCTGCCCCAATGGGGCCTCTATTAGTGCTTGTTGCAATTCCTATTTTGACCACTGGGTGCAGTAATAACTTTATGGAGCTAAATGAGGCACTGAGCTTGACGCCCCAAAATTGCGCAACAGCTGAGCAAATCAAGGGAACTTAGGGAAGATAGGAAAATTAACATTTGCCCCTGTGGACGTACCACCATTGAATAGAGTCAAGATGTTATGTACATGAAGTGCAAATAGATCAAGTTGCTGTAGTAAGTGAAATGAGGGATAAGATGCTGTTTTTTGTTATTTGCACTACAGCAAGTTTAGCAACCCCGTGCCGCCCTGAATTAATCTGATTATGTACTGACTAATTGGCTAAATTGTGGGTGGATCTCATGTATATAACAACTGCAACTATTTCTATTAAGTGGACATAGACAATGTTTTATCATCATTTTGCTAATGCAGATTGTCAGTTTATTCTTCAAATCGAGACAATTTTTTATTTTTTGAAATGGTCTTTTTAAAAATAAAAAATTTACACGATTTAGCAAATTGTTTAGATGAATCAGTCCATTTATTCAAACAGGACAACTTTTTAATGAATGATAAAGTCACTATGTATTGATCATTTTGGTTGTTCAAACTGATCATGGGTTAGTGTAAAATCACTTTATGTCCCTGCTAGGTGGTGAGGTACAAGAGTCTGAAATATTACTTCCCATCGTGTCACAGAGATATAAAGTGGACTTGGACAGAACCAGATCACACTATATTCCTAAAATGCCTTTTGATGTTAAGGTAAGCTTTTCCCTTGCAAGCCTTTACTTTATTCAAATAATAGTTGTTAAGTTGTATATCTCGTTTATTAGGTAGTGGTGCGTACTCCAAATGGCCTGCCAGCTAAAGACGTTCAGGTGAAAATTAGAGTCTCACACACCGAAGAGGAATCCAGAATTGAAACAACAGACAATGAGGGAGTAGCGTTTTCTGTTTTCAATCTTAAACAGCAATCACCGTACATTTCTGTTGAGGTGAGCAGTTTACAAGACTTGGATTTTTTTCCAATACCAGGACTGTTATGTCACAGACATACAGTGAATCTGTTTTCTTTATTAATATGGTTCATATTTTGATTAACATCATGTTTTGATTAGCTTAATGTAGCTAAAACTGCTGAAATCTTAATAAAATGATTGTGATAGTGGTTATGCTATGTGCCCATATCTGACAGGCAACCGTCGATGGATTTAAGTCAACAAAAGATGTGGCCATTGCTACTTCCTCAAGCAATAACTTCTTGTATATCAGTGTGAACAATAGGGTTTTGTCACCTGGAGAACACCTGAGTGTTAAGTTTGATGTTGTCAATGACCAACCAAAAGATGGATACATTTACTACTTGGTAAGAAGACTAAATTGGAAATAAACCTGACTAAAGTAATTTAAAATTAATAAAGCTTTAAAAAGCCTCTGTCAAATACCTCTAGAACAGGGTTTTGCTGCATACATTATTCTTAACAGCTGGAAATGGCAAATATTTGGAGTTTTTTAAACATATATTTTTGATAAAGTTATACAGCATATAATATGTTACTTAATATAAAATGTTTGAAACTACTTAAAGGACTTTAAAATTATAAATTATAAATGTGTCTGCTGGAATTGAAACTCCTTGAGTGTTAAATTCTATTTATTGCACATTACAAGATTAAGATCTACATTTTTGTACAGTTCTTATATCAAATACATTTATACACTGTATTATATTCGCCAACATTATCATGCATATGATGTCTAAACGTATTAAAATAATCATGATCAAACATTTCAGTATAAAACTGCAGATACGGCCTGAACTGCAAAAAGGTGACATTACTTACTTAATATTCATCCACTTAAATTCCATTTCTGTTCTATGGAAATATAGGAAATATAGAGATGACCATGTGGTTGGTTGTTTAATAAAAAGCAAAATACGTACATAACACCATATTTTGTTATTCCTTTCTGCATTCAACTTTCTCATCTAATAATATAATAATAATATTTTGCAAGCCTTTACAATCAAATATCAATTCTTTAGCAAAGTTCCTAAAACTTTCTTAAAACATACCTTACACAAAATCAAAGATATTTGTGATATCTTAATTACAACTTGTTTTCATTACAACTTTGACTAAATTGCCTTTTTCTACTTTTTGAACATTTAAGTATGAATTTTCTTTGTACATGATGTGTACTCTCCTCAGGTCCTCAGCAAAGGTGCTCTCAGAATGGCAAGTTCTGTTGATATAGGAATTACAGCCACTATCAACCTCTTCCTCAGCCCTGACATGATTCCATCCTTCCGCCTCATTGGATATTATTATGACAAAAATGGTGAAATTATAGCAGACTCAATCTGGGTAGATGTCAAGGATGTGTGTAAGGGAAAGGTAAGCTATATTTCACATACTGTTTTTTTTTTTTTTTTAACTCAAAGTTTTTTTATGGTTACTGTGTTTCATGTATGCTACGACTAAATGTAGGATTAACAATGCAACTCTTAGTGTAGAAAATGTAGCTTCCTACTGCAGGTTAGCATGCTAGCTCTTCTCTAGTTTTTATGCAACTCTTTTTATGTGTCCTGCATAGGTTGTGGTAACAGAAAAGGAACCCAATATTAAAAATTATTACGATCCAGCACAAATCGTTGATATTAACATTGATGTGGGAGACCAACACAAGGCAGAAGTGGCTTTACTGGCTGTGGACAAAGCTATCTATGCCCTGAATGCCCAAAACAAACTCACCCCAAAACAGGTACAAAATTCAGATTAAAGATACTTATAAGATATTGATTCTGTACATTCTATAGTCTACATCTTTATATTCTTTACATGAATTTAATATAACATTTTTCCAGTGTATAACATGGTAATATTTTTTGTATTTTGTAAAAAAAAAAAAAGAAAGAAAGAAAGAAAAATTCTACAAAAGTGTACAAAATTTAAACTAAATTTTAATGAAATGCCCTATTTCATACACTGTCAATATCAATACACACTGTGTATAAAAATAAAAATAACCCCATTTTCTCCCCCCAATTTATTATTGTCATTTCCCACCCACTCACTAGCTGAGTCTCGCTCATCACACAACAACTACCAACCGGGGAGGGTGGAGCAAGCACGTGCTTCCTCCAAGCCATATGAAGCCAGCCTCTGCACCCTCTCGATCTGCCGCATATACAGCGTCACAGGGCAGTGTAACACACTCAGAGGAAAGCTCTATCTGCCCTATTCTGCATGCATGGGCTCACAGATGCCTGCAATTGGCTAGTGTCACTCTGATTGACAGGGGAGAGTGAGTAATGCCATCTCTCCCACCCAGACAGCAATCTTTGCTCCCCTGACTCCCAGCTACAGACGGCTGTGACATCATCAGGATTCAAACCTGTGACGATAGAGCGAATGCTTTTCTGTTGCACCACTCAGGAGAAAAAAATAACCATATTTTTAAGATATGTTTCTGTGGGTTAATAGAGCATCATACAGTCTGAGCGCATGAAAAGCTTGCCATTAACCAGTGATATTTTTTAACGCAGTGCTAAACCGTTTGGTTTCGGTGCAGGTGTTCTCCTCTATGCAGACTTATGATCTGGGATGTTCGTATGGTGGTGGTGGGAACACTGCTGCAGTATTTAATGATGCTGGATTGACTTTCATCTCTCACTCTGAAACTATCAAGTCACAGATGAGGATAGGTATATAGGGGTAATGTGGGGAAAATCTTAATAGTGTTAATAAACTAGATAGCTTGTTGTTTTTATTTTCTTAACAATATATTATAATCCAATAGTATATGAAATGTTCATTACCAATTTGTCCTATTTTGTCTGTAGGATTTGCCTGTGAATCGGGTTTCAGGCGGCAGAGACGTTCCATAGATCTCCAGAAAGAATTGGCACAAAAAGGTGCTGAGTCTTGGTTACTGTACATCAGTACCATTTCAAACATATTTAAACTTTCATAGCTTTTAATATCACAATCTGAGCTTTCTCTAAGCCATCAATTAAAGTTGCATCTTTTATTTAGTTAAGAAAAAAATAATAATAATGTGGAGTGAAGTGGAGTGCCATTACCACGTTGAAGTTGATTATTTCTCTATAAAAGCATGAAGAATTTTTCTAATATTATTTTTTTCTGTAAAATCTGTGCACTTGTGTACACTTACTGTTAGTTAGTAAATAGTTTTCAGAGTTTGTAAATCTTTTTGCAAGGTTGTAAGAAAGCATGACTGCATCCTGTGATACACTTCTAACATCTGTTATAACCATACAGAATCTTGCTTCAGAGGTGCACACACTAATTTCCATGCCATTAATGTTAAAATTCCAATTGATGCAATGCTCATAAAGATGTTTTCCTCTTTTTTTAAGTTAAACCATAGTGATCATATACTATACCATAGTAATCATGTTTACTATGATATAAACAAAATAATAAATAAAAATGAAAAAAACAAAAAGTCTTTATGAGCTCTGCATCATCAATCAATTACAATACATTGATTGTTCTGTGCACGTTCCTCCAGGTGCATAATGGACATTCAGTGATTTTTGTAATTTCTTAATATATTAAGAATGTTCACATCAATCATTAGAATGGGGAAAAATGTGATCTCAGTGGTTTTGACCATGGCATGAGTGTTGGTACCAGACAAGCTGGTTTGAGTATTTCTATAACTGCTGATCTCTCAGGATTTTCACACAAAACAGTCTCTAGAGTTTGCTCAGAATGATTCAATAAAGGAAAACATTCAGTGAGAACGTAAAACATCCAGTGTGAACGGAAACGCCTTGTTGATGAGAGAGGTCCAGACTGCTTTGAGCTGACAGAAAAGCTACAGTAACTCAGATAACCACTCTGTACAGTTGTGGTGAGCAGAAAAGCATCTCAGAATGCACAAGACGTGGAACCTTGAGGTGGATGGGCTACAACAGAAGAAGGCTACGTTGGGTTCCACTTCTGTCGGCCAAGAACAGAAAGCTGAAGCTGCACCGGCTCACTGGATACACTCATCTGCTCACTGGATGTTTTTTCGTTATCATACCATTCTGAGTAAACTCTAGAGAATTTTTTCCCCAAGATCACAGTTTTTCCCTGTTCTGATTAGCCTTTCTGTAGCCTTTCTTTTCCCTGTTCTGATTAACAGTACCCGAAGCTGCTGGCCCGTATCTGCATGATTTTATGCATTGCACTGTTGCCACATGATTGGCTGATTAGAGAATTGCATGCATGTGTAGGTGTACAGGTGTTCCTAATAAATTGCCCAGTGAGTGTATATGTCAGTAAGTTGCTTCTCCATTAAATGTTCAACTCACTTATCTTTCTACTTTTGTCTCCAAAAGAAACTGAGTACCCAGATGCAGTATTGAAGAAGTGTTGCCGTCACGGCCTAACACAGCTCCCAATGAAGCTGAGCTGTGAGGAACGAAAGAAAAGAATAAAAGAAAGTAATGAATGTGAGGAGGTTTTCCTGAAATGCTGCAACTTTGCTACCCAGCTGAGGGAAAAGAAGAGGAAGGAGGAACTAAGAAGTGGCCATGGCAGAAGTAAGTATTACTATCAGCCTGTGGTCCAGTTACACACACACACACACACACACACACACACACACACTTCTCTTTATAAATTAAATAGTAGGTCTTCAGTTTAGTGCTGCTCGTACAAGATGTGTGTTGGTTGATCCAAGTTCCTAAAGCAATTTAGGGAAAGTATATTTCAAAGTATGATGATGGTGCAAAAACCACTATCACAAATAGAGAGAGATAAGATTAACACCGTATTTTATCAGCTAAATCAGGGCTTTTCAAGCTTTTTTTTGGCCAGTGACCCCATGGGCCCAAAATTCTCATGAACATGGCTTTGACTGACATCACAGTATGTTGGATGTGGTTCTGTTGTGGTCTGGTGTAAATAGGGCATAAGAGGAGCTCCAAATTGAAAAAATTCTAATGAAATTAGAAAAGTTTTAATTATTATTTTAAAATATTACACAAATGAAGTAGAACTACAATGAGTGGTTGTTTAAAAAAATCTCCTCAACCCCATGTTTGAGAGGTTGCTTAATGTTTCCACTATGCAAGATGTAACATCACTGCTTGCAGGTATGGCTTTGCCCTTGCTCACAAAATAAAATAAAGAATTAAAACAGGTTGTACATGTATCAGTGGAGTATGTAATAAATAAGATCTATGGAAATGAATAAAAGACCTGCACTGACAGTTAAAATGTAGCCCAATGCACCCTGGACAAAACCATTGCTCAAAACTGGCTGTGCAAAGGTTAGTAGATTGAATGGAAAATGCAATCAGCATCACATCTCATTTCTCCACCTTTTTTTTGCACTGAATTCCCACTTTTTGTGCGATCCAATCTCAAATGCATATTTAGCGCACTTTGCGAGATGCTGTGTGCACAGTACTAACTACAGTTGCAAACCATTTAGTATATCTGGCTCCGAGTGTTGTATCATTTCTTCTGTTTTGAACATGTATGCTACTTTTAAGGTCATGATAGTTAAAGTGGGGTCAGTGATGTATAGTTAGGGGGTCTGTCTATTTATTTATTTCAGGGGTTCCTGAAACCTTTTTGAGCAAATGATGACATTATGAATTTTCTGCAACCACAAGCCTTGACCATCCTACATTTTCTAATTTCAGGTTTATAATTTAGGACTACTATCACTACGTTATGTTAGTAACACATGTATGCAACCACAAGGGACTAAAAAACAAAGGGATATTCCTTGTACTGACCTATGTGTCTAGGGTTAGGGATGTGTTGTGTTGCGTTGTTATAGGAATATAACCCTTGCCGGGGAGTTGTGATACGTCCTGACACAAAGCAGAGGGATCTGGTTTATACTTGACTTTGTGTGCATGTGCAGAAGCAGCAGCAATGCAAGCAGCATTATTCACACACTGGCCTGTGTAATTTATGGAAGATTAAAAGTGACATTCACTAGACGGCACATCAGAGACAAAACATTCCTCTCCGTCAGGTTTCCAAGTCGAACTGTAAAATGTTTAGTGGTTTCATGCACAGAGATGTTAAACATGCTGATGAGCTCTGTCTCTCTTAAAACTCCGCTGTTGTGATTGTGGTCATTGTGTGGCCATCATGGGCTACGTCTCAAACTGAAAACTCTGAACTGACATGCAAAAGTGTTTACTCTGTAATATACAGAAGACTGGTACACTAAACAGAACGTTCGGTAAGTTTGAAGGCATGAGAGGTTTTTAAAATTCAAACACTAACTATAAAACCAGGTAGAGTTAGTACTCAATAACAGTCTAGCATAGCACATAAGTATGTGATTTGAGACACAACACTAGTTTGTTTAGCGGAAATTGATCCATTTTTATTGCTGAACCACACTAGTGTAGAATGTCAGTATAGTGAAAAAGATTAAGTAGCACATTTTAATTTAATTGTGACTTCAATATTTCTAATGGTAATTTGTAAAATAAATAAATGAAATAAAAGAGCAGACTGCGAGTTTCTCTCAATCAAGCGACCCCACATGGGGTCACGACCTGTAGTTCAGGAACCCCTGGTTTATTTAGTTGTTTGTTTGTTTGTTTGTTTATCATTATGAACTACTATCAAATCTGTAATAATTGCTATAATTATTATTAGGTAACTATTGTTATGAGCCTAAGCCATTTGAATTGAATGGGTTTGAAATAATGCTATTAACACTAATGTGTTTCTTTTTGGAAGCTGTTTATTTCTTCATGTAATGCTCAGTAACTTACAAATTAAAATAAACTATCTCAACTTGAATCCAAGTGTAATTTTAATAAAACTAGGAAAAGTGTTAATATGATACAAATATACATAGTGTTCTCTTTGAGATTTGGTGTTTGTTCAGGACTGGAGCAGTTTGAATGTGCTTATTGTTGTTGTTGTTGTTGTTGTTGTTGTAGTTGTAATGTAACCCAATATAAACATGCCCATGATGATTTACCTGTGGTCTCCTCCCCTCCCGTTACCTCCAACCTCAACCAACCAGCTGCTAGTGCCAGTGATATTGAAAACTTTTTTGACAACGAGGTCCAATACATTCGCCGCAGTTTTCCTCCCAGCTTTGCATTTGAAGTTTTTAATGTGAATGGCCAAATTACGTAAGTAGACAACTGACACACACACTTCTGTCTCATTCTGTTCCCCTACTGTTCTACTGTGGTTGCATGATTTAATTTGTCTTCTGATGTTTGTTTTAGAAAACAGATCATTCTCCCTGATTCCATCACTACTTGGGAGATACAGGCTGTCAGTTTATCTCCCTCTCATGGTAAATCGAAATTTTCTACTAGCCAATAACTGGTTCACTGAGTTACGATAAAAACCTGTGCTTTTACTTGGATATGACTGAACGGTCTTCATAGACATTTAGAAATGTTACACTTACTTATCGCTTTCAGGTTTTTGTGTAGCCGAGCCTCTTGATGTACGTGCCTTTCAGGAACTGTTTATCTCTTTGCGACTTCCCTACTCTGTCACGAAGAATGAACAAATGGCCATTGTTGTGGTTATCTACAATTATGGCAAGAGTGAAAGACAGGTGGGTTTAAAAAAATCTCTAGAACACAATGTTACGTCAGTATTTACACTGGGAAGGTTCCTCATATTCCACAGTGAGCTGGGTTACGCAAATTTTTCTGTAGCAGAGCTAGTGTTTGAGATAATGTTTATCAACAGCATCCAGATTTTTGCCTAAACAAAAGCATTTGCCCTTAAGCCTGAAAAAAGAGAAACCAATTAGAATAGTGCATTTTTCCAGTTTCTGTTGGAAAACCAGCTCGTTACACACTGAGCTCAGAGATATGAAGGTGAAGAGTGATGAAGTGCCAGAGGTTTACTCCAGGAGGAGAAAATGAACAGTAAAATGTAATTTCCCTGTATTAATCACTTTCAGTGCAACTGTCATAAAGGTCATTATGACAATGTTATTAATATGGTGAGATTGTTTGACGGTAGATTATGCCTTAAATGATTATAATAACAAATTTGTATCTTCATCACACCTACTGCTATCTGCTCTTCACCCAAAGTATGCGCATATCAATATAATAGTACAGATATATCAGTGACATTATTTAGCATATTTCCATAATTAGCCTATAATTAGTTTTTTTGTTTGGGAACTGTAGACTTGCATTTGACTTGCATTTCACATGAATTGTCAAAATGTAATAGGTAGAAATTAAAATTAAAATGTCCCAACCCCCTCTGTGTTTTTTAACAAATTGCACCCTGACTTTATCTATAAAACAAATCGGTCTCTGATTAAAATTGTGTGTCAGATTAAGATGCTGTCTCTGTAACTGAACTCTGAATATAGCTCAGTATGACCTATTGCAGAATAGTTGAGGTGTTTTATGTATGTACTATACAGAAATACCCAGTATACAGTGAGACAACAGTTTTTTAAAGAATGAGATATTTAACATATTACAATTTTTTGCATAACTGGATGCTTCAGCTATGAATATAATTATTTTTCCTATACAGCTTGCCGTTCATATGAAACAAGTAGATGGCCTGTGTTCACCTGGGGCTTCATCTACTGATTCCTATATCAACATCAGTTTGGACCGTGGTAGCTCTGAGACAGTGACCTTTTCTGCTGTTCCTCTGAAAGAGGGTGAAATCCCTATCACGATCCAACTTTATGACACGGAATATGAAATGGGCGTGGATGCCATTCAGAAGACACTCTTGGTGACGGTAAGAGGAGATGGTTCAGATGTTTGGTAGATTGATTTATTGATGTGAGAGAAATCATGTGCTTTCTTCATTTTGCAGAATGAGGGAGTCCGTATGGAAGACTCGGAAAGTAAATTAATTAACCTGGATGGTAATTCATAATGATTTCTTTCATTGTTTTTATTCCAACCTTATCATTGTCGTGTACTATTTTTAAATGCATAAAAATTATTAAATGCATGAAAATGAATCTGGAGTGTGTTCCAATTAATTCATATTCACATTCAGACAGCTTGCTTAAATTACAAGCTTGATGTGTAGACATTTTACATATGCAAAGAAGATTAATTAAAATTTCTCTACACAGGTAGAAGTGAAAAATACTTTAATATTGATGGATTGTTTCCAAACGGTACAATTCCTTCCTCAGATGGCAATATCTTTGTCAAAGTTGAAGGTATGGATGACAATCTTTATTTTCCTATGCAAAAAAACAATAAGCAATGACAGTTTGTTGTAATTATCTCTCTTGTCTCAATAATGTACAGATGATGTATTTGGTATAGCAGCAGCCACGCCCCTACTTACACCAGACAATGTGAAGAAGCTGATCAAGGCCCCTCACGGTTGTGCAGAACAAACTATGATCAGGATGTCCCCCACAGCTCTGGCCATCCGTTACCTGGACTCAAACAACCGATGGCTGGAATTGGAACCTGAAATGAGAGACAAAGCAATGAACTTCATAGAGCAGGGTAAACACAGAATCAGTGCACTAATCACACATTCTTTGAAAGAATTTCTACTCTTCTGGAAGATAGACTTTTGAAAGATTTTGAGCTTAGAATATCTACCTTCCACTGATCTTATCTCGTAAGGTAGAACTATGATAAAATATTTGATGTGTACAGTTTTTTTTCGCCAACTCGTTTATCATGTACAAAATGTACCAAATGTACCAAATGATCAGAATCAGGTGTCCTAATCACTTGGCCTGGCCACAGGTGTATAAAATCAAGCACTTAGGCATGCAGACTGTTTTTACAAACATTTGTGAAAGAATGGGCCGCTCTCAGGAGCTCAGTGAATTCCAGCATGGAACTGTCATAGGATGCCACCTGTGCAACAAATCCAGTCGTGAAATTTCCTCGCTCCTAAATATTCCACAGTCAACTGTCAGCTTTATCATAACAAAATGGAAGAGTTTGGGAACAACAGCAACTCAGCCACGAAGTGGTAGGCCACGTAATCTGACGGAGAGGGGTCAGCGGATGCTGAAGCGCATAGTGCAAAGAGGTCTTCGACTTTCTTCACAGTCAATTGCTACAGAGCTCCAAACTTCACGTGACCTTCAGATTAGCCCAAGTACAGTACGCAGAGAGCTTCATGGAATGGGTTTCCATGGCCGAGCAGCTGCATCCAAGCCACACATCACCAAGTGCAATGCAAAGCGTCGGATGCAGTGGTGTAAAGCACGCCGCCACTGGACTCTAGAGCAGTGGAGACGCGTTCTCTGGAGTGATGAATCACGCTTTTCCATCTGGCAATCTGATGGACGAGTCTGGGTTTGGAGGTTGCCAGGAGAACGGTACATTTCGGACTGCATTGTGCCGAGTGTGAAATTTGGTGGAGGAGGAATTATGGTGTGGGGTTGTTTTTCAGGAGTTGGGCTTGGCCCCTTAGTTCCAGTGAAAGGAACTTTGAATGCTTCAGGATACCAAAACATTTTGGACAATTCCATGCTCCCAACCTTGTGGGAACAGTTTGGAGCGGGCCCCTTCCTCTTCCAACATGACTCTGCACCAGTGCACAAAGCAAGGTCCATAAAGACATGGATGACAGAGTCTGGTGTGGATGAACTTGACTGGCCTGCACAGAGTCCTGACCTGAACCTGATAGAACACCTTTGGGATGAATTAGAGCGGAGACTGAGAGCCAGGCCTTCTCGACCAACATCAGTGTGTGACCTCACCAATGCGCTTTTGGAAGAATGGTCAAAAATTCCTATAAACACATTCCTAAACCTTGTGGACAGCCTTCCCAGAAGAGTTGAAGCTGTAATAGCTGCAAAAGGTGGACCGACATCATATTGAACCCTATGGGTTAGGAATGGGATGGCACTTAAGTTCATATGTGAGTCAAGGCAGGTGACCGAATACTTTTGGTAATATAGTGTACTTCACTGTACTACAAGACTATACATATCAATGCAGAGATATTCATAGAGCAAAGACAATACAAAACCCATTCAGCATTCAACCACAACAGAAACAGTACCAGGTACTTTGTTACTGTGCTTAAGTATTATCTTGGCATTTTTAGGTTTTGCATAAGTATTACTGAAAATGAATATTTGTACTCTTATTTAATAATATTGCCAAGAAAAAAAAAACTTCCTTACACTTTTATTTAGACCTTGAGAGAATTTAGACAAATGTCTCTTCTTCTCTCATCCAGTCAATGACTGTATGCTATAAATCTATTAAATGGGTTCAGTTAAGCATCCAATCATTTCAGTTTGTCATCTAATCAAGTTTATCAATGTAGAATCGTAGCAATTCATCATCTGCGGTGACCTTCTTATGCAGTAAGGTTTTTAAGTATGTTGGGGTAAGTAAATTCTCATATAAAAATCTTCTTTGCCTCTCTAGAAGGCATGAATTCCATCTAATATGATCTAATTTGAATAAGCCTGTTGAAGTAAGTTTCGAAAATTTGCCAACATTAACTGGCTCTATTTAATTGTTAGCTTGTTTTCTTTGCTAATGCAGACTAGGATAGACTAGCATCAATTCCAGTAGCTACCATAACTGGATAAGTAGTCAAATCAAATTGTAGCTAATGATAAATATTGCAAACTTACAGAGATTGAATTATAATTTCAGGCAAAATGGCATAGTTTTGATAAGTAATAAGTCACTTTTCACATGAAAACAACAGTTAAAACATTTACTTTTTACTTTTAAATACTTTAGTAATTTATTTTTACTTTCACTTAAGTACTTGACTGATACTTGACTTGACTGATTTTAACACATTATTTATACTTTCATTTAAGTATACTTTTCAGTACTCAGTACCACCCCTGCACAGGACACAGGGGATATACATTGTAAAACTTAAGGGACAAATTAGGATACCATGTTCAGTGTAGAAGGTGAAAAACAGTGCAGTACAATAATAAAAGTATTCTCTTTTAAAAGGTTTTAAGTGTTCTTAATGAGGTTAATGAGCCACTTGCTGGTTCAAGAGTAGAAACTTTCTTGTACCTGGTAGTCAGAGTGCTGATAGTTCTTCCTGACTGGAAGAATGGAGAACAGTGGATGTGCTGGGTGACTGGTGTCTATTAGGAGCCTCCTAGGAGCCACTATCTGCTACTGAGACAGTGTGTGTGATGAATGTACTGCAGTGTGGGAAGTATGTATCATATATAGTACTAGTATTGTAGTATACTAGTATTGTAGTATACTGGGTATCTATATATAGTACTAGTATTATATATAGATACCCAGTATACTACAATGGGATATACTGTACATTCCCATTATACATTATACATTCCCAGTGTATAATAAATAAATAAATATATATATATATATATATATATATATATATATATATATATATATATATATATATATATATATATAGCCATAGCTGTATATAATATATAACCCTATACCCATAGCTGTGAAAGACTCACTAAACTTTTGGGCTGAATGAAGATTTACCACAAGAGGGAGGCATTTCTCAGTTGAGCTGGGGTTGTATACATCATTATGGTGATGGCCATAGGGAAACATCCAGGAATACTATCCTGCTTTGGCATTCTAACAGTGTGACGGTGGTCATGTGGCATTGTAACAGTGGTGTTTTGGCATTGTAACGGTGTAACAGTGGTGTTTTGGCATTGTGACAGTGTAACAGTGGTGTTTTGGCATTGTGACAGTGTAACAGTGGTGTTTTGGCATTGTGACAGTGTAACAGTGGTGTTTTGGCATTGTGACAGTGGTATTTTGACAATGTAACAGTGTAGCAGTTTTGCTTAGGAATTGTAGCAATGTCACTGTCAATGCTTTGGAATTGTAAAAGTGTAACAGTGGTGCTTTGGCATTGTAACAGTGTAACGGTCTTGCTTTGGCATTGTAACAGTGTAACGGTGGTGCTTTGACATTGTAATGGTGGTGCCTTGGCATTGTAACAGTGTAACAGTGGTGCTTTGGCATTGTAACAGTGTAATGGTGTTGCTTTTACGTTGTAAAAGTGTAACGGTGGTGTTTTGACATTGTAACAGTGTAACAGTGGTGCTTTGGCATTGTAACAGTGTAACAGTGGTGCTTTGGCATTGTAACAGTGTAATGGTGTTGCTTTTACGTTGTAAAAGTGTAACGGTGGTGTTTTGACATTGTAACAGTGTAACAGTGGTGCTTTGGCATTGTAACAGTGTAATAGTGTTGCTTTTACGTTGTAAAAGTGTAACGGTGGTGTTTTGACATTGTAACAGTGTAACAGTGGTGCTTTGGCATTGTAACAGTGTAACAGTGGTGCTTTGGCATTGTAACAGTGTAGCAGTGGTGCTTTGGCATTGTAACAGTGTAACAGTGGTGCTTTGGCATTGTAACAGTGTAACGGTGTTGCTTTTACGTTGTAAAAGTGTAACGGTGGCATTTAGGCATTGTAACAGTGTAACAGTGTTGCTTTGACATTGTAATAGTGTAATAGTGGTAATTTGACATTGTAACATTGTAACAATGTTGCTTTTGTATGATTTGTTTTTGAATTATGACAATGTAGTTAAAAAAGAGTATTTGGAATATTAGTACAATTTGCTTGATTGTTAAACCAACAATGTACATATGTAAGCTTTTATACTTTCCCTATGGTTTCTGTTTCAATTCTACATTAGCACTATTTGTCCCTAACTGCTGATCATTTTTACAGCCTATGACAGGATTTTGACATTCAAAAAGCCTGATGGATCATATGGAGCATGGATTACACATCCCACCAGTAACTGGTAAGAGCTTCTCTAAGCAGGTTACAGAAGTACCAGTCTTTGTAAAACACTGTCTTATTTTGTTACACTGCACTGCCGCATACAGACCCACAAGTAGTGGTCTTAAGTAGACTTAAGGAGACAGGTCATGGTGTGGCATAAAGACTGCCATCTGCTTATCTGCCACTGCTTCCCTCTAGGCTAACTGCCCTGGTAGTGAAGGTGTTATCCCTTGTGTCCGAGTGTCAGTTAACAACTACTGAAAACACAGAGATCGTCTCACAACTCGAAATTCGGAACTCAGTCAATTACCTTATTAAACAGCAGGGTGAAGATGGGTCGTTCAGAGATCCTAATCCAGTCATTCATAGAGAAATGCAGGTCAGGAATTATTTGCCTTTTCTTTTTGATTATATTACTTTCTCATTGCATTATGTGAGAAAAGACTTTACACACAAGATATTTAAAGTTCATTTACGTTTAACTATTTGTTACTAGCCGAAAACATACTAGAGTGATATAGACCTTATGTTGCTTTTATGCCGTTTCTCTTCTAGGGTGGAATTGGGGGTGTTGAACAAGACGCATCTCTCACTGCTTTCATAGCCATTGCTCTTAACCGCTCCCTTCCTTTCTTGGACCAGGAAATTGATTCTGTGGTAAATAGCACTGCGTATGCAGTATCAGTAAATAGCACTGTGTATGTAGTATCAGTGTTTGCAGATAGAGGATACTGTAGCAAGACAATTAAACATTTGGCTGACTAGAAGTATTAACATTGCATTGTTGCATTTAATATGTAACACTTAGTATACTGGGTGTAATATTTCAATAAAGTTCTCAATAGTTCAATAAAGTTTTTAATGAAAGTCTCAGTACAGTCTGCAGATTTTTTTCTAAAATAATACACAGTAAGGTAGCACGTAAACTGATTAGTCATTTTCGTCCTTAATGTTTAGAAAAGTAGCATCTCTAAAGCCACCAGATTCCTCCTCTCTCGCGTGGATAACCTACAGAGACCCTTTTCTCTGGCTATTACAACCTACTGCTTGTCCTCTTGTCATGAAGACAAGGAAGTGGCTTTGTCAGCTTGGAAGAGACTTAAACGTATAGCAGTAAAAGGTAATAAATATCATAATGCCATAGCATATTTGTTCCACCCAGTTGCTGGGAAGTGGCACATATCATGATAAATAACATATTACCTATGACCTGTAACTTCCTGTGCTATCTTCCACCATTCAGAGGGTGACTGTAAGGTGTGGCGGGATGATGAAGACATGCGATTGCTAGATGAGAAGAAACAATACCTGGTTCCTTCAGCAGTGGCTCTTACAGTTGAGACCACCGCATATGCTCTTCTTACTGCTGTAGAACTTAGAGATTTTGAAGAGGCGAAAATGGCTGTCTGCTTCCTGTCCTCCCAAGAGAACTATGAAGGAGGATTCAAATCCACACAGGTGAGCCAGATTGAGGGAGGTCATTATTTCAGCTTTTTTACCCTTTATACTGTTTGACTGTTTAAATGAAAGGCATTAGATTAAAAAGAAGACTTTTTTAGTTTAATCGATTGAAACACTGACAAATTTATTTCTTTTGTTCTAGGATACAATTATAGCTTTGGAAGCGCTCTCAGAGTATGCAATGCAATTACCCCCATCGCCCTTAAATACTATCACTGTGCAGTTCACCAGTACAAAGAGGGCTGAAAAAGAGAGTCTGGTGTTGGAAAAGAAAGGCGAGAAAGTGGAGACAGATTTAAAGGTATTCCAGCTTGTGCTTTGTGGACTGCTGGATAATTTATTCACCAGAAACAGCACATCTAAAGAAAATGATCTTGATTTTGGCAATTTTAAGCTATTCAGGCACACATTAAACATGTCACCAGTGATGATTATCCTTTAAAATGATCTCTGTGTTCATTCAGAGCAAGTTTGTTCTTGGCATCAGTTTTGTCGTCTTTGTTTCAGAGACTGCTGGGAAGTGACATAACTGCAAAGTTTTCAGGGACAGGGCAAGCAAAAGTAAAGGTAATGCAGACATTAACTAATATCTTCTGCCTATGAATTTCTGAGATGTGTCAGATGTTAATACATCTGATTTTTCTATTGCTCTTCATAGGTGGTGAAGGCTTACTATGTCCCAGACACTTCCTCTGACTGTAGTCAACTGACAATTAATGTGACAGTGTTTGGCAAAGTAGAGTACACAGGTAAGGAAATAATACAATTTTATTTTTTTTAAAGAGTTTTCATTTTTTACATTTATTTTATGGTTGTTATTTTTAAAAGATTTATCTAATGTATGATTATGGTGCAAATTAACAGTTGTTTATTTAAATATATATATATCTTTCTTCATTTTCCTCCATGAATTAATGTCACTTTACTCATAAAGACCGTCAGTGTTGCAAATGAATGATGAAAACTTTGCAGAAAGGATATTTCATCTCCTGAGTAAACGAATTGTGTATTATCCAGCTCAGGTAACAGAAAACTATGACTATGACTACAGTTATGATGATCCAAACGAAAGAAGGGAGGAGGAAGACTTCCCTCGCTCAGCCATCGAGTGGTTTGATGCTCGCACCAGACGCAGAAGGGACACCCGGCAGAGCCAGAACTCTGATAACCAAGTCGTGTACGAAGTGTGCATCAGGTCGGGAAAACACAATACTCTATTTCACTGCATCACTGTTTTCTGAAGCTCAGTGGATTTGTAGCCCTAATGCATGTAAGTTGCGTGAGGTGTACATTTGATACCAAGACTTGCAGACTAACAGTTTCAGTATTTCTCTTCAATTGTAGTCACTCCTTGGACCGGAAGCTCACAGGCATGGCTATTGCTGATATCACATTACTCAGTGGCTTTGAGCCTAAAACCGAGGATCTGGATTTGGTCAGTGGTAGCACTGGTTCTGTACAATATGAGTTTCCAAAGTGTACATGTTCACAAATACAGTATAATTCATATTTTTACATATTATATTCAGCCAACATTACCTCACTATTTTTAACAGTTAAAGGATGCAGAAGTCCCATACATCTCTCACTATGAGTTTGCAAATGGAAGGGTCCTGTTATATTTTAATAAGGTGAGACAAATAAGCCAACACACACACCCACACAGACACAAACACACACACAAACACATACACAGACACAAAGAAAAGCAGCTAAGTAACCCTGCAGTCTCTGTCTACAGATATATAGTGGCAAGGAATGTATTGCATTTGAAGCTGTACAAAGGGTGCCAATAGGTTTGCTGCAGCCTGCTCCTGCTACATTCTATGACTATTATGAACCAGGTAGGAACACAACCCTTTTGCTGTTTTTCTATTTTACTGAATTGAGTTAATCTCCATCTTTGAGTTCATTCGATATCTCAGTGGGCATATAATTAATAGATTTGATTTATTTTCAGTGACATTTGTGTCGTAACCTATAACATAAGTATCAGGTTTTCACACTGTTGTTTTGTGTTGTTCATTATAACACCGTTTATATAAACTGTTATTCCCACTGTACTTCACAGAAAGAAGATGCACTGTGTTCTATGCTGCACCAAACAGGAGCAAGATGGTGTCTGCTCTGTGCTCTAATGAAGTGTGCCAGTGTGCTGAAAGTAGGCATTAAGCTCGTTTTTTCATTATTAAAACAATATACAATATAAAGTATACTGTATCTGTAAGTGTATCTTATTTATTTAACTGACAAATATTTTTAGCAGTCATTAATTAAAATCTAAACTATTATTTAATGCGAAGCATGATGGGAAAGATGTTGTGCTGCTTAACTTTGTGCTAAACCATACCTCACTATGTTTGAGCAAGGGTCCCGTGTGCCTTCTCTATTCATGGCAGCCTTGCACAAGAACCTGGTCCTGTTTGTACAATGAAAATAAAATCTGAGGAAAAGTCAACATGCACACCAGATGCTGATAACTTATTTGTTTGCAGGGGCCTGTTTCAAAGAAAAGCAGCCATCAGACTTATCAAGTATGCGAAAGGAGGCCCGCTTCCTGCATGCTTGCTACCAGCCTGTAGCGGATTACGGTTTGTACTGTAATTTAAACACTACTAGAGCTTTATTTCATTTGTCTTCTTATGTGGAAAAAATTATCTAAGAATTTAAACACATTCATTTTGGAATTTTATCTGCTTCTGAATTTAAAATGTATATATCTGATTTTTATGACTTTATTTGAATTTGTAAGTGAAGATTTCTAGTTGAATTATATAAAACTGACATTGGTTTTAAATGCAACTTTTGTGAAAGTGTAGAATATTAAAATTAATTTTCTGGTGGCACAATTCATTTCAAATTAAGATTTTCAAAACAATTCAGTAATTGACTCGTTGGCTGACATGATGGCGATTAAATCTGTGCTCCTTTGCTTTTCTGAAGTCCCTGGATGTAGTATTTTGAAGTTTTTCATCTGAATGCTTTGAACAGTTGTATTTGAAATAGACTGTGGCAGCAAAATTGAATTTGAATCCACAGTCAGTCATGAAATACGACTGCAGTTTGATGTAATTCAACTACAATACATCACTTATAAATTCAGATCAAAGCATAACAATTCAGATTTGTACATTTTAAATACATATTGTAGTGACATGTTTCTTATTCCATATCCTAATCTTTTGGTTTTTAGATTTGTTTTTAGAGAGCTTTCTTTAGTGTTTTTGAAAAATGTGTACATAGATCTTAAAGAAGTAAAAGCACTTCTTCCGAGGCTACACACAGGTTGAAAAAAATGGATGAAATGATATATGGTAAAACCTCTGATCTATAGGCTTTTAAACAATTTTTGTCTGCAAAGCCTTGGTAAGGAGGAAACATACACTGGATCAATGTCTGTGGTCTTCAGATCCCAGCCAAATGGTTCCTACTTTGTCTTTTGTAATTGTGATTGGGTTGTGTTGTAGGCTTCGTGGTCACTGTGAGCTATGTGGAGGATAAGAAATCCTTTGACTTTTACTACACCCGTGTGATTGAGGTCCTCAAATTCAGTAAGTCTTTATAACCTTTGTAATATGCATAGTATGGACATGTTATCTTGGTCTTGGGTTTTGGTTTGCAGATTTCAGTACTGTGCACTGCATGCCTAAAATCTGCCATTCTGACCCATAGATGGAGATGTCCATGTGGCTGTAGATAAGATTCGTGTTTTTGCCAAGAGGAAACATTGCAAGAGTCAGCTGAAAGTGGGGCAGACTTACCTTATCATGGGCAAAGATGGCTCTACTACTGACCTCAAAGGACAGTGAGTGTTGTCTTGTACTTTTGTGTGATCCTCTGGTTGAATGATATGTACTAGATGACAACTGTTGCAGTGCTTTTTTTTTTAGTGTGTTGTGCTAAATGCTTTGCTACAATCCAATATAAAGTATAAACCACTGACACACCCCTTTGCTCTTTCAGAATGGTGTACCTTTTGGATTCAAATACGTGGGTGGAGCAAAAGCTTCCCAAGGAGAAATGCTTAGCATCAAACATGAAGTCACACTGCAAGGGATTTAAAGATTTCCTAAGAATATACCAAGTTGAAGGCTGCTCCCAGTAATCCAGTCAATCAGTGACAAAATTATGCTACAATAAGTAGACCTGAATCAAATCACAGTAGTACCAACTGATTGCACATTGGGGACCAACTTGTTTCTGTCACTGAGAATCTGTTCCAACATCCAAAAGTCTAGAAGTGACCATACTCTCACTGGAAAGACTTGTGGGGTCATATGTTCGGAAACCTCAAACCTTATTTTCTTGGCAACAGAAATGATCACCAATTATTCCTAATCATTCTTAGTATATGCACCCTTTAGGCAAATTTATATACTACTTATTTGCTTTTAATGATTTTATGTAATGTACTGTCAGTTACAAATAGTATATGTCATCTTGTTATTTTTGCATCTTTGCTGCTGACAATCTTGCTGGCTTTTGCAACAAGTCATATATTGATTGAGAAAAAAACTCTCTGAAGATTTCTCCACTCTGTTTATTTAGAGACTTATTATATGTACAGAGCATTTGCTCTTACAGCATCGAATATGGTCCTCCAAATAAAATAATTAACCTAAAAGTAATGTGTATGTCAACATAAAAGTAAATGTAAAGCATAACTATAAAATGTTTCAGGATAAGAGATCAACATTCCATCAAACTTAAGCAAAATGATTCAAAAAGTCATCAAGCACTGACCACACACAGGTGACCACATGATAGCATGTGCTTACCTTAGCATATCCACACACTTATTCATTTGGCCAGCTCTTTCACCTGTACAAACCCTTCCATTTCATGCTCGTCCAGTGATGGAGCCTCACTCAGCAGTTCAGAGGGGGTGTTTCAGTTTCCCTGCAAATACTTCTGTTTATTTTGTTGAAGTTGCCCACCCTCTACCCTGCTCATGAGGTGAGGAGTGTGAGAGGAGCCTTTGTGCTCAGGTGAACTCAAAACTGTCTGTACATATGAAAAGGGCAGGACAGAGCCACATTCAAACACTACAAACACTTATTCTTAAGATGTTCTTAAAATGGTATGAAAAATGAATTGCTTCAATAAAATGGTGAGTCGTTTAGTTTAGCCTGCTGGGAAAGGCAAAGAGAATTCTTTCAGGTGGAGCAGAAAGTATAGAGAACAGTGAGAGAGAAGCAGAGGAAGTGTGAACAATCAGGAAGGAAAGGTAAGGAAGGTAATGGGTGGAGGTCAGGAGATTGTGGAGAAGGCTGAGGGAACAAACCAAAGCTTTATGCGCTAATATTATTTTAATCTCTGAAGGCCAGTCCAATGTAAGCAACCAGGGGGCTTTGGCCGTCACTTCACTCAGGACCAAGTGAATGGCTGCCTTGTCTTTCTATCACCATTAAACTTCTCATTACTTTAGCACCAATAAATGCAAATATAAATGTTTTGAAATGCATATATTTTCAGTTGTATAGAAGAAAGGAATCTTTTTATATGATTTTTTTATGTGACTAGTGGTGTGCACTAAAAATGTTCTCCCCAAATACTGTAACTTGGATACACATTTGCAGTTTTTCTTATATATGGGCAGTTATAAGGGACCAACTTCAAACATACATACATACATACATACACACATATATAAAACCTGAAAATGGTTCACATATCATATTTTAATTTTTCTCTCCATCCTTTACAGCATAGTAGCTGATTATACTTATATTTAATCAGTCCATCAGCAGAGTAACAAGCTTCTCCTGAATAAATAAATCCAGTCTGTGTTCTCACTTATTATTTCCAAATCGTATTATTTTATATCTCAAGAAATTCATATTTTTACCTCATTATTCTATAAAATCTCAGTTGTAGATGAGCTTGTGTATGGCTGTTTCACCCTGTCTGTGTACATCCACGGCTGCATAAAGGCCTGGCTTTAGCCCTAGTGAAAAAGGCGAAGGTCAGCTCAGACACACTGAGGAACTAATGTGAGAATGAAGCATCCTGTGAAGTAGGTCCAGATAGGAATACTGTTGAGAACAGGCCACCCATCATGATGCAGCCGGGGTAGTGACAAGCCCTCTTTATATTCCTGTGGAAAGGGGAAAAAGTCCTGACTGTAACACATGGGCATACTGAGGAAAAGTACTCTACATATCCTATATAGCATGACAGAGATGAGATTTATATATCTGCAGTGAAACAAATAGATATATAAGGCCACGGAGCATGAGCCTGTGTCGGTATGGGTATATGCTTGAATGCATGTTCATGTGTTGTGCTTAATATCTGTATCATGCTCAGTTATATCACACATAAGAATGAACAGCCACGTATCCAAAATGATCTTAGAAATTTATTAAAGACAACTTACAAATAAAGATGATGCCAGATTGTTATTATTTCTTTCTTATAATACTTAAACATATATAGGAGTGTGTTTAAACTTGCAGCTTTCTCATTCTAGATAAATAAAACAGAACAAGTCACATACTTACTGTAAATCACCTGAGAGGCGGGGAATCTGGATGTTACATTAAGTACATAGGTTTGGCTGCCTCCCACCTCAAATGCCGGTGTACCTTGTGCAATCTTTCTTCCTTCTAGCTTTCTCAGACAGTCCATTGGAGGTTCTCAGGTCAGATGGATGGAGCCAGACTGTAGCAGCTCAAAACAGCAGCTCAAGATCGAGTGAGTTTCCATTATAATACTGATTCTAAGCTTTGATACACGTTCGTTGTGTTGCTGCTTTAATGGATTAAAAGGTTGTAAAAGATAGAAAATGTACACATTAAATGTTTATGAGTGAATGAATGAATGAATGAATGAATAAATTAAATTGTGTAATACATTGTGCATTCCAGACATTCAGTTAATTTCCTGTGTTGTAATTTATTTGCTAATCTCTAAGCAAACTGGTGACAACCTAGTTGACAGAAAGTGTATAAAACACTACTGTATTATTAAAGGATAACCTGGAAATTTTTACCTTTACTACCAGAGTAGGTTTTTTTGGAGCTTGGCCATGTTAAACTCATACATTATTTTCTTTATTTTTGGGGAGTAAGAGTTACTAGAAACTAAACAGTTTATTAGAAATTGCACTTGGGAACATTCAGTATTCCTAAGTTTATATAAGAGTCAAGCCAAAGACATTACCGTCCTTCAGAGCCTGAGTACACAGTGTACCTCTGTTAAGTACAGTCCTGCTGGCAGGTTTTTTTTCTTCCTAAATATTCAATATTGAGTTCATTCCTCTCTTCTGTACACATCTAAATTTTTGCATGGTATGCAGAGTACATCCTTAGGTTTGGCTGTGCATTACATTGAAGAGTAAACCTGTAAAATCATACTTATTTCTACATTTTTACTCTTAAATCTAATTTTTGGATGATGTCCCAGATGTGGCAGCCCATGAATGATTCCATGTTCTATGGTTATAGATATATATTTTGATCAATCACGCTTGCTTGTATGGTCTAAGAGGCTGTTTTTCTTTTTCAGGTAATACATAAGATTTGGCACTATCTAAACCAGTGCCAGGATTTAATTCTTCTCAAACTTTATTAGCAAAGTAGATTTTCAATCTCTACCCAAAGCAGTGACTGTTCCCCTGACATCCATTCATTATGCTCATCTTCCTGGCTTTCCTCTTCTTACTAACCCCTTTTCCTACTCTTCAAGCCTCAGTAGGCGAGAGGAAAAATTCCACTAAAACAGCACCTCATACTATTACTACATTGAATATCAAACCAAAAACCCCAACCCTTTCTCCTGCCTCAAAAATCAGTAATGTCAGTCAGACCCTGTTCTCTACAACAATGCCTCCTGAGACTCCTAGCTTTAAGAAAACCTCCAAAGACAAGCCTCCCTCAAGCTCGCCCATCAAAGTTGTCATCACTGAAGGCTGCATTCAGAAGGAGCCTCAGAAAGACACGGTCAACAGCAGCAAAGCGCAGGAAACAGAGCTGAGTCTGAAGCCAGGTTCTCCTCTGGTGATGACGCACCATATCAGCCTGATGCCAGGCTCTTGCTCTGGAGGCTGTGAGGCTGAGATGACTGCACTGAAGGACCGAGTAGAGATCCTGGAAAAGGAAATGTCAGCTTTGAAGAAAAAGTGTAAGATGTCTTAAATTCATATGCGTCATTGAATGCGTTTTTTAACAGAATAAGTGTAGCAAACATTCCTGTTCAAAATAAGACCACGCATTTTGTGGTCATGGTGCAAGCACAAAGATAGGGAATTAGACTATAAATATTAATATGCTGAATTTTTATATAAATCAGTGCAGGTGGTAACCTGGTGAAAAGCAGCACAATACTTAAAAATTGTGGGCTGACATGAATACATTATTGAGACATATTACTGTGTGATATCAAATCATAACAAAACATCAGGTGGATACTATGCATTTTAGATTTCACTAATTGATAATTTTGTGATAGAAATGATCAGCAAGCTGGCACCACTTACAGTGAATGTATTTTCTGTCTTCTCTGTCACTTATTAATAGATTAATTTGGAATATTTTAGTGGCAGTGTCATAAACACTGGGAAGGAGGTCAAATATGCCATTATTTGGCAGATAAGGGTAAAAGTTCAATGACTAATGTAGACAGAATGACACTTTCCTCTGCACAATTATAACATTATTGCCTATAATAGTTCACAGCATAAAGAAATGTGAGTGTGATTATTATTATTATTATTATTATTATTATTGTTATTATTATTATTATTGAATAATAATAATTGTGTTTGTGCTATGGGATGTTTTGGGAAGCTCAGTTTTGGATGACAGTGGGTTGGAAATCCCACTGCACACCTCTTCACCAGTGTCACCAATTAACAGGAAACACGGGGGGAAAAATGCCTGACACTCAAGCTGATTAGTAATTAGGTGCTGTTATACAATAACATTATGCTAAATGGATAATATCCCCTGTGAGCCTTATGAAGTGCCTTGGTAAAGGTTTGTTCTGCTGCACTGAATTTTTGCCCCTGTGTATAGGCACCCTCTGCTCTGGAGTACAGTGCCCAAATAACTGCAACAAGAATGGAAACTGTGTCAACGGAAAATGTGCGTGTCAGCCCGGTTTCACTGGCATTGACTGCAGCAAAGGTGAGACACATGATGGTTAAACAGACCTGTAGTTTTTAGAAAGTAATTTACTTTTAATGGCAAATACAATTTTCATTTTACAGGAGCTAATAAGGAAAATAAGCTGGCCTCTGATAGTACACCTGTCAAGAAAGTGACATCATCCTTGGAACAATCAAAGACAAACAATATAATAACAAATAGAAAGGACAAAGTGGAAAGGCATCAAGATCAAGCGAGAGGTCCAGTAACCGGCGAGAAAATGCCACTGAACAAAGATTTGCCTCTGAACCATAATGTGAAAAGAACTAAAGAGTCAGCAAATGTACCTGTTAAAACAAATTCAGAAAAAGGAAAGGTGTCTTTGTCTAATGAGACTTCTACTGAAAATGACAAAAAGTCATCCCAGGACATTGTTATGAAGTTTCTTATAGGAGTAGCATCTGTGACTCAAAAGATGGAGAAGCATGCAAATGTAACAGAAGAGTTAAAAGTAAGAGATAAGAAGCAACACAAAGGCCATGAAAAAAACGTGTTGGAAAAGCATCTAAATGTAACTACGTCCACCGAGAAAGACAAAAAAACAATCAAGGAGAGTGTTACACTTTTTAAAGAAGGATTGTCTGGAAAGAAAATGGTGGGGAAACACTCAAATGTTACTACGTCCACTGAAAAAGACAAGAAACCAAGCCAGGACAGTGAGACACTTTTTAAAGAAGGATCAACTGAAAAGAAACTGATGGAAAAACACTCAGATGTTACTTCTTCCACTGAAAAAGACAAAAAGCCTAGCCAGGGTAACATCACACCACCTAAAGAAGGATCATCTGAAAAGAAAATAATGGAAAAACTTTCAAATGTGACTACTTCCATTGAAAAAGACAGGAAGTTGCGTCAAAGCAACAACCTACCTAAGGGCGGATCATCAGGAAAGATAAAAGTAGACAGGTTTCTGAATGTTACAGCTGCCAACAACAAAGAAAAGAAGTTACTAGAGGATGATGAGGCGACAGCTAATAAAAAAGCAACATCTGGAAACAAAAAAGGGGAAACACATGTAAATGTGACTGCTTCCACTGAAAAGGACAAGAAGCTAAGCCAGGGCAATGTCACGCCTCTTAAAGAAACATCATTAGGAAAGACAAAAGTGGAGAAGCTTCTAAATGTAACTAATTCTACTGAAAAAGACAGGAAGAACCAAAGCAATGTCACACCTCTTAAACAAAAAACATCTAGAATGATAAATGTTACATCTTCCAGTGACAAAAGGAAGAAGGGAGTACCAGAGAATAAGACAAAAGTTGTTAAGTTTACACTGGGAAAGGAAACAGCACAAAAACATGTAAACATAACTACTCCTACTGGAAAGGACAATAAGCTGCACCAGGGCAATGCTACACTTCTTAAAGATGAATCATCTAGAAAGACAAAGCTCGACAGCCATCTCAGCGTAACAACATCCATCGAGAAGGACAAAAAGTTACTACAGAGCAATGAGACAAAAGTTCTTAATGACGTTACAGCTGAAAAGAAAAGAGTGGAAAAACATAGAAATGTGACTACTTTCAGTGAAAGGGACAACAAGATTTACAAGAGTAACACCACACTTATTAAAGAAGGATCATTTCAAAAGGGAAACGTCGACAACGTAAATGTAAAAAAGTCCAATGAGAAAGGCAAGAAGTTTCTACAAGGTGACGAGACAACAGTTGTCACAAAAGAAATATCTGTAACAGAACAGAAGGATGTAAATGTAACTTCCACCAGCGAAAAAGACAAGAGTTTGCACCACATTGTCAAAGAGGATGCTTCTAGAAAGAGCAACGTAAACAGCGATTTAAAAAATATCACAATTTCTAAAACTCATGTCGAAAGGACAACAAAATTAATTGACATCGGACCAGTTGAGGTTCACAACATAACTGCCACTGGGTTTGTTATCACATGGGAGGCTCCTCAAGGATTATTCAGGAATTTCACAGTAACAAGGAGGGACGTTTGGTCAGGAAGAAGCAGTGAGGATGATGCAGAGGAAGCTGAGAAAAGCCAAGAGGATGATATAAAAGCAGATGAGTTATACAGTTCAAACAGAACTGCTTCTAAAGTCTACAGTGGAAAAGTTGATAGAAAGAGTGCAGAGAAGTTCTCACAGATTCTTGCTGGAAATGCTCGCTCCTATCATTTCAAGAATCTTCGACCACAGAGAAAGTACTCTGTGTCCTTGTTCGGCTCCGGGCCTCATGTACGGTCCAAAGTTCACCGTCTGTTTGTCTCCACAGGTAAATAATCATACTTTCATTAATGCTCTACAGATCAAGGCAATGAAGATGTTCGGTCCTACTGAATGTAAATATCTCTTAAATGGAACTTAAATTATCTATCTATCTAATGTTTTTGTACAAGCAATGGAATTATTAGGGGGCCAAGCACCAAAGATGCGTAGGCACCCTATTCTTATTCTACCTTTTCTTCTTCTTCTTCTTCTTCTACTCTACTTCTTCTTCTGGCTAGGGTGTCTATGGCAACCCATAGGACCATCTGGTAAAAGTTGTGCAATTTAGCACACTGATTGGCGAGGGTCTAAGGAACATTCTGACCAAATTTGGGATAAGTGCTGCCAACGCTCTAGCCCCACCATCAGGTCAAATTTGGGCCTAATTTGGAAGTATGTTTATGGTCATAACTTTTGAACCCTGTGTCCATTTAAAATACCTCGGTCGAGACAAGTTCAACGCATCCTATGACGTCAATTTCCACCTAGTTAGATTTTCCTCCATCTTGGATTTTATCAAAAACAGTTTATTCGCTACTCCTCCTACAAATTATGTCCAATCAACACCAAATTTGGCATACATCATCGTCTGACCAACCTGGACAAAAGTTATCAAAAGAAATTTTGATATCCCAAATGTTTTACCCACAATGGGTCAACGAATCTGACAGCATCATCCTGTCTGAACAAAAGTTATCAAAGGAATTTTGATATTCAAAACTGTTCTCCTGTAACACAATGGCAAATGCAAAAAAACAGGGTGTATCTCAGCAATGCATCTACGCATCATCACAAAACAAGTATCTTCAGGACCACGCCCTGAATGTACCCAAGAAGTTTTGTGACTGTGCCACCTTGTGGTCAAGAACTGTAACAACATATTATATTATTTGAAGAATTTGTGCTAAATTCACAGTTCTTTTTTCCTATAATTCCCTAGAGTATGCTGACTACATTACAGTAGTACGCTCCTATAAATTATGTCCAATCATCACCAAATTTGGCATACATCATCTTCAGACCAACCTGGACAAAAGTTATCAAAAGAATGTTGATATTCCAAATGGTTTGCCCGTAATGTGGGTGAAGCTTCCAAACAGGAAGTGAGGCTGTATCTCAGCAACAACTTTGTGCACTGACACAAAACTTGGTACTCTTCTTCAGGACCATGACCTGAAGTTATGCAGCAAATTTTGTACCAGCGCCACCTACTGGTCAAAAGTTACAATAACAAGCTACAAATGCTTACATCTAACTGCCATTTTTGCTACTCCTCCTCCAAATGTTGTCCAATCTTCACCAAATTTGGCTCACATCATCTTGAAACCTGTCTAAACAATGCTGCAACAATGCCACCCTGTTGCCAATTTGTTCTAGACCTTTCCTCCTACAGTCAGAGAATTCTACCACTGTCCATGGTCAAAATACACATCATGAGTGAAACTACAATTCGCTCTTGAAACCCTTTGCCTAAAGTTATAGCTCTGATTTCCTTTGACTGCTTAGGCAACAACTGTAGCACATCTGCGAATGTGAGGCTCACTGAGTCTGGGTGCTTGGCCCCCGAAAATGCTGCTTGCAGCTTTAATTATCATCATTATTATTATTATTATTATTATTGAGTCTACTGTTCTATGCTAGGATCTTCTACACTTCATTCATTCATTCATTCATTCATATACATCTACACATCATCTGAGCATTGGAATATAGGGTGTGTGTTTTATTTTATGGCAAAACAGCCAAAAACTTCATCTCTAATTCAGACACTGTGTTTAATCCTTTTGTTTGTATCTTTGAACTCGCATTGACCTCTTCTAGATGATGCAAAACTCTGAGAGTGCGGGCAATCAGCATATGAACAATTAGCATTTAGCATCTACTTCAAACATTTACAATTAGTATTTAAGGTTTATGTTTCCATTATACATTTATATTTAATATTTACATTTAAATCTATTAAAAGTTAGAAATAAATATTATATTTTAGTGCAAAATAAATTAGTGCAAAAATAAATTAATATATAAATATGTTATATGTAAATATAGGTTAATTGTAGATTTAAATTGATATGTTTAGAAAGTATGCATTTAAGATTTGCAGTTAGGTTTCATGGGATATTTCATACCTCGTGCGATAGACTCTAGATCGACCCTGATCCGTAATTAATTAATTAATTAATTAATTAATTTGTCATATTCAGTACCAAGTAAATGCCATGCATCTTTTAACATGAATGAAGGGTTTTTTTGAGTTTTTTGAGGCACTGCTCTTAAAATTATATTTCTCCACTGATCTGTAAAGATCCTCACCCTGTCTTTCTGTGTCCTTCCCCAGGACCTGAACCACCAACAGAACTGCATTTCAGCAACATTACAGAAACATCTCTCACCTTGTCTTGGAACAAACCTAAAAGCAGAGTAACAGGATTCAAAGTCACATACACCAATTCTGCAAACGGTACTATAGAGGGTTATAACACTTACTACGTACTGTGTTTATAAATTCTTTGCTTTGTGACATGGAGTATACTTTTACTTTTCAGGGGTGACAGGATCCATGTCTGTTGACTCACAGTTGTGCCATGTTCTCATTTCCAAGCTCTCTGTTGGTTCCCGGTATGAAATTAGTGTCAGGTCAGTTATGGGAGCTATAGAGAGTGAAGCAACCACAGCCTCAGTTGTTACAGGTACACAATATATCAGCAGCTTACATGTTTATAGTTCATCAGCATAACTGTAGTGTTAGTAGGTCAACTGTAAACATCCATTTGTCCTTTCTAGTACCTGACTCCCCCACTGACCTCCAGGCTGTGAATGTCACAGACAGTAAAGCACTGTTGGTATGGAAGCCTTCTCAAGCTAAAGTCGATCATTATATCCTCAGTTATGGATCTACAAGATGTAAGTCGAGTTCATCTTTGGCGTTTTGAACTATCAGATGATGAGTTCTCATATCTTGTTTTATTCCTTATCTAATCAGGTATATTTCTAATTTTATAGCCCCTAATGTGACAGTGACAGTGATGTTGTCTGGCACTTCTGTGGAGCACCAGCTCAGAGGTCTACACAGATCTACACTCTATGCAGTGAAGATCATGAGCCAAATCAACAGTCTCCAGAGTAGCTCTGTTTCCACAACCTTCACAACAAAAAGTGGTAAGTCAGAACATCTGAATAATTAGCCATCATCCACAGGGCATTAAAAAGTACGTTTAGTAAACATCAGATGCACTTTGTTGTTATCTTGGTATATGTTGAACATTTAAAGCCACATTTCAATAGTTAGTGAGGAGCAAGGCTGGTGGCTATTGAACAGGAAACAAAGAACTCTTTCCAAAAATATGGATCTTAAAAAAAAAAACTTTAAATTGCTTCACTTTAAATTGCTTTGAAGTTACTGTGTTGCATTCCCACCACAGCAGTTATTTTCTTCTGCACATTTTAGTTGATGGAGTTATCATGTCTTTTAATGTTTTTCAGGAGTGAAGCTTCAGGTAGTGACACCCACTGAAGTCACCTGGAATTCAGCTTTGATTTCATGGAAGACCACTCTTTTATCTTTCAAAAGCTATAGGCTTACATACCAAGTTGGAGAAGAGATTAAGGTAAGTATACTGGAAATATAAATATATATGGCCAAAAGTATGTGGACACCTGATCATCACACACATATCTGCTTTTAAAACATTCCCATTCCAGATTTAGTCTCCCCTTTTCTGCTATAATAACCTCCACTCTTCTGGGGAAGCGTGGCTCTGGGGATTTGTGCTAATTCAGCCACAAGAGCATTAGTGAGGTCAGGCACGAAGAGGCTTGCGGTGCAGTCGGCGTTCCAATTCATGCCAAAGGTGTTCAGTGGGGTTGAGGTCAGGGCTCGGTGCTCTGAGCTCTTCCACACCAACCTTGGCAAACTTCAGGTGTCCACAAACCTTTGGCCATATAGTGTATAACCCTTATACCTTAGCTCTTCTATTTTTTACCCTATAGTGTCTTTTTTAAATAAATGTAGGTGCTCACCTCTGTATCCCTATCACATGTCCATTTACCAAATGAGCCCTTGTCCAGATTTCTTGGGCTTTTCAATGCTGTAATGTAATCATATTAGTTACAGCTTTTCTTCCTTACATGAACAGGAGGTGATCCTAAATCCAACTGTGTCCCAGTACGAGTTAACTGATCTGGTGGCGTCTTCCCACTACACTGTAAAAGTAGCTGGAGAAAGTGAGGGGCAGTACATCAGTGTCGTTTCCACTGCATTTACAACAGGTGAGCTGATCACTCTTTCCTGTAAACCTTGGCCTCATGCATGCATGCATGCTAAGTCTACCACGGTGTCTACCTTCTTCTTCTACAGCGCAACTGCCTTACCCATACCCAGCCGAATGCTCCCAGGTGCAGCTGAATGGCATGAAGAAGTCAGGAGAGGCTGAGATTTACCCTGAGGGTAAAGATGGAGAGGCAGTGTGGGTCTACTGTGATATGGAGACTGATGGAGGGGGCTGGACAGTAGGTTTGACTATGCAGTTTTGCTTAATAGTTAGTTTAAGAATAGTGTTGTATTCTTTACCACCTTGTATGTTTCCATTACAAAGGTATGTAAAAAAAAGTGTGTGTGTTTTTTTCGCTAGGTATTCCAGAGGAGAGTTGATGGATCTACTGATTTTTTCAGAGAATGGAAAGATTATAGCAAAGGCTTTGGAGAGATGAGTGCAGAATTTTGGCTTGGTAAGCTGTCGGGCTTTTGTTGTATCATCTTCCTCTCTTAGCTTTTCTAACCATCTTTGTCCCATTTCAGGAAATGACATCCTTCATGCCCTGACTAGCATGGAACCAATGAGCCTGCGCATCGATTTGCGTTTAGGAAATGACACGGCCTACGCTCACTACTCCAACTTCTCTGTGGGATCGGAGGTGAATTACTACACCATTGAAGTGTCTGGATACTCTGGCACAGCTGGTAAGAAGAGCGTTGAGAATAGGATATACACATGAAAGAGGTGGGTTGTAGTGTAATTTATTGTTTGTGTCTGTTTGCAGGGGATTCAATGAGATACCACAATGGTTGTCCTTTCTCAACTAAGGACAAGGGACCCAGCACTAACAGTGTCCATTGTGCAAAGAACTACATGGGAGGCTGGTGGTACAAGAACTGCTACAAAGCAAATCTCAATGGTGTCTATGCAATCTTCATGAAGGACCAGGTATAAACCAGAAATCCTAATTTAATCATTGAGTCGTGTGCTTAGCATAACAATATATTTGACAACAAGTTTCAAATTAATTACTCTACATAAATTGAGTAACAGCCATAATATTGACTACTGTACAGTATAAGCAGGAGACAGATGAAATTATTTCATATTATCAATATAATTTATTCTGTTTTTTCAAGAGCTAGTGTTTAATGCTAAACAAAACGTATACATTTGCAAGAGTTGCATAACATCTGCATTTTATATTAGTTGTTAGCAAATAAAATAGTTTCGAATAAAATACACCATATACCTGGTGAATCTAAGCCTCTGAATAAAAGTGTGCTTTATTTTATTATAAGTTAAAAATATGATTATGAAACTCTTTAAAAAATACACATTACTAGTCTGAGGAAAAGGAGTTTGGTTCAATGCGGACCATGAGTGCATGTTATCTGTCTACAGTCAGTCAGTCAAACTGAGGTTTTGTTTGAGAGAGAATCCTCATTTTCACTCAACTTCACAAGCTCATTAGACTTTCAAGGGCTTCCTTTAGCTGTTTTTGTTTTAAAGACACACTCCATCCTTTAATTTTCTTTCTCTTACTATACAATTTATTAGGTTACTAATAAATTCCACACTACCTGTTAATGCAACTTCATATTAATTCCATATTTGTGCTAAATTCTGGTTAATGATGTCTAGAAAGGGTTTATGCTCAATTAGCACCATAAAATGCAATGTCTATAATATGTGGTTAAAGTGTGGTTAAAGTGAAAAATGGCAGGTGTGTTTGCGGTTAAGAAAAAAAACTGACTGTGTATTCACTGTGTATAATGTGTATTTATCAGGGAGTGGTGTGGATTGACTGGAAGGGCAAGGACATCTCCCTCTCGTTTACGGAGATGAAGCTGCGGCCTGCCTCGCTGAGTCACGTGACCCCGAACACCCAAGGCTAGAACATCTAGTGAAGAGCAGCCGCTGCATGCAGATACACTGTACAACCTTCAACACTTCACATTCTACACCCACACTGTACACAACTATAGGCAACATATATCTACTTTTTTGCAGTTATTATGCCCCATACTGTGACAAAGTTCATAAATATCTAATATTATATAAATAATCAATCATTTATTGAACATAATTTTTTAAAATACTTTGTTTCAACTGGGTTTATCTGCAGGACACATATTATGTGCCACATTATCTACTTTCATATGACTGTATAGTAAGGACTATGTGCTATAAAAACATTCAGAGTGTTCTTTACACTGTTCCTGACTCACACCGCTACTGAAATGAATGCACTGTTACATTTTGTTGGATGTAAAGGTTACAGACTATCATTCTCTTCTGTTTCATTTTTTATAAAGAGGTTTTGTAGAAATACCAAATAAATTGCAAAGGTCAGCAAAGTGGGATCGTGAAGGGATTTTTTTTTGTCCAATACCAAAACATACATAAATGCTAATGTAAAAAAAATGCTATAAATGTACAATATTTCTTTTACAGAAACAAAAAACTTTGTTACTGTAAATGATTGGGTGGATAGAGCAATGCAATGGTTTGCAATAATATACCTGAAAATGCAATGCATATTGGGATATCTAATATTTTAAGCGGGAGTGAGAATGATTCTCTTTGTGTAAACATCTGCAAATTAGTGGATCATTTTTGCGCCCTTTATTTTAGCGAATATTTTAGGCAAACACAAAGTTTATATGCTAGTTGGTTTAGTAAAACACTGAAATTTGGCTTTTAGGAAAAATTCATTCAACAGTAGAAGTGGTTGAATCAGTGGAAGCTCACTGAGGGAAGTGGTGGCTCAGGGGTTAGGCTTTTGAGCTACAGCTTCAGAGGTCATAAGTTCAACTCCTAGCAATAGCAAACTGCCATGGTCCTTGAGCAAGACCCTTAACCTTCAACTGTTTGGTTATATAGTGTCTCAGTTGTGATTTATTTTATATAGTATATTTTAGTTTATGCTGTAATTTTTATTTTTACAAGTATTTACAGTAAATGCACTGTGCTGGCAGTACATTATTGTAAAGTCATCTATATTATATTACTGTAAACATACAGTTATATACTGTAAAAAATAACATAATTACATCAAAATGTATCACAGTACTTTGCTATTAATTATAATTTGCAGCAATTGTTTACTGTACGTTTACAGTACTTTACTGGCAACTCTGGTGCCTATAAATAACTGTAAATTTAACAGTAATTTTATAGAGCACCATATAAAAATATTAAACACTATATATGTTGATAAATATATTTGAAAAGTACAGCATGAACTAAGGCAGATGAAATCCTCACAGAAGCACTATGTGTTCCCTCATCTGAACAAAGAAGCCATTTTCAATATAGCAGTTTACTAAAATGCCACTTTGGCCAGTCTGGTTTAACTGCAGTGGTTAAAAGCTCGGCTTTTGGTTTGGCTATAAACAAGAATCCGCATCCACACTGCACACCTTTGATTCAATTTTTCAGACTGAGAACTAGCTGCACTGTATTAATTATATATACGCTGAATTACTGTTTCATTTCATGAATGGCTTCCTTTTCTTTGCCAGGACCTCCTGGGGTAATACTTCAGGATGATGTTTGGCTGTTAATATTATACATGAATATGCACAAAAACCCAGTGTACCCTTTTTCAGACTCCACTATTCATTCATAGTCTGCAAGCACTAAATGTGACTACAGTGTGATAGGCCTCATTTAACATGTAGCTTAGTAGATTTCAAATGAATGTAGTAAATATCATTACCCACATGAATCAGATAACACAGAGAGTCATTCATTTCCTTTACTTTGCGTGACACTGAGCTGAAGGTCAAACCAATATTTACCCATCCTTGATTTAAGAAAGGATGGACAGAAAGCCCTGATTGGTGTGAAAGATGGAGGAGAAAAATGATTAAAGGAGCAGAGTATTTTAGACCGCAGACACAAAGACGCTAAGAAGCCACTCCATGTATTCAATAGCAGTAAGTGTAGGAGCAGCCGTATTGCTGTTTATTCTCTTGGTTTTAGTCTGCCATCTTGTAAGGCAGCGAAATCTACGAAGTAATGAAGATGTCAAAAGAAGCGTTCAGTCTGAAGGTAAGGACATTCCTTAGTTAAATGCAAGTAGATTTTGCAGGTCATGTGTGTTTGGTGTTATATGACTGGGAGTAAGGTAAAAGAGGGTGCAAGCTACAACATGCAGTGAGTCACTTGAAAGTTAAAAGTAAAAAAAAAATGCTACAAATGTACAGATGAACTATGTGTTGTTCAGAGTCTCATTTACAGTAGGGCCCTTTTAAAACAGAAATTTATTCATTGTGCTACATTATATGGCCAAACGTTAGTGGACATGTGACTATAACGCTTATATGTGTTTCGTTGTAAATCCTGTTCCAGATTTAGTCTCTCCTTAATAACCTCTACTCTTCTGGGAAGGCTTTCCACTAGAATGTGGAACAGTCCATGTCACTTTGTCACTTTGTGCACAGGGGCATTGTCATGCTGGAACAGGTTTGGGCCCCTTATTTCCAGTGAAGGGAAATCTTAATGCTACAGTATGTGAAGACATCCTATTCAATTGTGTGCTTCCAACATTGTTGCAAAAGTTTGGGGAAGAACCACATATTGGTGTGATGGTCAGGTGTCCACAAACTTTGCCATATAGTGTACATGCGCCATGAGATAAGATATGAAATTTAAACATTTACATCCATCCACCAAAGTTAAGCAGCATATACTGAGAAAAAAAAAGTTTTTTCTGTAAAAAAAAAAATAATAATAATAAAATAAAAAATTGTAATGATCTAAATGCATGTCTATTCAGGTCATAACGCGATTGTTGTACATGATGGCCACTGAAGACAATCAAAATAATGCATTATTTCAAAAATGTTCAAATACAAAAGTGGTGAATAATAAAATAGATATACTTAGTGGCATTCAATTTCTATTTTATATATTTATTGTTACAATGCATACAACATATTTAGTCATAACTTAACACAAGATACAATATAACCAGAACAAGGCTAAATTAACCAATTTAAGTCATGTGCAGCTCTCAGTGAGTTAAGGTCAGTTATTTTAAACTGGTCAAATTTTGTAGTAGGTCTTTAGTTTTGGTTTGTTTTTTGTTTAGACCCAAAAAACCAAAAGTCAAATGTCAGTCCAAATCAAATTTACTAATAAAACAATTGTACACATAGAACACGCTAGTCCTTGGATTTAATCAGAATGAGCTTTTGCCAAGTGTGCTCAAACACACACAAGGAATTTGACTTGGTATGAAGCTTCCAGAACACACATGCCAATAAGATGGCAAGACATATAATAATAAAATTTACAAATAATAAGAATATAAGAGAATATATAACACTGTACAGTAGACACAGTAGGCTTAAACGGAATAGATATATGTACAGATATTTGCATTTAGTAGATCTAAATGCAAATATGGATGTAATAAATCTTAGAATTGCATTTAATATCTTCTTCATGAATATTTATAAAGTTTAGCATCAGGGCCTACCATGCTCAAGTGAATGAAATGTTGATTTGTAGGTTTCGCTACCCATCACTAAACAAATCTACAATCCTGTAGATGTTCTTGCTTTATCACACAGATAAAGACTTTTTTTTTTACACCTTAGTCAATAGATCAATTTACCATCAGCTTAGGGAATGTGTACCATAAACAGTATATACAATTAATAGCACTTAATATCAAGAGGTCAGACCACATTACATTTTTTATGATATAACAAGCATTGTAACAGTATTTCATCTTTCCTTTCTCTAGTCACTGCGTCCAAACCTCTGCAATGCCTCTCTCTTCTTTTCCATCGTTCCCTTACTCCCTCACTCCCTGGACCTCCCCCTCTTCCCTTCCTGGGAAACATGTTCGAGCTTAGCCAAGATCATTTGCCCATATACCTGACTGGACTGGCTCGTCAATATGGGAATATCTATCGTCTCCGCTGTGGAAGCACCAGTGAATAATTTCTTAACTTTCACAATTTCAGCTTTAAAGCTTTAAAACTACCTGTAAGAATACAAAACTGACATTTAAAATGTGCTGGTTATAATTTTTTTCTGTATCTTTTGTGCAGCGATGGTGATTCTGAACAGTAGTGAGGTGATCCGTGAGGCTCTGGTCAAAAAGTGGTCTGACTTTGCAGGAAGACCACATTCATACACGGGTAAGGTCTTGCTCTATATACAAGGTCTTATATATATATGCATATATATTATATGCTTATATAATTTCTGCTCTTTCTATATCATCTGTCTCTTTATCTGCTTTCATTTAGCTGACAAAGTGTCAGGTGGGGGCTACTCCATCTCTCTGGGTGATTACAGCGAGGAGTGGAGGTCCCACAGGCGTCTGGCCCATAGTGCTTTGCAGCGTTGTGTTGCTGAGTCTCTTCACTGTCTGATAGAAAAGCAAGCGCTATACCTCAAACAGGTACACAATGCATACAGGTTTGTGTGGATTTGAATTACATTCAGATGGTAGAGTACAGTATGAGATTTTTCTTTTGTTTGGGGTTGAATTTGTGTATGAACTCATAAATCAAAATCATAAATGAATGAATGAATGAATGGACAGCAACAGCAACAACATCATCATCAACAACAACAACAACAACAAAATAATAATAATAATAATAATAATAATAGTAATTATAATAATAATAATAATAAACTTTTTAGTCTTTACAGTGTGGAATAAAAAGCAGAGAAATATAGAAACAAAAGCTAATCAAAACTAAAACAGTAAAATTAGGTAAATAATAGTAACCCTCGAATAAAGTAATGATAAATACAAATAATTATACAATAATTAAAATAGTATAAAAGTAATGTAAAAGTAATGTGTCAGTAAAAGTAAGGCAATTATTAAAAGCTAGTTAATAGCCGAAGAGAAAAAAACATTTTTAGCTTTTTTTCAATCAGTGATAGATGAAGCCTGACACAGCCTGTTTAATGGTATGTTTAATGGTAACATGTTTAATGGTATGTTTAATGGTAACATGTTTAATGGTATGTTTAATGGTAACATGTTTAATGGTATGTTTAATGGTAACATGCTCTAGATCTTTGGCGCATAAAAACAAAATGCGGCTTCACCACTCTGTGCAAGGTTCAAACATGGAATATGGAGAAGGCTAGCACTAGATGATCTTAAATCATGATTTGGAACCTAGTTTATCAGGCAGTCAGAGCTGTTTGAAGGTGCAGAGTTATAAAATTTGATAATTAATTCTAAAGGAAACTGGAAGTCAGTGGAGTGGTTTAATATGATCTCATTTTCTAGTGTGTAATATTCTTGATGCTGCATTTTGCACAGGTTGTAGTTTGTTTGTAGTCAGGGCCATTTCTGAACACTTGTGGGCCTTCCCCTAAGTGACAACTTACTCACCCACGCCAATCATATTATTTTATTTGCACGAATAAAGAGAATTAATACTTCATTATCTTGGAGAAAGGAAAAACAGGTTTATAAACAATAAAATAAAAACAACCGAACAAATAGTAAGGAGCTAGCAACTTGTCTTTGCCTCACACTCCTTACTCTAGATACTAGCAAGCTAGTTAGCCACTAACTTTTTTCCATTTCAGTTACATCAACATGCTGAAGCAAGGAAGCAGACAAACTGACTAAATCCAATTCATTTGCACAACTATCTTACCAGTTTTCTCCTCTTCTGCTTTTTTCTTTTTGCATTTTTAAACCCCAGACAGATATGAATGCTTCATGATCACCGCTTCTGTGTGACATTAGTTATGTTAGTTACCTATTTTAGTTACATAAAATTCACCAAATGAAGTAAAGTGTGTTTTTTTTGTTTGTTTGTTTGTTTGTTTTTGTTTGTTTGTTTGTTTTTTGTTGGGTTTTTTTGCATATTTATTTAAAAAATTGGCACTTATTGGAAGAAATTGGAAAAAAGGGCCTTGGTTGTAGTTGTAGGTAGTCGTATGAGCATTTACATTACTTCTTCCCCAAATAATGAATCCAGTTTTTCACTCTTTAACAGGTGTTACTGGACTATAAAGAGAAGCCCGTGGACCTGTCTGAAGACTTCACTGTAGCAACCAGTAACATCATTACAATGCTAGCCTTTGGAAAATCAGTTAGTGACAGTGCACTGGCTTTCCTACTATAACATACAGTACACTTTCATATCAAAACCTATTACAGCCTAAATGTCAGTCCTTCTCAATCAGTCTCTTTCTTCTCCTCAGTATGAGAAGAGCTCAGAACATCTTCAGGAGATGCATGGCTGTCTGAATAAGATTGTGTCTCTGTGGGGTTCACCATGGATCTCAGCTCTGGACTCTTTCCCTCTGCTCAGAGTAACACACAGTTCCTCAGTGAATCCTTAAAGCTCACAGTATTGTTGCTTTTTCTTCTGTGTGCTCAGCTACTATTCTGATCATATTCACAATTATATCCTTCCAGAAGTTGCCAAATGCTCCCTTTACTCGTCTAATGAGAGAGGTAGCTAGAAGAGATGAGCTCATTGGAGGCCACTTAGATGAGTTTAAGGTACAAATATATTGTTACATATATTTATAAAAGAAAACACCGCAAATCTGTGCAGTGAATATCATATTCTTATCTTATCTGTGTTGTTCCAGCAAAAGAAGGATAGTAACGAAGGCCAAGACTTTGCTGCGCCCCTTCTACAGTACCTTCAATCACCAGAGGGAAGAGTACCCAAGATGGTAAGCAAGTATGACAATAGGGAATATTATGTTACAGAACATCAACAGGACATCATGTCATTTACTGATGGTCATTGCATTGTTCTGAGTTAACCAGACATTAGTTTAAAAAGACATATTCATCAAACTTGTGCAGCAATAAGTCCAGATTTGAGTGCACAAAATGACATACTGTGAATAAACTTGCATCTTATTCATGAAATGGTTGCATTGAAATGAGCGGTGATTTAAACACAAATTTGGAATCTGCTTCAGCTGTGTGGATGTCAGCTCCTGCTCACATATCACAAGCATAAGACCCTCCCTAATTTACTCTCATATACATCTAATTTACATAAACATACCCTAATTTATATAATATGGAAGCATTTTGGAAGCATCTTGCCAAAATTCAAATGGAAATGTTATATGTAAAATGAATTCCTATATTTGAATTTAAAATTCATAGCTGTATATGTAATTTTTAGCTCAGAGGGAGAATTCAGTTATTTCATTTGCATTTGCCATTTGGTTTAGTGGCACTGATTGTTCATTTACATGGAACTTTGGCTGCTTTATAATTAGCTTTATTTAAAAAAAAAAAAAAAAAAAAAAACTAAAATTGAAATGGATTTCCTGAACTGCATGTGTTTCATATGTTAGTCCAAAATCTGTGTCAAAATGAGAATTGAACAGTCATTTACGTTAATATACTTCACACTCTTGAATGATGCATTTGCAATTTCGTGCCGAAAACAAAAAACATCTTGTTATAAACTGTGATGGGTTGGCACCCCATCCACGGTGACCCCTGCCTTGTGCCCCGCACCGAGCCCCCTGGGAGAGGCTCCAGGCTCCCTGTGACCCTGTGTAGGATAAGCGATACGATGGATCGATGGATCTTGCTATAAAAATGGCAAAATGGCAAAATTAAGATGAAATTAAGATGAAACAGTGCTTCTCAAGTTTTCCAATAACATAATCTCACTCCTACTGCGTGGATTCTGTAAGAAAATGCATTCTGTTTAGTATTTTCATTTGTCCACACATCAGTCAGTCATCAGGGCTGGGTCACAGTGTGCTAAGTGAACACTTGTTTTACAATCATGTCTTAACAATATGCAACTTTGATGAATAAGGGCCAGACTTTGATGTGTATTTCTTCATATTTCAGGTTTGCTCATTCTGTCCTCTTCCTCTCCTACAGACTCTGACAGACAGCCATATACACATGACTACAGTGGACCTGCTCATAGGGGGAACAGAGACGACTGCTGCCTGGCTCAGCTGGACCATTGCCTTCCTCTTACATAGGCCAGAGGTAATAATACAAAATACTGAAAGGATAATAATACAAAATACTCAAATGATAATTGTGGCCTCAGGGAACAAACAAAAGCAAATAATTCTTTGCCTGCTGCTGTCTGTGCCTTTTCACCTTATTCACGCTGCTTGCTATTGATTTCGCTGTAGGTTCAGACGAGAGTGTATGAGGAGCTAACTAACGTGCTGAAGGGTCAGTATCCTCGCTACAGTGACAGACGCAGGCTGCCCTATCTGTGTGCAGTGATTAATGAGATGCTGAGATTGAGACCTGTGGCTCCACTTGCTGTGCCACACAAAGCCATCAGAGACAGCAGGTAACTGCACCGGCTCTACAATAGAACACACTGTCAGAAGATTTAAATACAGATGAGGACTTGGATAATTTGGTTTGCATGTTATTGTGTGCTTTGCATATTACTTATTTTACATGCAGAGAAATATCAGTTATTGTCTAGTCCTACCTATTCCAGAAATTTGTGTGTTAATAGAAAACATTTATTTTATTGAATGCTTGCTAAAATGTGTGTAAACATTCATGTCAAAAGACACAAACAAATAATGGCATATAATAATTATAATAATAATTCCATCTGGGTGGTCATGACTATTTCTATACATAAGCAATGAAATAAATGTTCAAAAGAAAATGGCTGCATGTAAAATGTAGCTGCGAAGTAGCCAACACAGGGAACAGGACATCTCACATCACATACACTAAATGGCCAAAAGTATGTGGAAACTGAACATCACAGCCTTCCCCAAACTGTTGCCACAAAGCTGGAAGCACACAATTGTATAGGACGGCTTTGTTTGCTGTAGCATTAAGATTTCCTTTCATGAAACTATGGGGTCTAGCCCAAACCTGTTCCAGCATGACAATACCCCTGTGCACAAAGCAAGGTCTATGAAGACATGGTTTGGCAAGGTTGGAGTGGAAGAACTCGACCGATCTGCACAGAGCCCTGACCTCAACCCCACTGAACATATTTGGGATGAACTGGAACACTAACTGTGCACCAGGCCTCCTCAGCCAACATCACTGCCTGGCCTCACTAATGCTCTTGTGGCTGAAAGAGCACAAATCCAGACAGCCATGCTTCAAAATCTAGTGGAAAGCCTTCCAAGAATAGAGGTGGTTATTATAAAAGCAAAGGGGGTCTAAATCTGGAATGGTATGTTCAAAATCCACATGGGTGTGATTGGTCAGGTGTCCACGTACTTTTGGCCATATAGTGCATGTCTCTTAAAGACACTTTAAGAAAGGCTTGTTAACAATCCAATAGAAGTTAGTGGGCTGATATAATATAGTCAGTTTAAACTGGCATTATGTTTCAGTCTAGATAAAATAAAATTAAATACCAAGTTTTGATTTGTCAGCTTACCTGACATTATCCATTGCCACAGTAGGATTTTATAGTTTTCAAGACTCAAGAACTATTTCTAGGACTTAATACCTGACTCCTACTACATAGCTTGGGACTCTAGACTCAATTTGGACTCATAGAGACACCTGACAAGACATAGATTCAGAAACTAACACATGAACACACACTTGTCTTTTTGACACAACTCATAATTTCTTTAAAACGGTACATACAGGGTCGTTTCTAGCAATAAGCAGTACAATACATTTGAGAGATTGCAATGTTGCATAGGATGTCATAAGTTTATGAGGTGGATTGTCCCTTCAGCATTGCAGGATATTTCATCCCCAAAAACACCATTGTTATCCCCAATTTATTTGGAGCTCATCATGATCCAGAGGTTTGGCCTGACCCACACAGCTTCAGACCAGGTATATTAACAGCTAATCTCCCATTATATGACATATTACACCTCAAGAATGACATAAACCAGGGCTTATTAATGATGATAGGGCGCATTCTTTATTTCAGAGCGCTTTTTGCAGGGAGATGGGAGCTGTCTCCGGGCTCTAATACCTTTTGGAGGGGGTGCTCGGCTATGCCTCGGGGAGTCTGTAGCTAAAATGGAGATGTTCCTCTTCACTGGCTATCTGCTACGGGACTTTCAGTTTCTTCCTGCCAGCCCCGAGGAGCCTCTGCCTGACCTGCGTGGTGTGGCCAGCGTGGTCTTAAAAGCCAAACCCTACAGAGTTATAGCCTGTCCTAGAGCCTAATAAATCACTGTAGTGAATCTAGTTTGTTCAAGGATTTGTGTAGGTCAAACAAGCTTATAATGTAGGACAGTATTTATTTATGGGATATATCACTGCATAAACTCTCAAAATAGATCTATTTCTTCCTTTGTATTATTAACTAATCATATGCTTCAAGGTAGTGAATGACAAAGCGTTTTTCTGCTGAAACCCTTGTTGTTAGTGTTGGTGAACCTGGTTTGAGTTTAGCCTTGTATTTTCTTTTATAAAAGTAAACTTTAGAGCTGGTGCAAAATGGCAGCTTCTACGTCACATAAATTGGATGCCATGTTACTCAGCAATATGTAAAGAATGACAGCTGCAAATTCAAATTTCTAATAAAGTGTCATTCAATGCTGTACTTGAAATTTAAGCATCACGGGTCATTGTTGATTTCAGAAGAGTTTTAGCTTTAAGTCTATAATATGCAGGTGAAGCTATTTACTGTATAATGTAAGAGACTTGAGCATAGTTTTTAGCAAGCGCCATCATTAGACTGTCAAAGTGAGAACATCCACAGTCATCTGTAAGGTATCCATGTGGTACCATCCACAGAAACCTCACAGCAAACCGAGGATGCGCAAGCAGGGACTCCAGCACGACTAGCTATAACTAAAAAAACTGCATAACTAAAAGGGAGAGCCAGAGGGTAAAACAAGCATGATGGCACCCTGGGACATAAAGTGTCTAGCCACTCCACCGTCAACAAACCAAAACACTCTATATTCTATGTGAAATGATTGTTTTTTTATCTTCTCCTGCTACAAATTTATTGAATCGACATGAAAATATGCCAGTAAGCTTTCAGCAGGCATTGGCCAGTCGTCGCAAAATGGTGCTGAAGGGTATTTCCATCTATCTACTCTCTAGATAAGTAAATAGGCAGGTAGGTAGGTAGGTTTCAGGACTAAATTTTTATTTATTTATTTATTTATTTATTTATTTATTTATTTATTTATTAACACAGTGAGATCCAGCAAATGTGTAATGTGACTCCCAACCACAAGGGGCAGTACAACGCACACATGTACACACTGGTCGAATTCTAAATGTCTCTCTGCTTCTTATACAAAGTGCTCTAAATGGAGTAATGGCTAAAAGTAGTGGCTCCTACAGGCGACGGTTCTGCTAGAAGGACTTTGTTTATACGCTCTATGTAGTGCACTAGGAATACAACAGAAAGCCATTTGGGATTTAACCATTATCCGTAAGTAGTGGACTTACTGTAGTGCACAGCTTGTTATGAGCCGTGGCTTTGCAAGTTATATTTTAATAATATGCGGTATTATACGTTAATAAGGCTTTTTCGTTGAATTTCTTGCTGTTGTTCATGGTATTAGTGCTAAAACTGCTGTTTTTAATGGTACATTGTTTACAGTTAGTGAGTTAACACTGGACCGTTAGCTGCAGTGTGTAGTGCGAGAACAGCACACTGCTGATAGTTTACAGGGTTTGCAGTTTATTTGTTCCCTGTTTCCTTTCTCTTGACTGTTGTGGGTTGTTTTAACATTGAGGAGATGGCCAGTTAGCTGGTTTTAATGTATGGGTGAGCAAACGGCTTACTTTTTCATCTCTGTTAAGTCTGTTCTACCAGAGTTTCCTCATACAGTCTATGAGACATGATTTGTGTTTTAGCTAGCTCAGAAAGAAGATAACCTTATAGCCATCAAGTAGCCTTATGCACACTAAAACTATTAATACACAAGGAACTCTGATGTAGTTATGTCTTATAGCAGGGGGCCAGATTAGACCTTATCAAAAAAAAGTGTGTGTGTATCTATATCTATCTATCTATCTATATATACATACATACATACATACACACACACACACACACACACACACACACACACACACACACATAAACCAGTCAGCCATAACATGCCTATTATTGTGCCTAAAACCACCTGCCTATTAATGTGTAGGTCCCCCTTGTGCTGCCAAAACAGCTCTGACCCGTCGAGGCATGGACTCTACAAGACCTCTGAAGGTGTGCTGTGGTATCTGGCACCAAGAACTTAGCAGCAGATCCTTTAAGTCCTGTAAGTTGTGAGGTGGGGCCTCCATCGATCAGACTTGTTTGTCCAGCACATCCCACATATGCTCGATTGGATTGAGATCTGGGGAATTTGGAGGCCAAGTCAACACCTCGATCTCTTTGTCATGTTCCTCGAACCATTCCTGAACAATTTATGCAGTGTAGCAGGGCACATTATCCTGCTGAATGAAGCCACTGCCATTAGGGAATACTGTTGCCATGAAGGCGTGTACTTGGTCTGCAGCAATGTTTAAGTAGGTGGTACGTGTCAAGGTAACATCCACATGAATGCCAGGACCCAAGGTTTCCAAACAGAACATTGCCCAGAGCATCAGACTGCCTCCACCGGCTTGCCTTCTTCACATAGTGCATCCTGGTACCATCTCTTCCACAGGATAGGGAAGCACACGCACTTGGCTGTCCACATGATGTAAAAGAAAACGTGATTCATCAGACCAGGCCACCTTCTTCACACAATGACTGGTCTGCGTGACTGGTCATTGTGTGTACTTACACCTTTCTTTCATAGCTAGCATTAACTTTTTCAGCAATTTGTGCTACAGTAGCTCTTCTATGGGATCAGACCAGACGGGATTGCCTTTGCTACCCACGCGCCTCAGTGAGTCTTGGGCACCCATGACCCTGCCACCGGTTGTCCTTCCTTCCTTGTACCACTTTTGGTAGGTACTAACCAATGCATACCGGGAACACCCCACAAGACCTGCCGTTTGGAGATGCTCTGACCCAGTCGTCTAGCTGTCACAATTTGGCCTTGTCAAAGTCGCTCAGATCTTTACGCTTGCACATTTTTCCTGCTTCCAAAACATCAACTTTGAGAACTGACCATTCACTTGCTGCCTAATATATCCCACCCATTGACAGATGCCACTGTAATAAGATAATCAATCTTATTCACTTCACCTGTCGTTGGTTTTAATGTTAGGACTGATCTGTGTGTGTGTGTGTTTGTGTGTGTGTATGTATATATATATATATATATATATATATATATATGTGTGTATGTATGTGTGTGTGTGTATGTATATATATATATATATATATATATATATATATATATATATATATATATATATATATATATATATATATATACATACACACATGTGTGTGTGTATATATATATATATATATACACAAAATGTATACACACACCAGAGCGCATTCTCACTCACTTTTTTTGAATCTCTTTTTTTGATATTTTTTTGTTATCAGCTCCATTTCCTTAACTGATTTTGCACACCTGTTTTGTGTTTCCCTATTAGTCACCTTATTTAAGTTCTGTGTTTTCCCTTTTTGTTTGTTGGAGAATTATGCTTATGTCTCTGTTTGCTTGCATGTTGGATTTCAGTTACTGTTTGCATTGTGAATAGCTTTTGTTTTCTAGTTTCGAGTTTTCCTTGCCATGCCCTGCCTAGTATTAGCCTAACCCTTTGTTGTTTTAGTTTTCACTTCTTTCCCAGTCCTAGTTTGTGCCTCAGTTGTTTTCCTTCATTAAAGAATTTCTGCATTTGCATCCGCCTCCATGGACTCCTTGGCCCCCACATATTCCATATATGTATAGCAATACTACAAATAATGAATATGAGCTTAAAGACTTCCAACTCTAATTTGAGGGTATTTACATCCAAATCAAGTGAATGGTGTAGGAATTACAGCACTTTTCATATGTTGAATTTTAGCTAACTGTGTTAACACAGTCTGCTGCCACCATCAGGTGAAAGGAAAAATTGCAGTGTGTGGGTCTCCGGGCCTCCCATCATCCGTTGTAGTACAGGGTGTCCAAAATGTCAGGAACCAATAAGAGTAAAACTACATATACTTAATTTTGTATTTATTATTTACAACATATGCTCTACATGTTCACCCTTTTGCTCTATGCATTTTCTCAGCCATTGTATCACGTTTGTGTGGATTTTGCTTAACATATTTAGATCAACATATTTGCTCAACATATTCCCATTGGTTCCTGACTTTTCGGAGTTAACATCTGTCCGTGGGCCAGGGGCTTTGGGATCCTTGGATTTAAAGAATCATATTAAAGAGCAACAGAGTACAGATCTTAGAATCTATTTTATCTAGTTACTGTAAAAGATAGACCTGAGATGCTCTTTATTTTATACACACTGCACATTTTATACACAAAATGATATCTTAGCAAGTGAAAATATCTTGAATATGGGCAAATGTGTCTAATATTTCTTATTATGCTATTAGTATAAATTAAATAATAATAATAATAATAATAATAATAGGAAATCTTAGCTAAATTTGACTAGCTAAATGTATTCAAGATATTTCTACTTGCTAAGATGTCATTTTTTTTTTACAGTGTATTATATATGCACATAAGAGATTTTACAGACAGCAATCAACACAAAAATGTGTGTGTAAACTTTTCTAGTGTCTACATTTGAACTAAAACAGATGAGCATCAGCATCTGGTCTTTGTACATATGTAGATCGTAAATCTATGTATATACATGGGGGAAAAAAAAAAAAAAAAAAAAAACTTCTGAAACTACCAAAGTCTGGACCTCAGAGTACTCATGGCTATGGCCATGGGTGTCATTGTTGTTACTGTTGTTGAGATTTTGTTTACCAACAGCACATTTTATCTTCTACTCCGCAGGGCACTGATGGACATTGTACACGAGTTGATCCCAGTGTCTGCAAACATCGTTCTGTCACTCTCAGCCCTGCCTGCTGCTTTTCACCTGTTCAGGGTAAAATAATGAAGCCTTATTCAGCTGCTCAGTTCACTAACTGCTTCCCCATTTAACCTTTAAATCAGATGTAAGTTGTGCTTCAGGATACAGTAATTTGCTCTGTGTGCCTTACTGACTGACTTTTCATGTTTGCAGTGACTGGGCTTTTATCAAAGAAAGTCAAGAAAAAGTAATGTCTGAGTCCTCAGACAGATACATGTAGACGTACTTCTCGATTTTGTATTGATTGTTGACTGTTCTTTACCAGCTGTTGTTTTTTTTCATACATCTGTTACTCTATCTGTTGATGCATGTAAACACTTATGGTTTAGGTGTACATAGATCATAGATTTATCTGTTGCACTTCTCATGTTATAAACTTATGATTATAATGTTTTTCACATGGAAACATATGAACATTTATGTTTAAGAGACACAAATATCAGTAGTCATAATATAATACCAGTAGGCATGTTAGCAAAAACAACATATTGAGTAATGAAACATTTATGAGTCAGTATCAGGATTTAGAAGATGCACTATACGTAAGCTGCGTCCATTTCTTATCATTTAAAGGGGAAAAATGGCAGATAGGCTTTTGTAATTATTCCCAATTACATACCCCCCCCCCCTCTCTCTCTCTCTCTCTCTCTCTCTCTCTCTCTCTCTCTCTCTCTCTCTGCAGGACCACCGAGCTCCATCAGTGGGTTTTTTGCTCATCACATGCTCTTCATTTCTGGCTATTATCCCTCTGCCCCCAGCTCTGTCTCAGGTCCAGAGAGATCTAGAATGGGCAGGCGAGATACTGGGCCCTTCCTTGTCTGCCTTCGGCTTTTTGTGGCTCAGTGAAGATCGTTGGACTGCTCATGTGCTCCTGATTGGTTCAGCACTTCTTCTGATGCTCTCCGATTGGCTGTCAGATGACGGCTTGGTGATCATGACGCGTTGTGTGTCCTTGTCTGCACTCTCGTGTGCTCTGACAGTGTGCTTGTTTGCTGCCAGTGGGACTGGTGTGGTAGGCAGTGTGGCTCTCAGCCTTCCTGCTCTTGTGGCCCCCAGGGTCAGAGCTGGCAGCGTGGCCTCTCTGATGTCTTCACAGGGTGCCAGCGGGCTGTTGGGGTGGAGTCTGAAAGTCACCATGGCTGTAGGGTGCTGGACAACGAAGACAGCTTTAGATACATTCCTCCAGGATCTGAAAGGCTGGGACTGACTGGACATGAGTAACCAAAACTAGTAAAATGCTACTTGAAGCTCATAAACTGATTTTGTTTTACCTTACAGTGTGACTTCACAGTGTGGTGCTGTTGCTGTATACCTCATAGGACACAGCGAGTTTGCTGGCCGGCAGTAATGATGGTGACAAGAGACTCAAACTTCTTGCCTCGCCTACTTTAATCTTAGTAAATAACTAGCAATGTGGAGAGCAAACTGTGTCAGACTCCATACCAGCCTTGATAAAAGTCAGCTGTCATCAGAGCATGTCAAATGGCCGAGGAAGGAATATCACATTAACATTTTCATATTTACGTATTCAGATGTTTTAAGATAACATTTTCTGTATTTTTTTGGTCGCCTAACTTGAACTTTGATTTTGTCTGAAAGGAAGAAGTATCATTGATGATAGCGTTATTAATTTTCACACATTTAGCACTTTTCTAATTAAATTAAAAAAAAAAAAAAAAACGTGCCTTAAAAGTAGTATTACATGTAACCATGTAAATATTTTTTTTCTATGGCAGAATCACAAATTGTGTTGTATTGCACATACATTGCACTAAATTGGGTCTAATGTGATGGTATACCCTGTATGAGTGAGCGTAAGTAGTGTACACAATGCCATTTGGGATTGTGCCTAAAGAGCAGAATGCCTTATTTTCGGCTTTCCTATGTTCTCTAGCTCAACAACTTCCCCCACAAGAATATATCGGCTGACCATCATCTATCATTAACTAGCTTCCCACCAAACTGGAGAATAAATAATACTCTTACCTATTCAGCAAGAAAACGCTTAAAGCACATCAGTCCTGAATCCTTCTTTCCTCATATATTACGATACCCAGCTCTTTATCTATCTCACACCAGTTTATTCTCTCACACTCTTTCGCTCCTGGTTGGCTGTGCCTCCTGTCTGTCACTGTGTAATTTCGCTTCTTTATGCCTGATAACATTTGATGTATCTGAGCTGGCGTCCATTTACAGGTTCCCTGCCAATGCTGACCCCCTGACGCAGCACTACAAATTACTGTTACAGGATTGTTAAGATGGACCTTATTAGAAAGTGTTTTTTTTCTCCCCTGACTCAGTTTTTCCTTAAAGTATGTGCAGTAATTTTAAGTAAAAAGGCTGAAGATTGTTTACTTCTGACTGACCTGGAATTGTGTTGATGTAATGAAGTGTTTGAGACTGAGCTGCTAATGTTACAATTCCTGAGGAATCCTCAGACAATAATATGTTAACTTGTAACACATTCTTAATAAAAAATTATGAATCAATCAATTAATCAATTTATTTCTCCCCATTATTTCTCTATCTATGGGCCTTCCTTGATCACAGTGTTCTCTGTTTAGAGCTGTGTACAATAGAAATAGCACCACGGAACATGAACCATTGTGCACACTAGGGACTTTCTTTTCTCTTGTTCCTGACAGTGCTTTTTGTTGTCCTGAAAGAGCTTTATGAGAGCTGTAAACCTTACAGATCAGCACTTTAACAGCTGCCATTTAAGCACTTAATTAAGTCCTGGCAAATGCCTCAGGCTCATGTAGTGAATGATTTAGAGGAGACTGGATTTATAAAATGTCTGTAATAGGTCCCCCCCCCCCCCCCCCCCCCCCTTTTTTTTTTTTTAATTTGATCATCCACTTCTCTCTTCCCCAGAGTATAATTCAGTTTTATAACTCTAAATTTAGCTGGCACATGTTCAGGATCAGGTGGTCTTGAGTAAATGTTCTGCTGTGTGTGAGGTATTACCAAGAGATTAAACAGAGAACATAGACAGAGGAGGACCACCTGGAGCACTAATGAGGGACAGGGTAATGTCACCACCCAGAGCTTGACACCAGTCTCATCTGGTTAAAGTCACTGTACATCGTTGTAGTGGAAAGTTACCCTTCAGCACAAGGGTTCATCTCAAAGATGCTATGACGCACTTCTGCAGGAAAGGACACCAGTGTAATAAGAAAACTTACCACAGCACTGTTGAATGTTTGATTCTGATAGGTCAGGAGGTGATTCGTTTCCTATAACAGCATGGTCCTGACCGTAGTTCCGGCTGTAATTAAAATCACAGGTTTATATGAATATGCTTGTTATTCTTTCCATAGTAACAACTCATTTACAATGAGCTCTCTGGTGGATGATACAAAACCTAATTGTTAATATTGTGAAGTTTTCTGTGAGAACATGTTTAACTAACATTTATGGAAGGAGTCTCCAGTGTCAGTGCTTAGTAACAGTCAGAGCTAAAGCTGTAATGTTAAGGTTTCCAGCAAGGGACAATTTTCAAGTTGAGGTGTTTGTACATTCAGATTTGTCTGGAACATGACAAGCTGTGTCTTAACTTCAGGAGATAGAAAAAAAAGAGGTAAAAGAGGCTGGTGAGGTAATGACAGTTACCTGTGATAACGGGAACTAACTTGTCTCATGGACGTTCCACAACATTAAATGTAACTATAAACGGCTAAAACTATGTCACTGTTTAATAAATTAAAATTTGTAATTATTGAAAATTTGCTGTGATATAAGAGGAATAAAACACTTTGGGATGTGCTGCCCCTGGAAAATAATCAACTTCACTTTGTGTCGGACCCCATCACGCCACTCCAGTGTTGATTATTTTCCTAAAACAGCATGCCTCATTGTTTATCATTTATTCCTTACTTACGGAACAATGGATGTGTTAAATACATCATCCAGGAACAACATCATTCCACTGTATTAATGTAGAGCTCTGACTACATGCAATCGATGCATCTCTCTCTGCAGAGCTCACTACGACAGCACTGAGTACACTTTCTGCAGCTGGCGTCAGTGAGGGAGGGGGAAAGTAGAGAGAGACACAGTGTCCGTGTTGGAGAAGGAGGGGGAGGAGTAGAAAGAAATGTAGAGGTAGAAGAGCTCGGCTCATCAGCACCATGTAGAGCTGCAATCTGGGCCAGAAGAATGTAGAGAGAGGAGAATGCTGCTGCTGGAGCAGCTTGATCTATGGGTAAGACTACAGGCAACCTCAGGGAACGAAACAATTCATTCCACTGCAAGGACAAAGAGCAGCAGTGAAATGTCCTCTGTATGCTGAGTGAGCAGAAGCTCAGCTTCAACCCTAAATCAGCTTTCTGACTGAGGAGATCGATGTCTTTTCCAGCAGATGGGATTGATCTTCTTTTTTTCTGCAGGCGATGTGGATATGACATGGATATGATTATTGTAGGCTGCAGATATGTTTAGCCTGGTATTGCTTGTCTGTGTGTGTGTGTTGCAGCGCAAGCAGAGTGGGGGATGTTCTAAAGAAGCCAGAGTGTGTTTTCCACAGCTGACAGTGAGTAAAGTGTACCTCAGGGAAGATGTATGCCTTCTACTCTCTGCTGGTCTACATCTTCTACACTGTTTTTAAGAAGGAAGAGGAGACTGCACTTGAAGGGGCATGTGGAGAGACCACAGAGGTATATCTAAACAAAACACACACACACACACACACACAAACTCTCACTTAGAGTATACTCTTTCTTAGTCCAATTGTATTATGTATTATGGTCACTGAAAATGACTGGTAATGTGATGTTTGTGTAGTGCCAGTCCTTTCTGCAAAGTGCCACTGCGACTGCAGGTTTTCATTCCAGCCAGGCAGGAAGTTGACCTAATTCCACTTAATCAATTAGTCTCTGTCTTTAAATGACTGATGAGTTGGTACCAGTGCTTAGCTGATCAGATGTGACACCCAAAGTGATCTAGCTGCTTTTATCATTCATAAATAGAAATCCTCCATCTGGGCCAAGGTATTGCCAAAGGACCATAAATGTAATGTGACAAGGCTTGATAATAACCTCTCAGTGGTATTAGAACACACATATGTATATTTGTCATATGTAAATTTCAGATATGACTGTTAACACCAATGGAGTTTGACTCTTACATCACATTCTTCTCACGTATGCACCTCCACTGTAGGAGCCTGGCCATGTTTCCATGGAAACAGGGAGCAGGAGGAAAGGTGGCCACACCCCCAGGTTGGGAAAAAGGCAGTGTGACAGAATCAGTGATTCATGTAAGTGTTATAATTAGAGATGGCACCGATCCGATACCCAGGGCCGATATCAGCAAAAAATGGTGGATCAGATATCGGAGAAAAAAAAATTAATTTGATCCAGTATTGTAATAGATGGATACGATTTGTAAAAGATTTTTTTTTTCAGAACTGTAAATGTTTACATACAAAGAAACTTGATTTTATATTTTGTTGGGATCTTTTTTTTTGTTATATTTACACTTTACGCTTTATCACATTTATTATATTTGCAATATAAGTGAAAGTGTTTGTGTAAGTCATGTTTTTAGCGGTGCATTTTTTTCCCTGTATTTTTTGTAAGTGCTTCACTTTAAAAACATTTTTTTTTAAAGCGTATATGATGGGTATTGATATCGGCTGATACTCAAGGTTTTGGTATTGGTACCGGAAAAGAAAACGTGTTATCATGGCACCTCTAGTGTTCTGATTATCACAAAAATAAAGTTCATCATCATATTCACATAATACTGATGGTCATCTTATATCCCAGGCAGCAGCAGCAGTGACAGCGATGAACTGTCTCTCAGTGATGGAGATGGCGATATTGATGACAGTTATGCAATCCCGGCCAAGACACCTTTGGCAGCCTTCCTGTCCTTCAGACAGGAAACGGAAAAGAGGAGAGTTTCCAGTGTCCACACTGAGACGGGGGAAAAGGTAAAGACCTGCACCTCAAGCCCATATCTGCTGGAATAGCAATAACTATGGGCAAATAATAAGTGATGGATGAAATAAAAATATTATCACAGCAGCAATTTCTCGTACGTTGGTCTGCAGGTGTTCGAGTCTCCTCTGGTGGCAGTGATGTCTCATCTACTGAGCTTCCTGGAGCAGTACTCCCACCTGCAACAGCTGCAGCAGCAGGCCGAGCAGTACCGCATGCAGCTGCGCAGACATCGTGTGCAGCACCGGCGAAAGATGAAAGCTCTGCGCAGCTCCTACCGGCAACGCCTCCGTGACAAGAGCAGCGTCATCCACAGCCTGGAGGAGGCCATTGCTCAGCAGCAGACCCCTTCACCTGATAATGACAGTAAGGACGTCTATGTGCCTTTATTTTTCTTTTTTTTTTTTTTTAATTCAGACAGGTGGTGCATATGGTACACTTTCAACCATAAATATTCTTTCACTAAGGATGTTAGGCCCTGCATACTAAAGTCTATAGCATGTCAGAATTGAGTATTTACACATTATCATGCTTGATTGATCTTTGGAAACACTAGTCTGCAGTAATGACCACTCTTTCTTCCTTTTTTTTTTTAGATAATCAATTTTGTTTGCCTGTTTTGTCTATCTAGCATTTACCATAGTGATAGCTGCTGTTTGTGTGGAGCTTTATATAGGATTGATTCAGATCTACTGAGCTACACTGAGAATTATGGGAACAAGGAGGGGTTTTGGAAATGGCATAGAAGCCGAGAGGGGGAGGGGAGAGGGAAAAACCTTGGAGGAGCAAATGCAAGCAATTTAAAAGGATTGTGCTTTGTGTACTGTTTCCCACTAAATATCCTGAATTCAGTGATCTGAATGGACATCATTCCCTGAGAACCAATATCAGAAACTCCTTGTATCACAGTGATAACCATAAGAATGTTCTGCAGCATTACAATATATATATACTTTTTATGGTGGGGTAGCCAGGTTTGACCCAGTGATTTTACTGGAGTGTGGCAAAATACTAATTCACGTCCTTAGAAAATGCCATAATGTGGCTACGCCTATCTGTTTATGGCCTTAATAGGATCACATAATCATCATTAGATCAACCATAGTTAAAAACAAACTCAACAAATCAAGTGTTATGCCTCCAAACAATGAATATGCCTCCAAATAATGTGGTCAGTAGAGACAGGGAATACAGTGTTGTTATTATTGTATATGTGTTAGCTGGCTAAGGTTTGGTTGTTCCTGCACAACATTATACACATTGACAATCTTTGCCTTGGACAGTTATGAAATGAACTTTCCAATTTCCCAGAGCTCTTGTAGAGGGCAGTCTTATTTTTCAAACTAGCCGATTACAGTGAGATTTACCAAGTCATTCAGTTTTTGACACTGGTGACCACACTACTACTACTACTACTACTAATAATAATAATAATAATAATAATAATGTCTTACTGAGGTGGCCAGAGGCATGGCCATGCTGGCACTGCACACCCCTCAGCTACGGCCATGCACATACCACATAACAATACAACACATCGTTTAGGTTTGCATATGAACATGCATACACATATAACACAAATATGAATACAGTGTTGCAGTGTAGTTTTGGTTTGGATGTAATGTAAAATTGTAGGTTTGTTGCCTTTAGGCAACAGAAAAAGGCACAGAATTTAGTCACGTCTGCATAACACAGATGCAGCCATAACTAAAAAGTAAAAACAAAACAACTGAACATAAATTAGATTAACAGCAGTGGGTAAAAAAAATGTAATTTGTTAATTTGTTGAGGAAATGTATAATTTGAACAATAAATTGACCAATCAAAGTGTCTAAAGCTGAGATTCTGCAGATTTAAAAGAAAACTAAAATTAATGGCTAATTAGTACTAAAGTACTAATGTTATCGATATAGCTGATTGACTCACACAAGCCCTTATCTTGTGCGCTTTAAAAAACACACTTACACTCAGTTAGCAGCCGTTCCTACTTGTAACATCTTCCTGTGCAAATAAGCAATACCGCATACACACACCACCCCCCTTCCCCTGAATATCAGATGCATGGCCTTCATTTGAATGTTAGAATATGCTAGGTTACTATATTTCATGACATAGTAACAGTAGGCATCAGTTACATGCTGATTACTTTCAACCTCATATTTAACCAATGAGATTTGCAGCTCCTTGCTCATGTATAAAGCTCTCCATGACAGGTTGTATATTATCGACTGGTCTGTGCACTTAAATTAATTATTCTAAAAGATCTATAAAGGGTAGGGTGATTTTAAGGGCACATGCCGGAAAAGGTCCAACTGCTAAGTCAGTTTGTGGATGGAGTTTTTGCAAAAATGCAAAGAAGCAGTCAACCCAAGCCAAAGCAGAGAACAAATTATTCACTGACTCTCCGGTTTACATTAGTAAGAGGTGACTCATGGGAAAAAGATGCCAAAAATAACTGATAAACATTTCTAGACCCAGCTGCTTCAAGTGACCCAGACATGATCATATGCATCAAGCTTTTCTGCGGGTCTTTTTTCACACACTACCAGATGATCCACAGTATATCTCTAAATGAAGCATTTCAGCACTGCCAGAGAAAATGACACATAAATGAATCAGATCTCTCAGATGGCACCAAAAGCTCTGGTGTGGATCACGGCATGTGTAAACTTTGGCAGTGACTCCCTAGTTGAATAAAACATGGCGGTTTCAGCTTCTCTTGGACTAGAAAGTGCACTTACAACAGTGGGTACATGGTAGCCTTTACATGCACTCAAGTTGCTGTTATACTGTGTATAGGCAGAGACAGGATTTGCCCCTTAGTGTGCTGAATTGCCCCAAAGTGTGAATGAGTGTGTGCATGAATGAATGCCCTGCAGTGGCACCCATCCAGAGTGTGTTCTCCTGCCTTGCACCCAGTGTTCCCGGGATAGGATCTGGAATTACCATGACCCTGACCAGGACAGCACAGTTACTGAAGATCAATAATGAATTTATATTCACAGATGGCTTGATGTTGAAATATTCTACATGTTAATTAAACTTTAAACTTGTATGGTTTAGATGATAATCACTCCATAATCACTCATTGTGGCAATATGATTTATTAGATAATGATCATAATGATGATAGTTATATTTGATGATAATAATAATAATATTGAAAGTATGTACAATACAATGGCTGCCAGGGAAATTTGAATTATTATTATTGATAATTAATCGTGTGTGTGTGTGTGTGTGTGTGTGTGTGTGTATGCGTGTAGCAGGGTCTCCAGGCCTGCATAAGCTGGTGCAGTCTCTGTGTGGCCTGCAGGGGGAGAGGAGTCTGCTGCGAGGCGAGCTGCGTCTCCTCCACTCACAGCTGGAACAGAGAGAGCAGGACCGCCACTCCAAAGTACAAGCCTTCCAACAGCAGGTAATACATACACACACACACACACACACACATACACTCTCTGTCACATGATTTTTACCCATCTTTCACCCATCCCATTTCCAGGCCATCATCCTACCCTGCATGCCCCAATTTCCAGGCCTTCAGATAGCAGGTACAACTCTACTGCTGTTTATTTCAGCTTATCCAAAATGTCCAAAATACCATCCATTTTAATTTGCATTTTCTTTCATTCATACACTCACACAGTCTTTGCATCTTTCCAGCCTAAAAATGTCCCAGAATCACTTCTCTTTCTCATTAATAGATTGATGAGCTGAAGAGCTGCATTGAGGAGCGAGAAGAAGAACTGTCCAAACTCCGCATTGCATCTGTACGCACTCTTCTCTGCCACACCTTCTCTGAAGAATAACAGCAATTAAGAAGCAGAATCAAGGCACACAATTCCTAAAATTATTCACAGTCAAGATTTGATCTGGGTTTTGTGCTTTTTGCTTTGGTTTATTCTTAGGGAGCAACAGACTCAGAAAAGCGCATGCTGTGCTTGTCAGCTGAGAACGAGAGTCTGAAACAGAGCCTGTCAGTGACTCAGGGTCTCCTGCAGCAGCTGTCCATCATCCCATCTCAGTCCAGCTCACTGCTCATTAAGGTCAGACTTACTGGATTTGTTTAAGGTCCTTATCATCTTCCTCTAAGCATGGAAGTGCATGTGTGTAGGCCAGATTTTGGGTTATGATACCCAGCACACAGTACATGAAGGTTATACTGCATGTAAATCTAGTTATGTCATTATTACATAATTGCCTGTTATTATTATTATTATTATTATTATTATTATTATTATATTTGATATAGGTACTGCTGGCAAATATGTTTTGTCCTGTAACATAGTACTGCTTAGCCACTATCGCTAAAAAGTGTTGTGTATGACAAGAACATTGGCTTTTTATCATAGTAAATTATTGGTTTACTTAGGCTTTGCTGTGGTACAATGTTGATAACTGGATGTGCGTGTGCATTGTTACACTATTCCCAGGATTATAACAAGAACATAAAACAAATAGAAAAGTGTGTAGTAATCATCTTCCAAATTTCAAACCTGTGACCAACTTATGTACAATTATTATGTAAAACGTATAAACGTATAAGGTTTACAACCATACAATTAATTAATACATTACAACAAAACAATTAATTCTGAGCTCCTCCTAAAATGAGTGAGTAGATTGGTAAGTGTTCATCCATTTAGCTTTACATTATGCAGTTCTGTTTTAAGTGTTGATACACTTTGCTGTGGCTGTGCAGGAGAACGAGAACCTGCGCAGCCGTGTTCTGCAGCTGGAAAGCACTCTGCAGCAGCGGGCTGAGCAGCTTTCATGCCTGGAGCGCCAGAGCGAGCAGGACCAGTGGCGCAGGGGAGAGGAGCTCCGGAGAAGAGATGAGAGAGTGAAAGAGCTTCAGCTCGAGCTGGACAAGGAGCGCAGCAAGGAGCCTATAGTGAAAGTGAGAGCACACTATACTTCAGTTATGATTTGCTGTCTATTGAATGAGAACATGCAAAAGTATATTAAACTCACCTGCAGGTTCAAGCTAGTATCCTTCACTCTTACAATTACAATACATTCTCTATTAGGTTCATTAATTCACAGCAGATACTGAATAATGAGCTTAAATATAAATGACTGTATATATATATATATATATATATACACTATATTACCAAAAGTATTCGGTCACCCATCCAAATGATCAGAATCAGGTGTCCTAATCACTTGGACTGGCCACAGGTGTATAAAATCAAGCACTTAGGCATGCAGACTGTTTTTACAAACATTTGTGAAAGAATGGGCCGCTCTCAGGAGCTCAGTGAATTCCAGCGTGGAACTGTCATAGGATGCCACCTGTGCAACAAATCCAGTCGTGAAATTTCCTCGCTCCTAAATATTCCACAGGCAACTGTCAGCTTTATCATAACAAAATGGAAGAGTTTGGGAACAACAGCAACTCAGCCACGAAGTGGTAGGCCACGTAAACTGACGGAGAGGGGTCAGCGGATGCTGAAGCGCATAGTGCAAAGAGGTCGTCGACTTTCTTCACAGTCAATTGCTACAGAGCTCCAAACTTCATATGACCTTCAGATTAGCCCAAGTACAGTACGCAGAGAGCTTCATGGAATGGGTTTCCATGGCCGAGCAGCTGCATCCAAGCCACACATCACCAAGTGCAATGCAAAGCGTCGGATGCAGTGGTGTAAAGCACGCCGCCGCTGGACTCTAGAGCAGTGGAGACGCGTTCTCTGGAGTGAGGAATCACGCTTTTCCATCTGGCAATCTGATGGACGAGTCTGGGTTTGGACGTTGCCAGGAGAATGGTACATTTCGGACTGCATTGTGCCGAGTGTGAAATTTGGTGGAGGAGGAATTATGGTGTGGGGTTGTTTTTCAGGAGTTGGGCTTGGCCCCTTAGTTCCAGTGAAAGGAACTTTGAATGCTTCAGGATACCAAAACATTTTGGACAATTCCATGCTCCCAACCTTGTGGGAACAGTTTGGAGCGGGCCCCTTCCTCTTCCAACATGACTGTGCACCAGTGCGCAAAGCAAGGTCCATAAAGACATGGATGACAGAGTCTGGTGTGGATGAACTTGACTGGCCTGCACAGAGTCCTGACCTGAACCCGATAGAACACCTTTGGGATGAATTAGAGCGGAGACTGAGAGCCAGGCCTTCTCAACCAACATCAGTGTGTGACCTCACCAATGCGCTTTTGGAAGAATGGTCAAAAATTCCTATAAACACACTCCTTGTGGACAGCCTTCCCAGAAGAGTTGAAGCTGTAATAGCTGCAAAAGGTGGACTGACATCATACTGAACCCTATGGGTTAGGAATGGGATGGCACTTAAGTTCATATGTGAGTCAAGGCAGGTGACCGAATACTTTTGGTAATATAGTGTATATATATATATATACTTGCTTTTTATTTTTGCAGAAAAATCCAGCAGCCTTCATTATGTTTTTTTCTGTCTGAAAAATGTCTTTTATATAATATGCTGCTTTCTTTACTGACATACAAACATTTTTCTGTAACATATAATTTTGTGCTGGAAAACTAATGTTTGGAGATCTAAAACGTTTTTGTACTGAATCAATAATGTAGAAGTCATAAAATCTATAATAAAGCTTGTACTAAAAAAAAATAGGGTGCCTAAGACTTTTGCAAATTTTTTTGCAAATTTTTTCTATATGTTAAATATTTTTTCCAAGTGTTAAATATTTGCATGTTTATCCATATATTTATGTTTTATAAATATATTTATATTAATATTATGTTTCAGTTGCTAAATTCACCTGATATTTTTTATTGTGGTGTTCACCATAAACTTAAATGAAAGTTAACATCTCTATCTGTTACCCAGAACAGCACAAACAAACATGTGAAATGACTCTCAAATGTACATAAAGATGGATGATAGTAGGATTTACTTTAATCAGTTTTCTTACAGTATGTCACTCAGACAGTGGAAGTGGAGTCGCCTTCAACAGTGAGGCAACTCACTGAGGCCAGACAGAAAAACGAACAACTAAAGCAGAGGTTGTCCAGTCAGAAAGAACGATGCAAACAGCTGGAGGAGAAAATCAGACGCTCTGATGAAGTTAGCTGCAATCTTCAGCATAAGGTAATTTTAAGACTTTCATCAAAAGCAGCTCCCCATCAGTGTACAGTTTGACATTAAAGATCCATCTGCAGTTGATATCATATTGGTCATATTCTCTCAGGATTTCTTAATTAACTGAGCTTTATGAATATTTGATCAACACAAAGAACAATGGCTCCTGCACAGGGCAATGGAGTGACTGTAATGGAGTCTGATTCCTCCCCAGATTGCTGCATATGAGAGAGAGATTGGGACACTGCAGGCAGAGCTGATGAAGGAAATCGAGCATCTGGAGGAAAAAAAAGATGAGGCTGTGAAAGCAGCTGCAGACTGTTCACAGGAGCAGTTTCAGAACCTGCAGGATCAGTTCATGAGTAAGTCTGCATTAACACTATACCATACCACAGCACTTCATGCTAACTCTCTCTGTATCCGGACTCTATTAGTCTCATAGCTGTAATGATCTCAATAAAAGTCTCATAGCTGTAATGATCTCAATACCCTGTTTGAACTTGACCCTTCTAACTATCATAACAATAGTGGTCTCACTGTGTGTGTGTGTGTGTGTGTGTGTGTGATTATCAGCTCTACAGCAGCGTCTGAATGCTCTCCCTCCCACCCTGCGCTCTATGAAGACAGACTATGCCAGTCTGCGCAGTCAGGTCCGCAATTTTTCTGAGTTTTATGGATCAGCCATCAAAGAGGCCAAGAATCAGGCAAGCAGAAATTATATGTATGATAAATGCCCCAAATATGATTCAGTTATATCAATAAATGAGACTTGATTCCTGCTGAAAAGATACTTTTTTTTTTCATTCGAAGAAACTCAATACTGCAACTTGTTATGCAATAATATGGTGCTAATATTATTAGGCATTTTCTTTTGCATGTTAAAAATCTTAATGATATTTTTCTGAATGTGTAACATACTAGTGGAACTTTTAATTTCATAAGAATTGTAAAATCTGAAAGTGAATTTCCTGCTTGACCATATACAGTACAATTAAACATTTTTTAATTAGTTGTTAGGCACACAGAGGAAATAGCAACACTAGCTAATACTAATACTCTTTGGTGTTGCTGTTGGAGGAAACAAGACTTTCCTCTCCAGAACGAAAGTAATCAGGCTCAAAAGTCATTGGCTTTGACTTCAGGATAAACAGAGGGGTGTGTACAGTATAAAACTGAAAACAAGACACGATGAGACTAATAATGAGGGACAGACATAAACACTAAACTGAAAAAACATGAAAAACAAAAAGGAGAAAAAGTATGAACAATGAAATAAAAGTTCAAATAAAACTTCATAACTGCAATAAAATCGCAAAGGCAAATAACAGATAAACATCTTTTGGATTAAATGTTCATTTCCATTTCACTTGTAGCTGTAATACACCACGTAAGAGATTATAAAATGTAATCAGAAGGAATAAAGCTCTTAATATTAGCCCATAGGCTAAAGTTGAGTAGTTAGCAGTGTAAAAGACTGGGAATGGTCACATAATCATAAACAGTGTGTGTGCATTGGTGAAGCAGTTTGGCTACTTAGCTAGCTAGAGATTCAGCTTCACCAATGCACACTCCAAACCAGCTGTTGTGTATTATAGTTAGTGTGAATTGAACATGTTGTCTCAGCAGATGTTTGACACTTGTAACTGTCAGTATCAGTGTGTTTTTCTCTACAAGATGTTTTGCGGTGACCCCTTCACAGATTTCAGCAGCAATAAATGAAATATCCGAGGCCAATAAGGACCTTCTGGAGAAGTACAGGAGAGAGGTTGCCCTTCGCAGGAAATACCACGAGCAGTTGGTAGCGCTGAAAGGTAGCCTGTGTTTCTAATAAAATCGAATAATATTTCTTATTCTGTATGCTTACACATTTGATCAAAGACTGTTTAGTCCAATTCAAGAAAGCAACGGATTATGTATCTCTTCCACCAGGCAACATCCGCGTCCTGTGCCGTGTGAAACCAGTTCTCAAAGAGGACCAGCATGACGAATACCAGGCTGTCGTTGTGACCACGGACCCACACAATGAATCTGCTCTCACTGTCCTGAGTAAGGGCAAAGCAAAGACCTTCGAGCTGGACAAAGTCTTTCACCCTCAGGCTACTCAAGAGGAGGTAAGCATTCTATAAGCGGGTGATCATTTGAGCTGAAAATAATGGTTCAATGGGGGTAAAAAAAAAAAAAAAAAAAGGGGGAGAGACAGGATTCCTCTTTTGCTTGTTGTTACACACATATCAAGTGCTTAGTGTCCTCATCTTTTCATTTTTTTTAAACTGGTTTATAAATATATCCACAGGATGTGTGCATACTTGAGTCATGAAGTAGTATACAGGCCTTCTGTATTAGAATAGTATACAATACTATTGTAACCCTCAGGAACCAGAGACAGTAGGACACGTGTGAAGTGTCTATTTATTTTTTTGTGAAGGTCTGTGGCATAAAACATAAGCAGATACCTTCATTCATTCATTCATTCATTCATTCATATTCAGTAAGCTCCTTATTCTGTTCACTGTTGTGGGAGCACTCTATGTGAAGCAGGAATACACTCTTTATGGGACCTCAGTCTATTTCAGGGCACCATGCACACACATTCACACACTCATTCTCACTGCTGCCCAAATATGTTTAACAAAGTCAAATTTAGATTAGTTGAACCAAAACAGGCAAAGGTCAAAACTGGGCTAACTTGACTCATTACAGGAACAGGAACTAAAATGGAGACAGAGGAACTAGCAACACTACCAGTAGTGTTTAGAAATTCTACAGAAAGAAGTGCAATGTTTTTTTCTCAAGAGCAAAAGAAAAACAAGTACTCATCAGGTGTCATCAGACTAATAATGAGGGACATGGGTAAACTAAACTAAACTAAACTATGAAAAACAAAAAGTAGTAGCAAAGTAAAACTTGGTAACATTTTGTAAACATGCAAATAATCGATGAAACATCTTTATCCATCCAATGTCCAACTCTCAGGTGTTCCAAGAAATTGAGCCCCTGATCACCTCCTGCATAGATGGATATCATGTCTGCATCTTTGCTTACGGCCAGACGGGCTCAGGGAAGACCTACACCATGGAGGTACAGTGACCTACAGGATGATGAAAAAAGCAGTCCAGTAAAGATTCAGGAACATGTTCTCATGAATTGAATTGATCATCCATGTGTAGCCACACTACTTGCTTTTTTATTGAAAATGCTTTATTATTGTGGTTTTATTAAGTTACAGCTTTGCTATTCAGAACCAAACCAATGGAATTAAATCATATAATCAAGTGAAAAAGTTTGCACAAAGACAAAGAAACATAACTTCAACATAATTTCAACAAAAATGAAACAATTGTGTAGGTTAAATATTAATAGACCACTGTTTTTGACATAACACTGCCACAAGTCATGCACTACTTTCTTCAAACCACACTAACAAAGACATGACAACACTTTATGTTAGGGATTGTTTTATTTAAAAATTGTAAAGGTACATTTTCCATTACAAAAATCCATAGAGGATGCAAACTTTTGCCCTCAGGTATATGTCCATTCATTAGTCAGTAATACTTAAGATGCTTAATAGCATAATTTTTCCATCTAAATTTTGTCTTTAGTATTTACTGTACATCTTTTTTCCCCTGTCTGTATGATAAGAGAACATGGATTTACATTCATACTTATAGAAAGATTTATACACACAGACATATGAGCACAGAAATGATACGATGTCGTACTATACAGGGTCCTGTGGAGAACCCAGGCATCAACCAGAGGGCTCTGAAGCACCTTTTCAATGAGATCGAGGAAAGGAAAGACATGTGGACCTACACAGTCACTGTCAGTTCAGTGGAAATCTACAATGAGGTTCTCAGGTACCATTTCATGTCTAAAATACAAAAAAAAGGTTGGATGGGAAGTTGGAAGGGAGGCAAATTATGTATCTCCTCTTGCAAGTCATGTATGGACAGACCAAGTGGGGTAAAGATTATACGCATGAAATATTGTCTTTTTCCTCTAAATCTCAGAGATCTGCTGAGTAAAGATGGAGAGAAGCTGGACATCAAAATCAATCCTGATGGTACAGGTCAGCTACATGTGCCTGGTCTCAGGATCAAAGAAGTCAAAAACTTTCAGCATATCAAAAAAGTGAGTCTCTCAGTGTAGTTTCAATCAATAATCCCGAAAGCATAAACAACACATTTCTGGAATATCTTGATAATTGCGTGTTCCTGCAGATACTGGCAACAGCACGGAGAAACAGGATAACGTTTGGAACACAAATGAACCAGCACAGCTCTCGTTCACACGCTCTGCTCACCATCACGGTGCAGGGAACAGACCTCGCCACTGGCACCAAAACCACTGGTCAGCTTCACAGTCAAAATATATACAGTGCCTTACATAAATATTCACAACATGTGGCACTTTAATTGCACACAGGTCAACTCCATTCAACTCCATAATTATATGACGTCTCATAGTAACTGGTGAATACTTATGCAATCACAATATCACATTGTTTATTATTAAATAATTTTGCAAACTATATAGACTATTTCCCCCACTTCAGTATTATGGGCTACTTTGCATAGATGCATGATATATAATCCCGATTAAATCCACTTCAATTCCAGATTATAACACTATAAATTGTGGAAAAACATCAAAGGGGTGAATACTTATGCAAGGCATGGTATGTGCTTTATTTTAATATTTGTGATGTAATTCAACTGTACTCACATCATATACTGAAGAGAATGTGCCTTTTATCCAAGGAGCCTCTTATGGTTCTTCTCATAGAAAACCTAAGCCTAGTCATAGACTAAAAATATCTACTGAATTAGTAAACTGGATTACACAACTCGTTCTATGAATTTTTACGAGAGAGCCTGCATACCACTTTTTTTTCTAGAACAAAAGCAGAACAAAACAAGCCTAAGATTTCCCTTTATTTGCTCCATTACACATTCAGTGACCTGAATGACTAAAGACACTTTTGACGTCTTTAGGCCTGGGATTAAACACATGGTGTCTATGTTAAATATCTGTATCATTCTCTACTGTAGAATTAACAGCTTTCCTTCTATTGAGTCCAAACCTCCTGTGCATCCCTGCTCTAGGTAAGCTGAATCTGGTGGACCTGGCTGGTTCGGAGCGTGTGTCCAAGTCAGGGGCGGAGGGTGAGCGGCTGAAGGAGGCCCAGAACATCAATCGCTCACTGCTGGCACTGGGAGACGTGATCCAGGCCCTGAGGGGCCGCCAGACCTACATCCCCTTCAGGAACTCACGCCTCACATACCTGCTGCAGGACTCACTGGGCAAGGGCAACAAAACAGCCATGGTGGTGCAGGTAAAGCATGTGTCTGTATTCAGTACTGCGGTAAATCACATTAGTAAGAGCTACACCATCATCTAAGAGTACAAGGAGGCTAAAATAAATGATACTTAGGGGATAAAAACCAACATTTAAGAAGTATATTCCTTTGAAACCTGAACTATGTTGTGTACATTACTTTCTCCTTAGTGGTTATTTTTTGTAGTAACACATTTGGTTACTACACAAATTAAGCAGTTATTTCAAACAGGAAGTACATTGTTTAAAAAGGTACTCTCATATAAGCATAAAGGGGGTAATTTTCTAAATCCAAAAGTTCCACTGGTCTGAAGACTCACTGACCCTTTATGCTTTTCGTTATCATTTTCAGATTTCCTCACTGGAGAGGAATGTTGAAGAGACCCTGTGCTCGTTGAAGTTTGCGCAGCGTGTGTGTAAAGTGGAGCTGGGCCCGGCTGCACGCAAGATTGAAAGTGGAAGCCATTGTGAAAACTACTCCTAAAGCTAACCTGCATACTTCTGCAACTAGAAATCCAGGAATATTTTCATCCCCAGTTTTTTGCTTTGCCTGAGATTTCTGATGCGACTTCCATTTTATTTTAAGGGCTATGGTTTGGGACGCCACACAAGTAGCATCTATTTCTTACTGCTGAGTATTCTCAAGAGCCATGGTTAATACCTGACAGCATGAACAGCAGTGGCTCCTTTCTACAGGCTGAGCGGCATGTCCGAGTGCAATATTCCTGCGTGCAGATTGCCTCACTGCACTTTTACTACACTCTAGAAAACCACACCGTCCTGCTTGATAAAGGACACTTTATTGATCGGACACTCTTTGGTGCAGCAAAAAAAAATAAAAGGTCATGACAGTATATCCACTATAACCACTGTATCGTCACCTACTAAGTTTCCACCATCACTTCCTCGCTCATCTGGACACTGCTGTAATGATCCATTTAGACTTTTTCAGGTTAATGCTGTGACGTGTGTCAGTAGCTGATCTACACTGAGGTGATGAAAATGTGTTAAGAGCTTTTGTGATTATGTAACTGTATGAAGCTCGTTTTTCTGTTCACTCTGTTATATCAATGTGCTGAGGAGTAAGGAGTGGTCATGGGAGATGGATGCATTAAGGGGTACAAATGTGTGGCAGTCTGGGAAACCCATCAGGCTTTGCTGTGGCAAAACGAAAAAAAAAAAAAAACAGAAAAAGATGACAAATTGGGCTTTGGCCAATTTTTGTTTTCTGCATATACAATACTTCTGATGCTTTTAAAAACCCTAAATATATTTCACCAAAAGAATGTGAAAACTGTTTTGTTTGCAAGAAAATGCAAAAGGTCATCATGTGAAGAGTTTCCCCAGTCTGCCACACAAATAAGATCCACAACCTATCACACTTTCACAGACTCTTGTGTGGTAAACTCATAGTTTCCATAATCCTCATTTAACCCTGCATTCTGTTTAATAGTATATAATCAGGTCGGTTTAATTATTCTCTGTGCAATGTTTGTGGGAGGCTCATAAAGGAGTAATGTGAGTAATGATTATTGTAGGATGTTTCCTCTTCAAGGCCTGAGCAGATACGTTTTATTAGCCATTATTATTACTGTAGCAAATGAGAAATGCACTTTACTTCCAATACAAAACTAGGTGCTTTGTCCATAGAACTAGTGAATATTTCAACAAAAATATTGTTCTGCTTGTGCCATTTTCTGTTAGTGGATAAATTAATATTTATACAGGATTTAATGTAGATGGACTAATATTTATTTAATCTGATGTGAACGTCATATTGCTGGGTCTCAGAATTATGAGAAATTGTAGAATCATGAATGGAAAGTGAACACACAACCGTATTATAACCACTACATTCTGATTTATCTCTATCGAAAAATTATTTAATTCAGTTTCTGTACTCCAGGTGAGTAAAGCAATTTTTAATGAAAATTTTAAAAGCAAATATTATATTAGCTTGTTATTGAAGCCAAAAAGAGAAGCAGTGTTTTCCTTATAAACACAAGGACTGCCCTTGGCATTCTTACAGATTTCTCACTGACTTTGGCCCTTGAAACTTTCCTTATCAATTGTATCAGTGACACAAGAGAGAAATAAAATCTAACAATGTCCCTTGGCGCCTTTATTTATAACCTTGTGTTATGTGTCAGTGTGTTTGCATTCGCTCCCTCTCTGCTCCCCTTTCCACTGTTTATTTGTTCTTCTTTCTCTGGCTGTCCTCTTATAGCTGAATCCCTGTGGCAATCACCATTACCTGGTTGACAGGACCTGACCAATGGGAAAGCAAGAACCCGAGCTATCAGTTTAAAAGCAGCACATTGACGTCCTTGTGTCAGCCACTTAGCTGTGTGTTGGCCTGTTGTTTTGATTGTGGGTTTGTTGGTTGTTTTGTTCTCCCTTTCTCCCTTATACTTGCTCCCTTGGTTTGAGAACAGGTAAGAACGTGCACACACCTACATCCCATCACATAGGTTGTTTTGAATGTCTAGATACACTAGGATTAGAGGGCAGGTGCCACCGCTTGTATTTCTTGTTAGCTTAGCCTGGTGTAGTTAGCTAGTTTTTATACTTTAAATACAGCCTAGTGTAGTCTATTTTTACCATGTTCATTCCTTTGACACCATCCATGTTCTCTCTCCTAGATGAGACTAGTTTCCCTGTCATTGTCATTTGTTCAAGGTTGTCCTGCCTTTAGTGTCTGTAAATGCCTGTCCTGTTTTTGTGTCAGAAATAAAAGCTATAACCATACCTTCAACCTCCTGTCCTACTCATATCCACCATCACTATTATCCAACCAACCCGCAATCCTAAAATGTTATCTGTGGCAACGTAACACCTTGTGACTTTTGGAGGTGTCTTCAATTCATTAAAACTAAAACTGCTGCTTTTTTTACTGTATTGCTTATAAATAGCAACTTAAAGCCAGTTTTTTTAGATGCCATAAACATAAATTTTAATTAAAATCCCAAAGAATAACTAGCAGAGTGTTAGATTAGGCTTAATCTGTAACTATAACACCAGCTAAACTTATTCTAGGAGTAGTACAAATAGAACAAGAGTAATCGAAATAGAAAAAAAAATATTTTATTTAAGTATGAAAGAGTGGAAATCTTTTCCAATTTCAGGATGGGGATACCAGATACAAATCTTTGTACATCATCACAATATTTTTCTTTCATTCTCCGTCTCTCTCTCTCTCACACACACACACACACACACACACACACACACACACACACACACAGCATCCAGTCAACTCCTGACCTGACCAGATCTGAACTCTGATGCTCAGCATGCCAGTTCATGTGGCAAGCTGAATTTCTTCTGAAAGTCTTCCAGAAGGATTTGCATGATACAGAATGTGTTTCTCCAGAAGAAACTCAGTCTGAATCTGCCTCTTCTACAGCGACTGCTCCAACAGCACCAGCCAGCTCCGTTTCACTCCCCTTCAGCCGCTCCCCTGCACACACAAATAACACACCTGAGAAATTTGCTCAGAAAGTGCTTGGTGCTTTGTCAGGAATTAGCAAAGCGCACTATCCACTTTAAAGAAAAAAAGGAAAAGGGTACATGCATAATTGGTTCAGTGCAGCCACTAATGATAACTAATTCCTTTTTTTGGAATCCTTTTAGTAGCTGTTTTTTTGTGGGTCCTTGCCTTGCATCTATCTTTATTTAAGCATGTTTTTTTCACAGAAAAGAAAATGTCACATGTTTAAGAATACTGCATCACTTAGCTTACTTCTAACATAAGCAGTCTAAAGCATATTTAATCTCTTTCAAGCAGCTCAGGATAGAAACAAATAGCAAATAGTTTTCTTTTTTTTTTTTTTTTTTTTTTTTAAAAAAAGGGGAAAAAAAAGCATTTGCCATGTACTGTCCTTGTTTTAACATTATTTTAGCCATGGCCTGAATGTTATTTTTAGTAGTGCTCTTACACTTGTGTTTTTTCATTCCTGGAGGACACTGCGTATGAGAATGTGCTTCATAAATAACATTCATTAAAAGGCCAATGTGAAGGGCTGGTGTAATATTTTGATCATGGTCAGCTCTATTCTGAACCAGTGTATGGCACTGAGAGAGGGAAACCACACACATGATGCTTCATGAGCAATGAAATCTCAAGGGCATAGGAAAATACACAACCCTTAAAACATGACATTACAGTATGTGCTTGCTAGTACTGATTAGGATGTATTACTACTGCCGATGTATTACTACTGGAGTCTGACTGCTGTTTTACTAAACTCTGACACTAACATGTAAAGTGACTGACACTGCCGCATCAGTCAGAATAATTAATATCATACTCACTGATAAGTTCAGCAATGGCTTTCTGGGTTCTTTTCTCCAGTTTTTCCAGCTTTTTTGCAACATCTCTCTTCAGATCCCTATCAGAAATCAAGGGTTAGTGATAAAGATGTACTGAGCATACCGGTAAATAAATACAGAGAGAGTGGATGTTTAAACTCCTTACCAGTCTGGTTTCCTTGGAGCTAAATTGGCCAGATCCTGAGGGGAAAACACACATCAGTAACAGTCAGTCAGCTAGTCACAAGTATTACTTACACCGCTTTTTCACTATATAGTGCGACAAAGCCCAGCAAGTTACCCATAAACCCCCATATGGTGCTATTTCCACCACCAAGCAGGCCATGCTGTACTTAAGTACCCGTGCTACATTTAGATACTTTTAACATCCAGGTAGAATGCAAGCTGAGCTGGGATATACAGGTGGAGCTAAAAAATAGTGCAGACCATCGACTGATCAAACTGTCACGCAGACATAATGATTAATGTCATTAATCTGGCTGAGAAATCATCACAAGTGTAGTGTACAGACTGTCTGCCAATATTTCTCACGCTTTTCAAAAGTGTGCAATTTAATGTTTCAGATTCACTTTTATTCTAGTAATGGTTTAATGTTTTCTTATCGCTATGTAGTTTGATCTTCCATTTCTTCCCCGTGATCCAGGTAAAATCCACCATCTTCTAGTTGGGCTTTATCTCAAATGGCTTCCTATTCACTTTGTTTGTGCCCTACATCGAATAGAACATAATGGCACTTAACATGTTACCTAGTGCCCTCATGAATAGTATAGAAACATTTGAGATTCAGCCCCATTAGTCCCATGTGTCGGTTTTTTTGTTTTTTTAAACATTGTCTGGCAAGGTTTGCACAAAAACTCCTCTGTATTTTCACGGTTATCATATTCATGCTCTGCCATTAAAATAAAATCACTGTTTCCTCATGCTTCCTTTCATGTTATAAGACAGAAACACTGTAGTGCCATGTGTAATATCAAATGAGCTATACCTGGTTTCATTTCAAAATCATTTCTTTGGATTTTAAGTAGTATTTTTTTTACTATTCATGCTTAGCAGTTCAATGCCTGATTAGCTCCCAGGAAACTCTTCACACATTCACGGTTAGATTTATGCAAAGAAAAAGCAAAATATACTCAGCCAGGATACAGATAGCCATAGGATGGCATATGTAGCCAAGTGGTGGTGTTCGGTGGAGGAGCGCTATTACAGTGACACCAAAGCTCTGACTTTTGCGGCGTGATCCCACTCACCACTTCCTCTATAATGGGTTCTGGGTTTGCGGCTTCCAGCTGGTCTTTAACTTTATCCTCCACTGCAGGGATACAAAAGCAGAACAGGTCAGGCTGCATGCATTCCGTAAAATCTTATTAAAACACCCGTTACTCAGAGCTCAATAATATGTACTAACCAAGAACACGGATTGTAATACACTGAGCACTCATAAGCTCATATAGCAATGCTCAAGTTTCCTATCTGTAGTTCTGCTCAGAATTTTATGAAGAAGTGCAATGATGCGCAGTTGAGCATGTAGGAGAGAGCTAATTCTCACCTGACGCAGGTTTAGCTTTGGGCACCTGTCTTTCTTTTAGCTCTTCATCTTCTGGAGTGTAATTCCTCAGCTTCAGGTCTCTGTATAAAAACACACACAAACACATACATACATCCTTGTGGTTTATCTGTATGACTTGAACTAGAAATAAAATGAATGTCAGTCTGAGACACAGTCTCCCCAATACGTAAATGTAGCCCTTTTGTTAGCTTACTTGTGCATGAAATAAAAATGCTGCACTTTTTTGTTTGTTTGTTCAGTTACACTGACTAGTTCTTCCCCCTACAGGAGGAAATGGATATCCTCAGAAAGCTTTTCTTGTTTAAAAAGGTTTGTTTGCTGTATGATTTACCCACCAATAAAGTGCCAATACCTTACAGGTTACACACAGGCGTAACACACACAGGAGTTACACCCAAGCACAATATCTGAAATCTTGCAGGACTTGTTCATAAACGTAGCATGCCTCATAATATCTCCAAGTCAATATCCACAAGCAGCTTCAATACACCCCATGACCAGTAGGTAGCAGTGTAGGCCAACTTCATGACTGGCTCGATTCTAGGCCACGCGACTGGTGCAACCTGGGTAATCGAACCAAGCACGTATACAAAGACTTCCTTCATTCTCTTCACACCAGCTAATTAGCATGTAGCACCTGTTCTGTGGGCTGCATCTGGGGACTGCAGTTTCCCAGCTGAGACTGAGTCAATACATGCCCAATTATGTCATCTCTTACCTCTTCACAAATTACAGCTATTTGCTAAATCTCCTGGTAGTCATAAAGAGCTCTTATTGAGTGAGCAGAAAAGACAGGCACAGAGCTTTGTTTTATCTTGTACTTCGGGGGATTAAAAGTTCATTTTCGGTGACTTCTCAGCAGCGGGTCTCCAGTGATGTGTGCCGATTCTGTGCTGATTAATGGGGGGGGATTGGGGCGTGCTGTAGGACAGGGCTACAACTGGGCCTACACTCACCAGCCCACACATTATGAGCAACGTCACTGGCAGACCTTTTATGGAAAACCTCTGAGACCAAAATAAGAACACTGGTATTTAACAACCATCAGACAACGCCAATTTGTCACAAACATAAAGAGCTATTTTTCAGCGAAACGTCGTCCAAAACTACAGACCCCAAACAAGAGCACTGAAGGAAAAATCAGTTAAGTGAGAAACAGAGACAAAGGACTAGGAACCCCTCCCACTCCCAAGTTTCCTGGTGATACTTCCTGACCACCTGCTAGAACAATACAGCTCTGCCGCCATTCTTCACGTACAGTGAAGCAGCCAAACAACACAGTGCTACTTGAATGTCAACAGTCGTTTGTGCAGCATGTTCTCCAGAGTTCGATCTGCTAAACACTTCCAGCCTTTAGCACAGCACTTTATCTGATGCTGATAGCTTATGTTTTCCAACGCAGTAACATCACACCAAAAAAAAAATCAAAGCAGGAAAAGAAACTGATATTGATCAATGAGGTGACAGGTCAGAAACAACAAAAGCCTGTATTACACGTTATTACATGTTCAAACAGGATACTCAGAGAATCATATGTTCTGCTTGTCCTAATACAGCTGCAAGCCTGGGTTGCACAAATGAAGGCCTAAGAACTACTCCTTTCATTCAAGGAGGATGTTATTTCAGTTTACATTAAAAACCTGTCCTCTTACATAATAATCTGTAACTTTAGCACTGCAGTAGTTGAGCCTAAGTAACGTCGTGAGCCTTACCTATTGCCTCACCCTGCGTTTTTGGCAGCCTACACAAAAATGCAGTACAATTAAACACATGCCACAGTCACACACTGACATACTCAGTACCCTGGGAAACATGCAACACCTCGGCAGAATAAAGTAAAAGTAAATACACTAAACTGGCATGCTGAGGAGAATGGTACGACAGGTAAACACAGCTGTCTTACCAGAGTATGTTCTGGGTTTCATATACTGTATATATACACAGAGTGTCCCATAAATCCAGCATCATAGGATTAATGTATAGTTTTAGATTTTTACAGAAATTATGTATCTGAGCGAGGAAGAACAATTCTACTCATAGGAAATCAAAGTCAATCTGAAAGCACAGGTATACGCAGAGAAAACCAGCAACGTATTGAGCAAGTTCTGTAAATAGACATTTTTGCTTTGCCAGTTATTTTTAATATATTTTGGGTAGGTAAGGGGTTCTCCTTGGAACCTTTTTAAAGTTCAAAAACTCTGAGGTAGGGTTCTGTGTGGATTAAAAAAAAAGTCACTAAATGGATTGTAAACTAGATTGTTTCCAAAAGTCATCTGGTTTCCCAGTGGCGCAGAGCACAAAGAGAATGACCAAATGGAAATTTTATATTCACACCCAACGTTTTGTCAAATCAGCCCTAGCCTTCTGCAAAATGCTCTTCTCATTTCATTGAATTTTACACTCACTTGACAAGAACTAAACCATAGAACAAGCCAGTTTAGTGCTGCAGTGACCATTGTCGGTCAACCAGTTATTTTACGACTATAGCTTATGATCTTTTAATGCCACATAAATGGAAAGAATCACAACCTTAAACCTACAATTAAAGATGTCTTAACTGCTCCGCTTACGCCCGCGGTCTACTAGGGCAGTGGTGCAGTATTTAGGAAACAATGCAGACAGGAGGTATAAGCTGGGAGGTGCTCTTCACCCGTCTGTGGGACCATTGTTTTGCAATTGGAGCTCCGTTGCAATTTTAATGATGCATGCTTAGTCACTAGCGACACTCCTTTAAACTTTCCAGCTGAGATAACACCTCAATTATGAATGCCAATAGGACGGCTTGTGGTTTTTCTGAATTCAGTTGCAACAAAACTGCATTTATTTTCACGAACACCTCGGGCCCACATCGACTATGCAGAATAAATCACTTCTATAAGAGCAAACACTGAAAACAGGAATACTGAGTAGACTCAAAACAGTACCTTAACTCTCAAGAGAGAGGACCAAGGTTCTATCCAGTATAAACAATGAATATAAACAATGGAAAATATCCACTGAAAGCCTTGCCTGAAATAGAGCTGAGAGAAACTGGCGACCCACAGCACAAGCTCATGTAAACATTGGACGCAGCCTAGTAATGGGCAAGTCATTTTCTCATGCACAGCGCAGAGAGTGACGGTACTCGGGAACTGAAAACATGGTGCTGGAAGCTGAACCTGACACTGAAAACCAGCATTTATGGAACTGACTGGACTGTATTTTGTGCAAAAACAGGATGCGTGTTTTTACCTGTGTCTTTCTTCTGTTTCTGCTTGTACTGCTCTCTTGCAGTCAGGTTCTCCTTCTGCTTGTTCCCTCCCCTGTGAAGAAAAAACTAGATTAGTGTAAGCAAAGATTGAGTGTCATTATATCTGCAAGGAGCTGCCCACAATTACTGAGAACAGAGTGAACTGTACGACCACAAAACCATTGTATATAATGGTCAGGAGGCTAGAACGATTATGGCCACCAGATTAATCTTGATAAGTCCCAGCTAATTCGACTTGTGCAATGACTATGGATTTGGAAATATTGCACTTTGGATTGAGTTGGCTTTGCACACCACACACACAGAGGAAGCAACCATACATTCCAATCTATAATGCGCATGACACTGAAAATCACTTTGAGGTCCGCCCACAGATGATAAAGGTATTTATACCACAGTGCTGGTGAAGGTGTAGATTACTTCTCTGACAGTAGTGCTGGCTGCAATTCAAATGATTTATGCAAATTCAAATATTCTACTATGTTACTGTTTCTATAGTAACAACTCAGTCACATGGACTTGTTGGGGAGACATAATTTAAGACTAATAATAAACAATTGTTAAAAAAAAAAAATGATATGTTATTTAACAAAGAAAGGCATATAATTGTTAATGAGGTGAAACATTCTCTTAGAAGATGTTTGTTTAACATTTATGGAAGGAGTCTCCAGTGTCAGCACTTTGTAAGACTCAGTAAGTTTTCCACCACAGGAGAGTCTTCAGGACAGAGGATTTTGTGCTTACATGGACTAAGCTAACAGTTTAGCACAGTTATCTAAACACTAGCAAAAATTGTGTCACTTGTGTAATTTTTGTCCATAGCAATCACGGGTGATTCTGTCATGATATAATGACATAATGAGCAGGCGGGGTTAGCTTGTCATCTAAACGCTAAAAATAAGAGTGGTCTAAGAAGCCTATTGCTGTAAATAGCAACAGATTTGGTTGAGTTGTAAATATTGAACATGTTGCGAGTTAAGACTGGATTTTACAAACCCCACACCACAAGATATTCTGGGAAGGTAATCGTTTAATACTGGCATAAAATCCGGACACCTTTTGCGATCATCAAGAGGATCTAATTAGCCTGAAAAAAAATCAGCCTAATTATCCTCTAGTCATTATTTTGAGTCACTGTGCACAAACAGGATTACAAGGGCGGCTACGTTCACAGTTATTACATTTGAGAAGCTGGCATAATTCCAGTTGTATTCTCAGCCCTCACGAGATTCTTTTCTAATGTACCTTGCAGGAAAAAAAAAAACCTCTTATAAGCTACTGAGTTGAAATCAAATCACAAATACACAGTTTACTTTAAGTCTTGAGTAGTTGGCACTTACTCCAACCCTCTTGTTTATTTAACTTATTTATATTATCTTCCGCACAGAATCCCTTGTATAATGTGTTTATTAAAGCACAGGTGGCATGTAATAGACACGGGGATGTAGGCACTTTAGTCACTGTCAATACTGAAAGGTGAGATTGCAGCTTCATGACTACCTGTTAAGCCTTTCTTTAAGTGTGTACAGTGACATGATAATTGTTAGTCTTAACACGCAAATTGTGTAAACAACATTCCCATTTTGTTGCCAAATGAAATCTGACCGATATAATGATTTCGGAAATTTGGACTAGCTAGTCCAGACTGGCATAATTTTAGCAGATCAGTCAGCTGTTAGTCGGTGTTTTATGTTCTCCCATTTCAATAAAAACACCAACATGGTTAGCGAATTTGTCATGCAATGTATAATCAACAAGATTAGATATGCGATATCTGCTAATCATGTTCATTTCAAACAGGTTAATTCAGTTCTGGAATCACACAGGCAAACTTGACTAGAAGAGCCGGACTGAGTTGTCTGAGATAATAGCGTAGCACCTGAATTGCCTTTAAAGGGCAGAGGGATCAAGACTCAAAGATCACTACGTCAATGGCTGGTTAATGAGAAAAGCAAGAGCTCAGTTCTTTTTACACTGTTAGAAGGTTAGCAATCAAGACAAACCAGAAAAAGCAGCTGAGACACAAAAAGAACTAGTTAAAAATCATCTGATCTAAATCATTCCACATAATTCAAATGTGAAAATACAGGGCTCAGTTCTGCAGATTTCCTGTTGCACATGAGTGACTTCTTTATGATTAATAACGCCTTGTGACTAAATGTAGGGCGACAGAACTGATTTCACAACCTGGTCAGAAGGTTCTGTTTATTGACCAAAATGCTCAGGATGTCAGAGCTCTGATATTGAAAATGAAAGAAATAGGATCAGTTTGTCCCTTTCTTGAGTTTCTTAAGAGCTCATGCTTTACTGTTCTCTACAGTCCTCCTTCTTTTCTAATCACAAACACATGCGACTGTTCGTTTCTTTTGCGTAGTGTCTGGACAATGTCCACTATAACAGTCGTTCTCAAAGAGGTGGGGTCCAGGGCAGCAAAACCAGGGGGCCAATTTTTATTTATTTATTTTTTTTAATTTGGTTACAGTGGTGGAAAACATAACCCACTGATATCAAAGTTAATAATGTAATAAAGTACTTCCACCTCTGTGGAAGATGTCAGGAATAGCAAGCTCTATGGTAACTAAAACTTTGTCCCTATATATGGAGACTTTTTAGATCCCTTTTGCAACTTTATTTAAAAAAAAAAAAAAAAAAAAAAAAAAAAAAAAAAAAAAAAAAAAAAAAAAGAAGCCTAGCGACAAATCTAGCAAATATTTAAGCAGAGGATATCAGCTGTCCTGCACTCGATAAGGCTCACCAGCCCACATCACAGCTGCTGGAGAGTGCAGGTTCAGTCTACATGCCACGCATACACTTCTTTGTTCTTCGTTTTAACCTGTTACTGACTATATTTACAAGTAATAAAAGCAAGTTATTCCATTTAGTTATATCCACTACCTTCTTGTCTATTTCTTGACTCCTCACTACCACTGCTTCCTTTTGTCTGTGTTCTTGTTGGAGATTATAGCATTTTGTAAATACGTACCTGTTTTATTTCACTCTAGTTTACAAATAGGTAGTTTGTAGATTTACATTTTACATGGTAACATGATGAAAGATGACTTCTTTCTATTCTAAATAAGTTAAAATATATTGAAATATTATACACACTCACCAAACACCTTTATTAGGAACACCTGTACACTTATTCATTCATGCAATTATCTTATCAGGCAATCGTGTGGCAGCAGTGCAATGTATAAAAACATGTGGAAACGGGCCAGCAGCTTCGGGTATTGTTCATATCAAGCATCAGAATGAGGAAAAATGTAATCTCTGTGACTTTGACTGTGACATGATTGTTGGTGCCAGACAGGCTGGTTTGAGTATTTTTATAACTGCTGATCTCCTGGGATTTTCACACACAACAGTCTCTAGAGTTTACTCAGAATGGTGCAATAAAGAAACAATATCCAGTGAGTGGCAGTTCCGTGAATGGAAACGCCTGGTTGATGAGAGAGGTCAAAAGAGAATGGCCAGACTGGTTCCAGCTGACAGAAAGGCTACAGTAACTAAGATAACCACTCTGTACAATTGTGGTGAGCAGAAAAGCATCTCAGAATGACAACATGTCAAACCTTGAGGCAGATGGGCTACAACAGCAGAAGACCATGTTGGGTTCTACTCCTGGTGGCCAAGAACAGAAAGGCTGCAGTGGGCACAGATTGACCAAAACTGGACAGTTAAAGACTGGAAAAACGTAGCCTGGTCTGATGAATCTCGATTTCTGCTGAGGCACACAGATGGTAGGGTCAGAATTTGGTGCCTACAGCATGAATCCATGGACCCAACCTGCCTTGTGTCAACAGTCCAGGCTGGTGGAGGTGGTGTAATGGTGTGGGGAATGTTTTCTTGGCACACTTTGGGCCTGTTAATACCAATCAATCATCACTTGAATGCCAAAGCCTATTTGAGTATTGTTGCTGACCACGTGCCTCCTTGCATGGCCACAATTTACCCATCTTCTAATGGCTACTTCCAGCATGATAATGCACCATGTCACAAAACGGAAGTCATCTCAAACTAGTTTCATGAACATGACAATGAGTTCAGTGGTCTTCCCAGTCACCGGATCTGAATTCAATAGAACACCTTTGGAATGTGGTAGAACAGGAGATTTGCAGCATGAAAGTGCATCTGAAAAATCTGCAGGAATTGCGTGATGCAATCATTTCAACATGGACCAGAATCTCAAAGAAATGTTTCCGACATCTTGTGGAATCCATGCCATGAAGAATTGAGGCTGTTTTGAGAGCAAAGGGAGGCCTATACTCAGTATTAGTACAGTGATCAGTGAGTGTATATTAACATACTACATACATATTAACATATAACATTATTTCTATTTCTGTTGTTCCGTATTTTATTCTATTCTGTTTTGTCTTCAGAAATCTTCCTACTTCATGTAACGTTTTGATATGCAAATTAGTCAATTGCGTCATCTGGCAACTTCATGCACTAGCTACTTTCCCCTGAAAAGAGTTGGCAACACTCATTATTTTAGCCATTTAAATAATATTTTATGAAATAAATCTGTTAGTGGAATTTATTTTACGGTAATATAAAGTTTGAGAACCCTGCACTACATTGCTTAGCTAGCACATAGCCAACTAGCTATCAAGCTTACAAGCTAAACATACAAACGTGTGTTAGCTCCTATATTTTATCACAAAACACACACTGCCTAGTTATGAACTTCATCCAAAAAAAAAAAACGAATAATTAATCACCCAATCTGTTTATTTGGCTAATTAGCTGCTAGCAAGCTAGTAGCAATCAATAACTGCATTTTACAACGTTTGTTTGCTTGTTAGCTAGCCAGCTAGCATAGAGTAAACTATGGCACAATATTAAACACCATGATAAAATTCCTTCGTATGGAATATGATAAATGCGTTTTTTTCTTTTACTGAACTCACTTGAAGCTGTCGTTCTCTGAGGGCTTTTAACTTTTCTTTTCTTTTCAGAGCTTGCGCTTGTAAAGCGCTCACAGCCTGCTGCTCCATGATGATTTCTATCTGACATCGACTATCTGTCCTGCCACAGGCATCTAGCAGCGAGCAGAGAGAATCGATTTTTCAGCTGCTGTTAATGTGTACTGAGTAGGATGTCATACATCTAGGCCACAGAAGGTTCTTGGATCATACTGCTTGGATTCATACTTCTTGGATCACTGATCCCATAAATAATACAGTGTTGTTACCCTGCAGCTGAGGCGTACACATGGCAGCACACTAACAGCTGATCACTAGTTTGTCCATATAACTTAAGACACATCTCAGCTTTCTTGTTTTGCTTGATAAATTATTAGATTCTAATAATGAGAGAAAAGCAAGCTAACTAAAGTGGAAGGTTCACTCAGGGTCGTAGAGAGCATGGCCCCAGACAGATCTGGTACTGAATGTAGGCCATTGCCATGGCAGTACAGCTGCCTCTAGGTCCATTTCCCTGTCATGGGGAAACAGCAGTTTAAAGAGCACAGGAATCTTGTGCTGTTTAGACAATTAACCGTATCTAAAGGTTACTTGCCAATGTCACTGAGATGGAGATTTGTGCTCTCTGACATTGACAGGGGATCAGATGTGTTTGAACAGATTAATATTAATAATGTTGCACAAAAATACCCAGCAAATAGGCCTAACAAATGTCAATCAGGAATGATTGAAAAATAATGTAGGCAATAATAACAATAATGTTAATGCAGACAGTCCATAGCAACTCCTTTATCATCTCTGTGCTTGGCTGGTAAAATAAAGTAAACAAAGGAATTTCTGGTTGATTTTTGTGAATTTCTAGAGATGCTGAATAAGCAGATCTGTGTAGTTGCTAAAGATAGGCTTATCCAGATGCTGTCATTGAAATTCAGCTGTCACTTTTTATTTGCATTTTGTTTGCAAAGGTTTAACAGGTCTTAGAGCTTGGTTTTGAAGGTTGAATGTAATTTCCATTCTAAATTTTCTGAAACCTTAAAAAATGCTAGATCTCAATGCCAATGAAATGTAGCCTATGCATAAATATGCAGACTCTTAGGTAGTGCCATTTATCTAAAGTGTGTTATTGTAAAATATGTCACAGAGTGATGGTAGAGTAATAACAATTTCATGTAAATACATACAGGGATAACAATGTCTTGTAATAACTAAGTTATAATGTAATTTGAAATTATTACATGTACACACTGTTTAGAGGAACCGTTTTTATTAGATGTTTGAGGGACCACCACTTCCTGAGAGTTGTCCTTGCTGTAATGTGGTGGTGTGATGATCAGACCTGAGCTTTTTGTGCTTGTGAACGATTAATTATATTTGAACGAGCCCTTTAAGTGACTCGATCGGGCAGTGACTCTAACCCGGGTCCCATAGTGAACTTGGGATGAACATGTACATGTTTTTACCTGAGTTGACACATACACGTTGACTCAGGGAGGAGTGCTTAATTAACCAGGCTGAGTTGGCCAAAAGCATTACTGCACAAACATTATGAGAACACATTTAACTATTTACTGGAGATGATCTTTTATAACGCTCTTGAAGTGGTCTGTTTCCTCATTATTTCATGATAAATTAAGGAGATAAAAGTTCAGCAGTTGATTCCATTGTTGAATTTGCATTTGGTAGCTGTTCACGGGAACTTTCAATATGCGGTCCAAGAGGTGTTGATGCAAGTGAAGGAGGCCATCATTAGGCTGAAAAAACAAAACAGACATATCAGAAAGATAGCAGAAACATTAGGAGGGCCAAATCACCAATTTGGTACATTCTTAAAAAGAAGGAATGCACTGGCGAGCTCAGCAACACCAAAAGGCCTGGAAGACCACGGAAGACAACTAAAGTGGATGATCGCAGAATTCTTTCCAATTCTTTCCAAGAAAAACCCCTTCACAGCATCTAGCCAAGTCAAGAACACTCTTAAAGAGGTAGGTGTATCACTGTCAAAATCTACAATCAAGAGACGCCTTCATGAACGTAAATACAGACAGTTTACCTCAAGATGCAAACCACTGGTAACACTCAAGAACAGAAAGGCCAGATTAGACTTTGCTGAAAAACCTCTAAAAAGCCTGACCAGTTCTGATGTAAGATTAACTTGTACCAGAATGATAGGAAGAAAGGAAAGGAAGGGCTCATGATCCAAAGCATACCACATCATCTGTCAAACATGTGGAGGCATACCACATCATCTCAAACATGTGGAGGAAGTGTTATGGCATGGGCATGTATGGCTGCCAATGGAACTGGGTCACTGGTGTTTATTGATGATGTGACTGCTGATAGAAGTAACAGATAGCAATTCTGAAGTGTATAGATCTATACTTTCTGCTTAGATTCAGTCAAATGCTGCAAAGCCGATAGGACAGCGCTTGTCAGTACAGATGGATAATGACACAAAACGTGTGTGTGTGTGTGTGTGTGTGTGTGTGTGTATGTATATGTATATATGTATGCCCCCCTTGTGCCACTTGTGCCACCAAAAACAGCTCTGACCCATTGAGGCATGGACTCTTTGTCATGTTCCTCAAACCATTCCTGAACAATTTTTGCTGTGTGGCAGGGCGCATTATCTTGCTGAAAGAGGCCACTGCCATTAGGGAGTACTGCCATGAAGGGGTGGAAAAGACTACATTCCCATTGTAGGTGCTTTCGGTGGTGGACAGGGGTCAGCATGGGCACTCTGGTCTACAGCTACGCAACCCCATACGCAGCAAGCTGCAATGCATTGTGTGTTCTTACACCTTTCTTTCATAGCTAGCATTAACTTATTCAGCAATTTGTGCTACAGTAGCTCTTCTGTGGGATCGGACCAGACGGGCTAGCCTTCACTCCCCACGCACATCAATGAGCCTTGGGCGTCCATGACCCTATCCCCGGTTCACTGGCTGTCCTTCCTTGGGCCACTTTTGGTAGGTACTAACCACGGGGACACCCCACAAGACCTGTCATTGTGGAGATGCTCTGATCCTGTCTTCTAGCCTTCACAATTTGGCCTTTGTCAAAGTCACTCAGATCCTTACACTTGCCCATTTTTTTCTGCTTCCAACACATCAACTTCAAGTACTGATATATATATATATATATATATATATATATCTCATATGTGTGTGTGTGTGGCAGGAATATTTCAGGGTTGGTTGGAAATCACTTCACTAACTTACCTCAGGTCTTGTAAATGCACTATGTTATCAGTCTTGTCAATGCGGTTTTACAGCGTGTATAGCCTGTTATTAACACTTCAGCAGGACTGGGAGTGGTGTAGACTAATCATTGTTTGAAAAAGAAAGAAAGTGCGTTCTTTCCTATCTACAATCACAGTCTTTACATAGTCCAAGTAATAGTGTAAAACAGTAGGAGACAGTTAATGTGGGTTACTGTATTACTGTAGGGGGCAAGACTGTAGCTATTTCTGGACTCTTGCGTGAACAGCGAGTGAGTCGAATCAAAATAGTCCGATTCATTAAAAAAGATTCATTTGATAGAATCGAAGCACTGAAATGTGTCGGTAAGCCCATCACTAGCGCTCTCTACTGTCATGTTTGAAAAGGTTTGGATTTTGGAGGTGTGTGTTGTGTGTGTGTGTTGTGTGTGTGTGTGTGTGTGTTGGGCGGAAAGTCAGCCCTGCATTTTGCTGGAAGTTTGTAAGGATTCCCCGGACAGGGATGCCTGATTACTCACACAAGCTCTTTTTTTCTCGTGTTGCTCGCTGACATCTTGCGCTATGTGTGTGGCTTTTTCGGACCCCAAGTCATGCGCGACCGAAGCCGCGTAACTTTGGGAGAGCTGGCCGAGCAGGTAGGCTCGCTCTGAGCACAGGAGCATGCGATTCCTCCCCGGCTGGATGGAACGACTCGGCTCATAAAAAGTTCAATGGTTTAATGTGCTGGTGAGGGAGCCGGAGCAGCAGGGCGGCAGGAGAATGGCTTCGAGTGAGCTCTGGATGTTATATACCAAGGTGAGTGGGACTAGCAGAGCCACAGCACGGCACCTGTTGTTGGCTTGGAGTTTGTCTCGAAAACAGCCGTGGTGTGGAGTGTACAGCGTATTTACATAGTCATATATAACAACAACAACAACAACAACAAGAAGCCTTTTGTGGTATGAGGAGAAGTGCTACCTAGCTGGCGTGTGGAGCCATAACCATTCCTGTCCCTGTCTCAGGCAAAACAACAGCAGCGCATTCAGGAAGTGTAAACGCGCTCTGGTAACTGTCAGCGTGAACAGCACTGTATATTCAAAAGTATATTTTTAAATAACCAGATAAACATTGCTGTAGTGGATGTCAAATAATGTAACAGGCAGTCATATCTGAGAATACACAGCAGTTTCTAACTTTCCACTAGCAGCCCTGACAGTGTTACCTGGGAGTCAGGTAGAGGCTGTGGTGAGCTGGGCTATTTCCTTATTCCTTACTGCTTCACTAACAGCAGTAAGAGCTCCCTGGCTTTAAAAGACACAGTGTGAAAGTAAAATAAATAAATAAAAATAATAATAAAAAGACTAGCCTATAACAAAATGACACATTTTACCTTAATAGCAGTGGCACTTTGTTTCTTTAGGATCAGTGCATACACTGTTGAACACAACCTATAATTTAGGTATCTCTACATTTCCAGTATGCATAAACTGTATTATACTGTTGAATCTCGCTGTAATGTGTTCGTAGGGCTTTATATAGATATTTTTATTTTATTTCTATTTATTTATTAAACATATCATTTGGCAGGGACTTGTTTACACTTGTGCTCACTTGTGTTTGGTGAGATAGACTGCATGAGTAAAAGCCCTAAAGACTATTTTATTCAATCAACAGTGTCTAACACTATATTTAACTAATCATTTATGTAAAAATAATAAATAATAATAAAAAAATAAGACAAGTTGCTTGTAGCTGTTTTCTTGAGAAATCCTGCTGAAGGAATAAATACGGACGCGCTGATTGGTTGCTTTCTCTGTGACACGCCCTCTAGTGGTTCATGTTCACAGACTAAAGGAAGATAAACATTTTATTCTCGTAATGAACATTAAAAACACATAGGACTCCATAGTATGTTTCTGAAAAAACGTTTTTAAGAATTATTGAGTGAATTTAGCTATTTGGTGTGTGTTTTTCTTGGAGTTTAGTGTAACTGTGTGTGTGTGTGTGTGTGTGTGTGTGTGTCAGTGCGGTCAGTGTGTTGGCTGGGGGTTCGTTATGAATGGTTGCCATAGAAACGGAGAGAGCCAGGTGCAGGATGCTAGCGGCTACTGCTAAAGCTGATAATACTGATAATGATGCTAATGATGCTTATGTCTCTCATGCGTGCTTATGTAAAAGTAGATATACACATTGTCAGCAGAACTCACTGATAAGGAACACATTTCTTTTAGTTCTTACACGGTCTTTTTTTCCCCTCCTTCTTTATCTCTCTCCGTTTTCTCTGTCGTTCTGATTCAGATATACTGTCATACTTGTAATGCTAAATGCTGTATTTATGAATTATCACTAACTGAGGAGCAGATTGTATCATTACTGCTCTTCTGAATTGTGCATTGCTCTTTAGCATTTTAGGAAATTAACTTGGATGACCACATAACCACATAACCTTTTGCTCAATTAGCTTTTTTTCCCTCATTAATTCATTCATCTTCATCTTCAGAAATCTTTAGCATGGTCAGGGTTGTGACACCAGGCCATCTAGCTAGTTTTTTTTTACCTGGCAATTACAGATACTAAGTTAATATTGAAACTAATATTTTAAGAGCAATTGAATTATATTTTCTACTGTATTTGTGGGTTTGGGGCAGCACAGTGGTGCAGTGTCATTGCCACTTCACAGCTCCAGGGTCTGCGGTTTGATCCTGAGCTCGGGTCACTGTCTGTGTAGAGTTTCACATGCTCTCCAAGTGTTTGCTTGGGTTCTCCATTTTCCAACTACCTTCTAAACACATGCTATACTACGCCAAATTGCTCCTAGGAATGAATCAGGGTGAGCGTAATGGCCTGGACACGGGACTGGTGAATTCTCCCGCCTTGCACCTCCGCTGGACTCTCTGGATCCACCATGACCCTGAGCAGGACAAAACTATTACAGAAGATGAATGAATTAATTTGTGGGCTTGTGTGTGTGTGTGTGTGTGTTTTTGAGGGGTGGGCTGTGTGTGTAGCAAATGAAATCAGTGAAATCTATGTGCTATATTGTTTTGATAAATTGCTGAAAGGCAAGAACAAGATTAGAACGAGCCTTGTAACAAATCTGATTTAATGCAATTTATTCACATCCTGTTAGAAGATGAAGTAGTAAGCAGATGCATTAGGTTTTCTTGGACGACAGCACAGTTGGCTGTATCATACCAAGAAGTCATCATTCCTTTCCACCCCTTTGTTTTTCTTTGAATGCATGCTTGACTGTACAGGGCATGCCTTAAGCCGTTGAATGTTAGACCTCAACACTCTCTTTGTTTCTATCAGTTGGCTGGTATTTTGTGTTTAAAGATTCTCACCTTATAAAGGTCATGGCTTTAAAAAGCCTGGCGTGCAAGTATCCTTCTTCTGCATTATGACCTTAGACTGTAAATCAAGCATTTAGTATTGACAAAGATTTTAAAAAAGTATTTAAACAATCTGTATATAATAAATGTTTAATAAATGTTCACCACTTAATGGGCAGTGCTGGGTCTTTTGTAATACTTCTCTAGTATTAGCATCAGTCTCAGCTGAATGAGCCCTAGACCATGTTGGTAAAGACCTAGATGATGGCGTGTGCATATCGTGAGCCTCAGCGTCTCACTAGTTTTTGAACCCTTAATAACTACTATTTGTCTCACTGTCTGTCAGAAACCATTGTGCCTAGTTAAGGGTGTTATTAAGAGCACTGTTGTCATCTTAATTCGAGCTCGTTCAACCGACTAGACTCTATAGAGGTTTTATGAATATATATAAAACCTGGGTGACTGTGTGAAAGTTTTCTACACTGTGTTTTCTACACGTTATAATTAGCATGCAGTGTGCAGGGTTAAGCACAGCATGTCTCAGAGGTGATACCACAGATAGACTGAGCTGTTCCTATGCCAGGCTGTCTTTAACCTGTTACAGCAGAGAGATGCCTCTATGTCAGACCACTTCCTCTTGCCTGTGCTGCACTGAGGACTTCAGTGATGTGATAAACCCACTTCCTGTTATGGCTGCTATCATTGGTAACCTCTTAAAACAACCTGTTTCTGTGTGATCATCAAAGACATGTCAGAAAATGTTTGTGAATTCAGGGCTGGATCAAATGAGGGAGGGCCTTTTGCATGGCAAAGCCTTTTTGCAAATTGATCCTGGACTTGCTGATTGGAAAATCATTTCCATCATTCAGAGGTATAACTAACAGGCATACAGAGCAGCTGATTATATATGTGTCAAATAACATTGTTTTGCACAGTAATAGAGCTATAATGATATTCATAAAAGATCAAATGAGTCATCATTACGATTCAATATTTCACTGCTGTAGACATCAATTGAATGCATCCTTTAGTGTGTTTAAACACATTTTATTATCTACTAACAGCAATTGTGACAAACAAGGTTAACAATCAGAATCATGCATTTGTCCCATTTCTTTTTGAAAGCTACTAGCCAGTTAGCTACGCTCTGAGGACAGGGATGTCGAGGTGTTGGCTAGTGAAGTACTAAAGGGGTTTACTGCAGGTGGAGAATGAGTAGAAGTGTAGATCTGGTTTTATGTGATAAAAAAATTTGCTTTCCTGTATTATTAGCATATTGAAGATATTTATGGCTGACTAGGAGTCCAAGAGAGCAAAACTGGCCATGCTCTCTGGGAGGGAGGGGTGGCATACTCTCTCTCCCCTATCAGTCACAGTGACACTAGCCAATCATGGGCGTTTGTGGGTTCATGCATGCTGAAGTGCTTTCTTCAGAGTGTGTTACACCGCCCAGTGACACAGCATGAGCAGCAGTTTGAAAAGGTGCAGTTGGCTGGCTTCACATGTCTCAGAGGAAGCACGGCAGCCTTCGCCCTCCTGGATTGGTAGCTGTTGTATGATAGAGAAGACCTAACCTGTGGGTGAGAATTGGCCAAGACTAAAATTTAGGGAGAAAATCTGGGGGAAAAAAGATTCGTGGCAACGTTATTAATATGGCACAATTGGTTGAGAGTAGATCGTGCCTTACTGTTTGCCATTCAAACAAAATGCATGATCGTGTTGCACTTATTAATATAACTGCACAAATGATTTTATGTAGTATTTCCTCATCCTCCAAAAATGAATTCTTGGCTATGAGTGAGCCACTACTGTATCATCATTTGACGAGTTTGCTTTAAAGCTGAATGTCAGAGTATAAATGTTATGATCTGAGTAAGCTGGAAGCTTCTTGTGATTTTTGCCATTTCTTCATGTGCAAAAGAGATCTGCTGCTTAATGACGCCCAAACAAGTTTCTGTATTAGTAAATTTGTGCGGTGGAGAAATCTGCTTATTTTGCTAAAAGTGTGTGGTAAAACTATGTGTACCTCAGTGGGCTTAATGATTACACTTGAGAATTTTTCACAAGGTGGCTCTTGTGGAAATCTTAAGTCATGCACCAGAAGGTCAGGTTCTGATGCTTAGTGGCACCTTTGAGCTAGGCAGTTTACACTGTATGTGTCATTCCAAGTAAACTAGGGATTCAGGTTATTCAGATTATGCCTGTGTTAGCCTTGGCTGGTTTTTATTCTCATATTCATTATGTGTCGAAGGTAATTTTCTTTCACCTTAGCTATATTAATTAAGGATTCGTCCTAATTTTGTTGTAAGACACTGAACATTTGTTTACTCTCATATCTTCTATGGACATTTATAATGCATTATACCACAGTGCTGATGAATTCTGAAACCTGATCAGAAGACGTTGATTCATTTTCCACAACAGTAGCTCTGAGCATTTGTGGCTTTATCACAAAATTGTAACACTGGCTGTCACTGTTTAATTGCAATTTCAGCAGTTCAGAATGTGTCAGTACCCATACTCTTCTTTTAAGCTTCACTTTAATGATGGCTCAATTTTTACATTACACCTACACATTTTTCAAAATACAAAATGGTCCTCTAGTTTTGACTTCTCTTTACAGTCAAACTGAACATTCCATTCAGCAGAAAGTTTTGTTGCATGTGTGGGTTGTTTAGCTGCTGGTAAATCACTGGCATCCATTACTGGAGGTTTAGTCTGTGCACGAAATGAGTTTGAGATAAACGGGCTGAATTGGCTGGAGCTAAATAGGTTACTGAGCCCAGTGTTGCTGTGATGATGCTCTGCAACACACCAGTATGAAACTAGCTTTTTTGTTGGTATGCTTTGAGTGTAAAAAAAAAAAAAAAATTGCCTTCACAGCAGTGAGGCAAAAAAATCATGGGTTTCATAGGTAAACTGTGAGTCTTGACAGGTATGTCAATGCCTAAGGTACCTTAATTAATTATATTAAGGCTTACACCGATCAGCCATAACATTAAAACCACTGACAAGTGAAGGGAATAACATTGATTATCTTGTTACAATGGCATCTGTCAAGGGGTGGGATATATTAGGCAGCAAGTGATCAGTCAGTTTTCAAAGTTGATGTGTTGGAAGCAGGAAAAATGGGCAAAATGGAAGGTCTTTTGGAATGTTCACGATATGCAGTGGTTAGTATCTACCAAAAGTGGTCCAAGGAAGGACAACCGGTGAACCGGCGACAGTGTCATAGTGCCCAAGGTTCATTAATGCACATGGGGAGCGAAGGCTAGTCCGTCTGGTCCAATCCCACAAAAGAGCTATGATAGAAAGGTGTCGGAACACACAGTCACGGCAGCTTGCTGCATTGCCGCAGACCAGTCAGAGTGCCTATGCTGACCCCTGTCCACTGCCGAAAGCACCTACAATGGTAACATGAGCATCAGAACTGGACCATGGAGGTGGCCTGGTCTGATGAATCTTGATGGAAGGCTGGGTGCGTGTGCGTCGCTTACCTGGGGAAGAGGTAGCACCAGGATGCACTATGGGAAGATGGCAGCGGAGGCGGTGTGATGCTCTGGGCAATGTTCTGTTTGGAAACCTTGGGTCCTGGCATTCATACGGATGTTACTTTCACACGTACCACCTACCTAAACATTGCTGCAGACCAAGTACACGCCTTCATGGCAACAGTATTCCCTAATGGCAGTGGCTTCATTCAGCAGGATAATGTGCCCTGCCACACTGCAAAAATTGTTCAGGAATGGTTTGAGGAACATGACAAAGAGATCGAGGTGTTGACTTGGCCTCCAAATTCCCCAGATCTCAAGCCGATCGAGCATATGTGGGATGTGCTGGACAAACAAGTCCGATCCATGGAGGCCCCACCTCACAACTTACAGGACTTAAAGGATCTGCTGCTAATGACTTGGTGCCAGATACCACAGCACACCTTCAGAGGTCTTGTAGAGTCCATGCCTCGACGGGTCAGAGCTGTTTTGGTGGCACAAGGGGGACCTACACAATAATAGGCAGGTGGTTTTAATGTTATGTAGTTTGGAGATTGTTCAAATCCCAATAATGCCACAGCCACCTGTGGCCGGTTGGCTGGCTCCATGTGTCTCGGAGGAAGCACGTGTTAGCCTAAACCCTTCCCAGTTGGTAGCTGTCATGTGATGGTGAGAGCTGGCTGATGGGAGGGAATTGGCAGTTGACCAAATTGGTGAGAAAATGTGGGGAAAAAAATTTTGGCAAATTGTTGTGATAGAAGAGGAATAAAAAATTTTGGGAAATTGTGTTATAGGAAAATAAAATATTTTGGGAATATTTTGGGAAATTGTGTTATAGGAAAATAAAATATGCCTTGTATTGTTTTATTCTTTACTTATTGCTTAACTTCATGGAATGCATAATTGGATAATTGGATAATCAAGGTATTGGGAGGTCACTTATTTCTAAAGAACTTATTATTATCAACAATAGTAATAATAATCATCATCATCATAGTCATAATCATACTCATACTCAGAACAATTTATTAAAACTTTTATTTTGTGTCAAAAATCTTACAATGCTTTGCATGTATGAAACTAAGTATGTTAAGTACAGCACATCTGGGGTCAGTTTCACTGCATTCTCCATAAAATGCAAGATTAATAAAGGGCTGATGGAACTGCTCAAAGATAAAAGCACTTTGTAAACTTAACTTATTTTGATTAAATGCCAGAATAAAGCTGCCAGAATTCCCAAAATGATATGTTTGTGGTCTACTGATAGAGGATGTAAATCTTGGTTCTGCACTGACGAAAATGATTAATTGTGGACAGGATTTAGGGAAAAATCCAGGGATACCTCCCTACTATTAGTTACTGGTTGAAAGAATTGGGATTAACTATTGCATTAGAAAAACCTATGAAGAGGGAGGTTACACATCTTTGATAAACTTTCATCGTTACCTTTGTGGAGGAAAGAATCTTAAGTAGGGAGAATCTTGTGACAGAATTATTCAGTAGTAGTTTAAACACCCTTTAAAGCACTAAGCAAAATTTTGCACAAGTTGCATTACACCTTTTATCTTCATCAGCTATTTATCATATATACGTACATATATATGTATGTATATATGTGTGTGTATGTGTATATATATATATATATATATATATATATATATACATATATATATAATGTGTGTGTGTGTGTGTATTCCTCCTTTTCCCCATATATGTGAAAAACACAGTAATGTAACAAACTATTCAATAAAAATACTTCATTACATTTCAACATTTTAATTCTGTGAAAATGACTGCATAATTAACAAAATCAAGACTCAAAAATTATTAATAAACCAGGATAATAAGTAAATAGGTTTGAAAACCAATTGAGAGTGTTGTCACTATCAAGCCTGACTAATGGTCACTATTCCAGAGTAAAGTGCTTGGGATGAAAGTTAAGATATGTCATGTATGGTTAGCATTTGTAGCAGTGGCTCGTGTCCATAGATTTTGGTGGGGCAGGATGACATTAATAATAATGCCTCAAGAATAATTAAGCCGAGAGGCTATCACACTTGACTTATGCTATAGGCTACTATCTAGTGAACTTTACAGTCATCCAGTATACAGTCTAGCAGCTTGTTTTGAGTGGTTTTAGACATACCCTTGTATATCTGTGTTTGATACAGTAGGTCTGTGTCTTGTCAAGGTGCACACAGTAGAGCTAATGTCATTAACCAGGGTTGCCAGGTTTCAGCAAAATTTCCAGCCCAACTGCATCTCAAGAAACCACACAAAATACCTGAAACTAGTTCAATAAAATTGGGGATTGTAAAAGGGAGACACATTTTTTTCTTCTTTTAATCAGCCTTTCTGTGGGAAACAAAGATACTGTATGTGTGTAGTACAGTTATCTACTACATAATTCCCATTTACCTAATCTTTGCAATACAGTATATCTTACAATAGAAATTGTTCTGTATATCACAATGTCTGAGCTCTGTTAGATTTAATTCTCATTATTTGCTATAAAACAAGGTCTTGGTGGCTGCAGAGCATTTTAAACTAGCCCAGTCTGGGGCGGTGTGATTCCCGCCCCAATGGTCCTCAATTAGTGCTTGTTGCAGATCCAGGTTTTTTCACCACTAGGTGCAATAATAACTCTATGGAACTAAAAAGGGGCAGTGAGCACGCTGCCCCATGATTGTGCAAGAAAAAAGGCGAACAAATCAATAGAACATAGGCTTTTGTCTGTCAAATAACAACATTTCTTTTAAATTGTTGGTCATTTAAAATGTATAGAGTTGTGAATGAGGAGTTTATCAAGATTAACATTTGTTGAATTGCTGACAAGCCACCACTGAGCTTACAGTCTTATTTTGGCTCTTTCTCAAAAGATTTATGACATGTCAGTTATGTGGAAAACAAACAATCAGCTAGCTCTCCTCCATTACCTACCAGGGAGGATGAAAGTTAAATGTGCTTCCTCCAAGTCACGTAAAGCCATCTAACATATCTTTTTGAGCTGCTGCTCATGTTACATCACAGGTCAGTGTGTCAGGTAATGCCTCCCTCCCAGACAGCACAGCCAATTTTATTCTCCGCCACATATGACCGTAGCGTCATCGGGATTCGAACTCACGATCTCCTGACAATAGGGCAAACACTCGGGTGGTGCAATTTAATTGTAATTTTTGAAAAATGAAATTGTAAAACATACAAATTAAGTGCACCTTTATTATTATTATTATTATTGTTGTTGTTGCTGTTGTTGTTTTAACGACGGCAATAATAATTTCACATAAGTTTTTAAATGAGCCCTTAAGGCTCTGTTTCAACATGCAAATCATTTTTTTTGCCTCTTCCTTGAACATACGTTCAAAGTGTACTTAAATCTGAACCTGCAGGACAAACAATCTGGCAGTCATTTCTTTAGAATTCAACCTAAAGTAACTTTGTTTAGCTCAACTTGTTAGACGCCTTAAGGTCAAACAAAGCTGACTGTTCCTTGTGTACAACTGAATCACACACATCGTTTTTTTATTCACGTCTGAATTTATTCACATGTACCAACGCAGTGATTTATCACTTTAATGATAGAGTGTCGCAGTCTACAAATCCTGATGATGAACTCCATTTTGAGGAATTTGCTTCAGACAGCATCTCTTGGAGTTTGCTTCTGGCCCTTGTAATGCTTCTTTGATTCTAAGTTTCCGAGAAAGAATTCTAGCACATTCTGAAGCCTGAGCATTAAAGCACCAGACGATTACTTGTAAAAGGCTCCTGGGTCTGGTTAATATACTTTTATGTCTTTATGTGTAATCATCTTTGACAGTTTATGGTCCATCACCCACATTCTCACATTTGTGCTAATAATGGGTGATTCTGGTTGGACACACACACACACACACACACACACTGTAAAGAACGTTTCAAATATTTTTGAGCTGTCGCAATAAAGCTTTAGCTTCTTTAATGTAGAACATGCAGTCTTATAGTACAGTCCTTTGGGCTTTGCACAAACTTAACCTAGGCCTCTTGTACCTAGAGGGCACATGGGCTAGACTCCCATCTTTGTACCTTTGACGCATCTGGATAATATGAGCTTGACTTGTGTGTACGTGCTTCTGGTTGTGCAAGGGTTCCTCGTAGCTATTGGTTCACATGTCTGCACCTGCCTGTGAAAGTATTCAATAACATCATGTTTCACTTGGAAATGTTTCAGAAGCAAAAATCTACTTTCTAGTAGCCCTTATCTGTCTTTTGAGATATGTTGCCTGACTTTTCAATTGTGTTAGCTGCTTTGGAGGTCCACTACAATGACTTAAGTTATTTAGGTAATTCAAATTATTGCCTGTACTTATTGCATGCTGTAGTGAAAGGCTAAAGGCTAAAGGGTATCTTTTAAACAGCAGGGAAATCTACCCGTTCTTAAGGGACATTTCCACCAAGAAGGACTGTTAAATCTCTCTCAGAGGGATGAGTCTAGGCCTGCTGCTGATGATCAGCTCCAGTACTTTCCACCTCCCTCTTGAGACTATGATTTAGCTATATTTAGCTCTCTTCAACTCATTTAGTATCACTGTTCTTTGTCTTCCTAAGCAAAGCTAGACTGTCAGTTTATAGTGCAGCGCTACAATCTGTGATTTCTGCTTCATCAAACTTTATTATCTAAGTCTGGGTGCTTAACGTTTGATGCACTATAAATGTATCTAAATGGCTCTATTTATTATTTTCATCTAATCATACCCTGTTTTCCCTAAAGCAGTGTTAGCCTACATTAATGCCTGTGACCTAAATGAATAGAATCTGTTTCCTTAAATTAAAACCCCCATCCATCCATTTTCTGTACTGCTTATCCTGCACAGGGTCGCAGGGGAACCTGGAACCTATCCCAGGGAACTCAGGGCACAAGGCAGGGGTGCCAACCCCTCAAAGGGCACAATCGCACACACACTTACACACCAAATGACAATTAGGAGATGCCAGTCAACCTACAACGCATGTGTTTGGACTGAGGAGGAAGCCCCCGAAGCACGGGGAGAGCATGCAAACTCTGCACACACGGAGGTGCAAGACAACAGTGCTAACCACTAAGCCACTGTGCCCCTCCAGCCCATGTCCTTAGTGTTAAACTCTTGTTTATGCGGTTTTAATTCATCACATATCAGATTTCGTTGTTTGCATTGCTGGCTGGTAGTGTTTGGTTTTTATAGGAAGTTAATTTAGCAAAAGAAACTGAGGTTCGGCAGCAGGGCATGCAGCTGAGGAAGCTGCTTTAATTAGTCCAGACAATTAGCTCTGTGAAGGATAATCTAGTTAATGACATAGCAGCTCCCCGTTTGAAAAATTCTAAACAAGCAAGTCTGTTTCCTTACTGTTCCTGAAGCTTTAGGGATCCACTGTCCAATGTGCATACACATTTGAATTACTGTAGTTGTTAAGTAGTTATTACTAGCCCTATTCCTGGACATGTACAGAGTTTAGTTTCAGCCGTGATCTGACAAAGCTGATCCGGCTGGTGAGCTAGGCCATTCCTCTGGAGCAGATGTATTGGATTAGGATGGGGAACCGAATCCTGTTGGAGCGTAGATTTCCACTCACAGGGTTGGTGTTTATTGATCAAAAGCTTCCTGTAAACAAATCATTTTATTCCTAGTTTCATCCTCAGCACATGAATTGAAGGGCATCTGATACCTTTTGTACACTTTTCTGGCCATGACCATAATAATCTTCAAGATTGCAATCTAACCGGCTCTCTGAACTTCTGTGTTTTCCTATTACAGAGGGAAAACAAACTTTTCAACACTGTGACACAATAAACCTTTTGAAACAAGATATAGTCACTGGACAGAACAGAATCTTGTCTTTAAAATCGGTTAAAGAATTTGAAGCAGTTGCTGGTGAGCATACAAGATAATTTTGCGTGTTACAGGAAAAGTCTCTGGTTGGTCGTAAAGTAGGCGGTTCTTTATATGTATAAAAAGAATTTATTTATATATAAAACATACCAGATGTTATAGCTAATGCTGGAAGTCTAGCTTGTGAGACCACTTTAATCCTAAAGCTAATAACTATGTTCAACCGACCTTGCCCTAACCTTTAGTTTTAACCTGTTGACCTACAAAACATAACCATAGCCTGAATGTTCTAGTTTCAGAACCCAACCCTACAAACTTCCCAGCGAGACCAGACTTAACATTCCTCATTCTGGTATCTACATACTTTTCTTAAGTTACTGAATAATATGCCTAAATTAAATAAAGGTTTAAAATTTAAAATTTTAAAATGCTCTGTCCTATTAGAAGCTACATAGGTCCACAAATACACATGCCCACATGCGCGCACACACACACACACACACACACACACACACACTAATCCCTCACGTATATGTGCTCTTAATTAGGTTTGAAATGACTCTTTCATACATGCTCGGGCTGTGTGTTTGCTAACAGAAAGCTGAACGGGGAACCTTAGAGAAACAGTCTTTGTGTCTGCTCAGCTGTTGCTGGAGTCAGGGTTGCTCAGAATGTCAAACACTGTGGACAGCTGCTTATTCAGCCATTTTTCCATCCAGGCTGAATTCAAACTCATCTTTTATACAGCGATTCATGGCATCTCCATTTAAATCCATTCAGATTTGAGTATTGAACTGTTGTGTTCTCAGAGTCATTCATATGTCATTGCTTGTTGTGATCTTGAGTAAGTCATATGTCATTGCTCATTTAAGAGCGCGAATGAGTTCCCCTATCAGCAGGTGCCGGTATAACTGTATGAAGCTGCTTTTACAATGGAAGGTACCGTTATTTCTTCTGGGTTTCACTTCAGATATCTGAATATGACATTTTCATTTCCTATTATTGTTGAATTGATGCTCTTCCTTGCTGCGGCAGTTGGTTTGAATAACAAATTTGGGGAAATTTGGGGTTCTTTATGGATTCTGTGAGTTTATGTCGTAGACTAATCTGTTTTACTTTGTGAAAAGATAGAAAAGTCAAGCATTAGGACAAATGAATTACTTGTCTGTCAGTCTTGATTAGTGCAGAATTTGAAAGTCTAGTATATATCTAGTGACCCAGATTACTTGCCGCATTCTTGTGCGTGCTGTTCTGTCGGCAGTGTAGAGTTTAAAACCAGCTGACTCAGCTTTATATAGTAGTGGCGTTGTAAAAATGGAAAATTCATTAAGGTTGATTTTTCTCACTGGCACCTGCTGAACCCATGGAACTACACCGTTGGCCTTCACCGCTGTTCCAATGCCTTGTCCCTCATGGGATTGACCCTAAAACTCAGTACTGACACACATACATGTGGTCTCACTGAGCATTTTTCCTCTTGTGGATGTAATTATGGTGCAGGAAGAACTGCTAGACACGAGTCACAGCATGTCCATTTACACCTCTTAGTTATTTCCACCTTTCACTTACAGAGCTCTGGGCCTTTGTTGCCTGATCTGTTCCTTTCCCCTAAGACACCTATTGATGCCTTTGGAAAGGAGAAGAGCCTGGAGAGCACATTTAACTGCTCCTGTGTCTGGCAGGAGGGTCGGGTCTTTCTAATTCTTCTGAAAAGCATGCCTATAAAGTCACAGTGTTAAGTTTAGCTGCTTAATCGAGTAATGAGATTCTATAAATGAGCTAGCCGTATAGACGTTTCTTTGTGCTAAGGTCAGAACGCGCAAGGTTACTCTTCCTTGCAGTTTTCTATCTTGCACTACTTTATAATAACTAACTGAGGGAGAATCGTACAAGCTGCTGGAAGTCCACCAATAAAAAAAATAAGACGGCAACAGTGGCAGAAACGGAAGCAGTGATGAGAGGAAATGTGCTTCGCTTAAAGTGACTTGGCATTTCCTGGTTGCTTAACAGAAGCAGAGAGACAAGACAGAAACACAAAGAGAGTCAGAGGGAGTGAGAGAGAGAGTGAAGGAGTGTGAGTTTGTATGAGGTAGAACAGAAGTATGTGCCGGAAGACATGAGTGAGTGTAAATGTTCCTGAGAGTTGTAGCCGTGGTGCCTCTGAAGAGACTGGGGTTCCAGTGCCCCCCTTCATCTTCCCTCAACTGCCATGAGACATGGACTGGTACCCAACAGAACACCAACTGGTAAACATCAGCCTTCTGTTTTTCCTAAGGATGCAAAATAGCTATGGCCGAGTGTTTTTAACATAGTGCATCGTCTTGTCTTGCTTTTCAAAAGGCTTGTGGTGTTTTGTGTATCTCAAGCGTATGACTCGTTTGTGGTGAAGTTGATGAAGAGCCAACTTCCTCTACACACTGATCAGGCTATATCACCGTATCACAGTGTCTGTGCGTAGCATGTTTTCCGGCGAGCATCACACGTAAAAGGCTTTTTCGGGGTGTTCTTGCTCTGTGGCTCAGTTCCATACGTCGGTAGAAGGTGTCATGTTGGCTCATCTCCAGACTTGAATGATGCTGGTTGCTTCTTGTTTAATGAAAGCAAAAATAAATGGCAGGGTGATGACATCTGTGCTATAATCGGTAACGCTGCAGGATATTGTGAAATACCACAATTAGTAATGAATTTGATTACAGTGAGTATTTTAGTGGGAGATGAGATAAGATCTCATACTCCATGCCAAATTGTTTTAGTTTTCAATTCGTGACATGGAAAATGAGATGGTACGAAACAATGGGTTTGTATGAATTTTATATGGGAGCTAACATGTAAACCTTATTAGGTGAAAATGAACTGAAAGGTCCAGTTGTGTTGTTGTATTAAATCTTGTGCTTATCTGATGTTAAAATCAGGTAGAACATCATCCCAGTAGAATAATTCAAGACAAATCAAGGATAAGCCCTTTGTTTATTAGTCTGGTTTGATTAGCCTGAAACTGAGGAACTTGCTGAACTCGCTCGATTTGTTAATGACAAAAGGATGATGATGAACTCTCAACTTCATCACATCACATCTTCATCCATATTAAACTTCCCTCTTTGATTTTTTTTGCACAAGTTTGGGAGTTATGTAACCGAGCGATGGTGTAAAGGCTTGACCGTTATTCCAAACCATTAAAGACAAATCTATGTTCTCACTTTGCGCAGAACCAGTCAAACATGTGGTTTCTGTCTTGCAATATTCTCCCAGTGACATCACACTGAAGCACCCACTGCAACATCCTGTTTCACCAACAACAGCCCTAGCAAGTTCTGGAGATAACGTACAGTGTGAAACACCACACACTGTGGCTTCACAACTCACTACACAAACATCCACGCAGCTCCCATAAAAGCGGTTGAGGACGATCATCTCCCACTGAAGGATGAAGGACGTCTTGTTTGAATCTTCACCTACACTTTTAGCAAAGACACTTTTTCTTTGTCTTTTCTTTACTAGTTTTGCACATTGAGGGTTCAAGTTTTGACCGTTCAGTGTTGTTTAAACGTGGCAAAGTTTTTAAAACTCTAACTTTCAATACTTCCTTTTAAATAGGCTAACACTACACTATCAGGGTTCTTCAAGGATTATTTGTATACTTAAGTGTTTTTCACTTCTTGGAGAAGTTATACATGGAACCTTCTCTGAAAGGAAAGCCCTCTGTTGGAGCATTCTGAGACATTCAAGAGTCCCAAAAAAAACTGTCAGTGTTCAAGATTTGTTTCTGAGTGTGTGTTCAGCTTGGGCGGAAGCACGTGTGTTATTCGTATCTGCAACCTTGTAAAGCTTATTGTGGGGGGTTAGTCCATAACAGGAGTCAGAACACAGATTTGGAGACGAGACAAAGAAACAGCGGGGTATAAATAGACATCCTAATCAATGGTGAGACAAAGAACAGGTGAACACATTAGGCTAATCAACCAATGACAACATAGAACTGAAACAAAAGCGCATGGCATGAACTCAATACAAAATGACATGAAAGCAGCATTGATTGCACTCGGTACTGTCCCGCACACTGAGAAGGGGGATTTTGCGGCAAATGCTTGTTTTCATGAACCCTAATTTTACATGATGTGTAACACATTGATGTTTAAAACAAAAATTTTGTGTTAAAACACAGATGTAGAGTCATACAAAGAACCCAGTGGGGAAAACTGCATTGCAAACAAATTGCTTTTTCAGGGCTGTTAGCATCTGCAACACACAGATGAAGAGTTTTATTCTGAACATGAGCTTATGCTCCTAGAAGCTATCCAAATATACAAACTCAGAAAGGAAATTTGTCTTTGTTTTAAGTATAGTGTGATGAAGGACTGACAATGAAGTATTTTTTTTGGCCTTAGTATCATTTTGGTAGCTGGTGTTGTTATACCTGGTATTGCTATCAAAGTCAAAATGATGTTATGGTGATTTGTGTCAATTATTCCTTCCTCTGTTCTACAGAAAGATGTTAGCTACCTGCAGCAGTGTCTGGAAGCTTTTGTGGCGTCCTTCGAGAAGATCATCGATGTACAGTCCCTGGAGCCACGCCGGTGAGTCAGTCTCACGCTGACTAATCCAAAGCATCAGGAGGACTTGGCACTGGCGAAAGTGTACTCAGCCAGTGTTAACTTCTAGGCGTGAAGGAAATAGGTTGTCTCTGTCATCCTTCCTGCAGCCGTGAATCTTAGTCAAGGCATAGCACTTGTTCACTGGAATATGTGCCACACTTCGAATGTTTCACAAAGACAACAAAACTTGTCTTTTTAATTATAGACTGATTTATTAAATAAATTATACGTTTTATACCCAAGAAACTTTGGCATCTACCATGGAAATGGTGTCAGTCACAGATCCTTGGTGTTTACCTAAAAACTCCTACCCACAATTGCTCTCTAGTGCTTTAAATAATTAAGTGACTCCTGTTGTTTTTCTCATCCCTGATCATATCCTAAAGGAATGTGTATAAATCAAATCATTCACAATGTCTTGCTCCTGAGTCGTACAATTAAAAAAAACATTTGCTGTATCGTCCAGAGCTCGCACTTCTATCTGTGGTCAGGAGACAAGAGACCAAAACTGGCCATGCTCTTTCTCCCCTGTCTGTTCACAGTATTCTATATCTCCATTTCTTCAAACCCTGCATCATGTCCATAATATTATATCTTAGCTCATACAGTAACTACTGTCCATATGTCTGTAGTCTGGAGGAGTGGAATGCTGAGGTGCCTGTCGTGCCGCGGGATTTTCTCGTGTTCCTGGGAACCCAGCTGTGGCACAGCGTCCTGCACCTGTCCGGTCAGGAGCAGAACAACAGCACGCCTCACCCACTGCTCCTCATCAAGTTCTTCATCATCACCTGCAGGCAAGGGTTCACTAGTGTTACACGTACTGCGTTTTGTTTTTCTGCTGGAGTTCAGTACACCTCTAGTGATTGTACTTTGCACCTTTTCTGTATCAAGGCCTGAATAACACAGGAACTGGTTCCTTTTATTAATGTTCGATGAGTCACACTTAAGTGTCTGAAGTTAAATGCAGCACTGCTCTTACTAAGTGTGAAATTCAGAGAATTAGAGGAATTAGTGATGTTTTTGCTAGGGTGAGAAATGTGGAAGCAGTTTAACACAATACTGATGTTCCTGTGAATGGTTCTGTAGGTGAAATAAAATGACCTACTCGTTATTGTTGGTTGGATTTTACTTGCTGTTGAAGAATCTTGTGCTGTTTCGGGCTTTGTTCTTGGAACTGGTTTGACAAGCACAGTGTCAACAATGGGTGGGAACAGTAGATTTGTGTTTGAACTAACTGTGAATGAACTTGCAGGAACATGGAGAATATTGACTCTGACAAGACCCCCGGCTTTGTGCTTGAGACCATCAAGCTGTTAAACTACTGTCTGAATCAGGTACACATTCACCATTTTGTAGCAGTATGTTTGTAACAAATGCTACAAACATAGTGCTACGAACATAATGCTACATAGTGCTAGGTATTAGGTTTTTCTTTTTGCTGTTTTTTAAAGAATAGTATTAAATTGTATATATGTCATATGCATTAAGCTTTGTCTGTTTAATGAAAGAATTCATCACATGCTTATTTTAATATCATAAAAAGCAAGATGTTTTAAATTACTTTTTTTGAACAAAGGTGGAAAAATGAGTTCATCCTTCTGAGCTTTCTTGTTGCTGTTTTTGTGATAAACACTAAGCACACTCAAGCCATTTACAAAACTCATGTAAATCTGTGTTTAAAAGGCGTGGAATGTGGGTGTGGTATGTTTGGGTGTGTTCCAGATAAAGAAGAAGCCCGAGGAGCAAAGCACTCTGCAGTCAGTGGCACAGCACTGCCTACTGCTCTGTGAAAACCTCTTTGACCCTTATCAGACATGGAGGAGACGGCAAGCAGGGTGAGCGTGTGTGTGTGTGTGTGTGTGTGTGTGTGTGTGTGTGTGTGAAAGGGGCAGGGTATTAACCCATATCAGGAATGTGTGGGAGATGAGCAGGCCCCTTCGTGAGTCTTGCCAGTAATAAACATACACACTCACACACACACACAAATGCACCATCACCCAGATCTGTGGGTATGCTGCTCATAAAAATACTGCACTCATGAGCTGTCCGATTCAACACATGTTAACGTACACTTGGTGTGTGGATAAGTGTGTAAATGACATTATTATGTTTGTGTGTCTCAGTGAGGAGGTCAGCATGCTGGAAAGGAGCAAATATAAATTCTCACCTCTCACCCTTCCAGAGGAGCTACCTGCATTCTTTCATGGTACACCACACGCTCCTACCTTTTCTGTCAATCTTTAAACATATACACACACACATACACACACACAGGTCCATAAGTATTTGGACAGTGACGCAATTTTTGTAATTTTGCCTTTGTACACCACCACAATGGATTTGAAATGAACCAAGATGTGATTGGAGTGTAGACTTTCAGCTTTAATTCAAGGGGTTTAAAGAAAGTAGTGCATTAATCATTTAGGAATTACAGCCATTTTTCCGGAGTCCCTCCATTTAGACAAATCCATTGTGGTGGTATATAGAGAAAATTGCAAATATTGTGTCACTGTCCAAATACTTATGGACCTCACTGTACCTTGTCGTTATGACCCCACATCTCATTAATCATCACCTTATTATTTATTTGAACCACATCTTTATGTAAGATCTTGTGTTCTGATATATATATATATATATATATAGATATATATATATATATATATATATATATATATATATGATTTTATCTGATGGTATTCATGTAGGAACCAGACAAGTTTGAAATTATTCTTGGCAGGTGTTTGATTTTTGAATTTATGTAGTTCTTGATATTGAAACACATATCATAATTTTGGTCCAAAAAAATTAGATATTTTACCCAGATCTTCCAGCCATAGGTGTTAGGATTTGGAACGTCCTCTTGTTTATGTGCTTCAAATTTGTCCCATCCAAGAGCAAGTGCACAGCTGCTCACTGATCCTGAAAATGTGTGGCATATGTGAGTGTGTTAATGTGAATATGTAACACATATAAATGAATATAGATACATATGACCATCAAACATCACCTCCTACAGCTGCAGAAGCACTGCAAATCTGGTGAAGGAATTTTGTCTGAATCGCCTTGTTCCTATAGACATTTTGTATACTCTGCTTTAATTTTACTATCTTTTTACATTGAATGCATATTTGGTCCTGGCTGTGTGTACAGACTGCCTGCAGGAGAGCGAGCGAATTCCCGATCCTCTGCTGCTGCGGCTGGTGCATCTACAGGGCGCCGTCACCAGCGGGTGCAAGGTAACCCACACTATACCCACCCCCTCTCCCAGACTGCTTTATGTTGACTGAAATGTTCTCTAACAGTACATGCTGTGTGTGTGTGTGTGTGTGTGTGTGTGTGTGTATAGAAGAATGGCCTGCTCTCCATCACACCCCATGCCGTGGAGGATCTCATGTCTGTGCTGCGCTCCTGGTGCCTCCGTCCTGCCCAAGATGAGCCCAAGGACCCACAAGTGTTATGCCTCACACTGCGCTGCCTGACTGCCATGATCCACCTGCTGCACTGCAGCAGCCCCGCCGAAAGGCAGGTGGAGATTAAGACCGTCCTCAACAACTATTTCCAGCTGCTCAACTGGAACAGACCGCCAGTGAGCGAGCAGGGAGACGGCCTAGCCTGGGAGGAGAGCATCATCACCCTGCAAACGCACATGCTCAGTAAGAGAAGCTTAACACACATGCTCATGTCAGAGCTTATCGACCATCATTTATCTTGCGTCATCAATACACTGTCACACTGTCCTAAACATCACTGTAATATAGTATTTGTGTGTGAGCATGGGAAAAACCTTTACATGTATCTCATTAATGTCTTTTTATTAGATCAGCATTTTAAAACTTTGTCCACTGTTGTCTGTACAGAGTGTATAAGCGCTCTTCTCTGTTTTGATGATGATTTGTGGGAGCAGTAGCACCACAGCATTTTTTTGACAGTATCTGATTACAAATGGAATTGATTAGGATTATGTCCACTTCCATATGGCATGTAACTCTCCAAAAACTTCAAATCATGATAAAAGCGCACGTAGCTAGCAAGGTTCTTTAGGACTTCTTTAGGAAGACTGACTGCATTTATTATTTGTGTTTGTCTCCTTAAAGCAGAAATGTCAAAGAAGAATGGTTTTGGTCAAAATCTTTCATCTTTTTTTAGCTGTTTCCTTTTTTTTTTTTTTAGCTCTATTCAGGGTTGCCCCACCCTGCAGACTCACTTTGGAGCTGCCCTGCCTCAAAAAAAAAAAAAAAAAAAAAAAAAAAAGAAAAGAATCAGATAATGATCTACTGATCCCCCCCAGTGTTACAGGGTCCGTTTCTTCATGTGGAGAAATAGAGAAGTGAATTTAAACAGATGTTCTTCTGTTCGCCTTTCCATCTGATCACTTCTCCAATGGCACTACACACTATTTCCTCTTTATTACTGTACAGGGACAGTGTAATGTAAGCACTGATTTGAAGGGATATTTATATTTGGCAAAGTTCTTATGCAATTTCTGAAACCAGTTCTGAGAGCAAAAACTCTGTTGTTTGTGATTGGAGAAAAGATCAGCGAGAGTAGATATAAAAAGTCTACACACCCTCGTTAAAATTGCAGGTTTTCGTGAAATAAAGATTTAAACCAAGATAAATCATGTCAGATCTTTTTCTATTTTTAATGTGATATAGCAACCAGTAATATTCAAGTGAAAAACAAATAGAAACATTTTAGAGGAAAAAAGAAAAGTAAAAACTTACAATAACCTGGTTGCATAAGTGTGCATACCCCTTAACTAATACTTTGTTACAGCACTTTTTGCTTGTAATACAGCACTCAATGTTTCTGAGTAAGAGTCTGCCAACCTCTTGGTTTAGGAATTTTGTTCCACTCTTCCATGCAAAAATGCTCCAGATCTATCAGATTGTGAGGGGATCTCCTGTGCACAGCCCTCTTCAAGTCATTCCACAGGTTTTCTATAGGATTTAGATCCTGGGCTCTGACTGGGTCATTCCAAAACATTGATCAAAGCCATTCCTTTGTTGACTCGTGTTTGTGCTTTGGGTTGTTATTGCGCTGGATATTGAAAATTTTCTTCATCTTTAGTAGTCTAACAGAGGCCTGCAGGTTTTGTGCCAAAATAGATGGGTATTTGGAGCTATTCATGATTCCCTCTATATTAACAGGAGCCCCAGTCCCAGCTGTAGAGATGTTGCCGCATAGCATGGTGCTAGCACCACCATGCTTCACTGTTGGTATGGAGTTCTTTGGGTGATAAGCTTGTGATATGTTTTTGTGCCAAACTTATATTTTACTATAACACATTTTTGCCACATGGTTTGGGGTGATTTAGGATGTTTTATTATTTTTTTTCTGTGAGAAAGGGCTTCCAGCTTGCCACCCTACCCCGTAGCCCAGACATGTGAAGAATACAAGACATTGTTCTCACATGCAGAGAGTAATCAGTACTTGCCAGATATTCCTGCAGCTCCTTTAATGTTGCTGTAGGTCTCTTGGCAGACTCCCTGATAAGTTTCTTTTTGTCAATTTCTCTATTTTGGAGGATGTCCTTTTCTTGGTTCTTCACCATGGTACCCCATTTTCTCCACTTGGTGATGGCCTTCATGGTGTTCCATATTATATGTAATGTTTTGGAAATTTTTTTTGTACCCCTCTTCTGATACTGTCCTGCAGTGAGATTCTGTACATGCTTTGTAATCTTTTTGAGGGCCATGGCTTCAACAGTCAGATGAAACCAAGAAAATGTCAAGAAATTCCTACAGAAACACTGGATCTTTATTTGGGGTTAATCAGAATCACTTAATGACAGCTGTATGATAATTATTTTCGAACATGAGTTTGAATGTCATTGGTTCGTTCTGAACACAGTCACATGCCCATGACAAAATTATTTCTTATTCCTTTTTTTCCTAAAACGTTTCTATTTGTTTTTCACTTTTTTGTTGGTCGTTGTATCACATTAAAGGTAGAAAAAGATCTGACATGATTTATCTTGGTTTTATTTTTTTTTAATAACAAATGCCTGCTATTTTTACAGGAATGTCTAGACTTTTTATATCCACTGTACATGGAAGACCAACATCCACCCAATCAGGATCGTAAGCGTTCTGGAAAGCTTTCTATCCTGCGCTAGCATCTAGCCAAGATTTGTGTTTTGGAGATACGGCTTTGAAACGAACCCTGAAGGGAAGGGCTGTATTTGGTTAAATTTTGAGTTTCAAAACAGAGAGCTTTAGCTAACTTTCGCCAAAATTGTTCACTAGAGCTTCAATCCAAATTCAGTTTAGTGCATGGCTGTAAATAACAGTGTGTTCTCCTGTAGATGCCATCCCAGAGATCCTGCAGTGTCCCGACCGACCCGTGCTGCAGGCCATTTTTCTGAACAATAACTGCTTCGAGCACATACTCCGGCTCATCCAGAACAGCAAGGTCAGTGTACACACTCTCACAGAAGTGTGTTCTCTGTGAGCACAGATTCTCTGCAATGTTCTCGACACACTGTTGTGCTGTAGGCAAAACTCAGAGTTCACATGTTCAAGGCCAGGGCAGAAATGCACGACCCTGAAATAGGATTGAAATTTTTAAATATTAATATGTCTTCACTAAGTTGCCAGTACATTAGGTACATCTACTTGTACCTAGCCATTTGCTAGTCTGTTGGTCTCTCTGTCTGTCTATCTGTCTACCGTTCAGAGCAAAAGTTTGTATGCCACTAGGACAAAATACAGACAAGGAAATTCATTCTATACCAAGAGATTTAGGTTAGGTTTCACAGTAAATCTAAACAGTATCAGTTAAAAAAAAAAGTTTGCACTCCCTTTCTTAAAGTGATATAAATATCCTCCTAATAACCGTTGTGCCCACATTTTGTGTTTATAACTAGCTCCAAGCTCTTTCATATCCTCTCTGCTGCTTTTGGATCATCTCCACCTTTGCACTGAGCTGTATTTAACTGTCAATCTGTGTATCTGTCTGTCTTTACTGGTTAAATTTGACATATACAATATGTACAGATAGATAACATTTCCATGTGTATATAAGGAAGAAAAAACAGCCAGGGAGAAAGGAGTTGAGAGTGAGTAGGTTGTAAGTTCTGTTATGTATTTCAACAGTATGGTTTTGAAAGACGGGTAGCCATGTGGTAATAATGTAAACTCAGGATTAGGAAGAGTCTCTTTTCTTTTCTTTTCTTTTCTTTTCTCTCATTTTCACCTCTCTTCATTTTCTACGGTTCATTTTTTTGCTAAAAAAAAAGTGCCTACTGCTGAACATGTTTCTGACTGTCTGTGTTCATTATGTGTGTTTTTCATGTTTGTGTGTATGTGTGTGTGTTCATGTCTGCACACACTGCAGCTCTATCAAAGCAGCAGGGGTAGAACAGAGTATGAGGCTCAGTGTGACCTCACCATGCGTTTGCTCACAGAAGCTGAAGTGGAGCAGGTACTTTCCCCTGAGGGCCCGTCCACAGGAAGCTCACCCTCCTCATTACACACACACGAACACACGCACACTTACACACACAAACATACAGATTGCTCACATTTTTTTTCTTATCAACAAATATCTGTGTGCATGCAGTCCTGCTGCACACACAGACCTGCAAACATGCACACAGGAAAAAACAAGAAATGGAGCCTTTCTTTTAGCCTTTGTTCAGATATGGAGGGAGAGTTTACTGTTGGCGAGCGTTTGGTGTGCTTGGGTGCATGGGTTTACATTTGGTGTGAACATGTCTGTGTATGTGTTACCTAGAGATCTGTGTATAGTTGTGTCACTGTTCATGTTTTCCTGCAATGGCTCATGGGTTTGTTGCATGTGCTGTCTTATGTAACTTGTCTTACATGGAGAGACGGGATATGTTTTTGGTGATGGCTGATCAGTGTTGGAAAATCTTATCATATGCCTTTCATATTTTGACTCTTTGTATGTGTGTGTGTGTGTGTGTGTGTTTAGCTCTAAATGGAAAACAAAATCTCCATGTTGAAAGGAATATATGATCATTTTGACATTAGGCCTCATTTATCAAACTGGATATGAACACATGTATTCATGAAGAGCACGTATACAAGGACTATGATATTCATGAAAATCCAGTTAGTCCAGAAAATGTTTATATCCCACAAGAACTTTGATTGATCAGCTTCAAATCATAAATCAAGGCATGGCCAGGCAAGACAGGTTTATTTCTATAGTACATTTAATACACAAAGGCAAATCAAAGCGCCTCACATAGCTAAAAGCAAAATAAAAGATAAGGAGGAAATGAAAGATGTAGAAGAGATATGTAAATAAAGTAGAAAACATTCTACATAAAACAGATTTAGATAAATAATTAAAAAGAATTGCAAAGTGTGGGCTGAAGTGTAAAGTTCTAAGTGTCAGGCTCAGGAGACAAGAAGTGTTGAGAAGTGTAAATTATGACAAATTAGACTTAGTACTTTATAGGCATTTACACGTGAATAAGAAGAAAATCAGCATTACCGAGTCCTTTGTAAATCTGGTGGGAATTTTTAGTTCTGTTATCACATTAACACGCAAGTTTACTAAAAGATGAGGCCCACTGTGAAGAAAAGACTTATGCATATAATTATTTAGCCACAGTAACACACATAATGGAAATATCCTGTGTGTGTATATGTACACTGGATTTACAGTTTATTAGATATAGATACACTCAGTGGCCATTTTATCAGTTACTTTGTGTCCAGTTACTAACCGTAGCCCATCTGTTGCCGTGCATCGCACACGTACCAATGTATCTGTCAGTGGAAAGAGTGTATCACAGGACCACCGCTGAGTGGTGACACTGACAGGGTTGTGGCATGGTAATGTGTACAGCGCAGCTATAAGTGTAACAGCCACATCAGAGGTGCTGGGCTACAATCAGAAAGTCATTGTAGCTTGGTAGGTGTATGTCATAAACTGGCAGCTCAGCTCATGTGTGTGTTTGTAGGTCTGGGAAAAAGGTTCTGACTGCATTACCGTACATGCCATTGGAGTCCTTACTGCCATCATGAGCAGCTCGCCATCTGCCAAGGTATGTGTGCTCTTAGTCTTACTCATCCACACACACCACATACACACACACCTCAGCTACTTCATCCCTACATCAAATCCCCCTTTCTTTTCTGCATTTATCATACATGCCGTTGAAGCTCTATAACCCTTCTACTCATTTAGCTCTCTGAGCTTTTTCATCAGTACTTAAGTGCTGATATTTGAGAGGGTTTGAAAGCTTGGTAAACATACAGAGGAGAAGTGGCTATAGCTTATCATATCAACATTGTTTAAACTAATGATATGAAACCACAGTGCCTGAATGGTGCCCTATGAAGGATTTTCTTAATGTTTTAATATTTGGTAATTGCTGTCAGTGGTTTTATGTTTATATGAAGTGAAGTTGACAGTGAAATACATGTCCATGAGTTTGCTGCTTTTGTAAAATCACAATGTTCCTCTATTTTTTGTTTAGGGTATGAGAGTGTATTTTTCTGTTGGCTTTCCTTTGCAGGAGGTGTTTAAGGAGCGCATAGGATACTCTCAGCTCTTTGATGTTTTAAAAAGTCAAGGTCAGCCGACCAAAAGGCTCCTCCAGGAGCTCATGAACATGGTACGTGAACTCGCTCACAGTTCAGATGAAACAGAATGTGACCTTGAAATGAATATGAACTGAACTTATCTCTCCTTTCCTGTTTCCACCTTTACTCTTTCTTCTTTTTCTTTCATTTCTCTCATTCACTCTCTTCTCATGTTGTCCCTTTCTCACTCTCTCTGTCCATGTCTCTTTCACTCTTTCTCCCTTGCCCACTATCCTCTCTTATCTCCCCACCCGTCTGCAGGCAGTAGAAGGAGAGCACTACCAGGCTGTCCCGCTGGGAATCAGTAACGAGCAGCCCCTGCTCCTGCTTCTGCAGTGGCTTCCCGAGCTAGGTTCTCGCTCTCTGCAGCTGCTGGTGTGCGAATGGCTGTTGGCCGTGTGTCGTGGTTCTCTGGCGTGCCGCTCTGTGGCCGTGGAAGCCGGCTTGGTGGACGCTGTGCTGGATGTGCTGAACCAGGGTCCCGAGCGACTTGAGCGCCAGTGTGCAGACTCTCTGTTGGGCCTGGTGCAGGAGCTCGGCTCACTCTCACTGCGCCCTCATCACCTGAAGAGCCTCCTGAGACTGTTTCGTACAAACCCGGGCTCACCACCTCATCCCTACTGCACTCGTACCGTACGGGCACTCGCTGCAATGGCTGCCCACGCCCACACAGGCACCAGTGCTCTGCAGTACTTTGACCTCACCCCGCCCATGGCTGGCATCATGGTCCCCGCTATCCACCGCTGGCCGGGTAACGGCTTTGCCTTTCACGCCTGGTTATGCCTCAACACCAACTTCCCTCCTCCAGTGCAGCAGCACCACTCTGAGTCGCACGTCACCGTCCCTGATAATACACTCCGCATGACCAAGGGCCCTCGCCGCAAACAGCTCTACAGGTGGGTTTGTTTTTGTGTACAGATATATTAATTATTACATTAATATTGATGGTGTTCCATAAAGAAAATACGATGTTGCTCTGAATGCTATCTGTGGGTTTTTAAAACACATTTCTATAACACAGTGCATTATGACATGACAATGTACGTGATTACTAATCTAAATACAAGACTATCTGTATCCTTGTTTAGTACTTGTGGCACTGTATGACTCAGGAAATAATTGCAAACTGTCAGATCACTGATTTATTACTCTTTATTTACTAGTACTATTTTATTTTCTACTATTTATTACTATATACAATATCATGCTATACCAGACTGTCTGGTCTATATATGTAATGGTCCTCATAAAAACGTAAGACAATTTCTAAATGATTCTCCTAGCTTCTTCACGGCAAGTGGGACAGGGTTCGAGGCTTTCTTCACCATGGAGGGAGTGCTGGTGGTGGCTGTGTGCACCAAGAAGGAGTACATGGCTATTTCACTGCCTGAGATGCCCCTCAACGATGGTGCCTGGGTAAGTGAAGTACATGCTATGTACCACACGCACAAATATGCATGCCTAGTGCATGTAAAGCACTTTGTAAATATGCTGTTTCTATTTTCTTCAGCACTCTTTAGCTATAGTCCACATCTCCGGTCGAAGGCCGTTTGGACAAAATCTGGTCACTATCTATGTGGATGGAAGCTCATGTAAGACAGCACAGCTGCGCTTCCCTACTCTCAGTGAGGTAAGGAGGATAAAATAAGATACAAATATAGTGCCAGAATCTGATATTATGGCATCTGTTTTGCTGACACATCATATAATTAAATATTTCTTCCTCTATGCTGTCCAATAATTATGACTTATTATGATTAATGAATTGTCTTAAGCATGATGCAATACATTAATCGTAACTAAGTTTAACTGATCTAAATTTCCGTCTCCATCTTCCAGCCTTTTACGTCCTGCTGTATTGGTTCAGCGGGTCACCGCACCACCACTACCACCACCTCCCCGACTCTGCCTCCCCCGGTACACTCATCTGAGCTGGCGTTCCCTGTGTCCACTGGCCCTCCGGCTCTCACCCGCTCTCAGTCTTTCCCAGCCTCGTTTGCTGCAGGAGGGGGAGGACGCTGGGGTTTGGGCAGAGATGTCCCTGTCTACACCATTCCCGCAGGACTACAGGACACAGAGTGGGGCTCACCGTCATCGCTGGATGGCCTGCTGGCCACCGCCTTCATCTGCCACGAAGCACTGCAGCCAGCACAGATACGCACACTCTATATGGCTGGTGAGAGTTTTGCACACACACACACACACACACACAAATGTCCATAGCTGTGTACAATAGCAATATAATAAACGCGACTTGCAAAGAAATGGTATGACACACCCACATGTGCACACAAATACTCAAACATTCTCACACACAAATAGCATAAGCCAGCCACATAGTAGTGCTGCATGATAATGCCTTAAATAATAATCATAATTCATTTTCTGAGTATTGAGATAATTTTCTCATATATAAAATATTGAAATAATTTTTTTTTATTGCATCATTTTAAATCAACAGCAACCAACTTTTCTAGTCTTCATACATATTACTTGTGCATATATTTTGGTGCTGAATGTAAACAAAATTAGACTGAAAATAAATAAATAATTGTGCTAAAACACGGCATGCTGTTAACTATAAACCATATGAATGTGGAACTCGTGATTTAATGGATCAGAGTCAGTAAACTGATATCTAACCTAAGCTAAATAGCTACATTTATTTCTCTAGTATTTCTGTTGATTGTGTTTATTTAACTGAGGAAGCCAAAACTGTGGTTTTGATTAAAATATGATAAATCATCATAATGTATCGCTTCTATATATGATACTTTAGTGTTCAGCTCTCTGCTTTTCTGATTCAGGTCCCAATAGTGTGTCCCTGTATAAAGCAGATGGAGAACTGTCAGAGCTCTGCAGTAAACTCCTGTTGTACTACACACCTCAGGTACGATCAGTCCCATTTCTTCACTACTGACCATTTTGCTAGCAAAGAGAGATTGTCACGCAGTGTATTCACAGCTAGTGCATGCATACAGTACCTGCTATTAGATTATATATGTACTTATTTATTTATTTATTTATGAAGATCAACAACAGCGTGGTGTGATGCCATTCCCACTGTGAAATGGATTATTTTTCTATAACAGCACATCCCAAAATGTTCCTCTTATATCACAACAGTTTGCCAATAATTATGATTTTTTTATTATTAATTAAAAAAATGACACAATAGTGTATATTGATTTACAGTTACATTTGCTGTTACGGAACATCCACAAGACAAGTTAGATCCTGTTATCACTTGTGTTATAACAGCTACAACATTAATTCCCTCACCAGGCTTGTTTATGTCTCTCTTAAAGTCAATAACAAAAGCACAGCTTGTTATTTTACTGAGAAACAGGAAAGTGCAAAGTCCTCTTTCCTGAAGACTTTCCCATGGTGGAATACTGACTGAATGTTACAAGGCTTTGACACCCAAGACTCCTTCAGTCCTTTCTTAAAGAAACCATATCAATGATTAGATGGGGAATTAGCTGTTACTATAAAAACCAATAAAGTATTAGAATGATCACATTAATTTAAACCTGTGATTTGCCTGTAAGAGCTGCTGTAATAGATAATTAATTATCATCTTGTGACTAATGAAATTTAAAAATTCAGCAGCCCTGTGGTATGAAATGCTTTAAGATTTTCTGTTGTGTGTTTTGTATCTTGCAGGCCTTTAAAAACCAGATCTGTCTGGATCTATCCCCCAACCATATGTATGACGGCAGACTAACCGGACACAGGGTTGTCAACTGGGACGTAAAGGTCCAAACGCTTTACTGTTTACATGGCAACATGCAGGGGGCTGGGTAGTAATTCGTCAGCATTAAGCAAAACACAGAACATGAGGGAGTGTATCCTGTATTCTTGCATTTATTTAACCCTGCCCCTGGTTGTTTTTGTGTAGGACGTGCTGAACTGTGTGGGTGGAATGGGGGCTCTGCTGCCCCTGCTAGAGCAGGTGTGTGTGCTGGAGCAAGGTGAGACTGCTGGGCAGGAGACCTCTGACCTGCTGGGACCAGATCTGACCTCCTCCAGGGGTCCTGCAGGCATGCTGCTCCCCCTGGGAAAATCCTGTGGTTAGTAATAGTGCAGACTCTAAGTGGATCTGTATCAACTTTTCATGCCTATTCTTGTCCTCAGAAAAATGTAGGGAGAATAAGGAATATGTAATGCTCAGGAATACTCATATACATAACATGTTTAGTTAGTGTAAAGGGTTCAGCTTTTCCATGGGTGCATTTGGCTAAGTTATGCAGTCAGCAGCTCTACAAATCCTTATAAATCATTAAATGGACACACTGAAGAATCACTAAACAGTGTGCAAATCTGTAATAGTTAATCTACACGGTGAGCCACAAGGTCATGATTTTAACATGTAACTCATGTCAAATGGACCATCCCTGCACATACAGTAGCACTTTATAAATGCATGATATTTATGCCTGAGGTATTTTTAGTAAACTATAAATGGAAACCACACATTATAAACTGATATGATATACGATTCCTGCGCTTTTCTAACCATGGATTTTTTTCTCTCTCTCCTTCACTCCATCAGAGGGCCGTTTAGAAAGGAACAGTGTGGCCGCATTCCTCCTTATGGTTAGGAACATGCTGCGCAATCACCCGGTCAATCAAGAGAGTCTCCTCCAGTGCCATGGACCGCCCATCATTGGAGCCATGCTCAGCAAGGTAGCACCCACTGGCAGTATGGCTAAAAATACTCTATTCACTGCACATAAAGGCATTTTCTCAGTGTACAACATGTTCAATTAGTTATACCACAGCACTGTTGAATTCCTGATTCTGATCCTGAATAGAAAATTAATTAATTAATTTTCTCTAGCAGCATGGCTCTGACAAGGCTCATTCTAATACGTTATCATTTTTATAGTAGCAACTCATTTACAGGGACTTGTATAGCAGACGCCATACATATTCTTTTAACCTATTCATAAATGGACTACTACCATGCTGATTTTTTTTAACAAAGATGCCAAATCATTGATATGGTGAAGCTTTGTGTCAGAAGGCATTTATTTAACATTTATAGAAGGATTCTTGGGTGTCTTTGTAACAGTCAGTTATATGAAATTCTTCTAGAAAGAGGACAGCACTCTTCTTGTTAACATGGCAAGCTGTATTTTTTTGTCAAGCTGTGTTTTTCTTTTTTTTTTGTGATTATATTCTACCAACATTTTCAACATACTGTAGTTCAAAGTAAAAAAAAAAAAAGGCATAGGAAAATGTATATTATAATATAATATAAAACCACTACTTCTTCCCTCTGAAGAAGTAGTCCCATGTCTGAAAGTACAAATTATACAGAATTAGAACTTTACAAATACTTTACTGAAGAATTCTTGAAAGTGTTCTTCAGAAATATGTTTTATATAAACATATATGATCTTAGACATCTGATATAATTGAGACTAAAAGCAGGTTTTCTCTTCTTTTCTCAGTAAAGGAAAACGTGTTGAATCTCTTGTCAATGGTAATAACAGATGTGTAGTAGATGCAGTATACATGGAGTTTCAGTTGAAAAACCTTTAAGTTTAAGAATTTCTTTATCAGTTTAAGTTTAAGAATTCCTTTCCTAGACCATGCTTTTATACATTCACATAAAATGCAAGGAGAGTGTACAAAGTGCCTTGACCGTTACACCTGACACCCGAGACTGTTTCCGTAAATGTTACAGCAATAAAAACTTCACCACATGAACTAGTATGCATCTTTCCTTGTTAAACATGTTTTTTTAAATCTGTTTATTATTAGCCTTACATTATGTGGAGTGTACCATACATCCTGGTGAATGAATGCATTAATATAAACCTATAATTTATATTACAGCTGGAAATACTGTCCAAGCCATGCAGTTATATAAAATTAATCCACACTTTCTGACCAATCAGATTCAAGAATTCAACCTTGCTGTGGTATAAACTGTAATAATATGTTTGGGGTTCTTCTGGCGATAAATTTGACATGCTCAGAAAAGTCTTAACGTGACATACACTCCCAGACAAAAGTGTTTGAACATGTTTTATTATTAAAGTTTAATCACTATTATTGCCACAGACCTAACAAAATGATACAGAACAGCAGTTAAATAAGGAAACTTAATTCTCTGTAACTCTCTGAAACTTATTAACTGCTTGCTCTCAGATCCTGATACTTTATTAAAGACAGGTGGACTTGGAGGATAATCCCAATAAGCACATAGATAAAAGACTTGACAATGTTATTATTAACTGTAAAATATTATATATATTAAAGTATCTCTAAATTGCTCTAAATAATGTCATTTCAAATGTCAAATGTCAACATTTCAAATGTCAAATGTGCAAACATTTCTTTGCTAAACAGTTTAATAATAAACTTTCATAATTCACTTATACCTAATCATTGGTTAGATTTTCAAATTTAAAGTATTAAAAATGAGATCATTTAAACAAAAATGCTAAATGTACAGTGTTTTAACAAACATTTGACAGTGCATTTATTAATGATTAATAATGATTAATGTCATGCTGCCCAGACCCACAAACGCACCTCTACCAGTATATGTATGCATGTCCGGTGACAGACAGACATTGTGGATCAGATGGGGTTGAGAAGAGGTCTGTGGCTTTAATACGACTCACATTCATTGATGTCTAAAACGTTTGCTTCTGCCATCACGTAACCATGCCACAACAAACAGGTTTCATTTTCTGCCAGACACGCATTACCATAGCTTTGTTTCTGTCTCACTCTCACTTTCTCTCTGTGTCAGGTGCCCAGCACTATGATGGATATGAGTGTGTTGATGGCATGCCAGCTGCTGCTGGAGCAGGTCTCCAGTGATGGCAACAGCACTCTGCTGTCTCTGCTCTACCAGCACCTCCTGTTTGATTTCCGCATCTGGAGCCACTGTCACTTTGCCGTCTGCCTCGGTAAATGCTGCCAGTCCAGCCTATTCCACTAATGACTCTGTTTTGGGAACAATTTACCAGTACACAATACCCAGAAAAGCTCCGAAAATAGTCATATTAATTTTCTTGTATAGTTGGACTCTCTGAAATACTCTGCTGTAGAAATATGTAACCTTAAACACTGTTTTAGGTTTTGACCAGCACGTAAAACCTCAAAAGCTGATTAATTAAAGTATTAAGCAGAAGGCCATGAGCCTTAAAGTGTATGTGTGTGTGTGTGTGTGTGTGTGTGTGTGTGTGTGTGTGTGTGTGTGTGTAGGTCACGTGCAGTATCTGTCCTCTGTCTTGAAGGAGGGCAAGCAGAGAACACGCAGAAAGTATGGGGTTCAGTACATCCTGGACTCCATTCGCTCACACTACAGGTAATAACTGCAAACACAAGACAGCACTGTTACAAAAGATAGACTGTAAAAGAGGACTTGAAATATGTTCTTTTGTGTGTGTGTGTGTGTGTGTGTGTAGTGTGGAGAAGGATGGCAGTGCTCTGTCAGATGAGAGGAAGACAGTGCAGACATCGCTCTTTGATCTACTGAAAGATTTCCTGTTGAAGTCTCCCACGACGAGGGAGCTGCACAGTATTCTAGCTTACACTGCAGTAGTACAGGACCAGCAGCAGGTTACACGCTGTCTCTGTCTCTTCCTCAGCTCTTCTCTCTCTCTCTGCTTTCCTCTAAAGTCTCTCAAGTCACAGTATTTACACTTCCTTAAATGAGAAGGACTGCAACTGTCCTTGATTCTATTCTATTCTATTCTGTTCTATTCTATTCTATTCTATTCCTACTCATTTCTGTTTTATTCTATTCTATTCTATTCTATTCTATTCTCTTCTATTCTATTTTATTTTGTTCCTTTCAGTTCTATCTACTGTTTTTTTGTTATTCTATTCTGTTCTGTTCTATTTTGTCCTACTGCAACATTTATCTCAAGTATAGGGAAATGGATTATTTTGTTTGATCTTATCCATGACACTCAGGCCTTAAAATTAAATTTCTTTGATATTGGAATAGATTAAAATATATTTTATATTATGTGACTATTACTGTAATATTTATATATTCTTAACCACTGTCTTCTTGGAGGCTGCACGAAGCAGATGCATAAACAGAGTTTATTTCTTTATGACACATCTCTCTCTCCTGTCTCTCTCTTTCTCTCACATTCTTAACCACTTCCCTTTTTGTTAGCCACAAGACATACTATTTGTTTAATTATAATAGCTCTCTCTCTCTCTCTCTCTCTCTCTCTCTCTCTGCCTGTCTGCAGGCGATCATGCTGTTGGATGTTTTGTACACTGTGCTGAGGAGCAGTCCTCAGGCTCTGTCTGTGCTACTGGATTGGGGGGTGGAGCAGCTCTACTGTCTGCTGCTGAAGCCCAGCTTTAGTGATGACGCACGTGAAAGAGTGTTCAGGGTGAGCACATCAAGCCCCTTGCCACTGCTTCCTTCTGTGTTTGTATATCCAGCCTCTGTATATCCAAAACTAGATACTAATTCTCCATGCTGCTCTGCAGATCATGTACAAAGTGCTGAAGAGCGAGCGAGTACCAGAGCGCAACAAACAGCGGGTTAAGCTGCGAGAGCCCACCTACCTTGGCCTGGTCTGCTTTCTGGAGGAGGTCCCAGTCACAATGACGATCATCCGCTGCCTGTACGAGCAGGTGCTGGCTACAGGTAAACAACTGATGAGCAGTGGGACTCCAGACAGTATGACATGATAAAGAACTTCTGGTTCTCATGTAGGTCTGTGTGTGTTTGTGTGTGCTGCAGATCCCTCGCCCAGCTTCAGAGATCTTTTGGCAGTTGTGTACCTGTCCCATCGGGCTGATCTCACTGTCCGACTGGATATATGTCGCAAGGTAAGTGGCTACCAGGAAGGAATAAAAGAGACATGAAATTGTCAGGGATTTCAGTCCAAAGGACAAACAGGAATCTTGCTAGGGTTATGGATTGCTTTTGATGCCATGTGGCAGGAAATTACAAAATCCATAATTATTGATGTAATATATCATGCCCTTTTTTTGTCAGTACTGAGAAGGTCATTGTATAATTCAGCTACACTAAATTAGTGTCTCAAAAATTGGTTATTTTATCTGAACATTTTTAAAGGAATACCGCATCATGTTGTCAACCTCATCTCCCTTATCTGTAGTGTATGGGTAATTACCATGGATTAGTATTGTGGCATGTTTTTCTGTCCTGAAAAAAAGAATGAAAATACTGTTTAGTCAAAACAGTCATCTATCAAGTGGAAACTGAACATAGAGGTGTCACCTCTCAGCATGCGGTGCGGCTCTGAGAGCTACGAGTACTCAATTCATGTTTTGTTTTGAGATCATGACATTTGCTTTTGTTTCAGTTCTAGTCCTCTCTCCTCCCTGTCCGGTTATTGGTGTGTTTCCCAATTGTGTCCTGGTATTCACTGTCAAGCTTGTAATTCGTTTGGCTGTTTAAACCTAGATGTGTGTATCTTTTGTGTGAAGTATTATTGTGCATATTGTATGGTTAAGCCCGAGCCTTGTTTTTGAAGTTCCGTGTTCCTTGTTTCCTGGTATTGACCCTTGCTCATGTATTTTTTGACTAGGGATTATCTGTGTTTAAGGTTCTCTGCTTGTTCTCTGAACCCCCACCTAGAATGTTGAGAGTGATTACTGGATTTGCCCTATTAAACATCACACACTTGCCTCCTGTGTCTAACTCCCACATGTTACAGGAGGCACTTCTATGTTTACTTTGAGCTACATTGACTACGTTGCTTATACATAACCACAAACTCAGACAAAGCAGTTCCATCTTTAAAATTATGAATTATACAGAATCAAGATAACTATTACTCCCCAACAAGTGCCCACGTGCCTAAGTTTCAAGTAAACATGTTTCCAGTCTTTTCCCAGTACAGAGAAATTGAGCAAAGCATCAGAATTCATGTCCATGGTAATCATAAATACAAATGCATTAAATAGAGATTTGGTTATAAAGTGCTGGAGTATTCCTTTAAAAATAATGATGTGTGTATGTAGTGTAGGCTTAGATATATTGGTGATGAGAGTATGACCTGATGTTTCTCTGGCCATCTGATTCCACCTACAGCTTTTCTACCTGATCTACTCCAATGAGGACTACATTAAGCAGCTTGCCCGGCAGCCTGGCTGGCAGGACATTCTCACTAAACTCTACGTCAAGGAGTCCTATGAGTCTCGCACTGCCAGCATATCCAGCCCTCACCCCTCACTGGAGCCTATTCCCTCCAGGCCCCTGCTCCGAAGGGATGACAGCATGGTGGACGGCCCTCGCTCTGACCTCTTCATCCCCTACAGCTCCCACCGTGAGGAAGCAGAGGAGGACGAGGATGATGAAGAGGAAGAAGCATCTCAGGATATTACAGAGAGTTTTATGGAATTGTCTCAGTCTCCATCTGCAGGAGGTCAGCTGAAGAGCTTCAGTGACTCAATGAACTTCAAGTCTTTCGACTCGGTGGAACAGGGCAGCCGCTCGTCATCCCTGTCCAACACAGTTGACGTGCCATCCACGTCACAGCTGTTAGAAGAAGAGGATGAGGGTCTCTATCAGCCGATCTCACCCTTCGGTACATCGCCGCTGGAGCTGGATCTGGGAGGGCAGAGAGGATCGCAGACTCCAGACACACCGTCTCCTCTAGAACATAACAAGCCTTTTCTTGGCCTCAGAGCGCGCAAGAGTTCCAGCTTGTCAAATGTTCTGGATGACACCAGCTACTGTACTGAGCCTCCAACTGCCGACACCATCTCCAACAACTCCAACCCACAGGTACTGCCACCTACAGCAAAACTCCTGTGACTGACATCTTATAATATAGATTGGGTGTTTGGGTTACAGCATTGTTGGGTTGAATCTGTTGTTTTCTCAGGGGTGGACAAATCAGTCTCCCAGGCACACAGAACAAGCAGATTCTGTTAGCTTTTTAATCCTAGTTGCATGGCAGATAAATGGGTTCAACAACCAGAGAAAGAAAAAAAGACTCCTTCATGACTTTTGGAAACCAGAGATTTCCATTCGGTTTGTAGATGTGTTTAAACATAACGCACTTCACAGAGGTGCGACACACCACAGTGCTGTAACTATACATGCTTTCGAATCCCACCACCTGCCGCGCTACACACATCACTTGAGCCAATTTGGCTAATGGCAGAATGATTTTAAGCCATAATATATATGTCTCCTGTTATCACAATAGATCTCGTGGTCCACAGAAAGTTCATATTATTGGTCCATGCTAGTCAGACTCAGAATAATATCTCATAGCTGAAACGCTTGTCATGCACACAACCATCATGTGCTATATTAGAAACTTTATTAGAAGTAATTAATGACCATAAATTTGATTGTTTTCCTTAGTCACTTAATTAGCAAATTCGCACGGCATACGTTATTATGTTACATTAGCTACCACTTTTTAGCCTAATCAGTTTCCAGACAACAGAAACATGGGACTGGGCAAACAGAGTGGAGCTTTTACTTGCCCTTAAACACTCAACACTTCTTTTCTTTTTCTGTTTATCTTTAGCAGGCCCCAGAGGAGGAGTTGTGCAACTTGCTGACTAACATTGTGTTCCGAGTGCTGTGGACTGGCACAGAAGGCACGGAGGATGCAATGTGGAGAGAGCGAGGGCAGGTTTTCTCTGCCCTCACCAAACTGGGCTCTTCCTGGCAGCTTGTGCGCCCCCCGGATGATATCAAGCGCAAGTGAGAAACGCATTCATTTCACCCCTGAAGAACTACTAGCATACCATTGGGGTGTGCCTAGTGTGCAATGCCTGAAATCCTCTGTAAAGATCTGAAATACCAGTCACAGGGTAGCTCAAGCCTCTGACTGATAAGAAACATCTGTTGCTTGATCTCTGCAACTAGTCAAACACATCATTTGTTACAGCTGGAAGGTTGGATAAAGCAGTAAAGCCTCAAGATCATACATAATGAATCTCCATGCTTCGTCCTGTTAGAGCTGTCATGACATACTGTTTGTTGACTATAAATAATATTTATCTGCATGTTTAAAATTCCTCGTTCTATTTTTAGGCAGCTAACTGAAACCTGTCAACAATGAGTGTGTGTGTGTGTGTGTGTGTGTGTGTACAGTACATACACCGTACATATACACAATCATTGGTTTAAAACATGTCTCCTAAACTATTTGGCCAAATAATCTTGATGCTTGATTTAGAAAAAGACTGAATAAATGCATGTCATTTTTGGCTTCCTTCATTTTCACTGGTAATGTGCACAGTAATGCGCTTTCTTACTAATACTTTAACTAATATTTTCTTACTAATACTTCTTTCTAGTACTTTTTAATTTGTTTATAGTTATGTTTATAATGTTACGTTAGTTCCTGTGATCACTTACATTGTAGCAGCTATAAAACAGTCATTCTCACACTCCCTCTCCTTCCTGTGAAGTTAATAAGACAAAAATGCAGCTCATCATGTTGCTGAGAAACCACAAAGTGCAAATTCTTCTGTCTAGAAGACGTTCCCTTGTCATAAAACTTGAATCTGTTTAAATCTGTTTATGTGGCGCATCTGCCATAGAAGTCTGTGTGTAAGACGTTACTATAGAAACAATGCCGTATTAGAACAAGCACATTAATATAAACCTTACAGCCAGAACTATTGTCAGACCTGCTGCTTATTTATTGTTTGTTTATTATTGACCTCAGAATCGAGCATTCAACAGTGCTGTGGTATAAAGACATTACAAACATTATGTTCTTGTTTTAATGGATATTGATTCATTTATATTTTCTCATGTTCTGTATATTGACTCTGTGTTTGTGTTTCAGTCTTTTGGAGATGATGCTGGAGTCGTCTCTTTCAGACCTGCGGGACTCTCAGGGCGTCTCTTTGCCTCACATTCCCTCATTGCTTCGCCTCCTCAGACTGCTACAGGATTTCCTGTTCGCAGAGGGCACTGACAATCAAACACTGTGGAGCGAAAAGGTACAGGATACGAGTATAAGCGTTCCACTATTTTCCGTCTGTCATACTTACACATAAAAAGGAATTTTCATATAAATGATAGAAATTGAACATTTGTGCATCTATTAGAAAGTGAGCTAACTGTTTTAATGCAGTATATTCATAGCTGCATACTGTTATTATTCACTTAGACATACACACACACACACACACACACTCTGCTTTGTAGAAAGTGTATACTATGGATGTCATGGTGTAGTCATTCTGTAAAGAGAAAAGCTGTAACTTCCTGTTATTGAACACTGTAGTGCACATTTCGCTGGCCATGAACTGTTAATGAGTAGTGTGTCTCCTCTGGTCTGCATGTGTGCTCATTGTGGTGTGTGTGTGTTTTTTCAGATCTTTGAAGGAGTGGTGAATCTGCTCGACAGGCTGCAGGCGTGGCACACCACTTCTGCAACAGCCGGAGCTACAGAGCTCAAACGGATGGCTCAGATTGGCTTGTGGATTATTACTGGATACGTACAGCAGCAGAACTCGCAGGTACACAATAACACACACTCATGCATTCAAGTCCTGAATCACTGTGAACTTTCTCAAGCAGCCTGAAGTAGCTGCTTGCATTTGACCTTTGGAAAGAAGATTTTTTTCAGGATGAATGGAGAGCCATTAGCGAAACTAAAAGCAGCGCATGTCAAACAAATGTTAATGTCAGCGTTCTGCCGCTCTGCTTTATTACAGAGCTGTCAGCCTTCTTTCTGCAGCTGGAGATAAAAGGAACATGCAAATACACACATGCATGCACACAATTTATGATGTTTTTAATACCTACCATCTTTACCAGCCCTTCATTCTCATGGTATAGTTTAAGTCATTTCAGAGAACTAAATACGTTCCCAATTTAATAAGTACAGAATGACTTTATGTCAAGATTTGACATTTAAGCAGTCTTCCAGTTGATTTCTATTAATGAAAATAGCTTAGCTTCTTCCAGTAATGGATGGCCATATTTGGGTTTATATGGTACACCCATTATTTCTCATTATTTCACTGACCTACTGTGTTCTAGCTCCAAAACTATCCTGAGAAATTAGTTAATTGAATCTGTTCTTTTTCTTTAATACTAATGTGGTATATTTAAGACCAGTCCGTTTTTCTTATAGCCATATTTTGCACCTCTTTAATGGTCTTCTAACCCACCACCTAAGCAGGCTCAGTAAATTTTAAGCACCTAAAACCAAGGGGGTGGTCACTTGTGCCTAACTGCCTATGCCTTTAGGAAAATCTAATGGGGAAAAATGCTGGATGGACATGATTGTAATGAGCCACTCATTGCTATTTATCAGTGCTAATGCTAATTACTGATTTTGTGAGCGCTATTTAACGTTGCTGAAAAGCTAGTGCTGTTACCAAAAAGAGAGTTTTCAAACGAATATTAATTTACATCCAGTAGCTGATGAATGTATTAAATAACAAGTCACATCATTATGAAGTTAATTTAAGAAATTAAAAGGTTTGGCACCCCAAACTAAAAGGCGTCCTTGGACAGCCTTCCCTTTCTCACCTCTGGTTCTAGCTCTGCGGTCACTACTGCAACTAGTTTATAATGACACACAGCTACCAAAATGCCTGGAATGCACTTTAATGAAGTGTTTCCACAGGTACTCAATGTGGTAGACACTATTTCAATTCCACAGCCGAACAGAAAGCACATTAGGTTTAATAACAAATGTTGTTAATTAGGAAATGTGCCTGGGTTTGTTTACATACACGTTCTTTGTAGAGAGGCGTCCAAGAGGCGTCCAAATTGGCTGAAAATTCATAGATTGGAAGAATCTATCTGGAAGAAGCTTACTATAAACCATCTCTGGGACTCAGGAAACATACACTATATGGCCAAAAATTTGTGGAGACCTGACCAGCACCCATATGTGTTTGTTGAACATCCCATTCCAGAATTATTCCCTCTTTGCTGTTATATCAACCTCCACTCTTCTGGGAAGGCTTTATACTAGATTTTGGCTGTGGATTTGCTCATTCAGCCACAAGAGCATTAGTGAGTTCAGGTACTGATGTCGTGCAAGGAGGGCTGGAATTCCAGTTCATCCCAAAGGTGTTCAGTGGGGTTGAGGTCAGGGTTCTGTGCAGGCCAATCGAGTTCTTCCACGTCTTCATGGAGTTTAGTTTGTGCACTGGGGCATTGTCATGCTGGAACATGTTTGAGCTACTTAGCTCCAGTGAAGAGAAATTGGAATGCTATTATATGCCATAATGTTGGAAGTGCACAAAAAGCAACAATTTGGGGAAGAATCACATATGGGTATGGTGTTCAGGTGTCCATAATCCTTTGGACATATAGTGTATCTTAGGTGAGAGCAATGCTTTATGTGACTGTATATGTTTATGATCACGTAATCTGAATGTTTATTCTGCATCTGCACTGTTTGTGTGGACAGGTTTGTGAGATGGCGTGTGTGAAGCTGCACAGTTTGCTGCAGACTGTGTTGTGTCTCTCATGGGAGGAGGTGTGTTTCTTGTTGGGCCGTCTGGGAGCCACTCTGTGGCCTGCAGAAGGCATGTCTATGACGGTTGGTACAGCGGGCATAGAGGCGGTGTTGAGGCCCCTGGTGCCGGTGGTACGCACACTCCTGGACCAGCATGCCGACCCTACCAAGCTGCAGCAGCTTCTGCCCAGCCTGCCCCCCACCAACGGCAGCGCCACCTTTGCCCAGGACCTGCTGTCCTACTGCAAAACAGCTGAGTGGCAGCTCTTCTACTGCAGCCATGTGAGTACATGCACATACACAGACTGAAACGTCTCCTTACAGAAAACCTCACCATATGAACTGGTAGAAATGTTTCTTTGTTAAATAACTGGACATTTTGTAATTCGTTTCTTATTAGCCTTAGATTGTGTAGATCATCCACCACATACTTGTAAATAAGCTGCTAGTATAGAAATGATAACATCTTAAAACGTGTGATTTGAATTACAGTTGACAAAAATAATCAACGCCTTCTGATTATTCAGATTCGGGAGTTCAACAACGCTATGGTATAATTAGGTATATATTATTAGGATTGCACTACAATTCTACATTTTTAAAAGCAAAATGTAAAAAATACATTAGGGATCAAAGAGCTGTACACTAATGCTGTGTGTATTTAGTCAGTTTATTTTGTTCCTTTTAATAAACATATCAAAGTCTTTTTAAAAAAATTATTATTATTAAGTTTATTTTTACAGTTAGCATCAATACTAAATTGTCTTCAGTTCACGCATAGCAAGTTAATCTTTACTCATTTTCACAGTTTTCAATGTAATGATGACCTCTGCCTGATTTAATTGGGCAAATAATTCACACGGTGGGCATGGGTTTGTTTTAAGAGGAGGATAATGATCCTGTATGGGCATGGATACTGTAGGAACGGAGTCCATATTTAGACCAGCTCAAGATTAAAGCAGTCTGCATTGCCAAAGCAAGGCAGAAAAGAAGGTGTGATTTATTTGCAGCATCTCCCAGATGGAAAATAAATCTTGGATTTAGATTAAACAGATGTCTAGCTCACTGGCTCTGGAGAGGCTTTATGGAGCAGAATATGACAACACAGTCATTAATCCGCTCTGCTTGTATATACAAATCACACACTATATTAGCATTCCATGCCTGAATTTGCGTGTGTGTGCATGCGTGTGTGTGTATATGTGTGTATATATGTGTGTGTGTGTGTGTGTGTGTGTGTGGTATGTTGCTTGGTGTAGCTAATGTTCAAATATATTGTATCTGTGCAGGTTCTGTTTGATTCTTCGTATTTGTGTGTGTACACAGTGTATGGCCATATTGCCAGATGTGTTCTATGCCTGAAGGAGGATTTAAATGACCTGTGAGCTAATCTCTGTTGGTTATTTTCTTTCCATTTCTAGGTGAGACCCACCATGCAGCAGTACGAGCTGGACACTTTTGGGAAAAGTCATGACTTACTGTCCAACTTTTGGAACTCGTGTTTCGATGACCTGATGAGCATGGCCGAAAAGAAGGCCAAGGACAAAGCAGATTTCAAAGCCAAGTTTCAGGTCTCTATCCAGTCATCTCCTGGCAGCAGGAAAATGACACCCAAAATGATGTTGCTGTGCTTTGTGTTAATGAAGAAATAGACTGGTGTACCATTCTGTTTTAACTCCTTCTCATTCATGGTAATTTTGTGTGTGTGTGTGTGTTCAGGAGTTGATTGTAGACCCGTACCTGAAGCGTGTACGCATTGAGAACAGTCGCTATTTGAGTGCACAGAAGCTAAATAACAGCCAGCAGGGGGTGGTGTGGAAGCACTGGAAATCCCTGCGCAGACTGCTCACCAGTGAGAGAGGAGCCTGGGCAAACAGGTGTGTGTGTGTATACATCCAGGGTCCTGCAGGAACTTATTTAACATCAATTCTCACTGTGCCTGCAGTCCTTATTGATTCATAGGATCATAGAAAGCTGATTTTGAATCAGTGCTTCAGTAATGCCTAGTGACAGTAGAGTAAAGTAATGACATATTATTATTATCATTATTATTATTATTATTATTATTATTATAAATCATCCATTGCTTTGTATTCTAGAGTGTAGATGTTAGTCGTACAAAATGCCTGGGATTCATCCCATTAAAAGGGCAGGTTTGATTAATTTTGGTGTGTTTGTGTTTTAGGGATCAGCCAGAAGTGAAATGGAAGCTGTCTAATGCAGAGACTTATTCCAAGATGCGTTTGAAACTCGTGCCCAACTACAACTTCGACTCCCACAGCGAGGCCAGTGCACTTCGGGATAACATGGGTGTGTCTCTCAGTGGAAATGGAGCATGTATTTAATACACTATATACATTCATTTATGCACTAGCACGAATCATAAGCTTACATGTTTATCTTGTTTAATGGAGACTACCTGACTTTTAAAGGGCATTTCATCAGCTAAAAAGGACTAATACAAATTTACTAATACAAAGACACTTTTCTTAGTAATGATGTAGATCACTTGTTGTAGGGTTTTATATTACACTGTATATTCAGTACACTTAAATATAGCTAAATACTTAGCAGCTTGATGTGTACTGGAAAAGTGTGCCTCAAAATTATAAGAAGTGGCTTCTGCAAGTGTGTTTTGTTTTTTTGTTTTTTTTGTTTTTTTACAGGTGCTCGCACAAAATTAGGTTTGTCACTTGGAGTTAATAGGAACTGTGATATATTAATAAAAGAGTGAAAATGAATTTCTCATAATAGCACACTTGGCAACTATGGACCAGATATATAACCAGATATATAAATGAAATGATGACAAATTCATAACCACTCGTATTTCTAAAGGTTATATAAATGTTATATTGGAATGAGACAATGCAAATATGCATATGGTGAAGAAAACTGCTCTTTAACACTTTAAACTTACAACTAATTTTATTCAGTTATTCATCTTATTCATCTTATTAAAGCATACTATTCAATAACTACTATGAATTATTCAGTACTACAGTGAAACTGATAGAAAGGCTGTGTAGTTATGGGAGTGAGGAATGTAAGTTTACTCCATGGGAGTTTAAGTGGTTAATGAAAAGACGAGAGCATGCGTTTAGGCTGATCTTATTAAAGACTACCACACTAAACTTTCACCACACTAACTCATTCCATACTGCACTGTTTGCAATAACATTCACATTACAATAATAATCACTTGAGGGCTTTTTTCCCCAAAGAGTATGTATGTATTACAATTCAGTATATACACTCACTTTATTAGGATTATTCATCCAATTATCCAATCAGCCAATTATGTGGCAGCAGCGCGAGCTGCATAACATCATGCAGCTACAGGTCAAGAGCTTCAGTAGATGTTCACATTAAACATGTGCACCAAGTGTTTTCCGCACCATTCTGTGAAAACTCTACAGACTGTTGTAGATGAAAATGTCAGATGTTCTGTTTCTGAACTACTCAAACCAGACAGCTATGCCATGTGTCACATTTTCTCCTCATTCTGATATTTAATGTGAACATTAACTGAAGCTCTAGTTCTGCATCTGTATGATTTTATGCACTGCACTTTTGCCACATGATTGACTAGTTGGATAATTGCATGAATGAGCAGGTATCCTAATAAAGTGTTTGATGAATATATTTCTAATACTGATTAAATCTGCCTATGCTCGCATGACTTTGCGTAATAGGTATGTATTAAGTAGCTACTTACAGATGATGCGCAAAGCTTATGGGATTTCCTCCAATTCCAATTATGCCAATGGTAGTAGCTTAATAAATGTTTTTATTTCGTTTCAGACTTAAACTCTGATGTTGACCTGATGTTGAACAGTTGTGATGTTTTGTGTTATTTGTGTGGTAATATCACCTTTGTGTGCATGGCATTAGTATTTAAATCCATTCTCTTTGCCTTGTAGGAGCTGAGAGCCCTCGCAGTTCCACCGAGCCCCTCCCGTTGGCTGTAGCTAAGGAAGCTAAAGTGAGTGACATGGAGGACGATCAACTGGAGGAAGAATACCTTCTCTTCATCGACAGCCAGTAAGCAGCCCCACCCACACACAATATATGCAAAGTATAAATTGGTAAGCTTAAAAGTACAAGTGCAGAATAATGCACATAAAGCCCTGGCATGTGCTGAGTGTAAAAGAGTTAAACAGCAACTGTGCATGTGAGTGTCAGAGATGACTGAAGTGCCAATGTGTGTGTCTGTGTGCGTCAGGGCGGAGGAGGTGGAGGAGGAGAGCCAAAAGGAGAAGCTGGTACTCTCTGAGGACTGTGAGCTCATCACTATAGTGGCTGTGGTAACGGGTCGCCTGGAGGTTACTACACACCACATCTACTTCTATGATGCCAGCAGTGAGAAGGAGGAGACAGAGGAAGGTACGGACAAGACTGTAGTCTTGCATATATTTATTTAAATTTATGCATATATGTATTTTAAAGAAAACAGAGCTCTTTTACTTGAACCACTATTCTTCTGCAGAGCAATCATGCCATACATTTAGCTGTATATACCAGGCTAGTAATCTAGTAGCATTGTCTTATAGTTAGATAGGTTGTAAAGCACAAATTAATTTATTATTACTGTATGTAAGTCTGTTTCATAAGTATCTGTACTTCAGTTGAGTTTTTCTTTCAACGAATGCTTTTATCTCAACGTTCTACTCACTACATTTCTCTATAAAAAAGTTTTGATGTGACTTTTTAGCATCAGACAGCTTCAAGGATCTAAATTCCTAACTAATCTAAACTTTACCAGATGCTTATCACTGTAATTTATCCGCTGCTACGTACACTCTGTATTATCAAGGCAGTTTGTTTTGTGAAAGCTAGCTATTAGCATACAGCTAGTTTGTGTTGTCAGAGTTATTATCATGCTTGCTAATGTTTAAGAGATTAGGTGCTCTTAGATGGGTTTGTATCTGATTTATTTTAATTGAGTTGTTGATGTATATGCTTATTTTTTAGGATTTGTTTTTATACATGATTGTGATTTTTATGTACAGCGCCATGAGAAGCTACTTTTAAAGGTGCTGTATAAAATAAATTATTATTATTATTACTTTTACTTACATACTTAAAGTAACTTTAAGTTTTTATACTTTTCTACTGGAGTGAAGAAGTTGAAGCTGTACATCAACTTTTACCCCAGAACTTTAATTACAAAAGAATAGTAAATATACTGTTACTTGAGTAAATAATTAGGGTACTTTTACCGCTTGTGTTTATAACATTCCAAATGGCTTAAATGATGGAAAATATTTATAGACAGAATAAGACTTTAATGGAATGGGTCAGGAAAAATAAATTTTCAAACAAACTGTCCTCAAACGTAGGGGAGAAGTCAGGACAGGTTATTCTGTCTGAAGAATTTGCCTTGTAGTTTGCATTATGTTGATTAGTACCATGTTATCTACATTAGCCTTGAAGAGCAAAAAGAATTAAACTGTGGACACTGAACATATCCTAGTTGATGTTTGAGTTTAATCAAAAGTTTGTGCACGTTTCCCTGAACACAGTGTTAAAGCGACCACATACGGGACATATCGTATATATGCTACCCCACACAGAGTGTGTCTATTAGAGTTTAAATGCTGGCGTGTGTTGCTGCAGGGATAGGCTTTGATTTCAAGCGGCCACTGAGTCAGCTGAGAGAGGTCCACCTGAGACGCTATAACCTGCGCCGCTCGGCCCTCGAGCTTTTCTTTATCGACCAGGCTCACTACTTCATCAACTTCAGGAAGAAGGTGAGCTCAATCCAGTAGTGATCATTAGCTCTGATGATACACACCCTGCACGAGGGATACTGCTGAAGGTTTCACGTGCACTCTTCTGATCATGTGAATGCACGGATGCTTTTTCTGACCACCGCAGGTGCGGAACAAAGTCTACTCCAGGATTCTCGGTCTTCGGCCGCCTAATCTGTTTTACTTCGGTTCCCGCTCTCCTCAGGAACTCCTCAAAGCCTCCAATCTCACTCAGGTATTATTCTAACCTTTATTCTAAACATTATGTGTTCATCTGACGTAGAGAAATGAAATGCAAGTTAATATTCTGAATAACAATTAATATGTAGTTAATATATCTATATTTGTAATATGGAATTTATGTTATTGGTAAAGACCTTTATTAGAAAACAAAGAAAACTGGTGTTAGTATTATACAGTGTTAAGAATTTAGGAATTCTAAATTTAGGAGTTTTGTTGGTGTGGTTTTGTACAGATATTTTTTGTGTGTATGTCCTGCAGAAATGGGTGTGCAGAGAGATTTCAAACTTTGAGTATCTCATGCAGCTCAACACCATTGCTGGTCGCACCTACAACGATCTGTCGCAGTACCCTGTGGTAAAACTCCACTTCATTTGCTTTCTCAGGTTTCTTTTACCCTTTAACTGGTGTTTCAGTGCAGCACTGCTGTGTGTGTGTGTGTGTGTGTGTGTGTCTTTCAGTTCCCATGGGTGCTATGTGACTACACATCTAGCGTACTGGATTTAGAAGACCCAGCTGTCTTCAGAGATCTGTCTAAGCCCATCGGAGTGGTGAACCCTCGCCATGCCCAAGATGTCCGAGAGAAGTGAGCTAGCTACTTTATCCTTACTGTATATCATCTACACCTGAAATTCAAAACCAGGCCTTTTCAACAAGCCACTCAAGTAATGCTGATATTTGGTCCGGCTGTAACCACTATGACTTATTCAGTAGTAACTAAAAAAACAGGAAAAAGTATGTAGTTACAAAAGAATGTAAGTCTGGACCTGCTGATGACTGCTGGGATTTAAAGGTGTTAAACAGAATGTAATGTGTGTGTGTTTGTGATGTGTGTACAGGTATGAGAGCTTTGAAGACCCCACAGGCACTGTTGATAAGTTCCACTACGGCACACACTACTCCAACGCAGCAGGCGTCATGCACTACATGATCCGCATGGAGCCTTTCACCAGGCTGCACATCCAGCTGCAGAGCGGCAAGTAGGGACCCGCATCACACTGACAGCACACGTAACACAAGACAGGGACATAAAGCATTGATGACTGTATACATGACTGCCTAGTACATGACTAGGGATCTCTTTATGCATTAGAAGATAAATGTATTTTTAGAGATGACATACCACTTTTTTCATTTCCGATACCGATACTGAAACCTTGAGTATCAGCCAATAACGATACCCATCCGAAATTTATTTCTTTTAAAACTACAAAGCTTTACAATTCTTTTTTTCTGAAACACATTATGTAAGAATACAAGGATGCTAAAGATATACCTTACACAAAACAGCAGCTTTTTTACTCAGTTAAACTCAAACACACGAAAATCACTTACGTTGCAAATAAAATACAACTATAATAAAATCAATTCCAGCAAAAAACGGCTAATATGTATTAATTTGTTACATGATTGGATCTAATCTGCTCATTTTTCTCCAATATTTGAGCCACCATTTTTTTTGCCGGTACTGGCTATCAAAAGATTTCTACTTATTTTACAAAAGGAGTTTTTGCTCTTGTAATGATCCCAGAATCAAAAAATTTCTAGTACCATATCTAGAAATTATGATCAGAATTATTTAAAAAATTAGTGTCATTATCTAGTGTTAATAAAAATTTCAACACTTTATAAAAACAGTACATTTAAGCTGCCAAAACTGCAGTCATGTCAGTAAGGTACTTTTGGTGTTTTTGTCAAAGGTGACCTAATTAGTGTAATTTTTTTCTTGTTTTTTCCTGGTAGCTGTAACCATATTTGCAACTGTCAGCGTGTTAAAGTCCTTAATGCCGATGCATCCAGCAGCTTGACATTACATGATTATAATGAATGATGTAAAACAGATTACAAGTCACTGCTTTTCTTTGAAATTAATCTTTTGTTTTAAAGCTGAGGTTAAGGAGTACTGGTAGTGTGTCACCATGATTGGCCAGTAGATGGCAGTATTGTACCTGAGGAGGCTGTGCTCTCTTTGGCATTGCTTACACCTGGGTTTGTTTCATGGTGTGGTGAAAGGGCTAAACAACTGTAAACTTACAGTTAATTATTCATTACCAATGTCATACTGGATAAAAAAGCACTCATGATAATGTTTCACAGTGTATCTTCAATCACAGTTTGTACAAGAGATAAAAAATATTCATATTAGGCTATACGTGTGTGCTTATGTATGCCTATGAGTAAGCAATTTTTAAGTATTATATCCTCCAGCCTCCTGATCCATTTTGTTTTGGGTGTGTGTTTGTGGTGTGTGTGCAGGTTTGACTGCGCAGACAGACAGTTCCACTCAGTAGCAGCAGCATGGCAGGCTCGTATGGAGAGCCCAGCTGATGTGAAAGAGCTCATCCCTGAGTTCTTCTACTTCCCAGAATTCCTGCAGAACATGAATGGTAGCTATCAGCACAGGGCATTTCTCTTTATTCTATAATGGCTTTCATTTGGACTTATACAGCTCACCCCTTGCACATATCTCCTTATATAATATGTTGTTTAAAAAAATATATTTATTATCACGTGGTTTGGCCTTGAACCAATATCAGATTGTGCTTTTCCACCAGACAGTGTGATATGGTATAGTTGCTAATCCTCACACTATACTATTTGTATTCTGGTCAAGTGTGTATTCTGTGTCTCCCATTGCATAATAAGACACATGACATTAGGAAGAGTTCTCCCCATGTCTGCATGTAGTTTTTCCAGTTTCCTCTCACCACCCAAAAGCATACCATTAGGTGGATTGGCTAGGCTAAACTGCCCCTCGGATCCACCTTGATCGTGACCAGGATAATGCATTTACTAAAGATGAATGAATGAATGATTTTCTTTGACACAAAATTTGAAAAAAAAAAAAATAATCAGACATATTGCTTACATAACACTAAAATGTGTGAGCCAGGGTCCCTATTAAGCACAAGAAACAACCCAAAGTGACAATACTTTAAGTTTACTAACAACAGAGAATGATGATTATTCAAAAAAAAAAAGAGGTAAACTTAATGTAGTGAACGAACATTTGGCTTTCCTTACTGTAAAGCATTTTAAGCTGCTCCAGGAAAAGATCTCTAAAGTACTGTATTATAATTGTTTTAACATATATTTGGTTCTACAGGGTTCAATTTGGGCTGTCTTCAGGTAAATCAGGAACAAGTGAATGATGTGGTACTGCCACGCTGGGCCTCTTCCAGAGAAGATTTCATCAGAAAACACCGCCAGGCCCTGGTAATTTACACACACAGACATGTATACACACGCACTCACACACACACACACACACACACACACACACACACACACACACACATACGTACAATCACGTACATACAATCAGCCACATACAATCAGGCACATACAATCAGGCACATCAGCATGGACTCACACATATACAAATAGAAACCACAAAGTCTGGTGCTTAGCATTCACACATGTGTACCTTGCCTGCATGTTTGCGCGCACATACACACACATCCAACATTCTGGTTGTGTTTGCAGGAGAGTGAGCATGTCTCTGCCCACCTGCATGAGTGGATTGATCTGATATTTGGCTATAAACAGCGTGGGCCCGCAGCTGTGGATGCACTCAATGTGTTCTACTACTGCACGTATGAAGGTAAGACACTCAGGCTCCCTGGCTACGGTTTAAATCAATCACCAATGTTTGCACGTATTTTTGAACGTGGTCTATATTCAACATTTGCCTGCTTGAATGGATAAATGTTTAAGGAATACATCAGCGATTCTCAAGTGAGGGACTCGTACACAACTATTACAAAAGGTGCAAACATTCACTGATGCCCAAGAAGGCAACACACTGCATTAAGAGCCGGGAAGTGTAAACTTTTGAAAAGGATGATTGGTGTAAATTGTTATTATTTTGTTTAAATATCTTTTTTTTGGTCATTTAGTATTGCCCTTCAGAAGTTACATAAGATATTTACATGTTTCCCACAAAACAAAAGTTTGTTCAAAAGTTTGCAACCCCCCTGGCTCTTAATGCAGTATTTTGCCTTCTTGAGCATCAGTGAATGTTTGCGCCTTTTGTAATAGTTGTGTACGAGTCCCTCAGGACAAACAAGGGACTCATGACAACTATCACAAAACATAAAAACAGTCGTTGATCATCCAGGTAACAACTGACAGGGTTAAGAATCAAGCGTCTGTAACCTTTTGAACTGGTTCATTTGTGTAAATTAAGTTATTATTGTGTATATGTAAACATCTGTTATATGAAATAGCTTATTCAGGGCAGTCCGAAATAAAAAACAAAATGCAATTTTTATGGTGTCTCTTATTTTTTTTTAATTATTAACATTTTGCAGATTCTGCAAGACATATGTAAACTTATGACCCCAACTGTAGACAAAGGGTTATGCATAGGCAGTAATAAACAAGTTTCACAAGACGCGAGACAAAGCAAACCTGAAAAACATGCGGCACCAGCTACACCAACATAAGCACACCATATATGGAACTGAAGAGCAAATGTTGTGTTATTTGCTCTTCAGGTGCTGTGGATCTGGATGCCATAGCCAATGAGACAGAACGCAAGGCTCTGGAAGGCATCATCAGTAACTTTGGGCAAACACCTTGTCAGCTTCTCAAGGTAGAACCTCAAAACATATCAGCCACAGCTCTAGTCCATGAAACATGCACAGAAATGTTTTACGTGACTTTCTTTTCTCTGTGCATGAAATATCCTCTTCTATTGCTGTTTTTAAAATACAGCAGTCTACAGTATATTGCTTAACTACTGTGCCTGGTTGTGCTTCAGGAGCCCCATCCTCCCCGTATGTTAGCGCAGAGCGCGTCCAGACGTCAGGCACGTATCGACACTCTGCCTCCCAACCTCTTCGAGCATCTGGACAAACTGAGACCATTCGTCGAGGTCAGATCTCACTTTTAGTGGAGACACTGGAAACCCTGGGTTTTTTTCATTAGATAAATTAAAACGTGTTTGTCTATATGTGTGTGTCTGCAGGTGGTGAATGATGGTGTGCCTCTAGTGCAGGCTATGGTGCCCAGGAATCAGACCCGCTCCTTCATCATCCCGGGGTCTGATGTGCTGGTGAGACATGAGCATCTTTTTACACACACACACACACACACACACACACACACACACACAGAGAGAGCCATGTCTGGATTATTTCTAGGCCAAGGCCTAGATTTCATTAACAGTAGCTAATCATATAATATAACCATCCAGCCATGAATATGTTTGATCAACGCTTATTTCTTACTGTCTTATTTATATCTGTCAATCACATACTTTTTTGATTCTAGAAAGCTATATATATAAGTGGTGTGTTTACATTCTATAAGTCTGTCATGTGTCTGTGTTAAACCAGGTGACTGTGAGTGCTAAAGGACAGATAGGAACACACAGCTGGCTGCCCTACGACAAGAACATCGCCAATTATTTTACTTTTACTAAGGACCCCACTATGAGCAATCCGAAGTAAGCCCACAAACACACACACGCACACACACTCACACACATATAAATTGACACATGGATATGGTTCACTAATCTGTAATGCTGTTAAGTCCAGACTTATTAGCACCCTTTGTAAAACATAAGAAATGTTCTATAGTAGTGCACTGGTTTCAGAATTATTGACACCCCACTTATCCTCTCTTGGAAAGAGAAAAACAGCAAGGAGCCTCTGCTGTAATAGACTATATGTCTAAAAGTATGTGGACACCTGATCATTACATCCATATGTGCTTGTTGAACATCCCATTCCAGATTTAATCCCACTTTGCTGTTATAATAACCCCTACTCTTCTGGGAAGGCTTTCCACTAGATTTTGGAGCTTTACTGTGGGGATTCGCTCATTCAGCCACAAGAGCATTAGTGAGGTCAGGCGCTGGTGTTGGGGCGAGGAGGCGCAGTCAGTTTTCCAGTTCATCCCAAAAGTGTTCAGTGGGGTCGAGATTAGGGCTCTGTGCAGATCACTCAAGGTCTTTTACACCAAACTTGGCAACTTGGCCTTCATGGATTTGGCTTTGTGTACAGGGGCATTGTCATGCTGGAACATGTTCAGGCCCCTTAGTTCCAGTGAAAGGAAATTCTTAATGCTACAGCAAACAAAAGACCTCCTGGAAAATTGTTTGCTTCCAACTTTGTGGCAACAGTTTTGCAAAAAAACCACTTATGGATGTCCAAATACTTCTGGCCTTATAGTGTTTCTACCAAGATCAAAGACATTCGTAGAGGGAACTTGGGCCTCTCCTACAGGCAGAATATTTCAATTTCCTTTATGTTCTTAGGTTCGTGCATGTGGACTTCCCTTTCCGATTCAGACCACAGGTTTTCAGTGAGGTTCAAATCCAGAAACTAAGAACACTGATTTTGTGTCCCTGCAACCATTTTTGTGTGGTTTTTTTTTTTTCAAGGATGATGATGTAGTTTATTTTTAGGGGTTCCAGTAAATTTTTGTACATTCTCATTGTTTCATGTTCACTGTTTCATCAGAAGAAGTTTTACGTTTTACTTACATGCGTGTGTGTGTGTGTGTGTGTGACATTTAGAACGCAGCGGTTCCTGAGTGGCCCCTTCTCCCCAGGGGTGGACATCGGGGCCCAGGTGCTGGTGGTGTCCAATGACGCCCGCCTGCTGTTCAGCGGAGGACACTGGGACTGTAGCCTTCGCGTCACCACGCTGGCAAAGGCCAAACTGGTGGGCAGGATCTGCCGTCACATAGGTGAGACATGAAAACACAACCAGACATTCAGACATACACAATCAGTCATAAACACCCAGAAATCCAGAGGGAAGAAGTGCAGTGTTATGAAATGATGCTGTCTTATATCTGAAAAGTGGTAAAGTGAATGACTCACTGAATAGACATTTAAAAATAAGTGATGTTAAATAACAAGAGCTGTCTTTCAAAGTATATATCTAGCTGATTAAAAAAAAGGAAAGAAAGTATTTCGGATACAAATAAAATAAATCCTAAATACAAATTGGCATTTGTTGAAACTGGTTTTGGTTACAGTGGAATAATAATGCATGTGCTCTAAATCTATCTCAAATGGTTATTAAATATTCTCCTGACACGGTGTGTTTTTTAGACGTGGTGACGTGTCTGGCTTTGGACCTGTGTGGTATCTACCTCATCTCAGGCTCTCGTGACACCACCTGCATGGTGTGGCAGGTTCTCCAGCAGGTCTGATCAGTGTTTAATAATCTAGTACTTTGTTAAGTTGGAGTCTGAATTGTAAAATGTAAAACATATAAAACTGCAGCAGGTTTTCCCAAGAAGAACAAGACCTTTCTAATTATTACATTTTTTTTATTTACTAATGAACAAACATGTCAGTCTTTTAGCCTGTGGAAAGTCCGTAAAACAACTTAGTTCCTGTTATCACTTAACGATGTAAACTATAGCTATAAAAATCGCTCCCTCGCCAGCATCTATTTTTTCTCTCTTGAAGTCAATAAAGCAAAAAATGGAGCTTGTCATGTTACAGAGAAGCCGGAAAGCCCAAAGTTCTCTGTCCTGAAGACTTTCCCATGGTGGAAAACTTATTGACCGTTACAACGTTCTGACACCCTTGTTTTATTAGTTTATTATTAGGTATAGATGATGTGGAGTGCAATACCGCCACACTTGTCCCTGTGAATAAGCTGTTACTATAGAATATATATTAGAATACAGTATATTAATATATGCAATCATATATGAGAACTAGCGCATTAATGTAAACCTGTGATCTTATAAAGCTGGCACTACAATCAGAGCTGTGTTGTTATGGAAAATAAATCAACACCTTCTGACCAATTAGAAGTCGACTGTGGCACTGTGATGTAACTGTTATTATTTCCTCAATGTTTTACTTAACTGCTTAAATGATATGATATCGGCAGTGGACTTACTTAACTAAACACATTTAATAACTAAGAACATGAATGATACTCCAGACAACTGAGGCAGATCACTCACATGATTTTTCATTTCTCTCTCCCTCTCTGTGTCTCTCCCTCTCTATCTCTCTATCTCTCTCTCTCATGCAGGGTGGTTTCTCCAGTGGTCTGTCTCCACGACCAGTGCAGGTGCTGTGTGGTCATGACACAGAGGTCACCTGTGTCTCCATTAGCACTGAGCTGGACATGGCTGTCTCAGGATCAAAAGTTAGTCACACTTAAAGCTAGTCAGACGTCACCTTCTCCTTGCTGCTACAAAATACAGATTTTGCTTCACTTTCTGTGTCTCTCTCAGGACGGAACGGTGATCGTGCACAGCGTCCGGCGAGGCCAGTACCTACGCACACTGCGTCCTCCCTGTGAGAGCTGCGTTTCTGTCCGGGTTAACCAGCTGCAGGTGGGAATGGAGGGTCACATGGTGGCACACACCATCCTGGAGGGCTGCTCTGCTGGGAAGGCAAGTCATCTTATTTACTTTTCTGTACTGCTTCATTGTTTATATGAACATGATGTATGTGCTGCTGATAGTCTGGCATGTTTGTATATTAATTTATGTGTGTGTGAATGTGTGTGCATGGTGTTGCAGGAGAAGTGTGCACTGCATGTGTACTCTGTGAACGGCACACTGCTGGCATCCATGGTGCTGGAGGAGCCAGTGTCAGCGCTCTATTTGGTTTCTGACTACCTCATACTGGGCACACTACAGGGCAACCTGCACATTAAAGACCTGTTCAGGTAATCAGCACCAATCAGGCTCTGGCTCATAATTAGCTCTGCCTCTTTCCAGGTTTTAATGGAAGCTATGCTTAAACTTTAGGTTGACTGTACTCTTAGAAAAAAAAGGCTCCATCATGCACCCTTATCTGGTCTTCACTTTGTCCCTTTGGGGAAACCTACAGTGGGGTCCAAAGGTCCGAGTGAAAATGCTTCCACTTGGCATTCCTATTCAATTTAACACAAAGGTTTTCATTACATGATATTGTGTAATGATATTATCAGCCAACACTGAATTTTTTTAATGAATTTCAGTGTTTCTTAGTATCTGGTATATCCCCTTTTTGCTTTAATGACAGTGTGCACTCAAGCTGGCTTGGACTCCAAGTTGTGTGCAAAACCTTATGATCCATTTTAGATCAAATCCATTGGCGTGTCGTCTGAACACATGCTTCAATGGAAGAAATCAGACTCACAGAAAATCTGATCTTTTGTACAAAGGAGTTAAATTTGCTTAAATTTGAATAGTGACCTAGAAATAGTGTAGGATCTTGAACACTGAATAGCCAAGATGTTGCACATTTCCATTTTTTGTTTTATAATTTTCAAAATTCTAAAACTTTCTGTTTATTTCCAGTTTTAAACAAAAATAAAATCCCAGATTTTCAATGTGGTCTCAGACTTTTGGACCCCACTATACATATAACTCCACCCTGTTTAGTAAGTGACAAGACCAATAGGTCCTTAAAGAACCATTTTTTCCGAGTGTGGATATGGTTTTGTAGTCCAGTTTATGGGACTACTAAGGCCTATTATTGAACATTTTGTGTGTATGTGTGTGGGTGTGTGTTGCAGCTTAGGGCAGGCTGCTAAGCCCTTGGCGCTGAAGCTCCCTATTCGCAGTGTATCAGTCACCAAGGAGAGCAGTCACATTCTAGTGGGACTGGAAGACGGCAAACTCATCGTCGTGGGAGCTGGGAAACCAGAGGAGGTAACAGAGTGTATTTTAAAATGTATACTTTTAATATAAAGTCGGAAAAGTTCTATCTGCTTTGACTGTATTGAAGATCAAAACATTATGGTGTAATATTTAAAAAATCACAGAACTGTAAGAATAATTCTTAATCATTGTGAAAATATACCCTAACAAACACAACTAGTTAGCTACCTAGTTTCTGAGTACTACATCATCCTCTGATAATTTGCATATTATATGGTGCTGGGTCAACATGGAGCTTATTTCTCGACATCACTAACTAGGCATAATCGAAGGAAGTATCGACTGTATGTGTGATCGTATGTGTGACCTTATGTGTGGACGTCTCCGAAAACCCACCAGATTTCACTCTGGAAAGCAGCCAAAAAGTTGAAATATAAAGCTGTTTACTGCATATGACATATTTTGACAACCCCAACTTTAAGAAACCAAAATGATATTTCACCAAACCATGTGGAAATGATTCATTTATTTTTTTTAACCTAGCCTTCCTTCAAATATCACATAGGATAAGGAGTTTGTTAACAAACTCAGTGGTAAAAAGGCAGTCTGTCTAAAGGTGTATAAAATGTTGCTATTTTCTCACACAGTGAATATCACGTTTTTATGTGCCAAAGCGAAATGGACCTAAAATGGAGTCTAATCAGTTCAGGTTGTAATCAGATACTGGCTGTGAAAATACCTGTGATAAAATACCTGCGCTGCAGTCAGAATGGAATCTTTACATTCAATTTTCTTGTTCTTCACTTTGGGGTATAACCAGATTGTATAATGCTATACCTGATACTTGTAAAAGTGAATCATATTTCAGATTATGTAATTTTCAGAAATTTATACAGTAGAACATGTCAAAATTTTACCACATCAAAGTTTTTCCCAGGCCACCATACAGAGAAATTTTGCAGTTCAAAATCCAAGTGTTTTTGTATTTGTAAGTATATTTCTTATTCTGGATCATAAAGTAAAATGTTCTCTTTGTGTGTTCATTCAGGTGCGCTCAGGTCAGTTCTCTCGGCGTCTGTGGGGATCTACGCGCAGAATCTCGCAGGTCTCTGCAGGAGAGACTGAGTACAACCCTACTGAGCATGCTGGGAAATGATCATCATACACACTCCACATGCCTTCAATAGGCCTTTTCACACACACACACCTGAGATGTTGACCCTGAACACGGGTCAACATATTTGGGGCTGCTGCTCTGGTTTTGTGGAATAAAGCAGAGTCGTCCAAAGCTGCACTTTTTAAAAAAAAAAAAAAAAAAAGGGAAAGGAACATTTCTATTTTATTGTTTTGAACTGTTTTTAGCAGAAATCATTCCAAAGATTGAGAATCAGAGAGAGGCTTTTACTCACATGAACTGGGATGTGAGAGTGGATTCAATCTCAGAGCCAGGAATTCTGGAATAACAGGATAAAGTCCTGACACACACCATCTACTCTGGGCAGGAAGCTGAGGGCACACACACCTCTCTCGAGCTGCTGGACATGGCTGGAGTGTGTGGTTATCTGTGCCGCTCGCTCCTGCTCTGCAGTACTGCAACTGTGCAAAACTTGAATTCAAAACTGCAGGCACACTGATATACCAACATTCTGATATACTTTTACCAGTGTGTGTAGGAGATAGAGAGAGAGGAAGAGAAAGAGAGAGCATTCGTTTATGTATTTGAGTGAGTGTGTGTGTGAATATCCCGTGGTTACACACTGTTGCTTAAAGCAATAATCAATGCACAGGTTATGTTTAGTCCACGTTTAAAGTTCACGTTTGCTTGATCTTATGCAGATTTGTAAAATCTGTGCCTTAAAATTTCTGTCTGCTGTTTATATTGTACTACACTGTTACACAATTCTATATTTGTAACTGCGTTTTTGTGTTCCACTCATGGTGGTTGCTTGTGATGTTTTTTAGAGGGCTTGTGCACTGGTTCCAGGTTTTTTCCACTTGTCCTATCGTATAAGAAGTGCCTTTCTGAATCCTGTGTTAAAACACATTGCTTTGGAAGTGTATAATTTCTTTACTTCTCATCAGTCAGGTATTCTAGCCCTCTCCTTATCTTTTCTCTTTGTTCCTGCCCTCATCTCTCTTAAGCTGTCTCTCTTAAGTGCCTTGACAACTAAAATCATTAATGAGTCTTAGCCATATGTGAAACTGCTTTTACACTGGTCATATGGATGTAAGGCTTGGCGTTAGGCAGAATGCCAACCATTTTGAGTTGTCCTCACTGGTATGTTTTTCTTTTTTGGTAAAACACTGAATCCTTTGAAGAGAGTTGGGTGTCTGTGGAACACATGGGAATGCAGCCACGCTGAGTTCGGGCTGCAGTATCGGCCCCCCTCGGCCCTGTGGATTGCTGTACAGCACACAGCCTCTTTACCACCCAGCTTTCCCTGCTGGCTTTTTCTACTGCAGTACAGGTCAAACACTGGCAAACGGTAAATGCTTGATGCCTTTTAAATGCTGATGAATGCTGTTTTGTTTGATTGTACGCCCCTCACCCCTCCAACACACATGCACGCACTTTTCTTATCCTAGCATACTACAATTTGCTCATCAAACTGAAGCCATGTCCTCTAGTTTGTGTTTCAAGTCTCATTTGTAGTGAACACTGCTGTGCAGACTGAATGAGTCTTTTCATGTTCGCACCACTGCCTGTCTTCTATTCATGCCCTGCACTCCAAGTAAACACGGTGGGAATAATCGATGTGAGTAGATGCCCTGCGGTGGGCTCTGGCACGCACACTGTTGGGAGATTTGTCTTCACACAAATTCATATTGCTGCGTTGTCTGGTATCCGGCTGGTGCTTATTAACCGCCACACATCTTGCAGTCTGTCTCTCTGAATTTGTTCTTTTTCCAGTATGTGTATGAGTGGGAGTGTATGGACTTGAAATACATCATGTTTCTCTCAACTGTCCTGTTGCCTCATTTTGTAACTACCTTGGATATCAGACGTCTGAGGAGGATCCCAGTGATCTTTTTTTTTTTTTTTTTTAGACAATGATACACAGTAAAACAAGGAATAACTCCTGGGGTTAGAGTTGGGGTTTGTTATGGTTCGTACTGCTCCTGGACTTTTCAATACCCTAATTTCCAATACATTCATTTCAATTAGTTCATGGGTGAAGTGAGAATACACCCTGGATGGGATGCAGTGCAATCCTTCTACTGACATGTTTGGAGTTGTCTGGAAGTTTTTTTTTATGTGATAAAATGATTATTAACATACAACACAATAGCAGTTGTAGAAGGTTTGCTTGTTTGTGTACCAGACAAAGGCAACTGGTACAAGAGCATTGTATATAAGCATGGGAGATGACTTTAGTATTATGAGCTTCTATCTCTTATTCATTCTTAGATCACAAAATGCAATTCAGCAACACTTAAGTATAATAAGAAGCAATTCAGCAAATAAGTCTACATAAGCAGCTTAGGAGATTTTTTTTATTTAGTGTTCTCACATTCTTACCTCATATTAATGTTGTTCTGTGTTTTCCCTTAATAATTACTGTTATTCTGTAAATGCAAAGCCTAAATAGTGGTTAGTAAAATCAATAATTAGGATCTAATTGTTCTCTTTATTCATTGTCTCAGCACTAGACATATAAAGTGATAAAACCTCCTAAATGACTGCTCTTAATTTTATCAGCTGTACTTTACCAACTCCAATGTACAGGGAAGTTAATGTTGGGTCGAAAGATGGTAAGTACCATGAGAGGTTTACTCAGTTGAACTAAAAAGCATATTTTTAAGGAAATATTACCAAAACATCAAATATGAAGACAATAATAAATATTTGAAATGCTGGTAACACTTTACTTTAAGGGTCACAGAAACAGTAATTATTAAGGAGAAGGAGTTAGCATCTACAATACGGTCAGAATATTAGTACCCCAAATAAAACACTAATAAGCAGTTAATGTTTCCAAATAACCACTGTATGCCTGTATGCAAATATCTAATATGTGACCCCATATATAGTGTTCCCTGTAACTTTAGCAAACATGCAGGCAATAATGTAAAAGCCCTTGCAGTGTCACAGCCATGCTTGAACGATTTCTCTTCAATGGCTGTTTCAGATTTTAAGCTTCCTCTAACTCAAGGGCCAACTCCTTTTTTCAGAACAAACTCTTTCTCTTTGAAACGTCTCACTCTGTGCCTCCCTCCTCCTGTCCAGACGTGTCAACCCAATCAGGGTTGAAAAGGTCACAGTTACCCTACATTTATCTGGCATAAGAATCCTTTGATGCGCTTGTGGGCCGAACATCCTGTAGCTCTGCCCATAAACACCCCAAGGGGGACAATAGAAGTGGGGGGGTGGAGGGAGACAGCCTGTGGCCTTTCTAGCCAGAGCGTGCTCAGAGAGAGAGACAGAATGAGAGAGGAACAAGGGGAGGGGGTGTTATGGTCACTATTCCGTCTCTGATCTGCCAGGCTGACAATGGGAGGAGGGCTCGACACCTCGCTCTCCATAAAAGCAGGTATCTCCTTCCCAGTCCCGAGGCAGGGGGAAGGAGGAAGAGAAATGGAAAGCCCCTGACAATTACTTGTTGTCTGAGTACTTAACTGTTAGAACCACAAGCACTTGTGAACAACCACAAATCCTCTCCACCCCTCCCAGATTCACTGCTGACCACCTATTTGTTAGCCTCTGGAAATCTACAGGACGAGCTGCCGCTGTTTTTTACTGCAGCTTTCTTTTCAGTGTTCTGTAACTTTTTACCCCAGTATGACGAGCCTGATTATGGGTTTGGACTTGCAGTGTAAATGCCATCAGGTGCTGCAATCACTGACGGTATGATACATCAGATCTGTTTATGTGATGGTTTGAAATTTAGACATCTAGATTTTGAAAAATGTGAATTTACTGCCTTCATAAGCAGAGCTTAAGTTAGATATATTGTGTTTTTAAAGCAATTGAAAAGAATGCAGTATGGTGCACTTACATGCTTTTCTGAATCAGCTGCATTTAAAGTTTTTATCAAATCAAATCTACCTGCTTATATCTACTACTTTGGCCCTAATATGATTGTATTTTGGTGCTCAACATTCATATTTCAATAGAACTGAGAAGCTGTTTTAGCCTTTCATGATGAATTCTAAAAGTGTATTTTCTGCATGTCCACAGAGACATTTCCTCAATATTAGACTAAATTACAATCAGTTAAACTAGAAATGACTAAAACATCACTATAGTTTTTTTACCTTTCAGTTCACATACTTAAAATTATTCTAAAATATATCAGGAAGCCATTTCACGAACTTTCACTTTTTTATCGGTCACTTCAAGAAAAGGTTTGTACTGCTTGTCATTTTCAGTCCACAAAGATGAGGTGGACAACATGGAGCAAACAGCGAGACAACTCTGACAAAGCAAATCCACATCAACAGCTGCTTTTTTAACTGAATAGAGCTTCAATACTTTGAATAGAGCTTCAATACTTTGAATAGAGCATCAATAGAGCAATGTGCAATCCAGTTGTTGTTTTGGCCCTGATGAAGAGTTACCCCTCAAAAACAGGCTGTGTAGAAGTGGTGCTATCTGATCTCCTTCATTCAAATGAATCAATGCAGATTTAATATGATTTGCTGAAATGGAAAACATATGTTATAGTAAAGATCAAGATAACCAATTACAGGACAGCCTGATGACACAAAAATCAAAACACAAAAAAAACAGTCAAGTCACATATCCAGTAACCTAAAATGGGCTGAATTGACAGTAAATTTAACAACATTTACAGATATTTAGATGTTTGCACATAAAATGCACATAAAATACTGTTTTATACGTATTTAAAGAAAGTGAAAATGTCTTCAATAATAACAAACTGAAAAGTTTGGAAATTTATTACTATTCAGAGCAGCAAGGAGTAAAACAATCAATAAAAATGATCAAATCAATTTGCCTTTTCATTTAAAGCTGTATATTTTCTCTTTGGTAAACTGTTAGGCAGTTTTCTAAGGAAACTGGATGTTAGGTTATTCCAGGCTCCTTGGAAAACTTGATACAGTTCTTTTGTCTCTGCAGATAAAATCCCAGACAGCCATGATAATGTGAAAACATTAACTCATATGGTCCATTACTTAATAAAATACTAAAATAAACTGTATCATTGACATTGAAAGAAATAATTTAGGCAAATATCTCTTTTATTCTTAAAATGTATGCATAAAATAGTTATGTAAGAACTTTTCTATACAAACAATGGTATCTATGACCATATTTATGAAATTTATTGCCATTTATTTAAATATTTAAAAGTGTGTACACTGGACGAATATTTGTTGTGAACACGTTTGTTTATAAATCATAAGTAAAATTGGATATTTTCCAAATAAAAATATTATTTGAGTTAGAATGTGATTTATATTTTGTGTATGTGTAAATCTGCATGAATCAGACTTGTGTTGAGGTTCGTATTGTGTAGCCTGGTGTAGCGCTTGTAAAGCATCAGCTGTGCTTTACTAAACTGAGTGTGTAAACAGCCAGTGGATGCTGAGACACATATCTGTTTTATTCTTTTCTCTTTTCCTCAGTAGTTGCATACTTCTCTTTCTGTGTCTCTTTGAAGCTCTCCTCTCATTGTAATTTGGGGGCTGTCTCCATTTGTTGCCCTCTGAAGTATCCAGACCACATGTGGTGCATCCCTGCGGTTTTACGACCACTGCCACTGACCGCTTGTTTATCTAGAAGACCTTCAGTCCCTCTGATTCAAAAAAAGACTGGACTATCCGTCTCAAGTGAAGAAGAGCATACAGCTATAGGCAGAATAGGTCCCTAATACACACACTACTATGAATATGATGATGCTGACTACAATAGTCATAAACCCTGTGATGGACTGGCATCCTACCCAGGGTGTATTCCCACCTCATGGCCAGTGTTTCTGGGGATAAGCACCAGATCCACCACAGCCCTCCCTCACGGAAAAATCACATACATGTCACATGTGATCATAAGGATTTCACGTGTGATTGTGTGACTAATATATGATCACATGTGAAAATCATGTGAAGGTAAGTTTTAACATGTTTTGTCCTGAACACGTGGCATCATGTGAACAATATGGAATAATGTGTGAAAAATAAATTATTCTGCATTTTTCAGAAAAATCAGAAAATTCTACTTCATATGTAAAAAATGACATAATAATGAATTAATAAATAAATGAATCGTGTGCCTCATGTGTGAAAAATCATATGTGAAACGTCCACTATGTGTGAAAAACTGTGCAGAATAATATTGTACATGCAAAGTGTGCAAAACATTATGTGTCTAAAATCCATGTGTAAATCTGACATGTGTATCAGGTGATCGTCCTCTGCAACTGATCCAGAATGCAGCTGCACAACTGGTTTTCAACCTTCCTAAGTTCTCCCACACCACCCCATTGCTGCGCTCCCTCCACTGGCTTCCTGTAGCTGCCTGCATCAGATTTAAAACACTGATGCTCGCCTACAAAGCCAAAAACTGACCAGCACCCACTTATCTCAAAGCACTTATCACACCTCGAGCGCCACCACGCTCCCTCCGATCCTCTAGCACTGCTCGACTGGTCCCACCATCTCTCAGGGCACAAGGAAGGCATGCATCGAGACTCTTCTCTGTTCTGGCACCAAGGTGGAGGAATGAACTTCCCCTAGATGTCCAAACAGCTGAGTGACTGGCAGTCTTCAAACGACGGCTAAAGACTTACCTCTTCATAAAATACTTAAATTAGCACTTTCACAAAAAAAAAAAAAAATAAATTACCTCCCCAACAGAGTCTTGGACTAATGGTATTCCTAGTTTGTGACCTAGTGAGCCAATATCAGAATGTATTTTTGATAGACTTCAAAGCACTATTGTAAGTTGCTCTGGATGAGGGCGTCTGCCAAATGCCATAAATGTAAATGTAAATGTCACATCCATGTGACTTTATTCAGTGAATATAGCAAGAAGAAGAAGAAGAATTAATTACAGTTCACTGGTGTCATTTCTCCCACTATGCACTAGGCCGCTAATACAGTGACACACTAATTGCAATTCATCCATCCATCCATCTATCCATCCATCCATCCTGTTCTCCATCCATCCATTCATCCATCCATCCATCCGTTCATCCATTTATCCATTTCTCCAGCCATCCATCCATCCATCCGTTCATCCGTCCATCCATTTATCCATTTCTCCAGCCATCCATCCATCCATCCATCCGTTCATCCGTCCATCCATTCATCTCCTTTCTCTATCCCTAATTCTTTCCTTTTTTAAATTTTTTTAATTTTGGAAACTTCCATTTCCCAACCACCATTCTGTCTCTCCGGTCTTCCCTCTGTCCAATCAGGAACGAAAAGAGAAGTGACGTCACAGCGGCACGCAGAAGCGGCTCATAAGCGGCTCGCTGCACATTTCAGTGTTGTGGCGGTAGTGCGCGAGGAGCGGCGCGTGTCCCGGTCGCTTTATCACGGAAACAAACTCAATCCCAACAGGAAACGACACCGGGATTATTTCTCATTCCTGTATCAGTGTTTCTAGAGTATATAGAGTCCATGTATCAGTGTTACTAGAGTATATAGAGTCCATGTATCAGTGTTACTAGAGTATATAGAGTCCATGTATCAGTGTTACTAGAGTATATAGAGTCCATGTATCAGTGTTACTAGTCTAGAGAAGCTGTAACGCGCGCGCGGAGAGCTCACACTGCTCTTTTCAGCAGTTCACGTTTGTACATGTGCGCGCAGCTTTTCACACACACACACACACACACACACACACACACACACACAGAGCTTCCACAGCCCTGAGCCACGCTCCGTGATTCCTGCGCGAGCCTGAAAGCAGAAGGCAGAGATGAAGTTTGTGGCTGCAGTGCTCGCGCTTTCCCTCCACATCACAGCCCTGAAGGTGAGTCGAAGCAGCGTTATGAGCTTTAATAACGTGTTACACTGTATTTCCGCTTTTCTCAAACATACTGCATGAAGAACAATGCTTTTCAGCTTTACTTCTGCTTAGAAATACATGTTCTGTTAGAAGATATCTGATCTGTGTAATATCTGCTATCTGTAAACTGTTTACAGTGAGGGACCCATTTAACTGTAACACTTCAAAAAACCAGGACCTCCTCAGTATAGATTTATTTTGCAAATGAAATGTTAAGAAAAAATGTTTAAATGTGTACAATAATGGCAGCAGTATGATAACAATAACAAAGAGATTTTTCCCCGTTTTTATTAACATTCTCATAGTCGATCATTGTCATGTATGTGGTTTCTATAACTAACAAAAGTCTTTAAAAAATGATGGATCCTTGGCTGTTTTTTTTTTTTTTTTTTTTTTACCACTTGGAGAACCATGGATTTTATACTTTTAACAGCAAAGAAATTATGAGTGTAGTTGTGTGAAAGAAAGAAGAATAAGAATAAGATTACTACTACTACTACTACTACTACTACTAATAATAATAATAATAATGATGATGAACAGTGACCCTAATGATTAATGAAGACAAAGATTATAATAAGTAATCTTAATAAATTTTAGCCATAAAAGGTTTCACTGAGTATTACACTGGCAAGTTTCATATATACAACAGGACAAGCAATGATACTCTACACCATCAACATTTCATCTGTTTTCTTCTAAAAACTATGGAAATATAAAGTATACATGACCAAATATACAAATTTTGGCTATAGAACTAATGCTGTGTGTTTGTACTGAGCTAGAAATGTGCTATTAAACTTTGGTCTTTGTTCCTTTTTCACATATAATCTCTCCTAAACGCTGATATCCTTTAGAGATATGTGCTATAATAACAGGTCATGAGAATTCTTAATGCAAGCTCTGGCTTTAAGTCTCGTCAAGTATTCCTCGGAGAAGCCAGATGTCCCAGCGCTCGTCTTAAACAAATCGTTCCCACAAAAATGCTCTCTTTATTCTCTGTATCAAAACATGGCATCCCGCAGACTGAAAAAAAAAAGCTATGATCTAATCAGTTTGTTATGCTGTCTGTCTTCAAACGAGGACTCTATTCATGTGCTCATGCTAGCTTTTGTTTTAGGTAGAAAATCAGTGTAAGGCAGATGCGGGTCATTCAGTGCATGGAAAGAGTGTGGAGGGATGAGGACAGTGCCACATCTGTCCCTCATGTCAGCTCTCGGTGAAAAGGCAACCACAGCTTAACTATTGCTGGGGCTGTGTGTATGCAGAGTGTAGTAATTATCCTCATTTTCTCCTGGTCTGCGGACGGCGAGGGGGGAGAGTTTGCAGTTTAGTAATTTGACTTTCCGTTTTGCTGCATGGCTTTGGTATGTGTGTGCATGTGTGTGTGTGCGCGTGTGTGTGTGTGTGGGTTCCTCTTGAACTCCAAACCCTCCCCTTCCTCAAACAGACTCCTTTGATGCGACTGCTCGGGGTCTCCAGCTTCTAACTGGCAGGTCTGTAAATGAGCTTGAAGTTTTATAGGTGAGAGAGAGAGAGAGAGAGAGAGAGAGCTTGATAAGCATGTCGTTTAATGTCTCCTGATTAAAGGGATGAAACATTTGTGGAAACACGTGTCACCTTTCAGGTTTCATCTTTGCAGGAATTACAACAAGTACTTTTGGAAATAGCAGTCTTGCATTCACTTGAATTGCACATTGGATGTGTTCAATTTTTTAAACTTTTAAATGTTAATAATTATATAATTAATAAGATTGGTGCAGAGTCTAGTTCTCTTTAGTGTGGACATGCATGTTTTTTTTTGTTTTTTTGTTTTTACTTTCACTAAGCCCTGCGTAATGAGATGATTTTGTGTAGAGCAGGCAAACTAATATATACAAATCACAAATACTAGATAATGTTGATCATTTTGGATTGCTAGTATATACGTTGTTATCATAGTATATGTTATTGAAGCTTGTTGTTTTAGTTATTGTTCTTTGTTACATGATTTATTATTTGTAAAAATGGCAGACTGCCCACCCTCTTCCTGCTGTTGATCTGCAGACCGGCTGCTGTTGATGGTTTGTGACAGACACCTGGGTGTGAAGCAGTGGCAATGAAGTTGTTTTCTGACTGAGCTCCAACCTCGAGTGGCTTTACATGTGTTCAACTTTCAGGCCTATCGTTAATCCCTTACACACTCCACATGTGCCCATACATCAAGTTCAGTCAGCAGCATGTGTGTGTGTGTGTGTGTGTGTGAGAGAGAGAGAGAGAGAGAGAGAGAGAGTGTGTGTGTGAGAGTGTGAGTGACCAGGACAGCCGTAGAGCAGAGCTCCCTTTGAAGCCCTCGCTGATCTTTGGTGGTCCTTTGCTGGCAACCTGGTGGAAACAGGAACCTCTTAAGCTAGTGCTGAACAACTGTGCCCTCTCTAGGGGACCTATCCCCAGTCCCTCAGAGCGAAGGATAAAATCTTTGTTGAGAGACTTCAGGATCAAAGGCACGAGCCTGTTCCATGCTAACTGACTTCTTTCGTATGCGTCGTCTCCACCTCACCGAGTCCACTCACAGACCTTGTGGTCATTCCGCTGATGTTTAACCATCTGGAGTTTATTCAGTGTTTGATTTAAGTTGCAGTGTTTAGAGACGGTTAGTGCCAGCATAGTTTATAGAGTAGGCAACATTTAATGCCATATTAGGAAATTAAAAGGGGAAATGTCCTTAATTTCCTAATATGGCATTCAGTGTGACCTAAAACAGCTTGTGGGGTTTCTCTCTTGCACGTCTCCCTCACTTGTTATTTTTAAATTATGTTAAGGAGTATATGACGTGAGTAGTGTGATGATATAACATTTTTGCCTTTTAACCTGCAAATATTGGTTAGATAGCAAAGTGAAGCGAAACCAGACACAGAGCGTGAATATGTCCAGACATACAGTATATTCCTCCCTTTGGTGTTATGCTTTGAAAGGGACTTTAAGGGGTTAAGCATGAAACAGAGGCTTTTGGATCTATTCTAAATGCATGCCTATATCATACAATATCCTGAAGTCCAGATCCTGTTATTATAGCACTCGTTCCCTCAGTCACGTTTAATCAGCACTGCATCTTTTATAACCGTAATACCAACTTATTAAAGTCTGCCATGATGATTATGGAATGTGCAGCCAAGGCTGTAGACTGGAACAAGTTTTAGCCTGTGGGTATAGCTTTGTGTGTGTGTGTGTTCACATTCGACAGGACAGCACACGCTGCCCAGAGATCAGAGAGAGACATCAGAGGGGTTGTTGAGGTTTTGCTTTTCCCCCACTTTGCAGGAGGTTAGTTGTTAGACATCTGTTTGCTCTTGTCAGCTCCCTGGAGGGGAAAAGGCCAGTCTGCCTTAAACCTAGCACACGTTTCAAACACCGCAGTCCTGACCTTTTCTCACACATCTGCGGAGCTGCAATGGGAACACATCAAAGGTCCCAGCGCACATTCACATGCTAGACTTGCCTCGTCTGTCCACACCCTGTCCTCGGGACTGCGACTGTGTCCCCTCCCCTCTGTCGCTCCTTCCCTCAGAGCACATGCGAGGACAGCTGTGGTATTTCTGCTTCATACCCATGGCCTGTGCACCCGTCCTCGTCTTGCCTTTTCCTGTGATTGAGGGTGGGTGGTTCTCTCGGGTCTCTTTTGTCCCATTTGCATTCACGCCCATGTGTGTAATGTCCCAGAGTGCCAGGATTGCCTTACCCTCCTCCCAGAACCTCTCCCTCACTCTCTCTTGTGTTTTAATATCTTCTTTCCATTGTGTGTGGCTGGGTTTGATTAAAGCCAGTCACAGCTGTTAGACAGTAAGACACACTGGAGACATACCAGGGTTTAGGACCATTCAGACACGGGTCCCGTCGCCAATCATTACAGACCAGAACCAACACTTAGGGAGGATTAGATACAGTACATTTATATTTACAGTTAGACACTTGGCATATGCTTTTATCCAAAGTGGCTTATAAGCACAACGCTGAGCAGTTGAAGACTGATGGCGTTGCTCAAGGGCTTTTTAGCACAGCTCTCGCTTTCGTTCTATTAAGCGTTATTGAGGAAGTATGTATGTGCCATGTTTTCTACTCTATTCTGGTGTTGTGGAAATGTAGTGTATCGGAAAGTGAGCTGATTTATTTTAAGGTACATAATTTCTAGTGTGACAGACGAGTGCGAAGTATGCAGAAAGAGGTTCGGGTGTAACGTTAAGAGACTCGCACCAAAAGGTTATCTGATCTCTGGTGTCCTCATCTGTCTTCAGAAGAGACTATTGATCCTCTCATTTGCATTGCTAATAGCTGATTGTTCTCACCACAGCCCCCCTTAACTTGCTGGACCACTCAAAACCTTTGATATGCTTGTGCCAGAGAGCAGTTGAGTAACGTTTTCGTCAGACGCTTTTCAAAAGGATTGTATATTCATTTATGTAATAAAAATCAAATATGTTTGTTTTATAGTAGCACTGTAATTAGTGCTGCTCTCCATTTACATCTGCTGTAGTATTAAAAACATATAACTTGTCGTATGTGTGTATGTGTTTCTGTTTGTGCAGGTGGTGGCAGGTGATGTGTGTGTTAGCGGGAAGTATACGTCCTCGGGTGAGTGTTGTAGTCTGTGTCCTGCAGGCACAGGAGTGGCGTCCAATTGTGAACAAGACGACACCAAATGCCAGCCATGCCAAGAGGGTGAGTGTTCCAGATCCAGCTCTGAAATCGTATGTGTGTACGTATATGGTATCACATGCGTTGATTTGTATCACACAATCCACACTTATTAGCTTTAATGACTCATTTTTATTTAGTCATTTTTGTAGTCAGTGACATTTAGCTGGATTTTCAAACGTGTGGCGGTCTGGCTTCTTACCCAGCATGATCTTTTCATTTTCAGCATGTCCATGTAGATTTGATTAAATATATTTATGTTTTCTCAAAGCTTAGGTGTCATAATAAGTTTTATAACGAGAAGAAAGCAAAGCGTAATTTTTATTCAGCCACAGGGTTTTCCCAGACATCCATCTCTTTCTTTCTTTCTGTCTTTTCTTTCTTTCTGTCTTTTCTTTCTTTCTTTCTTTCTGTCTTTTCTTTCTGTCTTTTCTTTCTTTCTTTCTTTCTGTACCCTATTTAAGGATCACATGTTTTGATAGGCTTAGAATGTGCAACTGAAAGTCAACTATTTGAGAGTTTCTTTGCCTTTGAACACAAAAATCCGAAGTGTGTTCTGACATGCCTAATACATGTATACAGTATTTGCCGTGTGAATAGATAAGCATTTATTCTGAACTCTCTCAGTATCTTAATCCAGTGTGTGTGAAGTGTAGTTCCATGTATGAATTTAGATGTCTGTGTTAGCTGAAATCTCATTCTTTCTCCTTCATCACAGGTGTGACTTTCTCAGGCTCTGAGGGACTGTCAGGGTGTCGGCCTTGTTCACAATGCCCTTCAGGTATCCCCCAGCTGGCACGCTGCACCATCACCCAAGACACCCACTGTGACTGCGGCAAGGGCTTCTTCCTGTGGAAGCGGATGAACGACACCGATGCTGTCTGTGCCCCGTGTGCCGTTTGTGGCCGAGGAGAGGGCGTAGTGCGGGAGTGTGGCCCTGCAGGAAACACTGTGTGTCAGCCATGTGGTCCCGGCACCTTCTCTGAGGATAAAAGCTACAACCACACCTGCATGCCATGCTCCCAGTGCGGAGAGGAAGAGGTGGAGATCAGGCCATGCCAGCCCAAGTCAGACACACTCTGCATGGGTGGGTACACGATTCTAAAACTTTAGCTGATCAGTGACAGATATACAAATAATTACAATTAATTAAAGGATTTTAGATATAGTAATACCAATTACATATAGATAATAACTGGAATACAATATGTAAAGCCTAAAATACAAAAATACACAAAGAAATGACTGATCACTAAACAATATTATATAGCAAAGGCTATGTAAATAATCTGTGAGCATGAAATAGGCCATTCACAGCCAATTCTCACAGCAGACCCATCCTAGGTTTTTGATCCTTAGCAATTATATTTAATTTTCTGTGATACTGCTGTTTAATTTTCTATCACACCAAATACATATTATTTGATGAAAATGTGTATTGTTAACCAAACCAGAGCAGCACTAACCTCTTTGTGGTCCATGCGTGTGTGCTTGTGGATAAACACGCTGCTGCTCACAGGTCTTACAGAATAAACAATTATTCCATTTGTGATAGTTTCTGCTCTAATTTGGCTCACAGCAGAGCCAGATTTTTTTATGACTGTTTTGGTTGCTTTTGGTCGGCCAAACAAAACTCGCATTTTCATGTGGAGTCGGTTACACAGGCCAAGCCAAGCTGCAAATGACGGTTACAACTCACACACTACTAAACATAACACAACACAAAGTAACTGCAATTGTTCATAGTTTAAAGGCTTTGACTAGAAGAATGATTTAAATATGACTGCAGATTGAATTTATCAGTTATGATTGCTGATATCCCCTTGAATTTAGTGTTACATACAGTGTATTATCTGTATGATGAACATGTTGCTAAGAGCAGCACCTCTGAGAGAGAAATGTTTTACATTTGAACAGTCAGGAAACCATTTTCCATGTCTCTTCACATCAAGTACATAGCTGTAGTGATGTATTTAAGCACAAGTCAGGCTTACAGAGTGCACCGGCAAAACCTTTCTAACAGGGTTAATAAAACTGTAAACATGATGCAGTGCCTTCATCATTATGCTGATGTATCTGAAGGTACTGAAGGAATAAAACTGGTTTTAAATTGTGCCTCAGAGCTGACACCTACACCAGCTGCCCCAGTGTGAAACGTGTGAGATGTGTTAAGTTGGTTAACAGGTTTTGAGGCAGCTGGATAGTGGGTCATGACCCACATTGATTGCTAGAGGACTGCATTGATCTCTCTCTCGTGCACACACACACACACACACACACACACACACACACACACACACACACACACACACACAAACAAACCTGAGGCACAGCATGAGACAAGACACTCGACCTAAACAGGGAAAGGCAGCAATGTTTGATCTGCATTTAGGGAGCCCACAAGGGTGTGTGTGTGTGCGTGTGTGTGTGTGAAATATTCATTTGGTTGGAGGGGATTTCCGCTATAGCATGGGTATGAAGCCTTGCTGAGTGATATTTGTGTTGTACTGCATGCCTGTTCCTTCCTTACGTTTCAGCTTACTACCTGGTACTCCAGTCTCGCCTGGCACGCAGGCGGTTTCTGGCCATGTGTTGCTCAGATTCCTATCTTGTGTGTGTGTGTGGGTGTGTGTGTGTGTGTGTGTGTGTGTGTGACAAGAGTGTCAGCTTGCTCCTCTTAATGTGGCTGTTGGAATTCTTCATAGCTTCAAACTCTGCTTGAGACCAGATGTTGTTCCCGTCACTATTAATAAACATGTTATTAAGCATTTAAAGCAACGGAATACAGTGATGATTTTTGGGTAGAGAGAAAACCAACAAGTCATGTCATTTGCAAAAAATCTATAAACAAACAAAGAACAGATTTAACTGCTATGGTGTGGATCCTAACAGAGGAATGGAAAGTTTACAGATGCCAAAATCCTTTGTTGAAACTGGAAATATCCTCTGAATTCTTTGCGTGCAGATCGAGACCTGCACATCTTTTCGCGGAATGGATCTGAGGGGCCGTGGGAGTTTCCACGTCGACCTGTTTCGTCCGACGAGGAGCGTGAGAAGAAGAACAGAGTGGTGACTGGATCTGAAGCTCCAGACCTTAGCTCTCAGCACCATCAGGGAGGCAACAATATCCTGATCTATGTATCTGTGCTAGCAGCCGTGGTGCTGGGACTCCTGATCTACGTCGCCTACAAGTGGTGAGGACTCTGACAATAAGATTTTATCATTCCGTAAAAATAACACTACAGCATTAACCCTTAAAGATATGGCTCAGTGAAAAATGCTAATCTGGCAAATAGTTGCCTCTTAGCATGATTGCATTTACATAGTACCAGTTAGTAGCTATTCATTTATTTGCAGGCAGCCATTTTATCTGAACCCAACTGGCTGACCGGTATGAGTTATAAGCTAATAAATATGTCTGTGTGTATTAGCTGGAAATCATTCCAGCAGAAGGCGGCTCTGGGGAAAGCCCGTGCTGCAGAGCTGAACAACGTGGTCGAGGGCGAGAAGCTACACAGCGACAGCGGCGTGTTCCTCGACTCTCACAGCCTGCAGGAGAGCCAGCCGAGCAAAGGTAAGCACAGCAGTCTCAGATCACGTCCTCACCTCCATGTGCATTACATCGTCACCACTGATATGTCCAGGCAGGATGCTGAATGCTGAGCCCACACTTTACTCTTCTCTGCAGGCAGTAAGCAGGACAGCAAGCAGGACTCACGCTACATTAACCTGCCCCCTCACAGGCAGGAGGAGGTGGAGAAGCTCCTGGCTGAGGGTGGAGGTCGGAGCTGGAGGCAGCTGGCCACTTTGTTGGGTTACGAGCAGGAGCGAGTGGACATGTTTGGCCGTGGTGAGGACCCCATCCACACACTGCTTACTGACTGGGCACAACAGGACAGCTCAACACTCGAGCTGCTGTCCACCGCACTGAGCAACATCGAGCGCCACGATGTAGCCAAAGCACTCAGTTCCCCCAATCAAGGTATTACCATGGTCTGAATTCACTTCATTTCAGTGGCCTGAAAGATGGACAGCAATGGACCCTAATGAGGAAAAGAGCACAGCACTCGTTTCTGCCTGACATGGAGAGACTTTACACTCCAAACGTGAGGAAAAGAACTGTATCCTGCTTGTTTTATATCGATATAAGTGCCTTTTTGCTCAATTTTGCAGCGCTTTCCACCAAGAATGGATGCTCTGCTCGTCTTCCGTTCAAGACTGTTTCAGTATTTATGTGCAGAGGACAGACTTCCTTTTCAGAGTGTTGACAAGCCAGAGCAAAACGTAATACTGGCTTTATAATAGGGAAAAAACTGGCCCTTTGTTCTTCATACCGCATTATAGTAAACGTTGTCATTAAGAGTGGTTCAGATGGCTTTGGTTACTGCCTGTGGGTTGCATCAAAAAGCAGGGAACGTGTTTCAGTGCTGTTTTCCACACTCACTCTTGCAGGAGGAGGAGCGTTTTGTTTTGGAGGAGTTATTATTCCTGCAAAAAATGCTTCGTCTTTCTAATGCAAACATTCAGATTCTTTGAACCTGAGCACAGCTTTCCAATGTGTGACTCAGTTTTCCCCCAAACTGAAACAAACGTACACACATGCTGTAAATGAAAAAGGAAGCAATGTTGTTTTATGGACAAACTATGTGTTGTATGTTAGCAAATACCTAATCATAAAGCACTGTTTCCTTCTGTGTGTAAACAGTTGATCAAATTATACAACTAGAAATATATCAGTGATAGGGAGCAGCACCATGTGACTGTATTGTTTGTCCTGTCAATCATGAAAAACATTTGTCTTTTCTTTGTCTTTTAATAAAAAATAATAACAGCCTGTGTGAGCAAAGAATGGGAGCATTTTCAATGAGACAACTTTTGTATTGACTCAGTTATAAGGTACAACAGTGATAACCTGCGAGAGAGACAGGACTGTCTTATAACAGTTAAGTACAGAATTAAACATGATGGGGCATGCTGTTGTAGGAAAATAATATATGACGAGGTGGAGTGATATGGCCTGAAACGAAGCGGAGTCACTGTTACAACCCTGAAGTGTTTTACTTTCTTCAAACAGCACATACAAAAAGTCACGCTGATACGCAGGACTCCTCCATTAATGTTAAACACAACACCTGTCTCTGTACAGAAGACATTTAAGTGGAAATTTAATACCACTGCATCCCTAATCACAAATATTACAGAAACAATGGACCTGAAACTTATTTGCTTGCATACTTTGTCTTCAGTAACTAAAGATTTCGATATGAAGAGTAAAGCGCTGATCTGCAGTGGATATTAAAGGTCTACATGCCCCTGCAGGTTTTGTGATATAAAAAACAATTTGAAAAACACATAGAAACTTTTTAGGGGGGAAAAAGAAAAAACTTACAATTACCTGGTTGCACAAGTGTGCATACTCTCTTGTAATGATATGTGACTGTGCTCAGAATGAACCAATCACATTCAAACTCATGTTCAAAAGTAATTATCATACAGCTGTCATCAATGACGTGAATCTGATTAACCCCCAATTAAAGGTCAGCTTTTCTGTAGGATTTTCTTTATAACATCATCTTGGTTTCATCCAACTGTTGAAGCCATGGTCCTCCAAGAGCTTCCAAAGCATGCACAGGATCTCACTGTGGAAGGGTATCAATCAGGAGAGGAGTACTAAAGAATTTACAAAATTTTAACATGCAACACCATGAAGGCCATCATCAAGAAGTGGAAAAAATGGGGCACCACAGTGACGTGACATACCAAGTACAGGACGTCCCTCCAAAAACAACAACAAAAGACAAGAAAAACCCTTATCAGGGAAGCTGGCAAGAGACCTACAGCAACATTAAAGGAGCTGCAGGAATATCTGGCAAGTATTTATCACTCTCTGCATGTGACAATGTCTCACATTTTTCACCTCTGGGCTATGGGGTAGGGTGGCTAGATGGAAGCCTTTTCTCACGAGGAAAAAACAAAAACAAAACATCTATAAGTCACCCCAAACCATGTGGCAAAATGTGTCTATAGTGTAATGAAACCAAGGCAGAACTTTTTGGGCATACAGTCTGGTCCATAATTTGGACAGTGACACAATTTTTGTAATTTTGTTTCTGTACACCACCACAATGGATTTGAAATGAAGCAGTCAAGATGTGATTGAAGTGTAGACCTTCAGAGAGTGACAAACACAGATATTCCTGCAGCTCCTTTAACGTTGCTGCAGGTGTCTTGGCAGCTTCCCTGATAAGTGTTTTTCTTGTCTTTTGTCTATTTTGGAGGGACGTCCTGTTCTTGGTAATGTCACAGTGGTCCAAATACTTATGGACCTGACTGTAATTCTGAAAGATATGCTTGGTGCAAAAACTAGTCAACGCTCAAAGAACACCAAACTTACGGTGAAGCATGGTGGTGGCAGCATCATCCATTCTCTTCAGCTGGGACTGGGGCTCTAGTCAAGATAGATGGAACAATGGTTAGTTCCAAATACCAATTTATTTTGGCACAAAACCTGAAGGCCTCTGTTAGACAAATGAAGGGGAAGAAAACATTCACCTTCCAGCACAATAACAACCCAAAGCACAAACATAAGTCAACAAAGGAATGGCTTCAGAAGTTCAAGAGATCCCCTCACAATCTGATAGATCTGGAGCATTTCTGCAAGGAAGAGTGGAATAAAATTGTTGAATTAAGATGCGCTAAGTTGGTAGACTCTTACTCAAAAACACAGAGTGCTGTATTACAAGCAAAGGGTATTTTAACAAAGCATTAGTTAAGAAGTGTGCACACTTATGCAACCAGGTTATTGAAAATGTTTCTATTTGTTTTTTGCTTGAATTTTGCTGGTTGGCGTATCACATTAAAGGTGGAAAAAGATCTGACATGATTTACCTTGGTTTCAATTTTTACATCACAAAAAAACCCTGCAAGTTTATAGTAGAGCTTCTACATCCACTGTATTTCATAACTACCTGACAACCTTTTGTGAATTCTCCATTATGCTTGTATTGGCATTTCTTTTTAGTTGTATCGATCAACAATAAGATAAATCAAGTAAGCGCTGGGTAAATCCACCACTCATGCAACAAAACATCTCCCTGATGGCATAAGTTAGCTCTTTTGAAGCTACACCCATTTCTCCACCTTGTTTTAGCAAAGCAATTATTCTTATGCCTTATATAAAAATAAATAAATAAATAATATATACATACATACATACATATTTATACATATTTATATATATATATATATATAGTTTATGGGATTTCTGTTATTAGTCTTGTATCAGTATGCTACACCACTATTTACCAGGTTGTGTACACATATCTTGTGCATGCAGAAAATGAAAACTCACTATCTAAAGATGGAGCATGACTGCTGTAGTCTCAGCTGGTACTTAGGAGCTTGTACTTTTATGCAACATTTTAGCTCCTAGCACCTTTCCTCCCTCTCAATCTGTTAATGATTTCTTAGGTTGTTCTGTTAAGCAGGATGTGAGAAGCGCCTGAGCTCTGGGCGCCTTTGCATGCCTCCACATTCTCCAGATGGAGCTGCTTAACTGCGGTCTGGAGCAGTGCTGCTGGAATGCCCGGCTCTGGAGGAGAAGGAGAAATGAAGAGGAAAGAAAGAGGGGGGTGCTTACTGCTAAAAAGGCACAGAAGTAAAGTCTGGGCTATATTCATCCTAGTCTCATAGAGTCTCTAATGAAAACAGTGAATCACTTTGATTCTGCCGTTACTTGGAGCCAGACATCTGCTGTGTTCCTACACACTGATGTCGCTCACTTGATAGTGAAGCAACAGCGCAGGCTTCAAAGTGCTCTGATGTTTTCAGCATTATGGTACTGCTCTAAATGTTCACATTAAACACAACAGGCAGCTATGGCATGACACATGAAGCATGTTCAAAGGAGCTGTGAAGCGGGAGACCACAAGCACATGTGACTTATTTTTACAAAACAGTTTATTTTAAAATGTTCTTTACACTCAGTATGACAATGTGCTTGCACAGTACTTACAGTGGAGTGGGACTCCATTTTATACATAAAAAATGTCTTTCAATAGAGAAAGAAAGAAATAAAAAGGGAGGAATAAATGACAACAACAACAAAAAAATACACCACCCACACACCCCTTTAAACCCAACAAAGAGCTGTGGGAAGGAATCCTGGTTGCTATGGGAGTACTAGAGCTGCTGGCTGGACTGAGGACTGACCTTATTTGTTAGTTTGGTATTCACATATTTACACAATAAACCACAATCTCCACAGTCCTTTTACAACATCTCTGCTTATTTAAAGGATTTCAAAAAACTATTTCTCAATATATTCACATATAAAGCAATATAATACATGTTTTTTGGGGGCGGGGGATTAATGCAACTTAAAAACAGGTGAGATGAGCTCATGATGCCATTATTGTACAAGAACCCTGATGATCTTGAATGTGGGGAAGAAAAAGTTCCAACACACCTAGAGGGCTTCACATTTACCTGTCTGAAGCTTAGTAAAAGAGTAATAGTTAATGGGAGTTAACGTAAAACAGCGAGAAACAAGTTGATAAAACAACAAATGCTACATGCCTCTGCTGTGAGGAGAATAAAAGTGGCCAAGAGTGGCTTAGAGTGAATGGATACATTGACAAACGTCCTTCACACTTCAATTCACTAAAAGTTATTAAAAATGCAGCTAAACGGAATGTCCCAAGATCCTCGGCTGTGCTGCAGGAACTGGGCAGTAGAGCCATGCTTGATGCTCTGAGAGAAGATGAACGCAAACCTCTGATAGCCTGAGACCGCACTTGATCCCGAAAAAGACCAAAAATCACAAACTCCAGCAGTCCATCTCAACCTGACAGGCTTGGCTTCCCCTTCGTCTGGTAGTCTTGATTAACAGCTGGTAAGGAAATGCCTGTCTCCTTCAATAAGGACTGCTAACAGAAGCCACCACTGACTAAGACAATTCAAACATGAACTAGGGCAACTGGCAATGCATGCAAGCAGATAACGAAGGAAATGGAATGAACTCCCAGTTTCCATGTTCTCACCAGCCATCTGATGAATGAGCTGCTGCGGGTCCTGTGAGTGAACATGAAGCTGAAACCGTAGTGCAGAGAGGTCATCGTGGAAAAGGCTAAAAGCATACATGATATCTAGGGGAAAGTCTGTGTAGCACCTATTTGTGCGTTTTCTGCACGTTTCTCTGCTTGCTGGCTGCGAGATTTTTCGCATGATTATCTTGTCTCCGTGCAGGGGCAGGACTTTCAGAGCAGCAGTTAGGACATGGTCAGAGAGTCAGTATAAAAACAGATGGACTAAGAGGCCCCAGAGATTTGCTGGGTAGTTTGCTGCTCGATACCTGCGGCATTGAGAGGAAGGAGGCTACTCCACCTCCGCGTCCTCTTTGGGCCGGTAAACAGCTCCAAACTTCTGCATGTATTTCTTAATGTATTCCTTGGTCTTGTGTTTAACGTTCTCGTTGCACTCTAGGTCCTCTGGGTTTTTGCAGGATTTGAGCTCCTTGTTCATCACTCCATGAGTCAACTGTAAACATACACACACAAAGTTCTGCTGATGAAAATAAGTCCTCAAAAAAAGTCCATTGAAAACAAAGTTTAGGGACACTTTCAGAATGGTGACAGTAGATACACAAACCATCTTGCTATGGAAAATAAGCGTTCATGATCCAACATATTCCACTTGTGGCCTTTACATAAGCTTTTGCTTAATAACGGGTCTGGACTGTTAAATTAAATAAACACTTTACTGATCAAAAGTCTTTCCTAGGCCTTTCCTATGCACCCAATGTTATTGTGTGTACGAAAAGTCTTTTTGTGTAAGAACACAACTTAGAACCTTTTCTACGCAATGTCAATAAACAAGACCCAGATGTGTCTCTAGTTACAAGCAGTAACAAGATTGCTTAAGTAGCAGCATCGCCAAATCGCCAAGCGCAAACAGCATAATGTCACAAAAACAGCATAATGTCACATTAAGATTGGCTCACGACGGAAATAAAGTACCTTTAGCCTTCGGCTGGCATTTCCTAATTATTCTATAAAGTAGGAAATGGTTATTTGGCCCAAATGTGTTTTGAGTGACACCAACAATGCCTAAATGTCAAATGCGATCTAAAACAATAAAAAAAAAAAAATATATATATATATATATATATATATATATATATATACACACACACACACACACACACACACATATATATATATATATATATAAATACCCTTTACATATGTAATATTAACAACATTCAAATGATATTTCAAACAATTAAATTTGTTGGCTTTTCTTAATATTTTTTTATTTCAGGAAAACCAAAAAACCCCAAACCAAACTAGTCCTTACCTTCCTGGCAAGATGTTTGAAATCTTCAGTGTTGCTAATGCGGCCCAGTTTGCAGTCAGGCTTTCGGTACGGATTAAGGCATTGGACAATAAACTGTGACATCTAGGTATACAATGAAAAAAAGGAGAAAGGTAAGGAAAGGAAAACAACACATAGCATGCACTAACGTAAGCATGAGCAAGTAGTATACCTCTTTGCGGAAGACCTCTTTACTTTTCTTTGCAAGCTCACTGGAGGTGTCTGCCTCAGCTGTCTTTGTGGAAAACTGTAAACATACAACGAGGTGTTATATTTTATGATGTGTCAGATTATTTCTTCATGGCAAATACTTAAAACTAGAGGCAGATGGGGTCTGTTAGTGTTTAAACAAAGTTTCGAACAGCTAAAATCAAGGTTTTCTGGGAAGCAGATCTAAAACAATAAGTAGAGCCAGAAGGAGCAAACAGCGTCAATCTTCACTGCATAGCGTTCTGTAAAGGACAGGGATATGATAGATGTGGCATGACAAGCCCCCAATGGCGTTCAAAAATAATTCCTAAAGGTTTATAAATGCTATCAAAGATGTACAGTGCAAAGTAAAACCAGTGCCTTTTATTAAGCTTGGGGCAAAGTAGAGCAGTTAAAACACATATGTCCTTTTGCTTAACAAAAAGTTCGGTCTCTCTGGGGACAAGTCCCAGCTGCTGCCCATTACATTGTGCAGCATCTTCAATTTACCACAAGCCAAACCTCAAACCCTGAAGACAACTCCAGAACAAGTCCTTTACAGTCCTTATTTGGACATTTACGACTTAGAAAAAAGAATTCAAATTAAAATATTTTCCTTAACAGAAACATAAGATTTGGAAAGTGGTGAAAGAGAACAAGATTTAATTCATACCTTTGAGGGATTTTCATCGTATGTTGGTGTCCCCAAGTCCATCTCAGCCTCATGCTCCACACTGGCCTCTTCCCCAACTCCATCCCAACTAGGAGGATCCCACTGGGTTTGCCTAACACACAGGGTAAAGTTCATTATAGGTTACACTCTGTATAAATACATTGATCATATATGCAAAGCCAGTGGACACAAGAGTTATTACAGGAAGCTCTCTGTTCAAAAGACCATGATTACTGTACGGAACACTGGGAATCTCTCAGCACCTCACAATTCAATTTGATTATAAAATAATTGTTATTTCTACAGCCTACATTATGATTGTTACCTCCTGCAGCTTTTAAAACAAAACACTAATTTAACATAATTTTTTTTTTCGATGAGAACAAATGCCACTTGAATTTTCATAATATTTACACATTCAAAGGCAAAAAAAAATCCACTTTGGAATGTCTAAGATCTCATCGGTATACAAGCCAGAATTGAAGCATTAGTCAATAACCCCTGATAAACATGTGAATGTATCTCATTAATTCACTACTAACTGCTCCAAACTAAACTCAATATAAGTAAACTAAATAACTTCTTGAATAATTAGGATTATGTGAACTTTTGTCCCTGTGTCTGTGCATCAGAGATTCGCATTAGCGCAATATCTCAAGAACTAGTGGATGAACGTTTGTAGAATTTATACAGGATTATCACTGAACTGATTAGATTTTGGAAGTCTTCTTATTTGAAGTACAAGTTAATTGTATTTCAGACATGTACATATACATACTGTATATATTAGTAACAAGAAGACTAGACTTGGAGGCGAAGGCAACCCTGTTCTACCTGTTTCATGTGTTTTGAATTACGGAAAAAAAAATTACAAATAACTTGTAGCCTATTATCACCTTTAGGGCATGTACTTTGTTTTATTCTAAATGGGCAATTTAGATCAATTTTAATTCATTTCAAATGCATATATTAGGCATTGGATATATATGGGCACTACACAAGCGCTACAATGTCATTATGTTTACTAACTAATGAAATGACACAATTGAACACAACTGAAAGCCATTTGGCATAACTGTACATTTTTGTTCCTGTGTGAAGCCAGGTTAAATATGGTGAATGTTTAGGTGGCTTGTCTAAGAAACTGAAGTATAGTCTAACTCCAGCCTTACCATTAATACAAAACACGAGTAAGATACAAGACTCACACAAGATCTCAAAGAGACAGCTATTTGGGCCAAATCTCAGTAGTGGAATTTTATACCTGGTGACTATATGATAGTAGTAGATCTTGCCCTCAGGATCCCGTGCTACCTTCCAGCTGGGAGGCAGGACAATGGTTTTAGGTTTGGGAGGTGAAGGAGGAGGCAGGTCCATGATGTTGTTGGGTACGATCATTTCCTGTAGACAAGTGAGTTAGAAGTGGAGTTACAATACTTGAACTGAACTTAAAATAACTATTAGACTGGTAATCTGAAAACACTGAATTTTAAGTCCTTAACTAGGGCTTCTATTCAAAATATCAACATCAATACACTCACATGTTCCAATATGACAAAGTATTCTTAGAACAAAGTCAGCAAGGAAACACTACACTGCCTTTAGAGAACTCTAAAAGTTCTCTAAAAGTCATGTTCTAGCTCCTAGAAGCTTTTGTTGCTGTGAGGATACACAAATATGTAGGCAGAGGCCCAACAGCGCCCTCTTCTGGTGTCCCGATTGAATTTCATTACCTACCTGCTGTACAGTTTGAGACGTGACTATGGTGGTAACTGTGCCGCCTTGCTGGACCACCACTCCCTGCTGGTGACCAGCGTAGACCTGCTGCCCCTGTAGGTAGGCAGTGGCTGGCTCGGTGTATGTCTGCATTGACACACAGACACAAAACAATTAGCAGTAGAAGTCTGTTAGGACATTAAACTTGGCACTCTGAAACAAGAAAGGGTCAGTGTTCTCAATTCTGCTAGGGCAATTTCTAGTTATACTTTGTATTTCAGGCTTTCCTGGATTGATAAGGTGTGTGTTAGTTGTGTGTCAAGTTTCCTACCTGAATGACGGGAGTGTTGGTCTGTGGGTAACCTGCAGGAATGCTGTAGATTGTCTGGCATGGTTGGCCTTGGTAATAAATGGCAGTCTGTGGCTGGGCTGTGTTCGAGTACTGCTGAGCAGGCTGCACGGTCACTGCCTGTTGTGTATTGGGATCCCAAAGTGTTGCATAGCCCTGCTGACCCTGCACTTGGGTGCCAGCTGTCTGAGTAGGAACTGACAGGACAGTGACGCCAGGGTCCTGAGCTTGTGCGGCTGGCTGGACAAACTGCTGTGGCTGGGCAGATGATGCCAGCTCCAGTGTAGCAGGCACATGTGCCAGACTTGTAGCTGAGCTGGCCTGAGTGGTGCTGGGGGACTGAGCTGCCAGAGTCAGGTCAGAAATGAGCGGCTGAGTAGTCTGATCAAAGGAAACTGTGCCGGCTGGAGTCACACACAGAGGCTCCATGGGCGGTGTAGGTAATAGCACCTTGCCTGCATTGGGGTTAGATGGGTCCACATACGTCTGAATAGGGTAGCCAGGTGGATAGGTCATGAAGCCTGGGCTTGAGGGATACACAAGAGGATTGAATGCTAGTCTCTGTAGCTGCTGTTGTTGTTGCTGTTGTTGTTGCTGCTGCTGCTGCTGTTGTTGTTTCTGGGCTTCTCGCTGAGCCACCTCCTGCTCAAAGAGCTTCCTTCGCTCCTCTGTTGAAAGCTTGGTACGAGCCTCCTTGGTTCGAGGTTTCTTACTGCTGGATGAATCATAGCTAAAAAAAAAAAAAAAAAGCCACACAAAGGGTCACACGCTATAATTAAGGAACTAGATAGTGTTAAGCTGAGCATTGAAGTGTATTGCACATCTCACCGGTCTTCATTTCTGCGGCTGCTCCTTTCATAGGGAGATGGGTATGGAGGAGAGGCGGAGCCTCGTCTACGCCGCCTTTCGGCACTGCGTAGCAATGACCTGTCAGAGTCTTTTTCTCGGTCCCAGTCTCGATCTCGGTCCCAGTCCCGCTCTCTCTCCCGCTCTCTGTCTCTGTCCCGCTCTCTCTCACGGCTGCTGGAGGAGGTGCGGGGTGTCAGCAGTGCCTCTCTGTCCCGACTGCGGTCTGTTTTTCAAAATTAAGACCAATTTGAACATTAAATTGCAAAGAATCATTAGAAAACCGGTGATATATTAATTTTAAACAGAAATCAGAACACAGTTCAGTACATAAAGACTATACAATATGGTCATCTAAAAGGACTTCAGACATACCATTAGATTCTTTCTCGGCCTGACTCTTCTTTGGGATCCTGTACACCTCCTGATTGATTGACGAAACACATAATTATAATCACAGAAATGTGTGTCTCATTCCACTTCTCTTTCCAACAACTTAAAATACTAAGAATACCACTGAAAGCAATTTATTAGATAACTGAAATTTCTTTTTTTTAAATGACTCAATCTTGCCTTCAGGTCTTTCCAGCTGTCAAGTAGGCGGGTGGCCATCTCACTGATGTCAGCAGCTCCAATCTGAGGCTCTTGGCTTCTCTCACTTTCCACATCAGATACAGCTTCCTCCTCATCCTGGGAAGGTGTGCCCACCACTGTGCCCTCTGTCGCCACTATCCCCAGTGGCAGCAACTCTACTGTGCCAACAGCTGAAACTGAAGGACTACTCTCCACAGTAACAGCACTAACTTCAGCTGATGTTTTCTCTGCAGAGCTGGCACCAGAACTAGGTGGAATGTTATCCAAGTTGGGAGGTGAAGATTCTTGGTTAACTGTAGACTCGGAAGGTGTAGTTTCCATACCATCTGAAGGCGTGTTGACATCAAGGGGTTCTGTAGGTGCACTGCTGATGGTGGAAGGAGCCATGATGTTTGTGACTGAAGGCTCAGTGCTCTCATTCTCCGAAGAAGACTCAGAGCTGGGAGTGCTCTCATCAGGGGGATGTACAGAGGGGCTAGCGTCTTCTTCAGCTTTGCCACTGGCAGCATCATGAGGTTGATCTATTGCAGGTGTCTGCACTTGAGTTTTTATTTCTGCAGGCTCAGATTCACTGTTCTCCTCCATGAGAGCAGGCAGATTCTCATCTGTCTTGCTAGTTGGTTTCTCCTCAGTTTCCTGTGCTTCTGTTTTATCCTGCTCAACATCCTCCTCCTTTATCTCTAGTTTTGCTTGACTACTCTCCACAGCATCTGAAGCTTCCTGTTTCACTAGTGGCTCTGGGGTCACAGCCATCTCCTCGCTGGTCTCTTTTTTTTCTGCTGTGTCTGCTGTCACCTCCTGTGAGGGCTCCTCCTCCACCTCCTCCTCTTCCTCATCTTCTTCCTCTTTACCATCAGAGACCTTGCTTCCATCTGAGAGCGCACTATCCAGGCTGTTCTCACTGATGATCTTCAGCCTGCGGTAGACAGCACGTTTTGGAGTGTCTCCATCCAGCTCTGGCGCCAGTTTGGCTGGGGGGCCGTCTGGGGTGTTGAGAGGTGTGTGGGCTCTGGAGGTGCTCTCACTGGAGTAACCATCTTGCTCTGTAGGCTGGCAAAGCTGATGGCTCTGGGCCCAGCGCTGGATGTATTGCAGCACACGGCTCTCTTCCAGCATGTTCTTAGTAGAAATGGGCAACACTGCTAATGCCTTCATTATCTGTGCAGAGCATGACAATACAATGGGAAGGTTTCAGTGGTTTTTAGGAAAAAAAACAACAAACAAAGATGTACTGTAATGTAGACAAGGTAAAAGCTTGTGTTGCTGCACTAAATATCAGATATCAAAATGCAAAAAAATGTGTTTTGCTTTATTATTACAATTATGAGACAAGCCCTGATATAAAATCTGCATATATATGCACACTCCCAATATAAATGGTTCCTATCTTGGGAAGGCATCAGAACACTGAACAGTGACCTGTGAAAAAATCTGTTTTGCTGAAACTAGCGCAATTTAGGCAGTAGTGTGTGTCTTCTTGTATAGTGCTGTATTTCTCTTGTCCAACTAAGTTCGAGATTTTGAGCATTACAAAAATACCACCCATTACTGCACATTTACCTCCATCTGCAGTTTGATGTTATTAACAGAGTTGCTTTTGGCTTCAGAGAGATCAACCATGAATATCCACAACAATGAGAGACCATGATGATCCAAAAACTGCTTGAGGCATGAAGAATTTGAAGTATTCTACACATATAAAACATGGCAAGTTAGAATGAAATTAAGCAACTACATCATCATCGTCTTGTAGATACCATAATAACAATATATTACTAGATAATGTTTTAATATGGCACCTACCTGGATGAGTTTCACACAAGTGAGTCTTTGCTCCATAGTTTCCACACGCACCATCAGTCTGCAGAGTGAAACCACTTGCTTCTCGTCACTCAGACCTTCCCCATTCTCTAGCAGAGCCTCTAGCTCCTCATCCACCTGTAATATGGAGATTATCACTTACAACATGAGTACTAAAAGCCAACACAATGGAAATGCCATAAAAGCAGCTCTGATCTCAGTTAAACTATCAACTGGTTACATAAGCAATGGCATCTCATGTGAAAAGAACCCTGCTTAGAAGCAGAGCTTTAATTTCACTATAGCAGTGGAATTCATACATCAAACTTCCTCCAGTGCATGTAATTTCAGGAACAGAATTTATGGACCAAAAGAGGTACTTGAAGTCTCAATTTACATGTTCCAGGTACACATCTGACCCAAATCAGCCCAGTATCGTTCTCTCAATACCCCTGGCATTCATAGATCAGTGTGGCAATCATCCAGACAAAAGAGGATGTTTGATTTGATTGTGCTGCACAGAAAACAGGTCTATAAGCTGCCATGATAACGATCTGTTTGGTTCACCTTTTTACTTCTCATAAATAGGCTGTACATTGTTAGGGCCAAACACACTTACTGTAGTCAGTGCACTGACAGCTTCTTTCTTCCGAGACCGCTCCCTTTGTTTCTTCCCCACCGCTGCCCGTACACTGACGCGATTCTCCCCACCCAGGAAGCCCCGGCAACTCGGTGCTCCACAGTAACACTTCTGTGCCTCTTTCCTGGGAGAAGAAGATAGAAAATTATTAACAAAAAGACTTTTGTAAAGGAAAAATAGTGTTGTATTGCTGTTGCAGAATGAAAATAAATGAAGTAAATTTACCCATATCTTTGGAACTGATAATCAAAAGTGAGCTCTGTCCCAGCCTTCACAGCTTTGGTGGTAAAGAAGCCAACTCTGAGCTGACCATTCACTGTCCACTGTAGGAGACAACAACTTATTTTGATTAAAAAAAAAAAACAAAAAAAAAAACACAGTGTTCTTGCCTTAAAAAATGAGAACTTCCAGACATCATGGGAATTCGCCCTAACACCACATGTCCAAGTGAAAAAGACACTACACAAATACTAAGAAATTAATTAGACTTTAAGTAATTAAACTATATTTAAGCTTGCTGGTCAGAATGCTAGTACAGCACTGACCTTCTGAGTTTCACAGTTGGGCTCACAGCTGTGGTTCATAAACCTTGAGCAGTTGCCTTTCAGTGTGGCATCAATGATCTGTAAATGAAACAAAGGAGACTCAATAAAATTTCTAAACGAAAGCAATTAAATGATAAAAGCAAGAGTTGTTGATAGCACATGTTTGTGTTTGACCAAAGGGCATAAGTTCACCTCGTTATTTTTCAAAGCCATGAAGTAGTAGTGGACATTCTTGCTGCGAGCATACTCTTTTACCCGTGACTTGAACTCCCTGTGATCCAGAACCTCACCGCAATACTCCAACACAAATGTGTTCCTGGATTAAATCAACTTAAATTAAATTCTGAGTCTCAATAGATTCAATTCTTTTATGATATATTGGTCTCATTGGCACTTGGTACTTACGGCTGTAAGTCTTTGGCAGCCCGCAAACCCCAGCCTTTGCTTTCAGTGAGAATTACTTCAAAATCTGCATGCTGCTTCATCTGAAAGCGCCGGTTTGAGCAATATACTCCATTTAAGCACCGTGATGAGCTTATAAGAAAGAGAAACAATACTTCTCAGGTTTTTTTTTTTTTTTGCAATCATTACTTCCAGTGATGAACAATTTTATAGCAAAAAAAAAAAAATAAAAGTACAATGCTTAAGCAAAACTTTAAGCAGTATGAGGTCACATACCATTCAATCATCAGCAGGCGATTCAAACAATCTTCTCCACAAGCCATAACTCCCTGTGCCCGCTCCTCTCTTGAAAGGACAGCACACTCACACTGCATTCGCTTAATATCTCGATGAGACTTATTCTTCTTGCTGTGTTTAACAGAGATTGGATGGGTTGTTGGTTATTTACTATTTTATAAAACGTTAGAAAGAATTTTGGAAGACATTCACCGCTTTACATATATGATACAGAAAGCAGTAGTTTTGGAATAATTAAGTAAATAAACATTGCATGCACATGCTAGTAAAATACTGAACATTTGCCGAAATATTCTCCAAAATTGTTCTCCCACTAAAATGCAAATGCAAGTACTTATTTAAGATCATTGGTTTCAGGCGAGCTTGGATGCAATGAAAAGACAACGTAAATTAATTCTCCCTTGCAAATAATGACCATAGATGTCACAGTATGAATCTTTTATTAAGCAAGAGAGAGAACTGTGAATTCTACACATGACTATAGATTTACATAAAGCTATGTGACTAGAACTGGTGATTCTAAAACACAGCTTGATATAACCGATGATAAGGTTACAGATAGGTCAGGTTGATCACCTAACTGACATCCTTTCTTAATTCTATATTCTTTTTATTTTAGATTCTGATATTTCAGTGAATGTGCTAGTATGAGCATTACTATTATTAAGAATATTAAAGTATATTATACATTAACCTTCAGAACAGGGGAAGAAAAAAAAAAAAAAAAAAAAGTTGTGACTTAAGGCAGAAGAGATACTAACCGTTCTGTCAGGTAGACGTTTTCCTCAATGAGATCAAAATAAGGAGGCATCATTTTAAGCTTAGCTTTTTCCTTCCAGAAAGCAGGATCCAAAAATTCTTTCAGACTAAGCAGTGGACGTTGTTCTTCTTGCTGTGAGGATATCTTGGTCTCTTTCGTATCCTTGAAGCGCTCGCGCTCCTCTAAGCATTCTCGCTTACAAGCAAGACCTGCCTCTGCCTCATTGTCTGATTCTGACTCCAGTTCTGGTCGTCTTTTCTTGGGTGGACCTCTGCCTCTATGAGGCTTTTGGCTGCCTTCCCTTGGAGGCTCTGAGATGATCTGACTCTCAGCAGTGGCTGTTACAAAGCTGCAATTGCTGCTTATCTCATTGGCTTGGACAAACGCTGATGCTGGAGGTTTTCTAGATGGTATAACTCCACCACCAAGTCCAAAGGCTTTTCCTTCATAATCTTCCTCATGGTCATTAGTTAAAGAGTCAGGGTGAATCTGGCACACTGTCTCATGACAAAGAGAAGGCACAAGTGTATTGACTGACATGCTTTTATCAGAGACTTTTGCCTGGGTCCAGTAACCACTATCTTGCCTGGTAAATGCACTTCCTATCTGCGACGGTTGTTGAGTGCTGTGACTGCTGTCTGGCTGCTGAAATGTGCTGCTGGGCTGCTCTGTTTGGGTGAAGTCACAAGCCAGGTTCAAACCATTCTGGGGCCTGAGATCATCTGTGCAACTGAAATCTCCAAATTGTTCCCTTCCTCCCTTTCTTCCATGCCAGCTGTCTGGATTGTCATGATACCGGTGACAACCTGATTCAGCCTCTCTCTGCGTATAGGTAGGTACTTGGTCGATTGGGACACAAGTCTTTGGTCTTTCTTTGACAGTGCAGTTCCGTTCTGTGTGAGCCAGTGTTGTGGTTGCCTCAGACTGGCTAGTGCTGTCAACGAAGTCGCTCTGGGACTGGTAGGGCATTTGCACAGAAGGCATACATTTATTCTCAGCAACTGACAAGATATTGTGTTTGCTTCCTTCAGCTGAACATTCTACAGGTTTTGGAGTGATTGGAGTGTTGAGATTTTTAGAAATCTCACTGTTAATGCTTATACTCAACTCATCTGCCTGATAAGTTAGTTGCCCAGAGAGAGCTGATGGGCTAGCTGGTGGTGTTGGCTGGTCAGTTGTCTCAAGGGTAATAGTAGAATTCTTTGGCACAACCACCACAGAGTGCAGCCGCTTCAAAGAGACCTGTCCATCATCTGAGTCGGAGTCGGAGTCGTCAGTTTCACTTTCCTCACTGTGGCTTTTACCATCACAATTGAACGACACACACTCTTGAGTCAAAGGCTTATATGAGTCGTCACTGTTCAATTTGTCAGAATTGGCATATTTCTGATCAATATGAATAACAGCACATGGACTGCAATTAGGTTTCAGAGTAACTTGATTTGCCAGGGATTGGTCAGCTACATGATCACTACCTTTATCACTGGCTTGTTGTGCGTCAACAGCAAATGGCTCTTGCTCAGGATCTTGCTTGATTTCTTTCTCAGAATCCATTGTTGCCTTGTCTGTCTCCTCGTCCAACTCAGACTTTAGTGAATCCATCATAGATTTCTCTTTCTTTGAGCATTTTTCTTCATGACTAGCATCATTGTTAAATTCTATTTTCTTAACTGAAATGACCTTTTTCACAGAGGAAGTCTCATTCTTTTGGGGGGTCTGATTTTCTGCAGTGTCTTGACCAACAATATCCCACCGCGACTTTTTAACATGTTTTATAACTGCAGCATTAGTCTGTTTAGGCTTCATGTCTGACTGCTCAGTTACTTTTTGAGAGGTTTCGACATTCATGGGCAGTCTACTGACTTCGTTACTGAGAAGCAACTGGGAAACAAATTTAGTGTTAGGTTTCAAGCATTCTCCAGGTGGTAATTCTTTCACAGAAAGAGTGTCTGCCAATGAACCTAATGAATCCTGACTGGGGGCGTAGCCTGGATAAAGTGGCTCATTCAAGCTAGAAGAATCATTAGTTTTGAAAAAGGTACCAACATTTGCCACACTAGTCTGTGCCTCTTTCAAGATCTGTACTTTATTTTGAATTAGAATGTCTGTCTGTTTTCCAAGTTGATCATCCTCTAAAGAAATGTCTTTGAGAGTAACCTGACATTTACTAATATTTACTTCACTGATAGCTGGCCACTTTTCCGTAACATTGGAATCTTTGTTTACACCTTGAAATTCAACATGACTTTTTAAACTGTCCTTTAGGATAACTTGCTGCTTTTGTTGGGAAGAATTATTTGTTAATTTAGACTGCCTGCTTTCTTCATGTTGGGAACAAACATCCACCTTGTTGAATTCTCCCTGAGACTTGATTTTGTCAGAACCCAAGTGTGGAAGTTTAGCATTAATATTTACTTTTGCTACTAATTGTCCATCTGTTCCAATATTACTTGACTTCGACTCTGAATTATTAGTTTTTTTAACAGATAACCTAACAGACCGGTCTGAGCCTTGAAATCGAGTTTTCGTTTTGTGCTCATCATCAGAGTCAGAACTCCCACTGGTTTTTTGGACCTTTTTCTCAGACCTTGACATGTTATTTGAATTGGATGTTTTACCATGTACCTCTGATTTTGAGTGGGAACTGGACTTTTTGTGACTGGTTTCAGTCTCGGGAGAACTCCTTTTACTAGGTTCAGAGCCACCAGTTCTCCCAGATCTCTCTGTTCTTGAGTATTGTGTTCTTTTGTCTGATTCTGATGAATGAGGAGAAGATTTTGAGTCTCTGTAGGATTTTGAATTAGAGGATGTCTTTGAATCTCTTTGTGAGCTAGAGTATGTGGAGGACCGGCTTGAATCACTGCCTCGAGTCCTGGGCTTCCTGAGGTCATCTTCAGAGTCAGAGCTGTCCCGAGATCTGCCATCACCTCGTGAGCGGGACCTCCTCCGTTCACGTGAACTTCTGTGGGCTCTCCTTTCGGAATCATGGTAATGTGACCTATCTGACCTTGACTGTCTTTCATTTCTTGATCTCTCAGATCTGGAGTAGGAAGAACTTGTTCGAGAACTTCGTGATCTAGACCGTGACCGACTCTTGGTCCTCCTTCGGTCAGAACGAGAAGATCGTGAGGATGTGTGTCTAGTGTCTCTATCTGATTTACATCGACTAGACCCTTTTTCATCTTTCTCCTCTCTCTTATCAGATCTGGATTTGTCTGAGACTTCATTTCTGGAGCTCGAGGACTTCTTAACAACAGCACTCTGACTATCACACTTTGCCACATTCTTGGAATCACTAGTCTTTTGGGTAGATGATGTCCGAACAGACTCGCCATCAAAGTCAGAACCTGGCAGGATATGGTCGGACTGACGGACATTTTTGCTGTGTTCAGGCTCAGAAATACTATCCTTACACTCTTTCCCAATATGGGAGGAATCAGTTGGTCCCTTAAGACGAGTGTCTAATTTCTCCTGAGCACCTTCCTCTATGTTAACTTTTTCAGAACAGTCAGTGACAGAGTCGTGTTGGAACAGAGCCACAGAGGGTTCACCTTCAATCTTTGCTGAAGATCTAATTAAAACTTCGGTCTCTGAGGTGGTATCATTTAAAACATCACTGACAGTGGGACGTTCTTCAACAACAGATACACTCAGAATCTGTTTCTTAAAATGCACCCTGTCATGTTTCGGTTTGGAGGTGAGGGGTACTGGGGAGTGTGTCGGCTGGGACTCAGCTACAGCTGTGGCCACAACAGAGGGATCAATTTGCTCATTCTTGCTTTCAGCACTCTGTCCTGTTAGGTCTGCAGAGGGCAGATTTGTAGATTGCACTGCAGGAGAAATTTCACTTGCAGCTTTCTCTGGACTTGGTGGGACAAGGAACACTTTCTGGCGTGGCTTCTTAGACTGGGTGAAGCTGAAAGAGACCTTCTGTCGACCCTGTTCCTCAAGGTTCACTTTAGTCTTTGTTCCTTTAGGCAGGAGATGGTTTGTTAAAACAACTCTAGGAGCAAGGCCTTTAAATATGACTTGCTTTGAGGTGTTTTCAACCTTGATCTGGGAATGAACAGAAAAGCAAAATATATTCTGCAATCAGAACAATATTTTGACATCATATTTACCCCAAAGAAAAGGAAAAAGGTTACAATAGAATAAACTGTAATCACAGAAAACTGATTTAAAAAAAAAAAAGAAAAGGAAGGAAGGAAACTTGCATACCGAACCATCAAGTGTCTTTTCCCTGAAGTTGATCATCAGCAGCAAGCGAAGGAAAAAGAAAAATATCAATTAATATTTTGGAATGAAGTAAATAAGAGACAAAGTGGTTTGAAATTATGTAAAAAGGTACACTTTCCACTAGCAGAAAAAATTATCAGTGTTTCCCACACATAGGTGATACTTTGGCCCTGGTATATTGACAACTGCCTAAGTGTAATTAGTTAGATTAAAAATCTCATTTATTTATTAATCCACTCATAGAAATGAACATGCATCATTTTTTTTTAAATAGCTGCGACATAAATACAGGTAGAAAGAGAGTGAGAGAGAGAGAGAGAGAGAGAGACTCTGGACATTAATTATCCTATGAGTTTGATGGCTAGCTACTAAGTTCCTATTGTAAAGAAGCCAGGAAACTGCTGCATTCGTAGTCAGCTCTTATTTCTGCACACTTTGTGACAGTAGCGGAACACAAAGCGAAGTCCAACCATTACCAAAATGAACAAGAGGTCAATCTTCTGGAATAATGTTGCTTACAAAACAACAAAATGGACTGTTCTCCTGAACCGATGTGTTAAACAAAATAGTTTCCGACTATTTTTCCCTGCTAGTTTGCTTTTATTGAGAAGATAACACAACCTATTCCACCATGCAATCACTTGGAATAGTGTGCTTTATTGCAGTCTTGCAATGTATTTCCAAGCAGCAGAATGTTATAGTTAAATAAAAGCAATTCAAGTCGATATCAAGCTGTTTTTGTGATGACACATGGCAACACATGGAAGGCTCTTTAAGCCGCCTTTTGTAATAGCTGACCTCTACTAAGCTGCCATGCACAATTCACTTTCCTCTTCACAAGAGTTTAAAACATTGAAATAAAACAAGAAATAGATCTGTAAAGTTACTGATATGTCATCAGTTTTAATTATTGCATTGGGGCCAAAATTTCTTACAATAACACACATTTATAGAATTCCACCTACACTATATCGTGGTTGGGAAGGCTGTGTGATTTCAGCTTGCACCCACAGTCTGGAAATTCAGTTCTTTTCTTGTTTTCATTAGTTGGCATTAATGCATTTAACTACAAAACTAGCTCATCATACACTGAGGTTAAATTATCTTACCCTGTAGGTTGCGAGGCAGCCAAAACATCAGACACATTGAGGGTTTCATTTGCCTGATAGGCTAGCTAATTTGTTCATTTTCACATTCCTGCATAAAACACCTGTAAAAATATAAAACGACAAGGACTTGAACCACCCCCACCACCAACCTACACCTCCAACCCTATATGTGTGGGAAACACTGATGATTTCATTTCTCTTGTACAATGGTCTGGTTAATGCACACAAATGTAACGTTCAACCTGAAAACAAGAATATCGCTTCTCATTAGGAACTAAATAAGGATCCGAGGCAAAAAACTAGGTTACATGATCCTCAGAGAATTATTTCTTTCCTACGACCTTCATAATATACTTCACAATGACAGTTGCAAAAAAAAAAAAAAAAAAAAGTGCTTTCAGTGATTCTTTTATAAATAGTCACTTATAACAGTATATGATCCACCTAGAGTGGATATAAAGTCTACACACCCATGTTCAAAAATGTCAGGTTTTGCGATGTAAAAAAATGTAAATGTAAATAAATGTCAGAACTTTTTCCACTCTCAATGTGATTACAACACATGGAGAGTGCAATTACAATTTACAATAAAATACAAATACAATTACGATGTAGAAAAATTAAGTGAAAAACAATCAAAAACATTTTAGGGAAAAATAGGAAAAATAAAAAACTTACAATAATCTGGTTGCATAAGTGTGCACACCTCTAACCTAATACTTTGTTGAAGTACCTTTTGATTTTAATACACCAGTAATAGACATTACATTCAGGCTTTTTGGCTAAGAGTCTCTCTGTGTGGCACATTCTAGAGCTATCAAATTGTAAGCGCATCTCCTGCGCACAGCCCGCTTCAGGTCATCCCACAGATTTTTAGTTAGATTCAGGTCTGGGCTCTGGCTATGTCATTCAAAAACATTTACCTTTTTGTTAAGCCATTCTTTTGTTGATTTGGTTGTTTGCTTTGGGTCATTGTCATGCTAAAAGGGGAAATTCCTTTTCATCTTCAGCTTACTAGCAAACACCTGAATGTTTTGTAATAAAATCGACTGGTATTTGTAGCTATTCATGATTCCCTCCACCTAGATAAAAGCCCCAGTTCTGGCTGAAGAAAAGCAGCCCTGAAATGATGCTGCCACCACCATTGTCTTGTCTACGGTCGTCTATAGTCTTATTTATTGTCTAATGTTATATGTTTGTTTTTATAACACCAGTCAAAAGCAGTGCTTCTAATTTCGTTGTATACAGAGATATACAATGACAATAAAGGCATTCATTCATTTATTCGCCATGCTTCACCGTAGGTACGGTGTTCTTTTAATGATGTGCTTTTTTTTTTTGCACCAAACATACTGTATGGTAGGGCTGCAGCTATTGATTATTTCAGTAAATAAGATTATTAGGCTGCAGCTATCGATTATTTTAGTAATCGAGTATTCTACCGACTATTCCATCGATTAATCGAGTAATCGGATAAGAAGTAATTTTTCTTTATTAAAGAGCAATACTAAATATACAAGAGAAAATAAGATAGGTCTCTTAAAATAAACAACTAAGAGAGAGAGAGAGAAAGAGAGAATGAGACAATCAACGTGAATGGCGCTTAGTCTTTCACAAAACATAGCTAACTTAGGGACATCATAACTAGCCACCATATTGATTTACGGTCTTAAATAGTCACTACATATAGCTACAATCAACAATCAAACGCTAACGTTGCCTTGTGTCGACTCCGCTCTGTGGATTTGATGCGAGGACTGGGTGAGATGTTGAAGCATCGAACTTTTACTGTTGTGGTACGCCAGTTCAGTCTTACAGTAAACACACTGTACGGAGTTTTCTTTTGGTTTTAGTTTGAAACGATCCTAAACTTTGGAAACTTTCTGCCGTTTTCTTTGGCCTGAATCTTCTCCTCGCCCCTCGCTGTTTTCTCGCCGTTCCTCCATTTTTCATTCTGCCGCGTCTTCTGTGTTTACATCACATGTCCAGCGTTTATCGGGTTGTGCGGCAGTAATAATGGTCCGTGGGGAAACACAGTGTTCCGTGTGTAGTTACAGTAAATGGACTGATTTTTTGTATTCGAGCTACTCGAGTTACTCAAGGAATTGTTTCAGCCCTACCTGAATTATTATACTTTCGGAATTGGTCTCATCAGACCATAACACATTTTGCCACATGGTTTGGGGTGATTTAGTTGAGCTTGGATGTTTTGTGTGAGAAAGGGCTTCTGTCTACCCACCCTACCCCATAGCCCAGACATGTGAAGAATATGAGAGACTGTTCTCACATGCAGAGTGTAATCAGTACTTATTAGATATTCCTGCAGCTCCTTTAATGTTGCTGTAGGTCTTTTGGCAGCTTCCTGGGAAGTTTTTGTCTTGTCCTTTAGTAAATTTTGGAGGGATGTCCTGTTCTTGGTGATGTCACCGTGCTGCTCCATTTTCTCCACTTGTTGATGATGGCCTTCACAGTGTTCCATGGTACATCTAATGTTTTGGAAATTTTTTGTACCTCTCTCCTGATTGATACCTTTTGACTGTGGGACCCAGTACATCATAAGCTCTTTGCAGACCATGAGTCAGAAGAAACCAAGATGATGTGAAGAAAATCCTACAGAAACAGCTGGTCTTTATTTGGGGTTAATCAGAATAATTTCATTGATGACAGCAGAGTGGTAATTACTTTTGAACATGAGATTGGATGTGATTGGTTCATTCTGAACACAGCCCCATCCCCAATTATAAAAGGGCATGCACACTTATGCAAGCAGGTTGTTGTAAGTTTATTTTTCCTATTTTTCCCTAAAATGTTTCTGATTGTTTTTCACTTAATTTTTTTATATATTACTTCATATTGAGGGTGGAAAAAGTTCTGACATGATTTATCCAAAAACCTGCCATTTTAACAGGGGTGTGTAGACTGTTTATATCCACTGTATGCTTAATAGATGCTTAATATTTCATCACTGTAGTAGACTGCAAGCACCTCAAAAACATTCAGTAAGGTCAGTTGTGCAGCCATTCGATTCAATCGGTGCAGATTAGTCTTGTGCAATTTTATTTTTGGCTGCTAGCAATTTTAATTTTAATTTAAAATATTGAGATAAATAATTTAACTGTCCAAAACCGTCAGCCTAAAAAAAAAAAAGACAGGAAAATAAGCATTTCCACCATTTAAGGAGAGTCCAGGAGGGCATAATAATATTACCAGCTGTGCAGTCTGGAGCTGATAAGCAGACTGAGTGATTCTGCACTAATGTACATTAAACAGTTTAAAAAAAAAAAAAAACATAACAGGACATTTCAATATATAATCCTTTAACAAACAGGTTGTCTAATGTCCATATGGATGATTTGTTGATGCTGCTCACAGTGTTGAGCAGGAGAGCACCAGTCCAAAAAAAAAAAAAAAAAAAACAACCAGTGTATTTAATCATCATTATCACCATTAATATTTGTAAAGTGATTTGACACTTGGATTTGACACTTTGTAGGCCTATTGATTCTTTTTAGGTCAAAAAACCTTTTCTCTCTATCAGCCGAATACCAAAAGTGCTGTTTTGACCATATTATAATAAATATAGTAAACCGATGTTAAATATATAGAAAGCGAGGGCACCACATGAGCCGAGAGCTTGAGAGATTGGGGTAAGTGTGCTTCCAGTAAGTGCCTGTTAATATTGGAGCGCTCAAAACACCTACACACATCATTCCAGATTTATGCGTTGAGTGGCTCCCATTGTATTTGGAAGAAAAAGAATGCTCTTTTGGAGTATTTTTCAGTGAGAACTCACACTAGCGTACTCCGATGTTTTTGTGGAGCTCCTACACAAAACGCCTAATGATTGGCAGGTCTGGTAATATAATCCGCGATAAACGTCACTGGATATCATGGCAATGTACTATTGTATAGGCATGATAATACTGTTGTATCACACAAAGCCTAGTGCAGATTAATCTTAGTCGGAAATGACAAATCTATACACATACAAATATCAAGGAATACGTATAACACTGGCATTAATCTGTGATCACATACAATGCTATTCTCAAAAGTTCGGGCCAAATCCAATCTGACTATTTCAACTTTGAACTGACATTTAAAAGCACCTTTGAGGGCTACACTTACAAATTAAACGCTTTTTGTGTCATGATGCAAACACAGTGCATTCAGAAACTATTCAGACCCCTTCCTTTTTTCCCCACATTTTGTTATGTCACAGCCTTATGTTAAAATGCTTTAAATTACCTTTTTGCCCCAATCCACCCCCCCTTCAGCTGTTAGACCGTATATAGACAGGTTTGTGCATTTCCAAATCAAGTCCAATCAATTGAATTTGCCACAGGCGGACTCCAAAGTGTAGCAACACCTCAAATATGATCCAGAGAAATGGGATGCACCTGAGCTGAATTTCAAGTACCATAGCAAAGGGTCTGAATACTTTTGTCAATGTGATATTTCAGTTTTTTCTTTTTATAAATTTGCATAGTTATCACAAATCTGGTTTTGCTTTGTCATTATGAGGTATGGAGTGTAGATTGATGTGAAAAAAAAATCAGCATGAGGCTGCAACATAAATGTGAAAAAAATGAAGAGGTCTGAATAGTGAATGTATACACAAACATACACACACACACACCCATACACACCTACCTGAGAGAATGCACATAAGCATATTTGCATCATGATACAAAAGGGGTTTAATTTGTAGCCCTCAGAGGTCCTAATATTCCCAGCTCCAAAATCACGACTACACATTGTGTGAAGGTTGTGTAGGAAAATACATCAAGTAGCACTGGGGCACTGGGATTGGCGCATGACCCAAACTAGAACTAGTGCAAAAGTGTATTATAGCAGTGTGAGGAGTGGTTAACAGAAGAGATGAGTGACTTTAGGCACATATACAGCTCATCTTCAAAACAATGAATCAACAGTGAATTCTCTGAGGAAGACAGGGAAACCAGTCTGCCTTTGAAGGTGTGCAGAGAAAAAAAAAATCAAAGGCAATGCGAGAAAAAAAAAAAAGTCAGTGTAACATTGCCACAAATAATTCTTTTAAGATTTTGAGATTACTTTGCTTCTGAAAACAGGTAACCACTCAAAAGGGATATTGAGGGAGAAAGTACGCCAAAAGTAGAAAATGCTTTAATTTAGTTTTGTATTATTTATAGTCAACTGCCCAGTCATCTAAAATCCTTCACTGGTGAAGGACTAATGCATATTTGGAAATGGATTCAAATTTCTTGCCAGCCTAGCTAAACACTTAGATACACTAACTTCAGACAAAACAGTGATCATGATAACCTGATCATCACTGTTCTAATAATATGAGCTAAAATGAGGAAACATGTGATGGGAACACCTCTGTACTAACAACGTGATTATTAAATGAGCCAGCAAAATGAAAACGCTAAATTACTTCCGGTCAGAAGCAACATGTAACGCTAACCTTGATCGTAGTTGCTTGGTGACACATGTAGAGGCTTACCTGAGTTCAGGATTCAGCAGTGCATCCATTTTGAGGCAGGCCGAGCGAGGAGCACCTTGATGGAAGCTCCCTCACTGGGATAAAGCAGCTCAGAGAAGCACGCTCTCTGATGTAATGCAAAACCTGAAGATGAGTGACAACACAAACGTGATTCTTCCTTTTGCATACCTTTTCATTCTTACTCTCTCTTGTACCTATTCTCACCCTGTCTTACTTTGACTTAGACTAGGATGCTGATTTGTTTGCACTACAGCTCAATGTTTACAAAATCTTACTTTTGCACAGGAAAAAACTTAATGTAGTGTCAGTGGTGGTGTAATTAGGTTATGGCAAGAGCTAACTTGTCTGTGTGGTGTGTTTGTGTATATACCCAGGTCATGAGAACAACAACTTGACACTTGAGGGGGGAAAAGAGCTGTTAGTGTTAATGGGAAGATGTAAAGCTGCCTGACGCCAAAGGAAACCAAATTAATATGCAAATATCATCTTGTAAGACTCTGAACAAAAATCAAGGGTAAACAGGTCTCAGGAGAGTTGCACAGAGTCTTAGCTTTGAAAAGGTTTCGAGCACTATACAAGCCAACACACACACGTTATTTGTGAAATCAGTATTTTACCTGGCCTTGGTCACAGAGGCTAGCTTTTGTTTCAGACAGCAAAAGCCTTACATGTGCAGAAAACGATGGCAGATCTTCAACATGATGCACACTCGATCGATGCAACAAAACAAAACAAAACCAAACCACACAAAACCCTTGGCTTAGACTGAATAGATGCTGGTGCTGATAAATGTTACATATGCACGTTTTTATCTCTAGTGAATTTAGAGCTAGCCAAAGCATAAACAATCCCAAGTGGGCAAATAATTTAGATTTAGCTCATCTTAACCATCTAATCTGATCAGTTGTTGGGAGCAGGACGAGCAGGTCCAAGGACGTAGGAATGGGATTGATCTGAACAAGGCAGTCCACAAGAATAACCCCAATAAACGGAAACACAGGAAGGAGACATGGGGGTTGTGAAATTTACACCGCGGACCTGAGGCCTAACGGCTAGGCCTTTCTATCCGTCCGTGTTAGCGAGAGAGAGACTGCTATGTCTCAGCTATTTTGACGCTTTGACTGGTCGCCATAGTTGTGTTTTTCGGTGTGACTGATGTGATCTGAAAGAGCTTCAGCCCACATACTCACTTAGTTTAGTTAAGCAAATATGGTTCGATAAACCAGTTCTGCATGAGGTTAACGAATGCTAAAAACCAAAGTCGGCTAGTTCACGACTAGTAGCTAGCTGTATGTTTTTCTTTACATGTTACTAGTGATAATTTAGTACATTTTAAGTGTAGAAAAGTGGTGTATCCTATTCAAAACACAGCATGAGGGTTTAGTGTGATTTCTGGGCTTAGAAACATGTTAAGCCTGGTAAAGCAGCCGGAGCACGATAACTAGTTAGCTCGCTGGCTCACTAGCCTTTTAGCTAGCAAGATATTTGTAGTAGATGTTTGTGTTCAGTGTGTAAGTTAACTAAACTGTTAAGTGGCAGTGTAAACATTGAGAAATTACTCACTTCGGACTCTGGTCTAGTTCAGGTAAATCCCCCATCGTCGACACCAAGAGCTGCAGTCTCCTTCGGTTGTTTGATAAACATCCACCATCAAACGTCAAATCCACACGGGATAGCCAGCTAGCCTTCCCCGAGCGCTCGCCTGCTAGCCGGCTAACTGTCCTCAAAAACAAGTCGTCCCACGTCTTAGGTAGATGCGTTTAGGGTCAAGTTAGTTTTGAATTAATTGTGGGTGCAAGTTAATCCAATGGAGTCCGTGAATAGAGCCGGGGTTTGCTTTTGGTGCACTTTTTTAGCACCATAGAGCATGTCGTGAAAAGCAACCTCCTTTTTGCTTCATGGTCTAATGAAGACGGCCAGGGCAAGCTCACACTATCCTGACTCGATACAATGCACCGGTTTCGACTCCTCCTCTTCAACTGCACTCAAAGCCAAGACGACACTGATAAGCACACTTCAGTCGAGCTCCGAAAGACCGCTTATAACCGGTCAAAGCAGGCCAGGTCGATGCGGCTACATGATAGTGGCGACTAGTCGTGTGTTTGTTCCACGGATTTAAAACAAACTCGTACTCAGTTAGCTCCGAGAGCTAGCATCATCACTTAGGCTAGTTTAGGGACTCTGTATTAGGATATCAGTTATGTAGCCGTTATTTTACGTAACGAACATGAAGTAACGAACATTAAGTCATTGATTAGGCGTGTAATAACGCTATAAGATTTCCTAGCGTCTTTGAGAGGCTGTTTAAGAGGCACTATGTCTGCTATAGTGCTGCAAGTTGGACAGTGTGGAAATCAGCTGGGCCTGGACTGGTGGAAGCTCATAACCAAAAAGTCAACTCAGCACAAGAAAAGGTAACTAACTAACTTTTAAACCAAACAAATCTCATACAAATTCATATTTTCTATCCTCCTTTTAAGACAATATCTTTTTTTTTTTGTCCATTTCTAGATGTCCATTCAGCTCCAGAGAGGGTAAACTAGCAGCAGTGTGTGTTGACACTGAGCCCAAAGTCCTCAGAAAAGCTGCTGAGTTTGTCAAAAATAAGTAAGTCATAATCCTAAAGACTGAAACATTTTCATTTATGTTGTCAGTGAAATTTCAATTTTAGTTCTTTCATCCAGGGAAATCCATCCATCCAACATTATTGAGGGGAAAGGAGGACGTGGAGGAAACTGGGCATATGGTCAGTCAAGAGTCATGCTCAGTGCCAAACAATGCAAATACACTCTATATAGCTCAAGATACAGATATTTAATATACATTATATAGACCTCAATTATACTTAAATGTTAAGTTTCTGAGAAATTATGCTTCCAGTTGTTACAAAGTAATAAAACACAAATATTTAGAAGGGTGACGTTTATTTTAGGTTACATTTTAAGTTAACTTGTTTCATGTCCTAACATTTTAAGCATACAAAAACAACCATTTCAGTATTTACACCTAATAAAGACAATAAAAACGTAAATTTTGCAAACCAATGTTTTTGAAGACAATAACAATTAAAATAAAATATTATAACAGTCGTCTGAGATAAGTCATGTGGCCATGTTAAAAAGAGGCGTATGTACTTCTATTACCGCATGGTGCATTATATGTTGTGGTATGTTTGCTGTGTTTCTGAAAAACAAAGTAACCCAAGCTGTTTGTATCTATAAAACAGGTTACTATGGAGGCCGAGGTGAAGGTGAGAATGGCTTACTCCAGCATACAATGGAGGCAGTGCGTCGAGAGGCGGAGAGACGAGATTACTATGGTGGAACGGTTGTCCTGCACAGTCTGAGTGGAGGCACAGGGTCTGGTGAGCAGTATGGCCCTGCAGTCAGTATTTAATTACTTCATCAAAACCAGTGAACTCTATCGTCAGTGTGGAAAGGACATTTATCCAATAAAGAAGACAAATGAAATCCCTCCATTTGTTTCCATTAGAGACTGTATATCTTTATTTCCACCTTTATGGGCGAGCAGGTCTTGGTTCACGGCTATGTGAGGAAATTCGTGAGGAGTTTCCTGTGGGTCATATCCTGACTGTGTCTGTGGTCCCTCATCAAAGCGGAGAGAGCCCGCTCCAGCACTACAACACTTTACTGAGTCTAGCAGCACTACACAGGTTTCTCAAATGTTAATTTGTTCGATCAGTTGTACATAAACTATACTCTACAGTTCTATGCAACTAAGTTCTCCCTAACTCACAGGTCTGCTGACGGCATACTTCTGTTTCATAATGACCATGTATTAAGTCGCGCTGGATTTCAACAGAAATCACATGCAGGGTTTGGAGCTGTCTCCTGTGGTTTTCCACAAAACACACTCTCAGCAATGAATGCCCACATAACCTCATGCATGGCTGGACTCCTGATGCCAGTGAATTCTCTTACTACAGGCAGGTAAATGTGATTCTGTGCCAAATTTGGCTGTTGAGCATGACATCATTATCAAAATTGTTTTCATCTTACTGTTTAATCTTACCTTATTTAGGCCAAAGAGTTGATGCTTTATTCCTTTTAATTCAATATGTGTTCTAGTGTTCTTAGTACTATTATCACACCATACGGCCAAAACTATGTGGACACCTGACTATCACACCCATATGTGGGCCTTCCCAAAATTGTTCCCACAGAGTTGGAGGCACACAATTGTATATGATGTCTTTGTATGCTGTAGCGTTACAATTTCCCTTCACTGAAACTAAGAGGCCCAAACCTGTTCCACCACGACAATGACCCTGTGCACAAAGCGAGGTCCATGAAGACCTTTGCCATGGTTTGCCAAGGTTGGAGTGGAAGAGATCTAGTGACCTGCACAGAGCCCTGACCTCAACCCCACTGAACACTTTCAGGATGAACTGGAACAATGACTGCACCCCAGGCCACCTCGCCCAACATCAGTGCCTGACCTCATGCTCTTGTAGCTGAATGAGCACAAATCCCCACAGTCACACTCCAAAATCTAGTGGAAAGCCTTCCCAGAAGAGTGGAGGTAATAATAACAGCAAAGTGGGGACTAAATCTGGGATGGGATGTTCAACAAGCACATATGGGTGTGATGGTCAGGTGTCCACACACTTTTGGCCATATAGTGTAATCAATGATTTCTATAAAGTGGCCAGAGTTTGGGAATGGAGCCATGGGAGTTGGTGAGGTCTGTATGCCCCATTCCTACAGCCAAACTACTCTACACCACTCAGGCTTCTGCTAGGTAAGTTGCGATCAGCTCAGTAGGCTGATTATGTTTTAATATCTTGAGATTTTTTTGTGTGTGTCTTTGGATGTTTTACTAATACGTATTAATGAATGGCAAGTTTGTACGTTGCTAATAACTTCTTACGCTTCTCTCTAGTGAGATGTCGCACTGGGACACTTTAGTCAGTGAAACACTTAAGAATCTGCTTCAGCATTCACCTGATGGAAAACCTGTATCCTTAAATAGGCATTATGTAAATGGGTATAATTTGCATGTTTGGTGAAGTCACAGAGCTTAGTTTCAAGCCTCATGCACTACTCCTAAAACTGGTATTCAAAGCCTACAAGACTATCTGAGAGTACTTAAATATTACACACAGACCATAAAAGAATTTGATAGTCCAAATTCTTTTATGCTGTGACTATTGAAAACTGTTTAACAAACATTATTGTTTATATTCAGTAACATACACAATTGTCAAACAAAACTAAATTGTTAATATTTTTACAATTCGCAAATGAATGCAATAAAGCAAGGTTTGTAACAGAAATTGTTTTTTTAAAGGAATATATAAGTTACATTCCTTTCATATATTTAAAGCTACAGGACGTAGATGCAGGCAGAAAATGCTTCTGGAAGCTACTTGCAGAAGAACCTTTTTTAAATGTGGGGTGTGTTGTGTTTTTCTTTTATTGTGTGCATCAATAATTTAGATAGAATTCAAGACTGTGTCCCAAATTGCACAATGCACAATAAAGAATGTACGTAAATATTAATACCATTGGTGTAGTGACATATTATTTAGTATGGTAGTATGCAGTTTGTAATGTGGCCAAAGTATTCACAACTCAATATTACAGGAGTGTTATGAGAATAAAATAATTTTAATGTCACACATCATGGCACAAACTCTCAACACAAGCTTGTTGTCAGTTGGTTAGCTGTGACTGCCTGATCCAGCAGCAGTGACTGGCATCAAAGATACTGTGGTGTAACTGCTAATTCTGCAAACTCATAAACAGCACATATGCTACAGAATGAAATAGTCACCTAACATTAGCTCTCTCTAGCTAAAATTTATGCTTGTTTATATTGGTCAAAGGGAAAAGATATAGACCTGCAGGAATTTCAGTGGGCATTAGATACAATTTCAGGTGTCGTTGAGGGGTTTGAGTCTCAGTGATGCTTAGAATACCCAGGACTAGAGTTGAAATTCCTGTTCTTGTGTAGGGTTACTGTTTATTTTTGTGTGTTGGTTATTCCTTATGGCTGAGTGCAGTATTCTAGTCGTGCTGTGCTGGCAGTTGCACGTGGCAACCGGGACAACTCATTTATCGATTCAAATGTCCTGCAGAAGCTGCGACAAGCACATAGGTGTGTCCACTGGAATCCTTTTCCTGTTGACCACTGGACTGGTGAGCTACATTTTCCACATCATTTGGTCAGGGTTTTTTTTTTATTTATTTATTTTTTTAAGTGTAAGCAGTTGTGTGAGAATGCTAGAATATGAAAGGATACAGAGCCAAACTCAACATGTATAACTTCTTTTCCTTATTTTCCAGATCCCCGAAATGAGGCTAATGGCTCCTTGTCCACCCGCATGCTCACTGTATGTTCCAACCACAGCAGTGTCACAAGGTTATTAGGCCATGTAGCTCAACGTGCCACAGAGATGTTAAGTGCACGAGCCTATCTACACTGGTATGAACGTTACGGCATAGAGATGGAAGAATTTCAGCGGGCATTAAATACACTTTCCGGTCTCATTGAGGAGTATGAGACTCAGTGATGCTTAGAGCTGTCACTGAATCATGAATCTATTAATGCGATATCCATGGATGGTGTTTAATGCCTAGTTGTGTACTTAGGTTTTAAAATGTCTTCATCTGCAAGCATTTTTAAAGTTCAAGGACATAAAAATATCTCTAGCTGTATCTGCTGGTGAAAAAACACATGGTCTGGCTTTTATTGTTGAAACCATTCACATCATAGAATTAAAACTGAATAAACAAAGAAGAGATAAAAGAAAATACAGACCTTCTTAGAATCAAAGCTTTGTGTCTTGGTTCCTTTTGTCATCATGCACATACAGTATACAGTCAAGTCAGAAATACACTGTTTTGCTCACTCGAGACATAATAGCAAATCCAGACAACTTGAACACTGAGTTCACTGAGGTACCTGTTCTCTTTCCCAAGCCTTATAGCAGTGAGAATTCTGTGGATGAGTATCAGAATGTCTCAAAAATTATACTAGTCTGGTCTCCCGGATTTTCTAAAAGAGACTGAAGACCAGGACAAAGGACATTATAAAACCTTAATGTAGGAAACGAAGCGGGAGTGGAGTGCCTCTAAACACTGTTCTCACCTATGTTATAGCTGCAGTAAACAGTCATTCCCTCACCAGTCTCTCTCTGTCTCTCTCTCACACACTCACACATACACACAAGTACGCACAAGTCTCAGACGCAGCCTGTCATTTTACAGAGAAAATGGAAAGCAGTACTGAGACCAAGAATGCCTACAACCGAGACTTCTTCCAAAACCTCACCACATCAAAGATAAAAATTACTTTGATAAATAACAACCCATTTTTAAATCCACTTATTATTAGGCTTAGATTATGTGGAACATCCCTATGTATGAGCTGTCACTATTAGAAACAATAACATATTGGAATGAGTGCATTAATGTTAATGTTCATGTTAAAGCCAGAGCTACCTGTGCTATTATACGAAAATAATGACACCTTATGTCCAATCAGATTCAAGCATTCAACAGTGCTGTGGTATAATGTACTTTACAAATGACCATAGAACCCCAAATCCACACCCTTGTCATGAACACTATCAAGTTCCAAAAAAACAAAATGGTAACTGAAATAAAAAAAATAAATAAAAAAAATTCTAAGTACCACAGGCTAATTGTTTTCTTCTACATTAAGATCCTATTATAAGGAAACAATGCATCAAAATACTGTCCTAGGATGGCTTGTGGACAAGCTCACAGCAAAACTTTGTGTATGTTGAGGCTTTAGATTTCCTTATAGTTTATGGGAAAACCTTACTATGCTTTATGTTAACTTTTCAGTAATGTTCTTTTGACAGCAAACACTGTGTATGACTGATGTCATGTGCGAGGTTTTGTACATGATGGAACATTATGTATTTTTGTGTTGTAGCATCTTAAGCATGACATTTTCCCAACCCCATTTTTAGTGATGCTGGCTGCAGTTTGTAATAAACAGGATACATTTCAATGCAGGTTCCCTTTTGTTGGTGTGGATTTTTTTTACTCGTAAATGCTGGATTATATTGTTAGTTACTGCTTGCAAAGTTTTAGAATGAAGGTTTAGTAACTGATTTTTTTTTTCGTAAGCCTGTGTATATATGTTTTTATACCATGGTGGACACCAAATGTCCCCACAAAGACAGGAATAGCTGAGTCTTGACTTTTTTTTTTAACCGCAGCTTTCATTTAAAAAAAAAGATTCTGTTTGTCACTTTTAAACCACAAGACTTTCCATTTGCAGTTATGTGACAGTTCAATGGTGAGGGCACTAACATTACATTGCTGTTAGTGGTTATGACTAGTGAAGTTAGAAGACTGATTAGATTAGATTAGATTCGACTTCATTTTCATCGCACAGAGTTTACAACTACAACAAAATGCAGTTTATCATCTAGCCAGAGTATAATACTCAAAGTGCAGAGTAACCAAAGAAAGAAAGAAAGAAAGGTATACACTATATAGCCAAAAGTTTGTGGACACTTGGTCAGTCACACTCATAAGCTTTTTGAAAATCCCATTCCAGATTTACTCTCCTTTGCAGTTATAATAACCTCCACTATTCTTGGAAGGCTTTCCACTAGATTTTGAAGTGTGGCTGTGGGGATTTGTGCTCATTCAGCCACAAGAGAATTAGTGAGATCAGGCAGGTCAGGTGAAGAGGCCGGGTGCACAGTCGGCGTTCCAGTTCATCCCAAAGATGTTCAGTGAGTGGGGTTGAGGTCAGGGCTCGAGTTCTTCCACTCCAACCTTGGCAAACCATATTTTCATGGAGCTCACTTTGCGCATGGGGGCATTGTCATGCTGGAACAGGTTTGGGCCTCTTAGTTTCAGTGAAAAGAAATGGGGGCATTGATGGCTCAGTGGTTAAGGCTCTGGGTTACTGATCAGGTTGGGGGTTCAAGCCCCAGCACTGCCAAGCTGCTGCTGTTGGGCCCTTGAGCAAGGCCCTTAACCCTCTCCCCTCTAGGGGTACAGCATCATGGCTGACCCTGTGCCCTAACCCCAACTTCCTAACAAGCTAGAATATGTGAAGAAAAAGAATTTCACTGTGCTGTAATGTATATGTGACAAATAAAGGCTGCTTCTTAGCTATAGCACACAAAGACATCATAGATAACTGTATGCTTCAAACTTTATGGCAACAGTTTGGAAAAGAACGACATATGGGTGTGATGGTCAGGTGTCCACAGATTTTTGGTCATATAGTGTATATGAACAGTGAGATGAGTATGTGCAGATCCAGTGGCGAATACGAACATTATCATGTCAATTAGGCTCATCAGAGACAGGTGTAAAGTTAGGAACAAAATATATTTCTCCAAGAATCACAGTGCTACACTTAACACGAAACAATGTCAGAGAAGAGGATAAGTAACACAGTGACAGTGTCAATAAATGCAGTAAACATAGACTATACAATAAACTGTAAACTATACACTCCTGGGGAAAAATGGGCCAAGTCCAAAATGGCAAAATATTAAGCTTTTAATGGTTTTAACAACAAATCAGTGGTCAGGAAATTAGCAAGAATTAAACGAACAGATAAAGGAATTTAGTATGAGAGAGCTTTTCCCTTTGATTTCTTTAAATATTTAAGCCTTGTGGCCCTTGATGGGCTGCATCAGATAACTGACAGATAACTGAATAATGACTAAACTTTTAACAAAAAAAAAAAAACATCCCAGAAGATATTTTTGGAAAAATTTTGTACACCCAGACATGTGTTCATGTGTTAGTTTGAATTTTACATCAAACATTTTAATCATTATCATGATTTTACCTTTGCGTACAAAAAGAGTACATAAGTGAATTTCCCTGTTTCTAGCTTTTCCCCAAACAGTTCACTGCAGCAAAAGTAAACGAGCAAATGGTGGCACAGGAGCTCTCAGGAAAGCATTTGTTTCATTCTTGCTAATTTTCTAACCAATGATTTGTTGTTAGGACCATTAAAAGCTTAATATTTGCCATTTTGGCCCTTTTCTTTTTTTGCCCAGGAGTTACTGTAAACAAACAATATAGTAAATGTTCAGCACAAATGTAATATTAATGTAAACATTGTTAACAGTCCTGAACAGCAATAGAAGATGTAAAGTGACTTTGTGCATGTTAGTAACCCCAATTTAATGATTTTATTAATGAATTTCTTTGAAATTTCCGGCTTCAGAAGCAGCTAGCCTGTGTTGCTGTCCTCAGTGCTGTAGATGGCGGTATGAGGAGCAGCTCTGTCTCTGTAACTAGCGCCGAGCAAGAGCACTCTCCTCTAGCTAGCTTGCTGCTGGAAAGCTTGATTTACTGACACGTTTTTTTTTTTTTTTTTGTCAAGAAAAAAGACAGAATTACAAAAAACCCAGCTTGTTTCCACCCTGGTTAAACAAGCACAGCAGTGGTTTATAAGCTAAATAAGGTGCTGGTCCGTGGCAGCTCGTGTAAGTGATCCGGTATTGCGCTTGTGATTTGCGTCTTGCTCTGTATGTGCGTCATCATGGCGGCCATACCTAGCATTGTTCTGCTCTGAAGCCTTTACTTTTCTACTACAGCTAACAAGTTAATATAAGATACTGGAATAGTATCTTGGTCTGTTTTGTGCGTTTCCTGGTGTGTTATCACATCTGTTTGGGTTTTTAACTGCTCTAGTAATCTACCGTGTCCCGTAACAGTATTATGTAAGCTATTATTTGGCTAATGGCGAGTTGGCGGTATTTTCTTTGTCACCACGATACAAGATGGCTAACATGTTTCATGTGTTTTTGGTGTGTTTAACTGGTGTTAAATTGGTGGCGTCTTTTTTCTGTCTGTGTGTAAACCAAAGATACATCCTGGAAGCTGGTTTGGTGGCATTGGTGACTGTTTTTGTTGCTGAATTTTGTTTTCTCAACAGTTGGCAAAGTAACATGAGGTCATTTTATTTATGGAGACTGTTGGGATAACAGAGTGTCATGTTGATTTAGGTTTTCACTTAAATGTGTTGAATACTTCACTTTTTGTCTCACTTCCCAGGGTTCCTAACAGCTTGGGTGACTGTTTGTTCAGAGTTTCACATGTCCGTATGGGTTTCCTCCCACCTCTCCAAAACATGCTATTAGGTGGATTGGCTACACTAAATTGCCTCTGTGTGTATGTGTGTATGTGTACATAATGCCCCTGCCATGGACAAGTGTCCCATCCAGGGTGTATTACAGCCTCGCACCCAGTAATCCCGGGATAGGCTCCGGATTCACCTCAACCCTGACCAGGATAAAGCGGTTACTGAAGATAGATGAATAAATTAATGAATGTCTAACTTTCATTCACTGAAAAACTGGTTGATCTTATCTCTGTGTGTACCTCATAAAGACATTCACTTCTTGGCCTTTAAGAAAGAAGTTGTACATTTGCACCAGATAATGTTTCAGGCCTTGGGATAACATGTTTATATGAGATGGTATCTGAAAAGTGGGATTAAGGTGTTTTGAATTCAAAGGTAAGTCTTGTGTGTTGGGAGTGGCATAGTGAAATAATTGGTGACTGTATTCTTCAAAGGGAAATTGAATGATGAAGTGCTTTGGAGAAGACTGAAGTGATCTTGGATGAAGTTTCAGACATGGTGGAACTGGTGAATGTAATCTTTGTGGAATGTCAGTTCATGAATCCATTCTGGTTGTAGCAGTAGACTATATTGTGGTGTGAACTGTCATTCGAGTGGACTTTACAGAAGGATCCGATTAGTGTGGTTGTGTTATAAAGTACCGAACAGTCTGTCGATTTCTGCATTGACAGAGATGGGTCATGCTTTGATCATGAGGAAATTGTAAGGAATGAATGTTGGATTGCTCAGGATGCACGTTTGTTTAAAGGTTTGTGTTTTTGAGAACTGGAGTGCTGTTATTGTGGAGGCCAAGTCAAGGGATCAAGTAACCTTGTTACTGAGAACAGGAAGTCACAATTTATTCTGTGTACATATGTTAATTGCTCTGTGGTCCATTATTAAGCATTGGTTTTGGAAAAAGGAAGACCTTGAATATTGTGACATGGTGGACCATGGCCAAGATGGAGATAACACTATCATGTGTACTTTTGTCTGCAGGTGCTGTTGTGTGTGCCATCATGGCGGTGGTCATCCGGTTACAGGGACTTAGAATCACAGCTGGTTCTGAGGACATTCGCAATTTCTTCACTGGCCTTAGAATACCCGATGGTGGGGTACATATAATTGGCGGAGAACTTGAGGAAGCATTCATAATTTTTGCATCCGATGAAGATGCAAGACGAGCGATGACTCGCTCAGGAGGATGCATTAAAGGCTCTCCAGTCAACTTACTTTTGAGTAGCAGGTCAGAGATGCAGAAGGTTCTTGAGGAAAGCACAAGGAAATCAGAAGCCGATAACAGGAGGAATTACAAGGAGGTTGTCAAAAGACCAGCAGTCGAAGGGAGACCCATGTCACTGAATGAGGACATGAAAGTAGATATGCGAAGAGGAGATAATCAAACCATGGGAAACAGACCTCCCCTAGCTTCTCCTAATGACTCTCGAACTCAGAAGAAAGAAGGAGATGGAGATAGCCTGTATTTGTACTTGTCTGGAATGCCATTCTCAGCAACGAAGGAGGATGTTCGTGTCTTTTTTGACGGTATACAAATTGATGACCTAATTTTCATGCGAAACAATTATGGAATGTTTAATGGATGTGGTTTGGTCAAATTTAGAACCAGAGAGGATGCGATTGAAGGTCTGAAGAGGGATCGAAAATATATTGGGCCACGTTACATCAGAGTTATGCCAGCCTCAGAGCATCAGTGGGTCAAATCAGGGGGCTCGGTTGTACCAGAAGTTGCAAGTCAGAGAAAACACACTTTAGAGCGTACAAGATCTCGCTCTCCCCGTTCGCCATCGGTCACATTCTCCTTCCAGTGAAGAGTTTGGTGTGTTGTATGAAAACCTCCCATATTCAGTCGAAAAGCGAGATATAAAAGCCTTCCTCCATCCTGTGTCTTTGACAGATGACCAGATCAGTATTTTTGTTGATAACAATAGCAATAGGAGCAAATCAGCTATTGTGGTGTTCAAGAATCTAAAGGACTATTGTTCTGGCCTGGCTCACCACAAGGAAACGTTTCTCCACAGCGTTGTTTATGTGTCTCCTGTCTCCAAAGAGAAGATTGCCACTATACTAGAATCTACTGATAACCCAAGAGAAGACCATAGAAGATCCAGCAGATCATCTGAACGTTCACAAAAGAGTGTTTATGACTCTGAGAAACGGTGCATATATGTTCGCAACCTGCCTTTTGATGTCCGTAAAGTAGAGATCATGGACTTCTTCCATGGATTCCAGCTTGCAGAGGACAGGATTATCCTGCTCCATGATGACAGAGGAGCTGGGCTTGGTGAGGCTTTAGTGATTTTTCAGACAGAAAAGGAGGCAATGATGGCACAGTCTCTGAATGGGCAAAGATTTCTTGGATCGGAGGTCATGCTGAAATGCATCACCTGGGCTCAGATGCAAGAATTTGGTATTGACAACAGCAGTATGCCCGAGAGGAACTTTCAGATGAACTTGCCAAGGTACGGCGGTGATGCAAATTTGCTTAATGACCGAATGTATCAGGACAGTTGTGACCTGATGCCAGATGCTCCTCACTATGGTCCTGGAAACAGTGGTCCAGTGGATCATTTTGAAAACCCTGATGCTTATGGACAGGGGCCGTGTGGTTCTGACCCTCATCAGTATGGACCACCTGACCAACAATTTAATCGGCCAACATGCGTCAGGTTGCTCAATCTACCCTCTAAGATAAGGGTTGATGAAATCTATGACTTCTGCTATGGGTACAGAGTAATTCCGGGGTCGGTCTCGTTGCAGTATAATAGGAGCGGAGCACCTACAGGCACTGCAACTGTTGTGTTTGAAAGCCACAGTGAGGCAGTCACTGCTGTCCAAGAATTAAATGGAAGACCCATTGGTACGAGGAAAATTAATATTGTGTTTGAGTAGAATGAGAGACTTTGGGCATTTCTGTAGACAGCTGTTTATATTGACTTGTCTTGTTTGCTCATTATATTTCTAAATACTCAACTTTTTTTCTTGCCTCATAAAGAAGAATACATGAACGATTAAATGATCTTTATTCATTTCAGTGTTTTTTGTGGTGTAACTTTTATTTCTTTTAGAAACTTTGTGGTAATAGTTATGCTAGTATATTACCATTTTACAGTTATGGCTGACTGAAATGAAATTTCTGTCCTTCATTAACATTCTTTCAGAAATGTTTGTTAATTTTTCACAAGTAAATATATGTGCTGATAATGTTGATTTTGAAGCCACTGTATTATTGATTTAAGATGGATGCCTACATGCTACTTTTTGTAATTTTATTTGATACATGTTTATACTGTGTACTGACAAAAAACAAACAAAAAAAAAACAGTAACACAACATTTCCTGGTGTGAGGGTAGGTTGTGTGCATTATGTAGGAGGTGGTAATTTATGTAAAGTTCCAGGCAACAGACTGTAAAATAAAACAAATTGTACAACACCTAAGTTGGGTGATATCCAAACTTTGCAGGATGTTTGAAAAACAAAATAGAAATGCAACATGATTGGCTGCTTGGATACTTGCATGAATGAGCAGGGGTACAGGTTCTCTTTTTAAAGGAGCTGGCGAGTCTAGCTAATTTGCTGTCTCGCACAGGAGTAAAGCACGTTTACTGTTTCCAGACTGTATGAGGTTTCAGCAGACTGACAGCTGCCTCCTCCTTATCTCCGAATCCCACCAGGAGATGATGTGACCCTTTTTGCCTGCACATGACCAGCAACTTCATTTGGCCTTTCTACAGGAAAGATCCACTGGTTTTTGTGAGGAGTTGAGCAGTGGTGCCTATAAAAGACGATCACATGGGTGTCTGTTAATGTTCACACTGATTATTTTCATTTGTTTTTGTTAATATCATTTCCCCCCCAGTATGTATGGCCTATATGCATGCATTTATTATGTTAGATTATGTTCCAGTAAAATAATTTAAATGTGAGCCAGAAAGGGAGGACATACTGTATGTGTTGTGGTGCACTGAATTATTAATTAATAATTATTATTGGCTTCGGTTGTTATGGTTAACACAAACCCATTCTTATGTTCCTTTTTATTGAAATAAAAGTACAATGGCATTACTTTTATATTAATGCAGCTCAGTGTTATTAAAATGCATCAAGTGTTGTAATGGAGCAAATAAATGGTCTGGATTAAATTAATCTTATCGATGGTGTCAATATGTCCATATGAACTCGCAGACAGAGATATGTTACCTCCTCTTACATTTCCAGACATTGTTTCCTATCTAGTGTACAGTTCAGTGCATGTTCTTTTGATCAATAGAAAATAAAAATAAAAACTGAAGTCACTCAAAGCCTCATTGTGTACGAATGAATGGGTGCAGTACCTGCACATGTAGGCTACAGGAAGCCCAAATGTGATAGCACAATATACAGCTAACTTCACAGCACCCTTGTCCTCAGCAGTGACTTTATTAACGTTTGCTACATTGTGTTACTGACAGTTCAAATAAGTGTATGTATTTAAACATATATTTAAGCATTAAATAAGCACACATTTCCTATTTTTTAACCTCAGCTGTCATGTGTTCCTACCATAATGACACACACACTATCTGTGTGAAAGCACGTCTGCTACCTAGGCGGGCTGGCTGAGTAGGCTACTGACTGACCAAAATGGCGGATCATTCACCAAAGAGACTGGGTCATGACGTCACATTCCCAAGCCCTATTATGATAATACACTTGTGTAGGGAATAGGGAATCATTTGGGAACAAATACTGTGGCTATATATATATATATATATATATATATATATATATATATATATATATATATATATATGTATATATATATATATATATATATATATATATATATATATATGTGTGTGTGTGTGTGTGTGTGTGTGTGTGTGTGTATTTAAAAATCTTTATTCGTCAGAGTGTCCTAAAATCAAATGGAAAACCAAATATTAACGACTATGTCTGCACTATGTGTGAAAGTATAAGCAGTAGCATTGAAACAGAGATTATTTTATATGTGTTTATAACGAACACTTGCCTGTTTAAATACCAACAGCACCTAACAGTGCTTTTACACCTAAAATAAAACTTATATTAAAAAAAAAGGTGATAATTATTACGAAGCAGCCACATGGATTATCTCTTCGGGGATTGATGTGCTCCGAGCTCGTGATTTGTTATTTTTTCGGGGCTATATCCTAAATAGCACCCTTCTCCCTATATAGTGTGCTGAAATGATAGCCGGAACACCCTTCCTAGGGCACCATAATATGAATCAGGGAGCTGTTTCGGCTTATCCCAGATGCTGAGTCCGGAATGGCACACTACCGTACTAAATAGGGTGTCAGAAATGCTGCGTGCCTCTGTATCATAGCTACTATCTGTAGATACTACGTAGTACGAGAGTATGTAGTAGGAGAGACCTTAGAGAGAGCACCGTTTCTGGCGTTGGAGAAATACATCACGTAAGACAGCAATGACAGTTTAACTATTAGAACTTTTTACACTAGTCACAGTCTGTGTTGGTTGATAGCATGGTAAGGTTTCATGTAGTTATTTTTTAAAAACTTTGTTTTAACGCTAAATGTTCAATGCTAGCAGGTTGCTCCATCAGCCATGAACACGGCATGGGCTGCTAACTTGTTTTTGTCTTATTTGGCCACTAAATCATTTATGTGCTGTGTTTTAGGCTCTTTGACCCACGTCCACGAGGGATTTTGAATCTTTCCATAAGTTAAATAGTATGAAAATAGTGTAAATATATGTGTTTATGTTTGAAATGGCAGTTGTGAGGAGCTCTTATCAGTCAGCGATGCTCTAGCATTTAAATGTAATCCTGGGGCAGAGGTGAACGTTAGCTAACATGTAGGAGCTAAAGCCATTTAACTCGCTTCTCCTGTGAATCACCAAAACAACAAAACTAAACTAGTTCACTTAAAGCTAACCAAACTCTATTCTCTCATGAGTGGGACAGGTGGTATTTATTTAAATACTGAAAAAACCACAGTAGAAACCCTCATAGAATTTGTAATGGTTTTAATGGTTATAATGGGACTTGTATTGGTTTTAATGGAAACTGTAATAGTCCCTGTGGGTCTCTACTGGTCATTCGTTGCCTTCTATTGGTGGCATGTTATGTCTAATGGATACCATTAAGGATCAGTAATGGCTTTAATGGTTAGCTGATGGTTTGTAATGTATTTGTAGTGGAAACCAGTAGAATTTCTGTAATGGTTTCTATTGTTTTTCTCAGCAGGGATGCCAGTCAGAAGCAGTAGTTAAAATATTTCTCATATTTGTGGTGATGGGTATTAAATTTTATATCGCTTAATATATTATTGCGTTAATGAATTACTGTATCTTTATCGTATATCACTTAATGTATTATTGTATCTTTAAACAATTGTTGATAGCAGATTTGTGCAATGTTTATCTAGCCTTCAGTATAGCAAAGGTTTGCACCCCAGCTTGGTTTCTGGGCAGGATTATCAGGTCTTAAAATGTTCATTTCAAAAATTGCACAAAAAGACATGAGCCCAACATGTTCAGGCATTGGAAAAAGTGGAGGATGCATTTTTCTTTTTTTTTCTGTCTTTGCATGGAAAACATGGTCACTTTGGTGCGCATGCATTTCTGTTTTGCAGTATCTACAATACGCCTTTTATCATCGCCTGGTACAGCCATTATCCACTGCACAATACCCTTTTTCCCTCTCCAAACCTCAGAACCAAAACAGCAATGGATCTCTACATTGTAGATTCACCACTATATGGCCAAAAGTATGTGGACACCTGACCTTCACACTCATATGTGCTTGTTGAACATCAAATTTCAAGATTTATTCCCCCCTTTGCTGTTATAATAATCTCCACTCTTCTGGGAAGGCTTTCCACTAGATTTTGGAGCGTGGTTGTAGGGATTTGTGCTCATTCACCTGCAAGAGCATTAGTGAGGTCACTGATGCTGGTTGAGGAGGCCTGGGGTGCAGCCAGTGTTCCAGTTCATCCCAAACGTGTTCAGTGGGGTTGAGTTCTTCTGCTCCTTTGCAAACCAGGTCTTTATGGACTTCCCATTGTGCACAAGGGCATTGGCTACGTTAACATGCACATCAAATTGTGTTTAAGGTCTATATTCGGGTTGCAGCCATTTTGCGAATACGATGTTTATATGCGTACAGGCATCAGAATATTCCTGTATACGTGGTTGTTTCAATATTCCTGTATACGTGGTTGTTGTAAGTAAGCCAATCTACACATGCACTTTTCCTTTCCCGCTATTATTTCCCGGGAGATTCAAGATGCTGCTGTTGGTTATAGAGTATATTCAGTTATTAGGTTTATCATTACCTTTCACACTAATTTAATTAGGACTATAGCACGCTAACTCTCACCATCAAAAATGCCCAACAACACCGCCTCAAAATGGAAAGGGTCGGGTAAGCATCTGTTAAGCTAAGCATGTGTTAGCACCCAGAATTCCTTGTGGACTGAGCATGTGCATATATCTCCTTTCAGTGGATTTTCTGAATAAGGTGTTTATAAATTTCTGATTAAAACAGGCATATTCTGTGGGTGGGAATCAGAATTTGGGGAATCAGAATACTGTCTTAATCTGAATCGTTTACAATATAATATATTGTATTATTATTATTATTATTATTATTATTATATACAATATAATAATATTGGAATATTGATGTGCATGTAGACATTGCCATCGTCATGCTGGAACAGGTTTGGGCCTTTTAGTTCCGGTGAAGGGAAACTATAATGCTACGGTGTAGAAAGACATTCTATACAATTGTGTGCTTCCTACTTTGTGGCAACAGTTTGGAGAAGAACCACATATGGGTGAGATGGTCCGGTGTCCACAAACTTTTGGCCATATAGTGTACATTGTTTTCACTTACATTTCCCTTTGTTTGCCATGGAAATGGATTAGATTTAATTCCAGTCATTTGCTTTAAAACAAGATCTGAGCAGCCGCCACAGATCTTTGAACTAGCCCCGAAAATGCCACCCATGGACTTGCTTGTCTATCTGTAACCTTGTTCCGAAACTAGCCCAATTTGGTTTAAAACAGTTATCCTGGCAATGCTGTTTCTAGGTGAAAGAATTCCGGAACAGAATTCCATGTTCGTTTAATTGTGTTTTCTACTTAAAAACTGTTATAGCAAGAGAGTCTAAGTCAGAAGTTATCTTTATTAGCAAGCTCAAAAATGTTTAATAACTTGGATGTAACTTGTTAAGGTGTCTAGTGACTTACATTATCAACACAGGTTTACATTTAAAAGTCGTGTGTAAGACTTGAAACATTAAAACCGTCTCAAACTCTCAAGCGGTTTGCTGTGACCATTACCATACACTCGTGGCTATTTTTATTACTTGTGATAATGAAGGAACTTTTACAGAATGTTCCTGGTAGGTTTCTTCATTTCAGGGTAAGGGTATGCAAACATGCACCCGATTACATTTTGCTGGACCTGTGTATGCTTTATATCCCAAGTGTTTTATTCTTCTAATACAAAAGTAATTTGGAATGCTAGCTATTTTTTTTTACATACATATATATTTATATAATTGAATCTGTTTATACTTACATTTAATGTTGTGGAACATTTGCAAATTAAGTTCCAGTTATCACTTAGGATTTCTCACCAGCCTCACCTTTTTCAATCCTTAATAATACCAAGTTAATAATAAAAAAATGCAGCTTGTCATGTTGCTAAGAAAACACAAAGCCTCAGTCCTGAGGTTTTTCCCATGAAGAAAAACGTTCCATGACATAAAACATAACTACAAACAGACAAAGAGCATGATGTCATTGGCAACCTGCTAAGGTATAAGAGGAATAAAACACTTCAGGATGCGCTGTCAGGCCGCATCACACCACACCACACCGTCGTTGATTATTTTCCTAAAAGCAGGCGTGTTTTCTTCCTTACATAAATAAATACCATAGTGGTTCAGTCTGACTTGACAAATTAGATTAATAATATTGATTAATGACCACACGCAAAGTGGTTTATTTAGTCATGAGTAAGGAAGCTTATGAATCTTAAGCATGACTGTGATGTTATTTCATCAGAATGATGGAGGTCTCCACAAGGAGGATGCGAAATCTGGCGCCAGCAAGGCCACTGCGCAGACTAAATAGTAATCAAGGTAACAGTCAATTCTCTCTGGATCAAGCTAATGCTTTTTAAGTACATGCTGGAAAAGTACATTTTCTGACATGTATCAAGGTGTATTAGCTGCCTAACCTGAGCAGTTCTGTTGCAGTGAACAATATTGTATGCCTTTATTCTAAGTCGTGTGCTGTTTATGTGTGTAGTGGTGCAGGCAGATGTAGTGGCTGAGCCTGTGGAGAAGCCAACAGAAAGACCAGTAAGGCTGTGTTTTTGTATCACATACTGTAAACATTCTCATAAAGTTGGCCGGTTACAGCGTGTCACTTTCTTCTCATTCATATCCAGTATACCTGGTAACCCTTTAGTAACAAAACAGAACCTGATGTTCTTGTTTCAGCTAAACATGATAAGAGTGGAGCATTTTTATGAAATTCTCAAGCTGCACAGCCAAAGTCAAGCACCTGCCAAACCAGGTAGGAGTCAGTTTTCAGGTATTCAGTCATTGTTGACTGTGCTGTTTTTTGGGGGGATAATCTATCTGAAAGTGGATTATTTTCCTATAAAAGCATGCATCAAAGTGTTCTATCCCCCTTATACCACAGCAATTTTTAATTTATCGAACGACTTGTACTTTCTATCTTTTTATACTTACTTTTAATGTTCTGGAATGTCCTGCAAGACCTACTGTGTTATAGCGGCTATAAACAGTCACCCCTCACCAGCCTTTCTTTTTCCCTCTCTACTGAAGTCAATAAGACAAAAGCAACAGCTTGGCATCTTACCAAGAAACTGGAAAGCCGGAAAGTCCTCTGTCCTGAATACTTTCACAAGGCGGAAAACTTACTATAAACGCACTAACCCCCGAGACATTAATAGAAACCTGTGATTTGAATTACAGCTGACACTATTATAAGAGCTGCTGTTATAGAAATTTAATGAACACCTTCTGACCAATCATATTCAAGAATTCAACAGTGCTGTGGTATAATGGAATATAAGGTATGAGGGAAACCTGCAGTATAACAAAAGTAAATCAGATTGTGACTGGCGAATGATCCCGGCTTGGTTTGTAGTGTAACACTGAATAAAGTTCAGCATAGTGCCAGTGTGATAACATGGCATTGCGAAGAGGACTTGATTAATAATATTAGAGCGTGTCCAATGCACAGGTAGCTGAATAATTTGATTGAATTGTTTTGGTTAAATGATCTTTGAGAATAAAGCTGGGCTCTTTTGTTCTTGATAGAGAGAATATCATACAGCAGAGACTTCTTGATCAAGTTGGCAAATTCACCAATGGCAAAGAAAAAACCTGACTTTCTACCAGATCACCCAATAGTTCTGAACAAGGGGGTAGGTTGCTCTTTACACAGATTTCAGTAAAATTCTAGGGTTGTTTCTATATGGACTGTAGGAGTGACTTTAAATTTCATTGTCTATTTGTCATTTTACCTATTCACAGAGGGAACCAGACACATACAAGTTGTTTGGCAACAACTGTGCTAAAGGGGACATGTAAGTACATTTATATGAATGCAAACATGTGCTTGAAAGCAGCAGTTAGCGTTGCTCCCTCACAGCTCTGGGGTCTCCTGAGCTTGGGTAACTGTCTATATGGAGTTTCACGTCCCCCCTCTGGGTTCTCCAGTTTCTTCCAACTTCCCAAAAAACCTGCTGGTAGGTGTATTGGTAATTCTAAATTGCCCCTAGGTGTGAATGTATATGTGTATGGTGGGCTGGTCTCCCATCCAGGCTGTATTCCCGCCTTATGCCTGGTGTTCCCAGGATAGGCTCTTGATCTGCCATGACCCGGATGAGGATAAAGTGCTTCCTGAAGGGTAGTGAATGAATGAATGAATGAATGAATGAAAGAATGGATGAAAGAATGGATGAAAATCTACTGATGGAACTCACAAATATCACAATTACAAGGACACACAGTATCATTAATGCAATGCACCACATATGCTCACTCACAAATGGCACAACTTTGCCGTTATTTGTGTGTCTGTGAAGGTAAAATTAATGCCATTATTTGTGTGTCTGTGACACTAATAAAATAAAACATAAAATATAATACAGGGTATCCCAAAAGTCTCTATACATAGGGGCTATGTATGCCAGCACCATGTCACTTGTACCTTCTTCAGTGGATGTTTGTAGATGTCCACTTCCCGGTTGGTCCGCAACATTTCAGTTGAAAAAAAATGGTCTTTTTTTGAATTAGTTAATAAGTTTGGCAACAGTGTTGTGTGTGATGTGCTTGCCATGTTTCCTGTTAAAGTCCATCGCAACCTTGCGACAGCTTCCCGATCCACCCATGAGAATGATTTCAATACATTTTTCTTTTGTCAAAGGCATTCTTAAAGGCTATCTGAAAAAATATATATATATAATATAAACTAAGTATGAAAAATTTGCTCAAAAGAGTTGTATGGAGACTTTTGTATGGAGACTTTTGAGGCTCCCTGTAGAAAATAAGCACAAACACAAAATTAAACGACTGTCTAAATAAAATGTTAAATAAAATAAATTAATGTGTTAGATATACAAATTAAGCAGGAAAAATGTAATATAGAATAAGAAAATAGAAAAGAACATAAAATAAACATAAGAAAGAAAGCCACAATTAAGACAGTCAGTCTAAAACGGGACAGCAGAGAGTGCTAAGAATCAAAGCTGAGGTGACATTTACATTTACATTTACGGCATTTGGCAGACGTCCTTATCCAGAGTGACTTTGAAGTCTCTAAAAAATCAAAAAATACATCCTGATACTGGTTCACTAGGTCATGGACTAAGAGTATTATCAGGCTAAAAAACTCTGTTGGGGAGGTAATATAGTAAGACAAACACACAGGCAGCACAAGAATTAATCAGTTAATTAATTTTTTTAAAATAAAGTGCTAATTTAAGTACTCCATGAAGACGTAGGTCTTTAATCATTGTTTGAAGACTGCCAGTGACTTAGCTATTCGGATATCTAGGGCAAGTTCATTCCAATAAGCGAGTCCAAACTGGTGGGGAACGCCTTTCTATAAAGCTAAATTTTCAGATTAGATTTCACAGCGGATAGTGAAGCAGTAGATTTAATACGGAGAGGGAGACTGTTCCAGAGAATTGAGGCCCTGACTACAAAGCTGCATTCACCTTTAGTCATCAGATGGGACTATGGAACAGCCAGCAGACCTAGACTAGATGTGTTGAGAGGTGTGGCATGTAACACCTTGTAAGTTATTAAACAAATTTTTAAATCAGTTCTCAAGATTGGTGTAATATGAGCTGTGTACTTCGTTGGCTTCAGCAGCTTCGCGGCTTGGCTGTTTGAGAAAAGAGCTTTACAAAAATTGAGCCTCTGGGAAATAAAAACATGAATAATTTTCAAAAAAAAAAAAAAAAGATTTTTTCACTTGATCCAGCTTGAGATTTTTCTGAACTGGAGAAAGCAAGACTGAACCAGCTTCTTCAAATGCTGTGTAAAACTCAGACCTAAATCCAGACTTGCTCCTAGGTTTGTAGAGGCAGGTCTAGCATAAGATATGAGACATCTAAGGTAAGAGTGTGGGAAGTTTGGGAATTGTTTTGGCTGATGAAAATGACTTCAGTTTTGTCCTTGTTTGGCTATAAAGAAGTTGCACAACATCCAGGTCTTAATGTCAGCCAAACAGTCCTGGACTGTGGAACTTCTTCAGCAAGTTTGGCTTAACTGACAGATGAAGTTGGGTGTCATGAGCATAAAAATGGAAAGAGAAGTGATAACTGATTATGAGAAAATCAGATAGAATAGAATTAAAAACACTATAAATATTGTAAGCTTAGACCTCATGGGGTCTGTCAGTGTAAAATTCAGGAATAGAAAGCTGTTTGGCTCCAAGTAGCCAGATTATTATTGTATATATTGAATAGTTGGATTACATTCATAAAATGTATTCTACAGATAAAGGGGTTCATGGCTGCAAAAAGTTTGACTCCCTGGTATACAGGGATGAAAGTTTTTTTTCATGTGCAATTGATATTTATTCACCTCTGTCTTCTGTCGAGAATTAGCACTAGGTTGTTGCGAAACTGAGACACAAAATAAGCTGATGTTTGTATGTCTTTTCTCTAGGTTGCCTGAATAATGATTCATCTCGATGTTGGAGTTTCAACAGATTGTTCCATCTTTAACATGTAATAATGAAAAGCTAAGAAGCAATGAGAATTTCTACTCGGAAAAAAACTTTACAGTAATGTATGTCATTATCTTTGTGGAAATGGTTCAACCTCAGAGCCTTGACAAGGCTTTTGGATAAGTTTCCATTTGGACCTTTGACATTACTTAATTTTGGCATTTAGACCATATCCAGCAGTTTCCAATTTCAGTGTAAAGTGTGTGGTCTGTAATACTTACTTACTAACGAACACTACAATGACCTTTTGTGACTTTTTTTTTTTTTTCATTCGAAGTGGAATACTAACAGAGGTTTGAATTTTGGAATGTAGTATAGAGTTGTGCTGCACTTTGTCCCTGAGGAGACTGTGTGCCTGGGGTCTACAGTATGCAAAGTTTACATGATTCCACTATTCCAGATTAGACTAAACTTCCTGCACATATTTATTTGCCAAAACAGACCTTGCTGCTTGTATGTCAGTGTGCCTAACTGTAAATAAGGGGAATAAAGGGGTTTGAGTTCTGTGCAAGCATTCTGAGCTGTGTCATTTTGAACATGGTACCTTTCAGTTACCAAAGTCAATGCATGCACTCATTTTATTTTTTGTTTGAAATGTATCTAAAAGGAATATTTGTACATATTGTATTTTGTAACTGTTTTTGTGTGTTTTGGTGAAACTTAGTATAAACCAACTGTGTTATAGTCTTGAAAAACAAATACAAGTCTTATGCAAGAAAGTTTTTAGTTGTGAAATTATTCCACTTTGACCTGTTAGGGAGAAAAATATAGATGACATTTTGGTTTTCATCTCATGATTGTACTGTGTGTGGGTAAATGAAGGCGTATTCCGTGCAAGAACCTTATTCTAGATAATGAAACTCAGCACTTTCCATATTGAATTCGTTAGTGAGGTGTGCAACTGTGGTCAGATTGAAAGTCTGCACCTACAACGATGTTTTGTAAATGACATCATTGGTAAGCAATTGGCTATCATAGTTATAACCTGTGTTGCTTCTTTTTTGGTCTAGCTAATGTGAATGTTATAAAGGTGCACAGTTTCCTTCCTAAACCCTTCTAACCAAAAAATCTAGGAAATTCTTTATTTGGTTCATACAGTATATGGCCAAAAGTTTGTGGACACCTGACCATCACTCCCATATGTGGTTCTTCCCCAGACTGTCGTCACAAAATTGTAAGCACACAATTGTCTAGAAAGTCTTTGTATGCTGTAGTATTAATATTTCCCTTCGCTGGAATTAAGTGGCTCAAACTCGTTTCAGCATGACAATGCCCCTGTGCACAAAGTGAGGTCCATTAAAACATGGTTTGCCAAGGTTGGAGTGGAAGAACTCAAGTTTCTTCTCTTGTGGCTGAATGAGCACAAATCCACACAGCCACACTCCAAAGTCTAGTGGAAAGCCTTCCCAGAAGAGTGAAGGTTATTATAACAGCATAAGGGCACTAAATCTGGAATGGGATGTTCAAAAAGCACATATAAGTGTGATGGTTAGCCCTGCTGAAAACAACAATAGAAACCCTCATAGAATTTGTAATGGTTTTAATGGTTATAATGGGAGTTGTATTGGTTTTAATGGAAACTGGAATGGTCCCTGTGGGTCTCTACTGGTCATTTGTTGCCTTCTATTGGTGGCATGTTATGTCTAATGGATACCATTAGAGACCAGTAATGGTTTTAATGGTTAGCTGATGGTTTGTAATGGTATTTGTAGTGGAAAGCATTAGAATTTCTGTGATGGTTTCTACAGATTTTTTTCAGCAGGGATATGTGTTGTCTACAAATCTTTGGCCATATGGTGTATATCTGGATAATATTTAAATTTTAGTTGCTGATTACAGTGTGAGAGATTTGAATTTTTTTCTTCAGCATCTGTTGTAGCATTTAGTTCATGTTTCATTACAAAAACAAAAAACTACTGTTGCAGCATAACAGATTTTCTGCTAATGTTAGCTTTGTCATAGCCACCACGTTTCTGTAAATTGGTTGTAAATAGTAAAATGAGTAACTAATGTCTCAAAAATGTAATTTTAAATAACTCTATTTTACTTTTATTGTTTGGGTTTTATGAAGTTTTGTGAATTTATTAGTATTTGTGATAAGTTGTTAATGTTAGCATAAGAGACAAGGCTAGCAGTCTTTTCTTAGCACTTTATTTGTACCAAATGCGACTCTTTGTCCAACTGTAAGGCTTATGAGATCTTCTATCAAGTTTTCCATGTTAATTTGTTAATGTAATAAGTTCATGTGTGTGGCTGTAATGTCACTAGTTAGCCGGTGCAGTTCGTGTGGCGCTAAGTGCCCAGAGCTCAGCACTTCCTTACTGAAGGGTGAAGCGCTGTCACGTACTCCAGTGTTACAGCCGGATGTTATGGGCTCGAGCTAAATCATCACCCTATTCCCTATACACGGCTACTGTATAGCGTATAAAACAGCGTCTTCCTGCACCCTATCTAGCGCACTACATGTACACTGAGGAGTCGTTTCGGATTCAGCCATAATCTATTAGCTGTAATATCGGGAAGCCCGTCCCGTATCCTTTTCATGAGCTGTCTGAAGCAGGACATACACAACCTTAGAGAATAAGAGCATCATTTCAGGGAATCACATCCTGCCTGAAACAGCATTCCAGCCGTCAGTCTGACAAAGGTAAAGTGCTTTAATTCTATCCATGTATTCACCTATTCGAGAAAGATCATGCCATTGATTAGAGAGAGAGGGAGAGAGAGAGAGGAGAGAAATAGAGGGTGTGAGACAGAGGTCATTTCTTTGCTCATGACCTCAGGGTCGACTGTGTGTGTTGACATCTTGTGCTCTCCTGCTGTCCTGCTGTCCCTGTGTCTGGCTCTGTAGAGGACAGGAAGAAAATGCCTCCGGGTTTCGGCGATGAGAGAAACGGAGACCAGTGTGACAGGTAGGCAGTCATGTCAAGCACTGATCTGTTCTTCACTTTCAGCCAGAAAGAAAACAAAACTCCTTCAATCTTCTGTTCTGTTCAAGTCAAAATCATCCGTTAGAAATGTGTAGCTACTCAAATCAGACCGGATTTTGTGGCCTGTAATAAAGATATAGGTTTAAACAAACAAACAAACAAAAAACCAACCAAACAAAAACACACCAACCAAACAAATAAACCAAACAAAAAAACAAACAAGCAAAAAAATCAAACAAAACAAACAAAAAAACAACAACCAAAACAACCAACCAAAACAAAACAAACAAACAAACAAAAAAAACAGAAAAAAATCTGGGAAAATGGCCTATTTGAAGTAGTAATCAGACTATGAAGATTAAATAGACAATCCTGTAGATAAATCCTTTTCCTTTAGTAAAGAGAATTATTTAGCTGAGGTCAGTGCTAATCACAGTAACGCTCCTGTTTTTGTTCAGTTCTTTGTTCAGCTGTTTCCAAGCGCTGATCACAAGTGCACCCCAAACCTGTTTGCTCTAGACAGCTGGCTTATATAAACAGTGTTTTGTTTATTTTGGTGTGTATTTGTGTTAGTGTGTGTTTAAATATTCAGACCTATTAAAACTTAAAGCAAAAATCCACCTTGAATGACTTGCGTGATTTTTGTAATTGTGATTTTTATTGATGCGTGATCTGTAACTGTGAATTCTAATGTGATCTTTAGTGGCGTCAGTGATTTATTTTTTTCATCGCAGAGCATGTTGGTCTGTTTTCACTACAGCTAACAGTTTCCTACATTATCCACAATGCTGTATGACTACCTGCTGATAGTCGGGCCAGTGGGATTTAGCCCTTGCTTCATCTCTGCTTGTTAAAAAGAGCAATGCAGCAGCACTTCAGTCCTTTAGTCTGTCCATCTCTCTCACTTCCTCATCTGTACACTCTGCTCCAACAGATTAGGTTACAACTTTCATGCTAATCCCGCTGTCTACACCATTGCACTCGTCATCTAGTAAATCGCTAACCAGCCAAGCCAAGTCTCTGCCATAACTCAGCACGACTGCTTCTTACAGTTGCACTTTGCTGAACTTTGAGTCCAGCATTTGCTGTCTCCACTACTTCTATTTCTCATACATATGACATCGAACATCACTGGAAAATAGTGACTGAGAAAATAAACCCTTGTTAGGAATGGGAAAGGAATTAGAAAAAATTAGGAAACCTGACCATTATCCTTTGTTTGGAATTGCTGATTTTTTTTTTGTTCTCTGATTAAAGGCCATTGTAACAGTGTCAGCAGTGTCCCTCTGCCATGTCAGCATGGGACAAAACACCTGACTTTTCATAGGATTAATGAAAATGCAACAACAACCAACAAAATAGCACCAGAATCGCTAAGAACATCACAAATATTTCAATATAAACCCATTTCATGTGCTTCAGGGTGGCGTTTTCCTTTAAGGTACAGTTACACTGCCTGTTTATGTAGTGGGTTTCCATTTATTTATTCACTAATAGGTCCATATGTGTTAACAACCCTCATCTGGAGTCCATGAAAGAAGACATACTGTACCATCTCAACCTGGATACAGCCACTCATGACTTGCCAAAACAGTTTGGGGATGTTAAAGTAAGTTAATAAATGATCAGATTGTATTGTACTATGCTATAATATTGCTTAATTGTCCAGGGTGTGCCCAAAGTTTAATCTTCCTGTTTTTTTTTTTTGTTTTTTTTTTTTTAATCGAGATTACTTGGTTTCTTGCATCATAGCCAAACTGTATTTTCTTTTCTTGTAGTTTGTATGTGTCGGAGGAAGTCCATGGAGGATGAAGTCTTTCATCGAGTACATTGCTAAAGAGCTGGGCCTAGCAGATCCAAAAGGAGAGTACCCAAACATCTGTGAGGGGACGGATCGCTATGCCATGTACAAAGTAGGACCTGTGCTGTCTGTTAGTGTAAGTCATCAAATGTCAAAGGAGAAAGATTCAGAGATCTGATGCGTGCAGAGTTGCTTTAACACTATACTGTGTGTGTTTTTTTTTTGTTGTTGTTTTGTTTTAATATCAATTCAGTCTGAGTTGTTCTGCATTGTAGACTTTAATGTCTCTGTGTTTTAGCATGGCATGGGCATTCCCTCAATCTCAATAATGTTACACGAGCTTATCAAACTCCTCTATCATGCCCGCTGCACTGATGTCACTGTGGTGCGCATTGGGACCTCTGGTGGAATAGGTACACTTTTATAACACACTGCTTCTCTTAATAAAGCAGGAACAGACACAGCAGATTGATTGTGACCAGCATCTGTTTTATGTTGCATGTAGAATACTCTAATAATATTAGATTTATGCATTAACAGTAATATTATTACTTATGTATGTACTTGTTAAAGGAAGCAGCAGGGCTTTATAACTAGGATGAGTGATAATGAATACACTGGACTCTGACCTTCTTGGTGTGTTTTCAGGTCTGCAGCCAGGCACAGTTGTAGTCACCAAACAGTCGGTGGACGCCATGTTCCTGCCGCGCTTCGAGCAGGTGGTCCTGGGTAAGACACTGGTGAGGAGCACGGAGCTGGACGTCGAGCTGGCAGAGGAGCTGCTACAGTGCAGCAAAGACCTGGCAGAGTTTGAGACTGTCATTGGGAACACCATGTGCACTCTGGACTTCTATGAAGGTATTGTTGTGTGTCCTGCACATGCAGGAGTGAGCAATATATACGATTTTTTACACCCATTATGCCAGTTTTAACAGCTGTTTTCTGTCTGTCTCACTCACTGCATTGCTGGTGCTGATGCAGGTCAAGCCCGTTTGGACGGGGCTTTCTGTTCATACACTGAAGAGGAAAAACAAAACTACCTGTCCGAGGCGTACGCAGCAGGAGTCCGCAATATTGAGATGGAGTCTTCTGTTTTTGCTGCCATGTGCAAACTCAGTAATATACGAGGTAGAACTATTACTTCAAAACCCATTAACGGTTCACTCTGATGGGAATGTCTGAAAACGCTCATATGTGGCTTATTTTGCAGTTCAATATGAAGCTAACAAGAATAGTTCTTGCTGTGGCTGAATGTTTATTTAAATTTGTACGAATCATTTAGATAGTTAGATTATAGAGATCTTAAAAAAGAAAAAGTGGGAAAAGAGAAAACAATCAAGTATGAACATAAGTGTAAAGAAATGAAAATAAACCTCTTCAAATCAGGATCCATAAGAACTTTGTGACGACGTTCTGAGGTTTTGGCTGTTTGCAGCTGTTTAAACAATAAGGAGCTTTACCTTTAACATTATTATGCTAACATTATGATGATCATTATTGAGTTCCTGGATTTATTTAGCCTGTTTGGTTGTTCACTTGAATTGAATGGGTTTAATCCAAACCTTAATAACTCAGGCCTATATATAATAGACCTGGGCCTTAGGGTTCTGTGACTGGAAATTCAGGAATAAAAATGCTCTGGTGCACCAATAAAAAATAGCCAGAATATTTGAATAATGAGCCTAATATTTAAATAGTTGGATTATGTTCATGAAGTAAAGGGTGTGACAGTAGCCCAGCAGCATTAAGAATCTAATATACATGCACACATACACCATATTTCTTATTTCAAAGATACAACATTGCATAGGTGTAAAATCTCATTTCGACTTCTTTCCCAGCGGCTGTGGTGTGTGTGACGCTCTTGGACCGGCAGAAAGGAGACCAGCTGACCAGTTCTCATGAAGTCCTGCACAGCTACCAACAAAGGCCACAGATCCTCGTTGGCCATTACATCAAAAAGAAGCTTAATGCCTTCAAGAGAACTTAGCTTTTCCGTTCATAACACTGGAATGTAAAACAAACCAAAGTTTCAGAGACATCCTATCCTGGTGATATCAGTATGATTTTACATGAATTATACAGAATTGCCTTTGCTAGTAGCCACACCTGTATACTGATTATACAAGCACTTGAATATATTTGAATATTTTAAGATTTTATGACACATGCTCTGTGCTTGATGCTGTCTATTATTTGAAAAAATTTATATAATAAAATGCAGAACTATTATATAAAGATTAAACCAAGTTGTTGTTTCATGAGTAGCATATGTGTACTGAAATGTAAAACATCAAATATTGCACAGCCCAGCTGGAATAACACACTGTGTGCCTCAAACACGTTCCCCATGCTTGGCCCCAAACATCCATACCAACACATACTTCTTTTCAGTGCGCTGACTCGAACTATTGTTGTTGTTCTCTGAAAAGTGCACATGGATGCATATTTTTTTCTCTTCATGTCTGATGCTTGGGTTTGTTGTCTTTGTCACTGCTTTATGAGGGGCATACATCATGTCCAGTAATGAAGTCATATTCATTCTGCAAATATGCATGATGAGATGTTTAAAATGGTTCACTAGGTCTACTGGTGACCCCTGCTGGATCTGATTGAAATCTTTATATCTTGTTTTTAAAGAACTGCTCAGAGCTTCATACAGGATACAGATCTCACACTCAGTTGCTCTGAAATTATGGATGTCACTGATACAGCCTTGAGTGTATACAGTAGATGATGTTACTCTTTCATGTCAAGCTCGATTTCTATATTATTGGTTCAAATGAAGGGCAGCTCAGGTTATCATCTGCATGGTGTTTAGGTGATTCCACCAGGTTCTACAGTCTCCTCAGACTGTCCAAAAACATACTCTTAGGTGCAAGTGTGTGTGTGTGTGTGTGTGTGTGTGTGTGCATGTTGCCCTGCGATGGACTGGCGTTCCAACATGAGATGTGGTCTCCCACCTTGTGCCCAGTGTTCCCAGGATAGGTGCTGCATAAAGCCATTACTGAAGATGAAGGAGTTAATACACATGTTCCTAAACCTGGTCCTGGAGTACCCCCTGTGTCTTCCCTGCTCCCAACACACCTGATTCAACTGATACAACTAACCAACATTCCTTCCTGACCTGAAGTGAGTGTGTTAGAGCTGGAAAACCACTAAAATGTGCAGGACAGGGGGTTTCTCCAGAACCAAGGTTGGGAACTTGTGAATTAGTGAATGGTTCAGATGATGTGTAGAACTACAAAAAAAACCCCAGATTTAATCAGAAACGTTAATTTTACTTAGTGATGGAACCCAAATGTTTAATAGTACATCAAATCTCAACATGATACACAAAAAATCCTGGAGACTTTCAGTATCCTTGGCTACTTGTTGAGATATAATGGGGATTCTTAACCCAGTCCTCAGTGCCTCAGAGATGGTCTACATTTTTGCTCTATCTCGGTGAGAGTTGGGATACAGTGGTTTTCCAACCCAATCCTGAGGATACCATACACTCCACATTTTAGTGAATCCCTGCTTGGACACACCCAGAGGTGGTGCTGGGTTTGATAATTAGCTGATTCTATCAGTGGTGTGTTTGAGGGGAGGGGAAAAAAAATATCAACAAGGACCAAGAACTAGATCAACACTAAGCTCTGAATTGTGATGACCAGCTGACAAAAAAAATTCAGATTAAGTGCAGAACTTAAACTTATCCTCATGTCTCTGTGGGTCTCTAGACTGTCTCTCTCTCTCTCTCTCTCTTTTTGTTCATATCCCCTTGAGCAGCTCCATTTGCTTCCTCTTGTCCTTTGCCCTGTTGATAGCCATCCTGAACAGACGGCAGTACAGCTCCACTGCAGCCGGAGTGTCATCGTTGCCCGGCACTGGATACGTAATGAGGCTTGGGTCACAGTCTGAGTCGATGATGCCCACTGTGGGAATGTTGACCTTGGCGGCATCGCGTACGCCAGTGTGTGTCTGGAAGACACTGTTTTGTGTACAGAGGAAGATGATGAGGTCAGGAAGGCGCACCCCAGTGGCATTGGCATTGGTGAGCACACCTCCCTGCCAGTAGCGAGCGTGAGCATATTCACCGCATTGCTGCGCTGTAGATTCAATCAGGTGTGTGAACTGGCGCCGGCGGCTTACAAAGAGCACGATGCCGCCGCGGTAAGCCACGTGTGCTGTGAAGTTCAGAGCCTGCTGTAGGTGGGATGCGGTCTGCTCCAAATCAATGATGTCCATGTCCAGGCGTGTACCAAACAGATAGGGCTCCATCAATCTTCAGAGAGAGACAAACAGACAGGGCAATTCAACACAGGACACAGACAGAGATGGAAAGAGTACGAGAGAGGCTGTGTGTGCCTGAGTTAGCTGACGAGTGTAAAGAACAATTATGTACAGAATGCTATCAAACTTAATTGGCTTGATGAATGATTACACTAATGAAATAATATAAATAATTTTGCTCTACCTGTGCCTGCAGCCTTTCTTGTGGCCAAGGTGGACTCGGGCCTCAAACAGGTCCTTTACAGTAAAGAGCTCAGACACACTGAAGAAGTCCGGCTGGGTCAGAGGAAAGTTCATGATCTTATCATTCACATCTGTGAGACAAAACACGAACATGGGTAAGCATATAAACACTGTTTATATAAATAAAAACAAACATTTCGGTGTGTTCAGACTGTCCAACGCAAACATTACTGTATTAATACATATATACTGTACTTTGTTGGGCAGCATTTTAAGGAGCAAGAACATTTTAGACGAGCAATTAACATATATTTTTTAACATATTCCTCGGTTGGCTGTAGAGTTCTGCTTGCCACTTTGTTTAAATCTTCATGTCATCCTATAAACAAAATTGTCGTGTTTGTTGAGAAGGATATGCTGCCTTAATGTTTGACCTGATATAAATAATGCACCATAAAAAAATGTTTATGCTGCTTTCTAAATGGAAGAGATGCATCAATTCCACAAGTTTCATTTTTGATACTATATATCAGAGCACTGAGTGTCAGCTGATAGCCAGTATTTATCTGATACTGACGTCTTTACACTGCCACTCTTCTGAATGCTTCTGTTGGCAAAAGATGTAAAACAACAGAGGAGTAAGGCCAGTGTGATTTAAGAGTTTGTCCTTGGCAACATTTGTGTTGTGTCGTTCAATATTACACAAGTTCACGGCATAGACTACGACAGTGGATTGGATCAGAATAAATCCAAACGGATTCTGATGCGGTGTTTCATCTCAGTACAGGCTTGCTACTGACTCTATTCAGGAATGTCCAAAAGCTGCTCAAAAATGCTGCCAAATCCAAAATGTGTCTTGAATTATATTCTGAAGTGTCCCTTATTACCTTGATACAAATGGTGAATATCATGGAATGCATTGTATAACTAATTACACACAGACATTTCTGATTGGTCAGAAGGTGTTGATTAATTCAATTGCAATTTTATTTGTATAGCACTTTTAACAATGGACATTGTCACAAAGCAGCTTTTTGACTATAGAGTCAAAACGTGCAACTGTGTAACCAGGAACTTGTGATCTTAAACTTTTTTAACTTTCTATAAAAGCATCTCTGACAGTAGAGCTAAATACTAGGCAAATCAGAGATTTGTATTAAATGCACTAATTCTATACAATTTATTTACAAGGATTTGTATGGAAGACGCTCCACATAATCTTAGGCTAATATAAAGTAGAACAGATTTTAAAATGTTGTTATTTAACATTTACATATAACTTGTAATTATTGACATGGTGAAGCTTTCTGTTAGGAGATGTTTATTTAACATTTATGTAAAGAGTCTTTGTAATGGTCAGTGAGTTTTCCACCACAGGAACGTCTTCAAGAAATAGGGCTTTAATCTTTCTGTCAATGACAAGCTGTGTTTTTTTTTTTTTTTTTGTATTTCAATTTCAAGAGAGCAAAAATAAATAAGTAGGTGAGGTTCAACTATGAATGCTTGTTTATAGCTGCTATAATGGAAATGATAACAGAAACTAACTTGTCTTATGAACATTCCACAACATTATAGTTAACTAAATGAAAAGAAGCAGCCTTTATTTGTCACATACACTCCTGGGCAAAAAAATTGGGCAAATATTAAGCTTTTAATGGTCCTAACAACAAATCACTGGTCAGAAAATTAGCAAGAATGAAACAAATGCACTCCTGAGAGCTCCTGTGCCACCATTTGCTCGTTTACTTTTGCTGCAGTGAACTGTTTGGGGAAAAGCTAGAAACAGGGAAATTCACTTATATAGTCTTCTTTTACACAAAGGTAAAATAATGATAATGATTAAAATGTTGATGTAAAATTCAAACACATCTAGGTGTACAATATTTTCCAAAAATATCTTCTGGGATGTTTTTTTTTTCTTAAAAGCTTAGTCATTATTCAGTTATCTGTCAGTTATCTGATGCAGCCCATCAAGGGCCACAAGGCTTAAATATTTAAAGAAATCAAAGGAAAAGCTCTCTCATACTAAATTCCTTTATCTGTTCGTTTAATTCTTGCTAATTTCCTGACCACTGATTTGTTGTAAAAACCATTAAAAGCTTAATATTTTGCCATTTTGTTTTTTTTTTGTCCAGGATTATATACATTACAGTACAGTGAAATTCTTTTTCTTCAAATATCCCAGCTTGTTAGGAAGTTGGGGTCAGAGTGCAGGGTCAGCCATGATGCAGCACATGGCGCCAGCAGCAGAGAGGGTTAAGGGCCTTGCCCAAGGGCCCAACTGTGGTAGGTTGGTGGTTCTGGGGCTTGAACCTACAACCTTCTAATCAGTAACCCAGAGCCTTAACCCTTTACCCTCAACTGCTCAGATTTATAAATGAGATAAATGTAAGTCACCCTGGATAAGGGTGTTTGCCAAATGCCATAAATGTAATTCATTAATAATGAAAACTGTAATGATTGCTAAACTGCTGTGGTATAACTGGAATAAAACACTTCAGGACATGCTGTTTGGGGTGGTAATGCATCACCCCACCCCATTGCTGATGATTTTTCCTTCACTACCACGCCCTGTCATGTTGTATTCCTTACGGATCACATTTCTAGTCATGGTACTGAGCAGAAATGATGTAAATACACATGCAAATGTTTGAATTGAGTTCCATACCAGCATCTTGGTTGTGAAAAGCAGGTGTAGGTTTGGCAGCAGTGGTGTATGTGTGGCTGCTGCAGGAGAACACTGATCCCACCTGCCTCACACTCCTCACACTCCTCACACCATGGATTACTAATGACACCAAACCAACAAGGAGAGATCACGTCAGAAGAAGATATGGAGAAATAAATCAAACAAGTCAAACTAATTAAAATACCAGAAGTGACACCTGGCTGATTAGCAGGGGTATTTCAGTAGCATAGACACTCTACTGTAAATACACATTATACAGTATAATATAGTGAATCAGTACACTGAATATGAAAATATTAACCTCACACATGGCTCAGCACCTGCTAGTCTAAATGCTACGTATGGATTAATAGAGGTGTTGCTGAATAACAGATTGAAGCGTTCATATATTTATACATTTCTCACGCGCTCCTTCACGTGCCAGTGTGTTGAGTCTCACTGACTAGCTTAGAAACATTTAGCACACTTAGCCGCTAGCCGGTTATTAGCTAGGAAACATGACTCTATATGAATAAAACAAATCAAACTATCTTTCTTTTTTTACATTTTAAAAGAAATATGCATACATCCATTTCTAACACTCATTTACTGCTTCCATGTCAAGCCTCACAGCTAAATCCTGTAAGAAATATGTTTCATTTAACATTTCACCTTTGGTTAGTATCCCTGCAGCCATGCTTCCGATTTCCCCGTGTCTCCTCCCACTGAAGGTCAGCCGAGTAGCATTCTGGGTAATGATGTCATAATGGGGAAAAAACCACAAAGGACACGGACTACAAGTATGACGTACACAGCTATAGGCTAGATGTGACTGATGCTAAGCGTCAACACTAGAGACGCCTTTCATTAATGTTATGTTCATTAAACGTTTCCTTACAGAAATCTTCACCATAATCAACATTTTTAATCCTTTTATTATTAGGTTTAGTTTCTGTGGAGTGTCCTCCATACGTGTTCCTGTGAATGAGCTGTTACTATAGAAACAACAGTATTGGGAAGGAGTCTATTAATACACACCTTTGATTTGAATTACTGTTGTTACAGAAAATTAATCAACACCTTCTGACCTAGATTCTCAAATTCAACCATGTTGTGGCATAGTAACAAAAAAAACTTTTGAACAGAATGGAGATGTGTACATTTTTCTTATTTTGCCTAAATATCGTATTTTTTCATTTAGTACTGCCCTTCAGAGGCTACAGAAGATAGTTACATGTTTCCCAGAAGACAAAATAAGTTAAATTTACCCTGATCTTCAAATTCAAAAAGTTTTCACCCCCCGGCTCTTAATGCATGGTTTTTCCTTCTGGAGCATCTGTGAGCGTTTGAACCTTCTGTAATAGTTGCATATGAGTCCCTCAGTTGTCCTCAGTGTGAAAAGATGGATCTCAAAATCATACAGTCATTGGAAAGGGTTCAAATACACAAAAATGCTGGAAAACCAAAGAATTTGAAGGACCTGAAGGATTTTTCTGAAGAACAGCAGGCAGTTTAACTGTTCAGGACAAACACGGCACTCTTGAACAACTATCACTAAACAAAAAAACACAGCTGTGGATCATTCAGGTAACAACACAGTATTAAGAATCAAGGGGATGTAAACTTTTGAACGGGGTCATTTTTATAAATTCAACTATTATTTTCTCTTGTGGACTATATGTAAACATCTTTTATGTGAAATATCCTATTCAGGTCAGTACTAAATAAACAATAACATGCATTTTGTATCATCCCTCTTATTTTGGTAAAATAATTAACATTTTGCAGATTCTGAAAGGGGGATGTAAACTTTTGACCTCAACTGTATATTCACACCTAAGGACAATTTAGCATAACCAATCTGCCAAGTGTATGTTGGTATGTTTTTGGACAGTGGGAGGAAACCGGAAAACTCAGAGTAAGCCTGCATGCAAACACAGGGAGAAGACGCTAAACTCTGGACAGATGGAAAGAGTTCAGGATAGAACCAGGTTCCCCAAAACCACTACACCACCGTGCCACCTGAAATGAATAACATTTATAAATATTTTTAGAATATAAACAGACAACAGTAAGGCAAAATGCAAGAGAAGAGAATAAAACAGAATAGAAGAAAAGAGAAGAGATGAGAATGGAATAGAAGTCACACACAAGTCACAGGTCACAACACTGATTGTCATATGTATAAGTACCACGTATACAATGAAATATTTGCTTGAACGCTTCTCCACAGACTATAAACAAGACAATAACACAACAGACAACACTACTAAATACAAAACCTTAGATTAATGTAGTACAGAGAGAATAAATCAGAACAGAATAGAATAGTAGAGATTAGTATAATATAGAAAAGAATAAAACAGAATAGAATAGAATAGAATAGAATAGAATAGAATAGAATAGTTAGTGCAGAATAGAATAAAATAGACTAGTATAGTATAGGAAAGAGTAAAACAGAGTAGAGTAGAACAGAAGAGATTAGAACAGAATAGAATAGAATAGAATAGAATAGAATAGAATAGAATAGAATAGAATAGAAGAAATTATAATAGAATAGAACAGAAGAGATTAGTACAGTGTAGAATAGAATAGACTAGACTAGACTAGTATAGTGTAGAAAAGAATAGAATAGAATAGAATAGAATAGAACAGAATAGAATAGAATAGAATAGAAGAAATTATAATAGAATAGAACAGAAGAGATTAGTACAGTGTAGAATAGAATAGACTAGACTAGTATAGTGTAGAAAAGAATAGAATAGAATAGAATATAATAGCAGAGAAGAGAATAGAATAGAACAGAATAGAATAGTATAGAAGAGATTAGTATAATATAGAAAAGGATAAAACAGAATAGAATAGAATAGAATAGAATAGAACAGAGTTGCTGTTTTGCTATTTCTGCCGTGTTTGCTCGAGTGTGTGAAGTACGCTCAGTGACATTTGAGGATTTGTCTGCAGAGCTTTGTCAGACTGTGAGAGTGTGAGAGAGCGGTGGATATGTGCTGTGCTGTACAGGGCAGCTGTAACTCTGATCATGTTCTTGCACTATCTGTGATAAGTGGAGCCATCCTTTAACATTGCACTGCTTTGCTATGTCCATGACACAGCAGTATAGAGTCTATTTTATTTTATTTTCTATTTATAGATCAAACTACACAGTAAAATGTTTTGTAATCCGGAGGTAATTCTGATTGTGTATCTCTGTATAATGCCAGTTTTAGTTGGCCTGGTTACTGGTTACTGGCAAACTGAAAATTCTGATCATGATGTGTGGATGATTCACTCTGTGATGCAGCATAATTAAGGGGAGGGAGATTTACCGATTATCTCACATAGCATTTGATTCCAAGGGTCCGTAAGCAGCCACTTTAAAGGTTTTTGTGATATTTGCCATCTAATGCAGGTGTCGTGTTTCAGTCTTGGGTCAAAAAGGGCCTGACTGTTCTGGTGCATATCATGTGTGTGATGTGGACCTTAATAAGGGCTGTGTTCTACGGCACGTGGAAAAAGATGAGTGTGGGCCAGGAATTAATTGCTGTCTGCTATAAGTAAATGAAATAACCGATGGATAGCACAGTGCTGTGATGGAATGGTGTCCCATTCAGGGTGTATTCCCATCTCACTATCAGTGTTCCTGGGATAGGCTCCAGATCCATCGCAACCCTGACCAGAAAAAAAGCAGTTACTGAAAGCGAGTGAAAGTAAGTAAGGGTAGCACAGTGGCGCAGTAAGTACACAGCTCCAGGGTCCCAGGCTGGATCCTGACTTTGGGTGGAGCTCTCTGACCCCCTGTGTGGAGTTTCTCATATTCTCCTAAGGTTCCTGAGGGTTTTCTTCATGTTCTCTGGTTTCCCCCCACCAGAATAATAATTAAATTGAATTGAATTGGCTAGACCAAGGGTCTTCAATCATATCTGCAAAGGACCATTGTGGCTACAGGCGTCCATTCCACCCAAAACAGATGGCACACTTCATAGTGGATTGGAGTCCAATATGAACTGATTAACCCAGCGGAATCAGGTGTGGCTCCTGCTTGCTGGGAATGAAAACCTGCAGCCACACCGGCCCTTTGGGGATAAGAGCGAAGAATCCTGGGCTAGACTAAATTGCCTCTGAATGTGTGAATGTGTGTGTGCATAGTGGCCTGTGATGGACTGCATCCTATTCAGGGTGTGTCCCTGTATTGTGTCCTGGGCTAGGTTTAGGATCCTCTGTGACCATAGACCAGGATAATGCTGTAATACTGAAGAAGAAGAAGAAGAATGAATGAATGAATGAATGATGAATAAACAACCTGTCTATCTTTGTCAGATACATCTGAAATACCCTCTTATTAAATAATTATTATTAAAAAAAAAAACAAGGGATCAAAAATATGAACTGGGCATAGATCCAGCTTTCCTTTCCTGGCATGCTGATTTACACTGGTCGGTGGCAACAGCAGGAAAACATCTGTAAGATCATTTCTGAGCTGTGTAAGCTATTCGCTTAAACGCCTGCCTTTTTTTACGTAAAGTGGCAACGGCCAATCTGCTCTCGTGTGGAGATGCTGATCACTGAACCGCTCCCAGTGCTTATTAGTGCTCTCTCTCTGCCGGATCGCATTGTGCTCTGCTGATTCAGTGCCTTAAGCATCGCTCCTCAACGCCTCCGGCACAAACCGCAACGCCTGAACACTTCACCCAAACCACGACAATGGACAAAATCGCTGTCGGTAAGTCTGCTCTTTCTACATCACATTTTGACTAGATTTATGTTATTAGGCTCTAATTTGTCGACGCTGATTGAGATGTCTGATTCCAGAGGATGGACTGACTATTCACAGAAATCCCGACAGATCCTATCCAACTAGAATACATAAAATCATCATCATAATAATAAAAAACATGGATTTCCATTTAGATCAGATTGAATGCAGTTGCGTTCATTCTATTTTGTAAGCCGGGGCATCATGATTCAATAGCCTAGCAGTCTCCTTTTCCCAAAGCTAAAAAATGATTTGGAAATAGGATATAAGCCTAGGTAAATGCATTAAGTGTAAAACGAACCCATATCTGTATATAAATTTTTATCCGTTTCTGCGTGCAGAATGGCGCACCTGCCACAGCTCCCTCCCCAGCATAATGCAGAAAGACCCCACCCAAGACACCCGGCATCTTCTCCTCTACAACCGCTCCTGCAAAATCCTGCACAAACAAATGCAGCTTTATAGCAACCATCCACGCACCTTTTAGCTCATTTTCACACTCTAACCGCGCGTCATGCCTTTTATATTCATAATGCGTTATGGCAGATGGAGTGCGTCTGTGCTCTCCGCCTGGCATTGTGTATGCTCGATGGCCTTTAAGAGCTTTATATGTTACACATTTGGCAAAGGCTGTTGATCAGATCATACGCCCTGTTAAGATCAGAGATACAGAGAAATATACAGAGGAGTTCTTGGTTTAGGAATATCGACTCACAAATGAAAGAGATGTCAAACATTTATTGAAATGCAATAGAAATAAGAAATGGGTTTTTATGTTTATGTGCTGGATATAGCCTACCTAATTTGTTACTGATTTATTGAAAGACTAACACACATTTGTGAGTAACAATGGTCTACAATTCTTTAAATCGACAACAACAAAAGAACCCAGCATTAATAAATAAATGTAAAAAAAAAAACTCATTATTTTTGAAAGGAAGCTCAGGCATCAATGGGTTGAGCCTCAGGTTTTACTGAAAGCTTGGCTGTGAATGGGTGTGACTGTTTTACGACCCAGACAGCAGCAGCAGCACAGGCCCAAATATCAAAATATGCAGTCTTATCTTCATCATATTTAATATAGATACAGGTCTGATTCACCATATATATATATATATATATATATATATATATATATATATATATATATATATGCATGTATGTATATGTATATGGGTATATAGGCATGGGCTTGTGTGTGGTGTATCACATAAGGCCTGGCTGTTCTGTACATTGAGGGAAATTGCTGAGGAGTAGCAGCAGGCCAAGCGGACCACAGATTGGGAGGCTGGCCAGCCCTGCAGCAATGGAACACTGCACATGGTGGCCTTTGCTGCTCCATGCAAATCATTATCTACGCTCTGTGGACACTAGTGGACATCCGTGCACGGGGGACCATGTGTCTGCTCCTTTGTCTTGTTGGCTGTGTGTGCTGGGATTGGTCATAAAGGAAAAAACCAGCTTTGGGGTGGGATGGCTGATGTCAGATCAGAAACCACAGACTATCTCCACCTAACTCTAGTCTAGTGTCTCACTGCTGAGTAAAATGTTTTAGCTTTGTTCTGTTCCCCTAGATAATGGAGTTTGGAGGATGTGCCTGCAATCTGTAAAACTCTACAGATGACAGGAAATGACCAGCATCATTAGTCTGTCCTGCATATTTCATGAGACTGTGAGCTCAGGCCTCAAAATGTTCATAATTCGTTTGTAGCTGAGCCACCTGTGCTGTAAGGCTTTGGAAAGACTTAAATATGCACTTGGTAAAGGAATATGCACTTTGCGCTCGGTAAAAGCTTCATATTTCATTTTGAAATTAACTGAATTAACTGGACTAAATGGAATGTATCAGGTGGTATGTGGGAATATCGCTGAAATACTTCTATATTAAACTAAAGCCCTGTACTTGGGAACTGTGGATTTTAACATACAAGTTAGAGTTGTAATGATTAACAGCTTCTAAAAAATAAGCTTATTATTATAAAATTAGTGTTCTTTAATAATGTAAAATTGGTTGCTCAGAAACACACACACAAGCAAAACACTCATTTGATATAATTTTATGACACTTTGCACTTATGGATGAATATTTAATTGCACTTTTTTCACAGCATACAAAGAAAAGATGAAGGAGCTGTCTGTGTTCTCACTCATATGCTCCTGTTTTAACCCGAGACTACAGAAAAACCTGGACTCCAAGTCAGAGTGTAAGATATACTTCAGTCTTATATTGGTCTACATGCTTAGATTTACATTCACTCATTTACAGTACTTGATTTGAATGACATAATTCATATGTAATCTTACTTAATCGGTATGGATTAAATATGAATTTAATTGGACACCTTAGGATGAGGAATTCAGTTGGACTTCAAGGAGACTATTATTATTATTACTTCTGAACACCAATTAGAACACAATTAAGACTTTAAACCACAAAGAATGCTTCTTTTCAGTCGTTTCACATGTGCTTGTCATGCAGTCATGGAGGTGAAGCCCATAAACAAACGGGCCTCGGGTCAGGCCTTCGAGGTGATCCTGAAGCCCCCCTCTCCAGTGTCAGATGTGGCACACAATATCGTAACCCCTCCCAAGAAGAGGGACATCTCTCTGGAAGACATTCAGAAGAAACTGGAGGCTGCCGAAGACCGCAGGAGAGTGAGTGTTTGCAATTCGGTATTAATACTGACATGTTAGCATTCATGTCTTGATATGAATATTGATAGCGAGATTAGCTTATGCTGTGCATTCTGATGTGGAATCAGGACCCAAATTGCTTTAACAGGGTAAGATAATACATATAAAAGGAAGCGTGATGAATTTGCTAAACTTTATGTTATTTATTAATTTCATGCACTCACTAGCTTATCGTTTGTTTGCATTGCTTATAGCGTGCTTGCTTATAGTTGGCTTCTCTCCCCAGTCTCAAGAGGCCCAGGTGCTGAGAGCTCTGGCTGAGAAACGGGAGCACGAGCGGGATGTGCTGTTCAAAGCCATGGAGGAGAACAACAACTTTAGCAGGATGGCCGAGGAAAAGCTCATTTTGAAAATGGAGCAAAACACCGAGAACCGCAGGGCTCACATGGCGGCCATGTTGGAGCGCCTGCATGAGAAGGTAGAACATGACATTGACACCATGTGACCAGTTAGCCAGGTTTTGCTTATATTTAAAATTCTTTTAGTTCCAAAAAGTTGAACATGTTGGCTTGATGCTACAATAGTCTCAGAATGTACGTACAATTATATTTTGAAGTCACTGATTGACATGTGACTCTACGGTGTGAAAGAGTGTGTGAATGTGTTAAAAGTAGAAAGCTATTAGTCATCTGTGTGATTCAGGGAATGTCAGGGATATAAAATAAGTTTGTAGTCTAGAGATCATATGCATATGGATACATTTGGAATGAACAGATAACGTGTTTGAAACAGACACAAATACTGAAACAAATGGGAGGTGTATTATCAGTTTTTGTTTTTAGAAAGCTTGCCAGTAAGATTCACATGCCACCTGCTTGAGTCTAGAGGTGTGCATCAGGACTGGGATCCTGCAGAATGCAACTAAAATGTCAAGCTAGCGGGAGGTTTTCTACTTTCATGCAGACAAGTGGTCAGATATGAAGCTCACAGGAGAAAGAAAGCCCACATTCATTTACACGAACATGAACGATGCGTTTACAGCATTCATTCATCCTTAGTAACTTAGGTTGGGGGTGTGGTGTATATTTTTTTTTACATATTTTTACATATTTTTACATATAACATCTATATCTTGTCTAATAGATTCTATTCTATTCTATTCTACTTTTCAATTTTATTCATTATATTCTGCTTTTATTATATTTTATTATATATTATTTTATTATATTATGCACTGTGGGACGAGGCACTAAGGAAAAACATTTCACTACATTAATACATCACATGTATGCAGTGTATGTGACAAATAAAGAATCTTGAACCTTGGTGATTTGAATTAGTAGCTAGTACTTAATTTATATTTTGGGAAATAGAATCAACTGCATTTGTTAGAAAATGTCACAAGTAGGTACAAACAGAAAATAATAATTGCACAAGCAGTCCCATGCACACCTCTATTTAAAAAAAAAGGAAAAAAAAATCCATTTGGAGTAGGACACGCCCACTTCAGGTTTAAATCCCAAAACAGATACAGATATTTGGATCATTAAACAGACATAAATACAGGTATTATAGAGTGTACCAATAGTTTTGGTGTAATTAGGTCATGTACGAAGGCCTTGGTGTGATATTTCTTTGCTGTCATTATGTGACTGTTGTTGTTTTTGTGCTTTTGTCAGGAGCAACACGCTGCTGTGGTCCGCAGAAACAAGGAGCTGAGAGAAGAGCTCACAGCGTGAAGGCATCTTTCCCTCACTTTTCCTCACTCCGCTCATCAGCTCACTTACCCTCCTCTTACACACACACACACACACACACACACACACACAGAGTCAGTCAGTACTAACTAGCAAGTAACATTCTCCTATACCGTTTAAAAGGTCTTGCTTGATTTCATAGATTATGACACAGATTATTTTGTAAATATATCATATAACTTTTAGATTAAACAAAAACACATGTCAAATGTATCAAACTTATCAATGACACAGTGTCATTATTAATTTATTTATCCAATTATTTTTACTCTAATTATTTTTGATTAGAGATATCATGTGTTTATTTATTCGTTTGGAAGATTCTGGAATTCTGGAATAAATGATGGTTAGTTTCATTATGACGAATGCAAACAGAGACACACTGGGACATTCCCAGCATCCACATACACTCACACACACACACACACACACACACACACACATAAATATACGACAAACCGTACAGTGTATTTATGCTTACATACAATATAATCATGACATTGCACTTCTTCCATCTACTGAATGAAACAACCTTGTTCAAGCTTAACACATTCTTCATCTGCAGCAGCACATCGACACTCTTTTGCTCCTGAGCCAACGTCTGGACTTAATATTAAATACAAAATGTTTAGTCTCTTTACATGCCCTTTTTATATTACTCATAAGAGCATGTTTTTCTCACTTTGACTTCTCCAGCTAATGTTGGCACTGGCTATCATTTTCTGAACACAAACGCACTCGATTTACTGTTTTTTTTTCAGCAGGACACGTCATCATCTCAAATGCCATCATTATTCCGCCATATAATCTGCTATTAACTAATGTAAAACCTTTGCCGGTCAAATTTCATCCTCCTAACTTCAGCCATTGAGGAGGAGTGACTAATCGTTTGTGTGAATCTGAATGTGTGTTTGTGTGTGTGTGTGGGCGTGTGTGTGTGTCCATGTTACGGTGGCTAAGCTTCTGTGATCGTTCTCTTCGGAAGCAACATGTGAGATGGAAACAGAATATGCATCGAATGTTTTTTTTTTAATTTTTTTTTAAACTTTCATGGTTTCCTCTCAAAATATGCCTGCCTGCATCTTCTGCTGCATAAACTGTGTTTTCCCCTCATTTCTCTGTGTGCAAAATTTGGTGAATAAAGATTTGGGGTTCTGTGAACATGCTGTGGATGTAATTTCTGTGGGTAGATTTTTGGCAGGCAGTAAGCACAATCTAGTTGACTTATACATTCAAAATATCAGCTGTTATGTACAGATGGCATAGATACATAAAACTCTTTCTGAGCATAACACATTTGAACAAATTCTGCTCCTGAAGTGTATGTTGACTTGAGCCCTGTGAGGCATCTTACACACTTCATTTAAGATAATAAAGTATTGGAACATGGCAGCAGGGATTGCAAACGCTATTGTAGCACACACTGGCACTGTGCTATATAATGGCTGCAGTTGTTAACCCCTTAAATATCCAGAACCTGTTGGTGAGTCCAGACTTACAGTCCTCACTCTTATAACTACTTCACTATTACCGTCATTCTAATTACTAATAATTCATTACAGTAAGAGGAATAACTGAATAATTAGCTGGGATTTAAAGTCAAAATGTACTTCCACAATCAAACAACAGATTGTGTAGAGATCTCTAAACTGCCAAAACCACTTATACCAATCACTGCTCAGTTCTCGATTCTAATTGGTCAGAAGGTGTTGATTAATTTTCTATAACAGCGCAACTCTGACAATAGTGCCAGCTCATATGTTTATATTAATACTCTTAATATGTTGTTTCTATAGTCACATCTTACACAGGGGCCTTTATGGCAGACCTGTGTGTAATTGTTGATATGGTGAAGTTTTCTGTGAGGAGTTGTTAGCATTTTTTGGAAGGAGTCTCCAGTGTCAGTGTTTTGTAATGATCAGAGCTAAAGCAACAACTTTTTATTTTTTTAATTTTTAAGCATTGCAGATTCTTGACAAGCTCCATTTTTTATCGAGAGAGAAAGAAAGAAATGCTGGTGAGGAAACGACTGCTATAATGTTTAATAACGTAAGTGATAACAGAAACTAACTTTTTTTCATGGATGTTCCACAACATTAAATTATAAATGAAAAAAAGTATGGTAAGGTGTTCTTTAATGTAAAAAAAATTTGTAAACGTTGGTAAATATGTTAGTATAATATGGTAGTATAAGAGAAATAAACCATTTTGGGACAACATTAACTGCTGGCAGCTTTCCAAAACCATCAAATAATAATGGCAGTTTCCAACAATGAAATAATAACGTGGAATATTCTAAAATGATTTTAGATGGCCCTTTTGCAGTATTTGTTGAAACAAATGTACGCTAGCTCATCCTTGATGACTACAGTTAGATAAACAGGTTCACTTCAGGAAGAATGGAAATGCTGTTTATTTAACCTACAGTAAAATGTACCAGCTAAGTTAATATGCTTGGTGTTTTATTCAATTAGTGTGTTTTATATTAAATTATCTGTATGTAAGCATAAACATTGTAAATAATAATGTAATGTATAATTTAATGTAATCTTTCATTAAATGGGAGCCTTGTTTCTAAGCCATCCTTTTTGACTCTGTACAAATATCCATGTTGATCTCCTGCTTGTCCATGTACTTATATAGCCAGCCATCTATGACAGGACAAGAAAAGTCAGAACACCAACCCCATTTCTCTGTTCAATATAGTCTATAAGATTTACTTTCCACTCCTGCAAGGTTGAGGAGGATTTGGAGAGGCTTCAGCTCACCTGAGCCCAAACTCTGTGGCATGCAATCTATCTACTATGATGGATAATGAGCCGGTCATTGTGACCATTTGCTTGCAGCTGATGTCTGTTCACGTGGCAGATGCATTCATATGACAGAGACAGTGCTATGATCAGTAGACATTCAGGGCTTAATCCCTATAAGACTGTACCTATGCCAAACCAAGTATGCCTAATAACGCACACTTGTGATACAAGAGTATTTTAAGTTAAAGTAAATAAAGAAACCTTGTACTCTGCTGACTGGGATTTAACATACCAAACCAGACCCAACATACTTTGCAAACGTTGTTCATGTGAAATTTGGAATGTGTGTTTTAATGAATAAATTAACAGACCTGTGACATTTACTCAGAGGTACAGCTCCCCCACCTTTGTTTGATATGAACAACTAGCAGAGCTCTGTTCCTATAATACGGTGTAAATGTAAATCATACCATGGCGTAACGGTGGTATGAATAAAGATAGCGAAATGCTTTATAGCAAAATGCTTTCAGTCAAAGTTGTAAAATGTTTTCCTTAATTCAAGTTGCAGTGGTTTTACATCTGATCATTAAACTAAATGTGTTTGTTGTGCTAGTTTATAGGCTTTTTAAAAGCTATTTTAAATTGTCTCATGTGTCTCGGCCAGAAAATAATCGTATTATTTTCATATCATTTCAGTACTGACAAAAAGGAAAACTGAAAACTTTAGGTTAGACAACGTTAATAATTTTAAATAAGCCCTTGTGACAGAAACAAATATATTGCAAACATTTTTTGTAAATGACATTGCCAGTGTTAAAAACACACATAATATAATGCATCCATTTAACATTACTGTACCCACACTGATGGTACCAATGAAAGAAGCAGAAAAACCTTAACACTCAGTTTGCACATGCTTTTGCTAACCATCCCAAACACTCATGGTTTGCAGAATGTTAGGAAAATAAAGGTTGATTAAAAATGACAAAAAAAAAAAACGGCTCTTTTCTAGTTTTTCATGTAAACAGATCTCATCCTTGCTCTTGGCTCTCTTAATGCCCAATGCCTGCTGTGACACGAAGTGATGCAAAGGGAATTAAAAAAAAGTGAAGTGTCTATCAAACATAATCATGAGAGAATGAGGGACGGTGGACACTTTAGTTCTGTCAGCCCTCCTAACCTCCAGTGGTGGTACCTTCAAGTGCATGCACACTGCAACTATCAATAAAGTAACCAAGTAAGCATCTGACGTAGTATTTGATATAAATCTCATTGTCATACAGCCACTGTTCCCTTTTTTCTTCATGCCTCATATTTATATTTATATATATATATATGTCTGACCTCATGTGCACTGTGTAACTATCAGCTAACAGTGATTATGGCCAGAGCTACAGGTAACCTGTCCTGTAAAAATTGGCGACATACTGCTATCATCTTTTTTCATCTATTCAGTTCAGTAATGCCGCATTTGACTTACCTCATGGTTGAATGGTTCTCCCGCACTATATCACGCTCTCCACCACTGAGCTTGTGAAGTTAGATGGACTCTTCTAGCATGCATACAGTGCCTGGAATTCCAATCTCCTCCATTCCCTTCATTTTCCCTGTATCTCCACGAACTAAGACCTCTGCACTTCAGCTCGTTCCCACAGCCCCCACAGTAAGTCTCCCGGGTAGCAGGTGTCTGGCTCAGCATGTCTAACATAGTGGTCAACTCCAGCTTCGGCACCATCCATAAATGAATCCGAATTAGCCTCGACCAGCTCACATGCACTGCTAGCAGGCTCCAAACAGGCTACAAATATGCAGTGACAGCTACCCTGATGGACCCGGTCTTCTGCATGGTCACAAAGAATTTCAAGGTGGCACAGTTATACGAATATTGAAACATTAAAGGAGGGCTCTGTGGCACATGCCTTAGCTAACAGGATGGTTTACCCGCAGGCTGGCCTAGGCCCACTGGTGGTGTCACCTGACAAAAACCAATGTTCAGACAAGCTGCCCAAGCACTGAATGCATTCATTGATAACATTATGTTGAGGTTTTATGACACTGAATATGTATACAGGAACTATTGGTCCAATAAGCAGCTATGACAGAACTAGTTCCTCTATCTAAAACACCTAGGCCAAGGCTTTTCACTCATCTCCTTTTTGGACAGCACCAAGTGTGGATGACAGAGTCATGCCGTTGGACACATTCACAACCCTGTGAAACCTACCCTATGTAATAGGGTCACTCTTTGGGCCTGTGCCCAATGATGCCAGAGAGAGAAGGGCAACGGTTTCAGAAATTAGAAACCAGCATAGCCAGATGGACTGGCCATGTGGCACCCTGAAATCGCCACAACCTGGCTAATAAGCTAGATGCCCGCAAGTTCCATTGGCTTTGTGCGAGTCCTAAATGGACAAAGTCATGTGCTCAGGTCCCTAGCTGGTGCATTAAATGTTGCCATAAGTGCCATAATGACTCATTTATGGCATGAGTCAGGCTTTAGACATTGCCCCTCAATTCTAAGGAATCCTGTTGAGCATGCTCAAGAACGAAGGGGGCTGCTGGCAAGACACTTTAAACAGAGCCTGTCCTACTGGGTGGTAGACATCATCACCATGGCCTATACATTTTGGACACCCAGTCCATACTGTGACATTCTACTCTACAAGGTGCATCTCCTTCTCATGGGCCTTATTTTGGGCCTTTGTACTCCAGGACGTCTGGGCTGCTGGTTCCTGGATGTCCCCATTGCACCTTCTCCATGTTCTACATGAAGGTTTACATCACCCCTCCCAGTGGTGCAGCATCAACTCTAAGCACATTTCTGGGTAGTTCTGATGTCCTAAATGTCCGGTTCCACAGGAAATATTTGGCATACATTGTTCAGGTGCCTCATAGCACCCCTGGCAGTTTTGCTGAGATAGGACACTAGCAACAGTGATTCTATGAATCCTGCATAACTGCCAGGGTTTTTTGTCATTTGGAACCAGTGTCTGCTCACTGACATGTTTCCAGGAACAGATGGCTGAATGATGATGGTGTTTATTCCAAATACTGCATCATGCAACACATGACTTTGTTTTAAGATCTCGACAGGCATTTATTCTATTCTTGTATCCAATAGACGCACTGTCACACACTGTGTGTGTTTGTGTGTGTGTGTCAGACACAGCACTAAATAATCTGATCAGTTTAGGATTTTACCTGAGGCAAGCAGTTACAAGCTCTGATCCCTCTTATGCTCATATTCAGTGCATGTCACTCAGTGTGTGTGTATTTGTGTAATAGAATTCATTTTTAGGTTGCTGTACAGAATTTATTCCAGTCTGTTTGTGTGTATGTAAGGATGTGTGTGGAGTGGGGTGGGGGTGGTGATGTGTCTGCAGGTGTGTTATGCAGATAATGGTTCATTTCTGATCCTCCGGCACAAAGCAATTATTATCATTTTGCCCGAGTGGGATTGCAGGCGCTTGTTAACAGAAGCATGAAAAAGGTGAATACAATCTACAGTTTATACGTCTGCAGATGTCTCAGAGAGCCTCATACGAGCTGGTGATTCATGCCTCGCAAATATTCGGCCAATATCAGTGCCACTAATGTGAAAGCCAGAAGCTGAATGTGTAGTTGTCAGATTGAGACAGACTAAGCTTAGATAAAGACTAGATTAAGACTAACCCAGAAAAAGGCAGTTTTGTTATAACACAAGCAAACAGAACAAAATGAGAGGCAAAAGAGCTCTCAAAAAAAATAGACTATTCTTATCCTTACAAAGAGTTAACACAGAGGGAAGATCATCAGCACTCAAGCTATATAAAGAGAACAAAGCTTCATAGACTGAATGAATGAGAGGTATCCCATCACATAATGTTACCAGTGAAAGCATTAGATCTCTGGAGGTGGAGGTTGTGGAGTGACTGATACTAAATTATTATGAAACTCGCAAAGTAATTATCATTGACATCCACACATCTAACTTATTTTACATTCAAATGTGTCTGACACTGACACTTGTATATCATGCAGGCTAAAGGGTGCCAATTCTTTAATCCGAGTGAAAATAGACAATTTAAAGTGCAAACTTTTCCATATGATGTTAAACTACAACAAAACTCAAGGATTTTCTGTGGCTTAATCTAAAATGGTGTTTTGTCAGGCGCTCGACATACATCACCACTGTTATACCCTATTTAAAAATGAAACTTAAAAATGGTGTTTTTTATATGAAGCATGGGTAAGAAATGTGTAAGTCCAGCTAAATACAAACAACAAAAAAATACTGTGGATAAAAAAATTTAATGTCATGATGAAACAGTACTGGTTTGAGGAATGAAAACAAAACCCAGAAATGAACAGTATTTTGCTAGGAACAAAAATGTAATCATCTTTAGCTGTTCCAGAACAGAAATATTCATCTGAAATCTCTAATACCGGTTAATAACTTCTTTTTTTCCATTCCATGTGGGCCACTAACTTATTATTCCTATTTCACTTCCATCAGAGTGTTGTATGAGAATTGCTACAAAGCCTTTTGGCACAAAGCCTACCATCTGCACATGCACAAGCCTCATATAAATGCACATACCCACCATCTCATGTCCAGTTAATACATAACTACAAATATAAAGCATCATAAAATATAGTCTAGAATTTTGTTTTTCATAAAATATTAAGCATTATTGCTACTCAGATACTGAGGTTGGATTGTATAGTTTTACCTTTATAATTTGCATTATTAATTAGGTTGAAATGCTTGAGCAATCCACTATAATTAGTCCACTTAATGTTATAATGTTTGCAGCTCTCAGCATGTTTCTGCCAGCCTGATGGTGCTGAGCTCGAAGTTTCTTATACAACAGGAAGCATATTTACAATACTCATGCCTGCATGTGTACAAAAAGCTGCCCTCAATAATGAAATGGGTCTAAATGACTGTAGGGGGTAAGAAGATGATAACTCTATGAAGAGAGAGAGAGAGAGACTTTCCACTGTAGATTATTCTAGCACGTTTCTAGAATAAAGGACTCTGGAGTGTACAGTTATTAAAAAATAATCAACTCCAGGGTAATAACAGCCACATCAAACCACCCCATGTTGACTACTTTCTTATAACTGCACACTCTGTGGGGCTTTATTCTAGAAGCTTGCTAGAATAATACAGTTGAAGTCACCCTCTGCTTTATTCCTTACAGTTGGAAGGCTATGTATTCATATTCTGACAGTCATAAAGCAGGTGAATTGTGTATTCTCTTACAGGATCTACAGTCCAAGACCACTGTAGATCATTTTAATACCTCCAGCTGATCCTGTTGACATCATCAACCATCCACTGTCCACAAGTACTACATAACTGCCCAAATGCCCATATGGATCAGTGTGTGTATTCACAATGCAGTGCACTATTTAGTAATGTTAATGTTAGGACAATGGGCAAATTTAAATCCACGATTGTCAGCAGTTTGGCTTGCAGTCTGGTCTCCAGTTAAGACCAGTAGGATGTTTATCAGACCCAGAATAAGCCTCATGTTCTTCATGCAGGACAGTGATGCTCTGGCCAGGTGTGTTTAAAACTAAGTAAGAGCAATGAAACTGTGAAATAGAGGAAAGAAGGATGTTTCTTGTGTAGGAACAGTGCCTCCTGCTGGACGCACAACAATTTAGCAGTTTTCACACCCCATCAAACATCACAAATCACCTATGAATATTGATAGAATCCATATTGAGTGTGTCTGTTTTTAAAATCATAAATAGCCCTAGTCTAATTTTAATATTCAGATGCTGCAGGTTGTATTAAAGACACAGAGTTATAGCTTTTTTTGTAGCTGTTTTGTCCTGTGTGGATTGTGTTTGACTCATGGAGATCCATGACCTTTACTGAGTACTACCGTATTAACACAGTAGGACAAATTAGAGCTTAAACTAAATGGTCCACTGAAAGTCAGCAAATAACAAGGAATAAGTGTATATGGGTGGTAGGGTGGTGCAGGGTAGCGTTGCTGCCTCACATTTCCTGGGTTCCTGGTTTAACCCTGAGCTCGGGTTATTGTCCAAGTTTGGTGTGTTCTCCCCGTGCCTGTGTGGGCTTCCTCTGCATCCTGTGGTTTTCTGCCACTGTCCAAAAACATGCAGGCAGGTGGATTGGCTATGCTAAATTGCCACTAGGTGAGAATGAGTGTATGGTGCCCTGCTAATTCACCTGCCTTGTGCCCAGTTTTCCAGAGATAGACTCTGGATCCACCACAACCCTGACCAGGATAAAGGACTTACTGATGATGAATGAATGAATGAATGAATGAATGAATGAATGACTGTTAATATGATTAACTATTTACTAGCAATAGTTATATTTTTAGGACAAATGTTTGATGTAAATCATATCTGACCAATTAAAACATTGCTGTGAGCTGTGTCATCAGACTGGCCCCTGGACACAATCAAAACCAACGCAATGACATACATTTCAGACCTCTGTGTTTGTAGGTGTTTACACAAAAGGGCTAAAGCGTTCCCCATTCTTTCAAACAGACCCACACACTGGTTGCCTTCACATCACTTATGGCACATAAACTAAGGAAGAAAGGCTTAAAAGCTTGAGCCATAAAATCTTTTTCTGGGCAGATACAGTACATCATGTATGGTATTTTGTTGTAAACACATAAATATCACTAGTCATGTCTGAAATACAAAGGATGCGCAAAACTTCCCTGCTACAAATGCTGAGCAATTGTCTTTAAGGATGTGTAAGTATACTGTGAAGCTAATGTAAAATACTTTCAAAAGTCTCTAAGTTGCTTTTCTGTTTCTTCTTAATGAAATGATTAAGCCTCTGAACTCCAAGGACCCATGAGAGGGTCCGGACATACAGTACATTCATCATTATCGTAACTACATGCTTTTCTTTAGCAGTTTCTCTTTAGTTACTGAACACTTCAATTCAGTTCAAAGCAGCTTTACTGGCATGACCAAAAATAGTACAATATTACCATAGCATCAGGGAAAAAAAAAAAAAGATTGAAGATTCAAGAACTTTATTGTCATATGTGCAGTAGGCCCACACACTGAAATCATACTTTGTTACACACCTCTGGATGGTGCATAAAATTAAGTAAACTGAGAAAAACACAATATATACAAAGATATACACAATATATATATATATATATATATATATATATATATATATATATATATATATATATATATAAGAGAATTTAAAAAAGTCCTGTGAGACAATGAGCAAAAAAATTTCCAAAATAAATAAATAAAACAGAAAATATCAGCAAGGACAATAATAATATAACTGACAAAATAACTGATTAACAATAGTAAATAGCAGCAGAAATATGAATAAAACAGTACTAATTGCAGTGATTATGCATGACAATAATAGGAATATGTTGCTTGAAGATACATTGCTTTAAGATAACTAAATAATGGACTGACTGGAATAAAAGCTCCTGTGTCTAGTTGGCCTAGAAGTGTGTCCTCATAGACTGAGTAGCCTAGCCACTTAATGCACCAGTGTGCTATACTGGTACACTGGGACAGCAATCACAATACGAACAATTGCTGTCTCTGTCTCCAAAATAAATGCTCATAATTGCAACAGTCAGAGAATCACATCCCCATCTTCCTATCTATTCTTATCATCTATACCAGTGCTTGAGCATTATTAAAAGCGCTACATTTCTAATAAATGATCATTGTCCATTATATTGTTTTTAATATTGTTTAACCTGTCAACATGACTTGCAAACAGAAATGGTTAACCTCTAAAGCTTAATTTGAATATATACGCATATTTATTGTACCAAAATATTGCTACAGACTTTAATCTATATGTGGAAAATGTGTTGTTTCATTAAATTTATTAACCTCATGAGAATGTGTAACCCAGCCAGAATTGCTAATCCAGCATGCTTAATAAAATTCCTATAATCAGGATTAGAGCTGGCTACATTCTCACAGCATGACAGCTGTACACTGTGTGAGATATGCAGTGTGTCAGTCCTACGTCAGCCCTGACATGGCCACTGGGTGTCATAAATCAACCCATAATGTTAATACTGTATTGTAAAGTGTACTGTACAGTTTCATAGTTCTAACTCCAGAACTGATACCAGTTTTAAGATTAACTACATGCAGCCTTACTGGCCAGACATAAACGTTTTTGTCATTTGCCAAAGGTTTTGCTTGAAAGGTTTTTATCAGACACTTAAGCCTTATCGAATCCCTTTATTCACTTTGATTCTTGATTATTGACTCATTGGTTCCGAGCAATGTATTTCTCAATAACTGGAACTCGTGGAGTTTCTGTGCATGCTTTCTACGTGTTCACCTGGGTTTCTTCAAGGTTCTCTTGCTTCCCCCAACCTTCCAAAACATACCTATAGGCAGATTGGCTATGATAAATGTGTGTGTGTGTGTGTGTGTGTGTGTGTTTGTGTGTGTGTATACAACTGTATGTAATTCAATTCTTTTGAGAGAGTAGTGCATAATATATATTGAGTTCTTTCTACATGTTTCATAATGTGACACAACTAGTGATTTATGTTCCTATTTCTACACACACACACACACACACACACACACACACTAATACCCCACCCTTCTTAAAAAGCTGGGGCCAATGAAATTTTTCCACCTCTAGGTAGTGGCCTGCTTACGCTGCACATGCCTCTCTCTTTAATTCCTCTAATATATGCTCCCCAGTGTTCAAATCAGCATTAGAATTTTACATTAGAGAACACCACACAGTCTTGTTTCACTCATATTTATAAAGCACTGTGAAAATGGACCAGTTCCAGGGTACATGGAAATTAACTGCAAGTGAGAATTTTGATGAATACATGAAGGCCATAGGTAAGTTTTTTCTTACACTATTACATACTAAATTAAAAGTAAATGGATGTTTAGCACTTTTCCACTATAATCACATATCTAAGAAAGTGTGCACTTGTTTGCATTGCCCAGGTTTTAGATTTTTTTTTTGTTGCTTTCAGTAGTTTAGGTCTGCTATTGCACCTGCTCCCTTCCTGATTCCCATCACCATCCTCTAAGGATTAATTGATATAATCTTTGGATTTGCAGGTGTTAGTTTTGCGTCCAGGCAAATCGCTAATTTGGCCAAGCCAACTCTGTTATTCAGCATGGATGATCAGGGGCTCATATCGATGAAAACCACAACTACTTTCAAGACAGTGGAAATAAAATTCCGGTTGGATGAGGAATTTGTCGAGATCACCGCAGATGACAGGCAGGCAAAGGTAGATTCCACAAACCTTTAAAAACTGCAGGTTTTACTGTATATTCTTCCAATATGCATCTTGTTTCAGACTGTTATGGGACTGGTGGATGGTAAACTCATTCAAACACAGACCTGGGAAGGCAAGAGCACAACGATTGAAAGAGAAGTTCAGGGTGGGAAATTGATAGCGGTGAGTAAGACTGATTGCCTAATTTGAGGTTGATGCTTCCCTTTCTGTCACATGCCCCTGTTTACCAAATGTTCCAGAGGAATGCAGAAGTGTGTGTGTGTGTGTGTGTGTGTGTGTATGTGTGTGTGTGTGTGTGTGTTTCTTTTCTTTAGAAATGCATCATGGATGACGTGGTATGTACGAGGACGTATGAGAAAGATCAGTGACCCACTTTTACAGACCTGCTGAAAAGACAATACCTGTATCCTAAATGGCTACATAATCCAAATTAATGTACACATTAAATATGATATAACAGCTTCTACGCCCCATGCAGTGCCCTCACTGTCCAGGAGGGAGCGGAAGTGGATTTCAGTGAAACATCCAGCTTTCAAGAGCTCATTTTTTTAAATGTTGTCTATTAAAACTCATTGATCTAATTGTTATAAAACCAAGCAAGATGTCAATAAAATTGAATAAACTATGCATGATGTTTGATTTTATCAAAGTAATTCATGCACACACCCAGCAAATATTAATTTGTTTAAAATGCACATTGAATCTGTAGCCATGCAACAGCTCTTGAAGAAAAAAAAAAGAAAGTTCATATAAGGTCAAACGAAACTAGAGTGTTACTCATCACTTTATTACACATTAGTGCCAATGATATAAATCATATATCACGTTATTTATGCTTAGCGCTTTGCAGCAAGCTGGATTAGGAGTATTAGGAGATAAAAAACATCTGTTTAGTGTCTACCTATCTGCAAACCAGGATACAAGGAGAGGATTAACACATAAAAGATCAGGTTTTCATACAGAACCTGTAGGATTAAGGGCAGGAGACCAGCGACTTGTAATTAGAAGAATGAGACAGAATGAAACCAACCTAAAAAAGGGTCTCTCTTGAACAATACAGAACAAAGCATTAAAGCAAGCAGGCTTCCACTGAAATGATGAATGTCATAATACCTGGCAAATATTAACACTATAAAAGTAATTACTGAGAAAATGACTAAAATATAGGAAATAAATGTAAGGAATAAAACACTTCGGGACCATTACTACCCAAAGCTGATATTTTAAAAATAAAAAAGTCGTGTTTTAATATAACAACCGGGGCGCCGTTATGATTTTTGGGCCCCCTGACAAATTTCTACTCCGGGCCCCAAGTCCCCACCTCCCCAATTATCTGATGAAAATATGGGGTTCTGCTGGGCCCCCTGTCTGACCAGGGCCCTTAGAATCATCCCAACCTCCCCCGTTATGACATCCCTTATAACAACACATCCCAAAGTGTTTTATTTCTTTTATACTGTAGCAATTTGCCAAGTATTACAAGTTTTATTTTATTAATAACAACACAGTGTTCTTTTTAACCCTACATAGTTACAGTTAATGTTGTGGAACACTTACTTACTTTTTCTCTGAAGTTGATAAAAAAAAATGCAGCTTGTCATGTTTCTGAGAAACCAGAAAGCGCAAAGACCTCTGTCCTGATACCTTCCCATGGATGAAAACTTACTGACCCTTAATGAGCTTCACCATATCAATGATTATATGTTTTTTCTTCATTAAATGACAACACAGTAATATACTTATTATTATGCTTAAATTTTGCAGAGGTCCTACCATATAAATTCCTGTGAAATGAACCATACCATAGAAATGATAACACAGTAGAATGAGCACATTAATATAAATCTTGGATTTGACATACAGCCAGAGCTATTTTCAGAGTTGCTGTTATAGAAAACGAATATAATGAATCTTCTGACAAAGTTTGACAATTCAAAAGTCCTGTCATATAAATAGAAAATATTAAAATATTACATGTAATATAGGTGAATATTACTAAACAAGATTATTATTAATCATTTTTTGTATATTTTACTCATAGAATCAGATATTCATTTATTAAATAATTTCCCAAATTCTCCTGATTGTTGGAAATGTATTCTGAAAAACTATATACCACTTGACTTTCATTTTGAGGCTGGGAAGTTTCAGTGGCAAGATTTTTGCAGTCCAATCAATGTAAAGGATATCATCTGACCACTAAGTACCCCTTCCCACCTAAGCATGTGATGTCTTAATCTTTAGCAGTCTTTAATTCAATGGCCCATTGAATTAAAAATCCTCAATAACCCTGGATTAATATTGATTTGACCCACTTGAAGGTAGGTAACAGGGAATGCTTTGTAGATTTGACCCCTCAAGGACCTATATTCTACCACCCATGCAGTCATAATCTTCATTTCATTATCATTTGGAAAAATACCTATTAATGAGGTTTCTGCTGTTTCAGTTTCTTCAATTTGAAGAATTTACCTAGAAGTACAGTAGCTTTGATTTTTGTAATAATCAACATAATTATGATAATTTGTAACAACCTCTACTCCACTGCATTTACAGAAAGTCTTCTTTTGCCCCAGGATTTCCACTAAAGTTTTTCACCATTTTCAGGAGGACAAATATGTGGCTTCAGCTATGAAAATGGAAGTCATAGTGTGGTATAACCGTGACAATAAACCGCTAATGGTGCTGTAACACAGTTTCACACAGCTTTTAGAGAAATGCACTTTAAGTTCCGGCAACCCAATTGTATTTGAGTTTATAACAATTCAAAAGCTTAATGATTATTAATGATTATTAATGATTATAATGATCTGAATATAATAACACATAAATTCAGAGACACTGTTTCCACATTATTGGTATACATAAAAGAATTAGAGCTCCAAATTATGGACTTGGGCCTTACATGAACTATACAAAGAATTTGTTTTTTGCTAATGCTTCTGTGGAGTCACTGAAAACAGATTAACATGGCTTAATGAAAAAGTGAACAGACTACTTGTCATGTCTTTGTCTGTTTCCACTACGAACTCTGTCGCCCAGAATCCTCCACAGCAAAACACTTCTACATTCAACTCCATTTCCCATCAGCCGCAAGAACTACAAATGTTGTCACATGACCAATACCCATGTTCATGTTCACCAGACTTCTAAACACTTGATTACAATCACTAACACACACACACAACAGCACACAAGCGCTCATTCATTGCGAGGTCTTGCTCCTGGTGCATGCTAGTGACATAAGCCTTTGTATTCTCGGTTGATCTAATGGTTTTAATTATAGTTTGTTTGACTACATTTTTGAATACCTCTTTGGATTTGTCTTATTGTGTTTAATAAACCTGCATTTGTATACAACCTGAACCACCTCCGTGACACTACTCAGTACAAGGCACTCCTTTTATAGATTTTAGGTCAGTTTTTTGTGGCACTTTCATGATTCAATAGCTACAGAATGTTGGATGGATACAAGGGTGGATGAATGGATAGATAGATGGAAGGATTTTGGGATATTTATATATCTCAATATCAATGAAACTGACAACTTAATAAAGAATACAGCTTAATAACTCACTATTCTACTCATAATCTCAACAACACATGCCTTTGACCTACAGAAATTCTTTAAAAAGGCATATTCATTCATTCATTCAATCATCTTCAGTAATCACTTTATCTTGTTCAGGGTCATAGTATTACTGGAGCCTCTCCTGGGAACAATGGGTGTGAGATGGGAATAGACCGTGGATTGGACACCAGTCCATCACAGGGCTTCATGCACACACACTCACACACACTCATTCACACCTAGGGCCAATTTAAGGTTGGCAGTCCACCTACTGGTATGTTTTGGGAGGTGGGAGAAAACAGAAAAACCCTGAGGAAACCCACATGGGCACAGGGAGAACATGTGAAACTCCACACAGGTCAGCATCGACCCAGGAGCCCTGGAGCTGTGAGCAGGCAACACTACCCGCTATGCCACTCTAAACAGGTGCAGACAATAAACTATTAGATTTCAAACCCCTCAACATTAGGTTCTTGACATTTTAAGAAAAATGAAATTTGCTGACTTTCTTTTGGCAATTTCTGCAGCATGCTGACTGCTTAAAATATTAAACAAATCACAGTTTAGCCAAGTAGTCTATTATTGTTCATTGCTGAATTGTTTAAAGAGTTATCATCTTATTTGGCAGCTTGGTAATTTTACCAAGTGGTTCACAGCAGATGAATAAACCCTATAACATGGTTTAGGTTACAAAACAAAATATTTCTAAAGTAAATCTTGGCAGTGAAATAAATCCAGTATTTTCTCCAAATCAATGCCTTCCAATCTTGCCCTGCTTATGGCAAAAAACGCTCATGTTGTCAAGTCCCTACAAACAATCCCTGTGAAAGACATGGCGTGAGTTCACATATAAAATGTTCACCTCTACTGTTCGTATAATGTCTGTGTACATTAAGTGTAGCCATACACATCCTAGTTCACTTAACACCTTTGGACACATGAAACGAATAGCAGAAAAGGTGAACAAGAGCCAGTGACTATTATAAACATTGTTGTGAACAGACTGTCCTGCAAATATAAACACGACTTTAACTCTGAGAGTACTGATCTAAACAGTGCTGTTTTTACCCTGGAAAGAGTCTTTATAGTACAGCAGTAGCTTTCTTTTTGGCAGTGTGTTCACTCAAATTAAGGTGTATTTGGGATTGCTTTTAAACATTAACGCAGCACTGCCATCTTGTGTGCCCTTTACGCACATACACACTGTTCAATTTGCTGATTTTTACAATCCTTGAAATGTTTTGCATGATTAAAATTAAAACTTGTGATTAAAACTTTCTAAGCTGGGTTCTGACAGTCTGTAAGTAGAGTTGTAATGATAACTGGGCTATTTAAAAACATGGCCAATTCAATTTCAGCAGACATTTCACAATATTTTATACAGTATGTTCATCTATGGTCTCTTTACTGTCTTGTGTCAATTGGCAAGAACTAACCACTGGAGGCACTATTTGCGAAGAGTCAGTCTTGGACCCTGAAGATTGTCTGAAGTGTTGAAACTCAATGATCATGTGTTAAATGCAGTGGCAAACCGAGGCCATAGGTTTTGGTGTGGCCACTTGGATCATGAGCCTAATATTTATGATTCATTTATGTATTCAATTCTTGCTGCTACAATATTTATTATATACTGTATATAGTCTTTATAGTCTCTACCCGGCTGCTACTCCTTATGTTTATATTTACAGCAACTTATATTGTTACACTTTTGCACTACTGTCATCTGATTCACTTTCTACTAGAACCGTGTACTAGTCAGCGCTGCACTGTAACTTACTGTGCCCATTGTCTTGTTTTAGGTAGTTTTGTACTGTCTTGTGTTGTCTGCACATGTCTGCACTGTGCACTTTATGTAAATATACAGTATGTAGTCTTCTGTAGTTCTGTGTTTGTTTTATGTAGCACCTTGGTCCTGGAGGAACGTTGTTTTGTTTCACTGTGTACTAACTAGCTGTATATGGTTGAACTGACAATAAAGCCACTTGACTTGACTTGATTATGTTAGTTTGTCCAATTACTCTTGAGCCTGTGAAAATGGAAGGACTCTGTAAAAAATGGCTGTAATTCCTAAACGATTAATGCAATACTTTTGTTAAACCCCTTGAAATGTAGCTGAAAGTCTACACTTCAGTCACATCTTGATTGCTTCATTTCAAATCCATTGTCGTGGTGTACAGAGGTAAAATTACGAAAATTGTGTCACTGTCCAAATACTTATGGACCTGACTGTATAATACACACACCCACACACACACCCCACCCACAGACTCACCATCCAGGAAATGGAACATGGCCAGACTGGTTTGAGCTGCCAGGAAGGATATAGTAACTCACATAATCACTCTTTACAACTTTGGCTCACCCAAACTGGACAGTTGAAGAATAGAAAAAAAAACTTGGTCTTTTTCCAGTCTTCAACTGTCCAGTTTTGGTGAGTGTGTGCCCATGAAAGTTTGATATATTGTGCATTCTGAGATGCTTTTCTGCTCACCACAATTGTGCAGAGTGGTAATCTGAGTTACTGTAGCCTTTCTGTCAGCTTGAACCAATCTGGCCATTCTACACTGACCTCTCTCATCAACAAGGCGTTTCCATTCGCAGAACTGCAGAACTGCAGAACTGCTGCTCGCTGGATGTTTTTTATTTATTGCATCATTCTGAGTAAACTCTAGAGACTGTTGTGTGTGAAAATCCCAAGAGATCAGCAGTTATAGAAATACCCAAACCAGCTACCAACACTCATGCCATGGTCAAAATCTCTAAGATCACATTTTCTCCCCATTCTGATGGTTGATGTGAACATTACCTGAAGCTGCTGGCCCGTATCTGCATTATTTTATGCATTGCACTGCTGCCACATGATTGACTGATAAGATAATTGCATGAATGAATAGGTGTACATGTGTTCCTAATAAAGGGCTCCAGGGACCCTGGTTTGAGCCAGAGATCAGGTTACTGTGTGTGGAGTTTCCTCCGAAAAACATGCTGATAGGGGGAACCCAAACAGGATGTATTCCCACCTTGTGCAAGTGTTCCCAGGAGGGACTCTGCTTCCAGTGGGACCTTGAGCAGGAAAAAGCAGTTACTGAAGATGGTGATTTGGATAAATATTAACCAAACTTTTATTCTGATTTGAAGACTGAAATGCTGACTGTGCAAAACAAGGAGTCAGCACACACACACACACACAGACAGTGTGTGTGTGTGTGTGTGTGAGAGAGAGAGAGAGAGAGAGAGAGAGAGAGAGAGAGAGAGAGAGAGAAAGACAGACAGAGAGAGAGGGACCGACAGAGAGATAAAGAGAGAGAGAGACAGACAGAGAGAGAGAGACCGACAGAGAGATAAAGAGAGAGAGAGACAGACAGAGAGAGAGAGACAGCGAGAGAGAGACAGAGAGAAAGAGACAGACAGAGAGAGAGAGAGACAGACAGACAGACAGAAACTTGACTTTGACAGTCCCTTATTTTAAACAATTCATGATGTGTCCACCATTTTTATATCAAATAAATAGCATTTTTAAATGCCTATTTAAATAAATAAATAGATAAAAAATTAAGTAGTTAAATGCGTAAGTAAAAAGGTAGATAAAACACAAACGTAATGATTAGAACACCATAATAATTTGCTTTAAAAAATCAATTAAAACCTTATTTATACAATAAGTTTCTTGGAGAGACATAAACATTACCTGTAAAAGCATTTCATATAAGAGTAAGTGCTTCTGTTAAAAGGTTAAGATTAATGATTCATTTTCAACACAACATGAAACCTCACCCTGCCCCCAAACCTTACAGAAGTCCTGCAGTCTGTGCGTCATTTTCGAGTAAGAAAACTCAACTCTGAGTCTGGCCTTCAAAAGGGCTTTTAGCATCACTTCTGGGTTTAGTGTTCCACTGCCTTTTATTTTGTTTTGTTTCGTGTGAGCCAGGTAGCTAGTCTGGCCTGACCTATTAAAAAATTGAGCACGAAGATTTTTTCTTTCTGTGCAACTGAGTATTTAGGGCCAAAAACGAACAGGTTTTCTGTCAGAATTTGACCCATCTTCCCTAGACAGAGAGAGAGAGAGAGAGAGAGAGAGAGAGAGGGAGAGAGAGAGACAGAGAGAGAGAGAGACAGACAGACAGACAGAGAGAGAGAGAGAGAGAAAGAGAGAGACAGACAGAGAGAGAGAGAGAGAGAGAGAGAGAGAATTGAATTTTAACAAGACTTTTATTACAAAAAAAAACCTCTCCTATTCACAATACACTCCTACAACACAGTAAGTTTAGGTGGGGGGGAGGGGGAGGAAAAAAAAAAAAAAAAAAAAAAAAAAAAAAAAAAAAAAAAAAAAAAATCACAAAGTATGCATAAAAATCAGTTCACCCTCAAAAACAGAGCACAGAGCCTCATTACAACACCAAATACATTTAAAAGTGACAAAATCATCAATGGACTTATAATAAAGAAAATCAATCAAAACTCTTGACTTCACCAAGTTAAAAAACAAGGCTACTATGTTCTGATTTAAGTTTTGTTCTATTTTCTTTTTCCTACTTGTATAAATGGCCAGTTTTGCTTGGCCTAAGACAAAATTCAGTAGTTGACAGACAAATCTTTTCTTCCTCACATATTTGTACCCCAAAATAAAAGTCTCTAGAGAAAAGGTCTCATTACAACTCCTGAAAACATTACCTACAGCTAGAAATAGAGGTTGCAATCTACAACAATTCATAAAAGCATGAAAGATGGTTTCTCTGTCAGAACAGAAAGGACATGTAGAAGTAACCTCAGGGTTTAGAACTGAGATAAAAGCATTGACCGCGACAGCACCATGAATAATTCTCCATTGCAAATCACCTGTTCTCTTGGTCAACGGTGGTTTATACAAGGATCTCCACTCAGGTCTTGTGTTTTGATCCAGTTTAAAAACATCACGCCAGGGAGTATCAACTTTCCCATTTAAAACCTTTTTGCTAAAAACCAAAACACAAGACCTGTACAAAGATTTACCAGTACTTAAAAAGAAGTCTTTACACAGAGATGTAACATTTTCAATGAAAGGAGATGTAATCCCTTCAACATTTACAGACAGTAGTAGACAAGGAAAAGAGTCTTTAGGATCAGGAACTCGGGAACCAGCACAATACTCTGCTAGCAAGTCCATTTCAGTTGTCTTAAACGCCGCTTTCCATTTCATGAGCAACTGGGTAACCAGACGAATAGACCTGATTCCCAAATGTTGAGCTAATGCTGCTTTGTTCTTGAAATCCGGCCCTACAGTGTTCAGTAGCTGACTCAGAGTAATAATGTTGTGTTCAATCAGCAACCTACTAAGTCCAGGGAAAAAGGAACTGTCTGTTAGGTCCAACCGGGAGCCACAGATTAAAGGCTCCTCCAGTAACCAATGAAGAGAATGTGATTTTTCTGGTCGTTGAACAGCAAAGAGACTCCAAACTTTAAAAATGTTCTTGTAAAAAATTGGCAACGTGGAGGTGTCCAGTTTTAGGGGATCCATCAAAAAAAGTGCTTTGTCCAGCCCCAAACCTGCAAAACTACGTAAAATCAGGCATGAAACAGCACGCCAGCTAAAACGTGATGGTCCATCCAACAGTCTTTGCACAAACTGCAGACGAAAGGTTGCAATTCTGCTCTGGAGATGAATTAGTCCTTGACCACCTTCCTCCTTGGGCAAGAACAGAACATTTTGTGAGACCCAATGTAATTTATCCCAAAAGAAGTCCACCAGGGTAGCCTGGATTTTTGATAGCAGCTGCAAAGGAGGATCTACACAGGCAAACTTATGCCATAAGGAAGATGCCACCAAATTATTAATAACTAAAATGCGTCCTCTGTATGACAATTTTGGGGACAAAGACTTCCATTTTTCTAGGCGTCCTTTGACTTTTTCTATTAAACCTTCCCAGTTTTTCTGCACTGTTGTGTCATTGCCTAAAAAGACCCCCAAATATTTAAAACCTTCTTTTCCCCAATGTAAACCAGCAGGAAGTTTCGGTTTTCCACTTTTCCAGCTTCCTATCAGTAGTGCTTCACTTTTATTCCAATTTATATTAGCAGAAGATAAAACTTTAAATTTTCCAAGCAATTCAGATAAAACCTGTACATCATTTTGCTTACTGATCATAACTACTATATCATCAGCATACGCTGATAATAAGAAATTGCCATCACAGTTTGGCAAAGATATACCATGAAGTTTCATTCTTATTTGTTGTAACAAAGGCTCTATGGCCAAAGAATAAAGCATACCAGAAAGTGAACACCCCTGTCTGATACCTCTACAGGCTCCAAAAGGAGCACACAAACCACCATTGACCTTGAGAATGCTCTGAACATCACTATAGAGAACTTTCACCTGATCTATAAATTTTTTACAAAAACCAAAGGCTTTCAAAACTCTCCATAAATAAACATGTTCAACACGATCAAAGGCTTTCTCTTGATCCAATGATATTAAACCACAATCTAGATTTAGCACCTTAGAGACATCGAGAAGATCTCTAATCAGGGAAACATTATCAAAGATTGACCTACCAGGGACACAGTATGTCTGGTCAGGATGTATGACCTTGTCCATAACCTCTGCCAACCGATTAGCTAAAACCTTAGAGAGCAGCTTGTAGTCACTGCACAGGAGGGAGACCGGCCGCCAGCACTTGATGTCCGTCAGGTCACCCTTCTTGGGTAGGAGAGTCAAGACTGCTCTGCGGCAGCTCAACGGCAATAGCCCTCCGGCTAAACTGTCATTCAGTACCTCCAGCAAGTCTTCTCCAAGCTCTGACCAAAATGACTTATAGACGTCGACTGGCAGGCCATCCATCCCTGGTGCTTTTCCCAGCTCCATACCTTGGAGGGCCTTCCAGAGTTCCCCCATGGTCAAGGCACCTGAAATCTTTGCGTTAACTTCCTCTGACACTTGAGGAAGGTTGTCAAAGAAATCACTATCATGCCTATAATCTGGACTCAGTTCATTTTTATATAAAGACTCGTAAAAAGTGACTGCTCTCTTACGAATGTCTTTGGGGTCAGTCAGCAATACCCCAGATTCAGAACGTAAAGCATGAATAACCCTGTTCTGTCCATTTTTTCTTTCCAAACTGAAAAAAAACCTTGAGGGTACATCCATCTCATTTACACTTAAAAAACGTGACCTGACCAGAGCACCCTGTGTTTTAACCCCTAGTAGATCAGACAACTGAGTTTTCTTGTTTTTTATAAGAGACTCCACATTACTTTGATTCCCAGGCAAGTGAGCCAATTCTTGCAATTTTAAAATATCAGTCTCTAAGGTGTTCAAAGTCAGGGTTATCTCTCTAGTGATATTCTGGGAGTATTGTTGACAAAACTGTTTTATCTGAACTTTCCCAAAATCCCACCATTGCTGCAGTGTTCTAAAAGAATTCTTTGTAGTTTTAAAAACATCCCAGAAATTTTTAAAACTTTCTTTAAAACACTTATCATCCAATAAGGTGGTATTTAGATGCCAATAAGCACTCTTTGGCTTAATAGAGTTTAAAAAGATACAACACTGCACCATACTATGATCTGAAAGACATGATGGGATAATAACACAACTCTGAACAATACTACCATGATGTTTAAAAACATAAAACCTATCCAGTCTTGCCAATGAAATCGTGTTATCACGAACATGGGTCCAAGTGTATTGTCTTTGTTCTCCATTAAGCTGTCTCCAAATATCAATTAATTCATGTGTTTTTGTTAGCTGAACAAGACGTTGACGTGAAGGTAAATGGGGTTCAATGTGATTTCTATCCAAGTTGGACTCTGTGCAATTAAAATCACCACCCAAAAATAAATATTCATCAACACCAACATTTTGTAAAACAGAGCACAAAGTATTTAGAAATAGCATTCTTTCAACAGCTGAAGTTGGTGTATATACACAAATAAAAACAAATACAACATTTTCAAAAGAGGCTCTTACTTTCAAAAGTCTCCCTTTAATAACCTCTTCAATCTGATAAGAGCGTGGGCTGAAACTCTTAGCAAAAAGAATAGCAACTCCACCACTCAGTGAAGTATTGTGACTTAGAACAGCAATCCCATTCCATTCTACTGCCCAATCAGCAGCATTATTAACATCAGTGTGTGTTTCCTGTAACAGAGTGACATCAATTTTTTTCTGATAAATTACTTCAAATAATGAAGCTCTTTTGTGCATATCTCTAGCACCATTCAGATTCAGGGTAGCAACATTAACATGACACATACTTAAGGAAAAGAAAAAAATCCCTGCCCACAGGAACATTCTATTACAATACCTGGCATTAGGCTTTCTCACTGTCCTCATTACTGAGCTCAGAGTTAAGTTTGCTCAATGTCTTTTTCAATCGATAAACCTCTTTATTTGTAAAGGAGCCCTCCATCATGAAGCACCTTGTTTTCTCAACAAACTGCTTTATGTCAGGAAAGTATTCGTTAATGCGCACTCCTCTCTTATTCTTCGTAGCTCTGAGGAACAGTTTAATGTCATCTACCTCATAATGACGTCCAGAAAAATCACTCTGAGAAAGACTAACACTCGAATCAGAAAACTCACTGTCACTTTCCGTTTCATCCTGATCACTTGGCTCGGTTATATCTGCTTTCTTTGCATGTCTAACAATCGGAGCTTTACCAGACTTCTTTCTTTTTAATGGGACTTTAAAATCTGCCTGCTCTGTTTCCATTCGACTGTCATCATGTACATTACTCACAGTAGATTGCAAGTCATTGTGGAAAGCATCGTTTAAAAGGATATCTGTCTCAGTAACGGCTATCTCCGCCTGAGCATTAGACACTTCTACACCAGAAACTGTGTTTTCAGCTGCTAATTCTTTAGCATCAGTTGGTGTGATCACAGGTAAAGCATCATCATTCTTATCCTTCACTACTCCTATCCCTGATACACCCGGGGCCTCGTCTGACGGTCCTGCTTCATCGGGTTCAGCGTTAACTACCACGTCACTTCCGACAGCGGCAACGTCACCATCAGCTGACGGGTCGTTTGAGTTTTTTGCGGGACAAGCACGGATTAAATGACCAGATTGCCCACAATTAAAACATTTCATTTTATCAGTTGTTACGTAAATAATGTAATCATACTCATCAACCCGAAAGTGCAAGGACACATCTAACTCAGCATCGTCATTCATAATCATGTAAACAAAGCGCCTAAACGAGACAACATGCTTCAGGAAAGGCGATTCGCTACTGATGGGGATCTTTTTAATAGGAGAAACCAGTTTACCGTAACGAGACAAAGCTTTAGCTAATACCTCATCACTTAAAAACGGTGGTACATTGGACAATGTGACTTTCTTTGATGGTGCAGAAAGTGGAAGCACAAAGGTAAAAAAATCATCAATAACAATCCCTGTCTCAACTAGTTCGTTAGCCTTTTCAGTAGTGCTGAGAAATATAACCGTAGCGTTATTCATCCTGGAGGCAGACAATATGTTTTCATGCCCAACAACATCACCCACTGCCAGGCAGCATTTCTCTACACTAACCCCGGACGCCACTTTCACTCCATGACGCCGGGTCAGTGAACTCAAACACTGCGAGCGCGGGGCCGGCATGCTCCCGATAAAACAGGTAGCACGCGGCCCAAAACAACTGCACCGTAAACCAAAAACACACAAAAACAACTAACAAAGAGAAAAGCCAAGAAAAGAGAAAAAAGATTCACTCACAGAATCCAAACGCACTCACACCACTCAGTCCACACGCTCACCCCCAACAATCACACCGGAAGTGAGAGAGAGAGAGAGAGAGAGAGACAAAGAGAGAGAGAGAGAGACAGACAGAGAGAGAGAGAGAGAGAGACAGACAGACAGACAGACAGACAGAGAAAGAGAGAGAGAGACAGACAGACAGACAGAGAGAGAGAGAGAGAGAGAGAGAGAGAGAGAGAGAGACAGACAGAGAGAGACAGAGAGAAAGAGAGAGAGACAGACAGACAGACAGACAGAGAAAGAGAGAGAGAGAGAGAGAGAGAGAGAGAGAGACAGACAGACAGGCAGACAGACAGAGAAAGAGAGACAGACAGACAGACAGGCAGAGAGAGAGAGGAGAGAGCGCAGGAGCAGGAGAGGGACTTGTATTTTGGTGGAAGGTTAAACAGAGAGGGAAACTGGCTGCTTGTTTACTGCTTCACGCTTATTTGAGCTCGTTTACAACAAAGAGCAGAGAAGGGAGGCGATTTTTGGAGTGAAAGTAACCCAGATCGGATTGATGACTGCAACGTTACCAGAGTTTTTCCAGTTCAGCAGGACGAGCGGACTCGCAGCTATTGTTCCTGATACTCGGGTAAACACATTTAAAATTCTCATCTATCATGTTACCATCTTTCCATTACGTTAGACGCGTGATTCTCGGTGTTAAGGTTATCAGTTTCATACGTTATCAGTGAGTCAACAACAAAGTTAGCATTTAAGACAACACAAATGAGCGCTACTGCTTCTCCCCCTAACCCTCGCTCATGTTAGTAAACAAGCCGCCTAGCTAGCTAACACCGTGGCATGCTAGCTTAGCCAGGTATAATGTCCAAGCGGGTTGTTTTTTCTGGTGTTCGTTATCAGCAGCTAACCTCATTATTTTATTGTCTGTTTTATCTTGATAGCTGGGTCATTGTTGTAAAGTAAGAGTATCCGCAGGGTTGTTTTATTAGCCCGTCAGATAGGTGTCTGACTCCGTTATGTAAAGCGGTGAAAATGTCTGGAGCAAGTTAGTGTTTATGTTCACGCCGAGTGTGTTTTGCTTAGTAACGCTAGCTAGCTACTGTACAGCCAGGCCGGTGTCAGGGCACGCTAACTAGCTGGCTTTCTAACATTACCTCTTAGTATTAGTTCTCTGAAGGCTCTGGGTCAGTGAGTTAGACAGCTAACTGCTAGCTAAATGGATGTATCTCAGGAGCCAGACGGTTCTTCGAGAAAAATAAACTGAAGCTAGCTAAATACGAGTGACACGACAAGGCATACTACGTTAATACGGATAAAGAAATAGTCTGAAAAGTATGTGACTCCTTTTATTTCTCATATGAAAATGGCTAAGGTTGGGGCTCTGGACGTTAATGCTGTGTGTGGAAGACGTTTAGGAAGCTAGGCAATACTGCTGTCTTGGTGAATAAGGTGTGGTTGCTTAACAAGGTATTCTCCTCTGGCATGTGTGTGTTAGAAAGCAGAGCACACACACACACACACTCACACACACAGCCCAGACTCTTCTAGGAAATTTAGCTAGTTTATCTCTAAACAGCAGTGAGGAGCTGCAGGACAGCTGGAGGACACCACACAGCCTCCAGTCCACACCTTTCAGCAGAGCCCCTCTGCACAGCCCTGCTCACACACACCAAGCTGAAGTGCTCTGCAGTGTGAGACATTTCAGGTTTGCTTCAGCCTGGTGTGTGCCTGCTGAGGTGACTGATGAGCCTTGTTGCTCACAGTTGTGTATCCTGCTGAAAAATCCAGCCTGCTACCGAAACACAAGCCGAGCAGGTCAAACTTGTAGACTGTCTTTGCCAGGTGGTGGATGGAAACAGTTTCTGAAGTACTGCATAAGATTCAAATCTAACATCCTAGACAAGTTGTTTTTAAGAATAAGAATAATAAAAGAAGAGTAAGGGAAATTGGAAAACCTCTAATATTTATTGATCTGTTTAAAGAATAAGGAAGATGGAAAATAATTTACCAGCTGGCAGAAATGGTCTGTCAGCTTGACCAGCTCGGTGTGTGTTTTGGCGGATGATAGCTGGTCAGACCAAGCTGGGTTTTTCAGCACGGGTGTCGATTTGAAATTTTCACGCTATGGTAACGTAGTCTAAACATACCATGACACGCACGAGCTGTTCTTTTTGGTTAGAAGGATATTTCTGAGAAAGATTTCCTCCTAAAGTCTCTTACACTGTCAGTATTTATAACGCTGAGCCCCCCAAGAAACACATCTAACTAGCATGACAGTGCTTTTTAACCAAAAATAGATAGTTCTAGTCAGCGATGTCGTGTTGTTCTGTGCTTTTGATACAGTTACGGATGTGCTAGTGCTGGCAACGGAAGTAGCAAATTAACATGTTTTGAACAGTAGAGGATTCCATAGCCAAAGAGTTTTCAGTGTAATCAGCGTCTCCTTGTCTGGAGTGCGATTTAAGGGGAAATTTTTAGGGAGTCATAGCCAGACACAAAAGGGATGAGAAAAGTAAACGGGTCAACGGTAATAGACAGAAATACATTTTAATTTTATCAGTACTTTGAAAAATCAGCAGTGAGGTCACCATCTAATCATACACTATGACTAATCGTGACATCATAACAACTCTAGTTATGTGTATTACTTGGCACTGGTGCTAGCTGGCCTTCTCTAACTTGTAAGATTGTATCATAACACTCCTGTAACACTCCTGATGACCAACGCTCACTCCAGTCCTCATATTTTGTGGCCTCTCTCTTTCTCACAGTGTGTAGTTGTGGCTGATAAAGAAAGTGTGTGTGTGAGTGTGTGTGTGTGTGTGAGTGTGTGAGTGTGTGAGTGTGTGAGTGTGTGAGTGTGTGTGTGAGTGTGTGTGTGTGTGTGTGTGTGTGTGTGTGTGTGTGTGTGAGTGTGTGTGAGTGTGTGTGAGTGTGTGTGAGTGTGTGTGAGTGTGTGTGTGTGTGTGTTAGTTGTTGCTCTGTTTGTTTTGCTCTGTGTCTGATCAGTGATGATTGTACTACTGTCTGCTTCTCTAACACCTCTGTGGATTGGTTTCTGCCTCACTTATAAGTCACTTGGATAAGCATATATATATATATATATATATATATATATATATATATATATATATATATATAAAATATAGTAATTTTTTATAGTAACTTTTTTTTATTGTAATAGTTGTCTCCTGATTATGTTGAGTACAGAGTGGCATAGTAACTCAGACTACATGCAGGAAAAAAAAAAAAAAAGGATAAATGCATTAAATGATTCCCTTCGATTTCTATGACGTAATTTAGAGATGTAATTTAGGTTTTTGAGCATTTTCAGCACAGCAGTGACACAATCAGTGGCCTAATAATGTGTGTCTCTATCAGGAGTGGCAGTTGTTAAGGTTTTAAAACACCCTAATGCCACTGCTGGGTTGAGAAATGTTCACCAGACAAAGGCAGTCCTGTGGTCACAAACTGAAACTGATGAAAGATGAACATACACTGAACTACAGACTCGAACTGCATACCTACCTTTAAGGTCTATTAAAGTGGTCACTAAGTGTACTGTGTTTAAAAACCACAGCAACGCTCCTGAACCTGATGCACTTGTATCATATCTGTGTTTCTGCATCCACCATTCAAATCATTCATCTTTTTTCTTTTATAAATGTCTTGTTAATAAATTCATTATAAACATTAATATAACAGTTATAGTGTAGTGTTTCAGTCAGTACATTTCTCTCTGCTTCCCTGTAGAGGCAAATGTATGATGATGTTTTACTTGGAAATGCTATTTGTGACAAGAAATGCACTCACAAGTTGTTGTTGTTGAATCCTGAGGTCACGACAGATAAAAAATGAAAATACGTCAATGTTGAAACAGTAACCTATTGAAAAAATAGTATGAATAAATTATATATGGAAAAAAATAATAACAATAAATAATGAGTTCTAGAATATTTCATAAAATTGGAAAAAATATAATGACTCTTTGCCTAATTTATCTGTTTTTTTGTTTTTTTCTTAATAGATAAAGGGGTTTGTATTGAATAGGATGGTGAGGTAGTGGTAGATGAGACAGAGCTCTTTACAGTCTTCATTTAATGGTTTAAAACTTTTCACAATACATTTGTTTGACGTGAACGTCTATTATCTGTATGTACCTGTATCTGTATGTATGTTTCAAACCCGGTCACAGCCGTAATGCTTTTTTATTCTTCACATGATATTAAGTGAAATACAAATATTTCAAAAAAAAGATTTTTAGCTTAAGACAAGCTGCATTTAAGATATGTATGTTAATCATTCTGATTTCAAATCTAAACTTCACAGCTTTTTAAAAGTATGTTTCTCCCTAAAATGTTAATTTCTATTCACGTCCATAATGGAATTTACTTCGCTGCAGTCTCTGCTAAGTGAAAACATGTTTTTGTGTTTGTGTTCCTGTGAGGTTCTCGGAAAATACAAGCCAAATGATTTGCTAAATGCTTAATCAGTGCAATTTGTAAGCTATTTAGTTCCACTTTATGAGTGCAAATGTTACATCCATAAATCTGGAATTTCCTTTTTGCAAATAACAGCTAGGAAACAAAGACTGTACATTTTATATTAACCAAAAATGGTCTTGGTTGTCTTGTGGGTGTATGTGAGTTGTAACCTCTCAGGCTAAAAGCAGACTTGAGCATCAGCTGACTGGTCACTTCGGGTGCCTGTGTGGACAGATGGTACGAGTAGGGGTATAACTGTAGCCGTGCTGAATCCTGCCCCTCCAACAGAACCTGTTCCCAGTGGGTTGAGGGCAGTTGGCAGAGGGAGCCGGATGCCCCTGGTGCTCCTGAAGGAAAAGTGTGTCTCGTCTCCCTGGCTCCTGTGGAGCATGAGTCACTATACTGGTGGATGTTGCACTACATTTTTTGCTGAAACGTGTGGTCTTAAATTGTGAGCCTAGTTCTTTTGTTGGCTTAAGCCAAATGCACACTATAGAACTTTCAGAATCTCTAACCTGCGCACACTACAAGACTTGTGACTCAGTTGTTTGGTGGATGTAGGGGCATAGATACTACACAACCTATCACCTGGACAGATCCCTGAACCCTAAATACTGCATTCTCACGAAAATAAACGCAAAAGCTGTGTATCGTGTGACTTTGTACGGAAACATTAAAAAGAGAAATAGGAGAACATGTGGAGGACGGATTGATTGGTAAAACACAGGCAGCGAGGATCGTCAATTCTGCCAAGAGAACCTGAGGTATAGTGTAAACGTAGCTATTTTTATACTGCGCGTCACGAGGAATCATGTGTTTGTTTTTATTTTTGCTGTTCCTAACGACCATTTAGGTATGCCATGCCATGCTTTCTTACAGAAGCATTTTTATTGTGCCTACATTTTGCATTTGTCCTACTACACAAATAGCTGGATGGAGAGAACTGGATTCAGGAATCTGCTGCGCATGACAGCGGATGAATTTGAGTTCCTCTTGGGCTCTCATTGGCTGTTTTTCAGTGTTGTTCTAGCTTCTAGTCTCAGAGGGCGTCATTGCCAAGAGAATCAAACAAGTTTGAAAATATCTGAGCCTCTGCAATCGCTCACAGACTAAGAAAAATTGCGTTGATTAACTGCACACTTCCTGAACTTCACACTACATGAGCAGTCGTTTCGGGAAAGTGCAGCGAATAATCACAAAACCGAGTTGTTAAATTAGTTGGACATTGGGGCTAAAGTCATGTAGTGTGGCTTTATGAGGCAATATGCAGTTTAGATTGCAGCAACTCATACAGCTTTATCCCTGTCATTTGCAGTAGAACTTCAATTACCAGATTTACTGAATTACTTTACAAGGCCTTCAGTTATTTAACAGCACTAGTATGTCATGATGGTTTGCAAAGACAAAGATATTTTTCATGTCTAATCCTCTGAAGCCATGTTTATCCATTAATTTTCATTCTTTTCATATGGGTGCGTCCCTAATTGTTACATACAGTTAACTGAGGAGCACAGCAGGGAAAACCGGTTATTTTACTGAATCATGTCCATATGCTCTGTACTTTGTTCCTTTAACATCCTGCTCTGTCAGTGGGGTGCTAGCATGCCATCACGCAAGTCAAATATTATTTTGTTAACACAAAAGAACTGTTGATAGCAAATTGAAACACAACGCTTTATACTTAGAGGATCTGTATTCTCTCAGCGCTGAATGTATTCAGCTTTAATAAGAATTTAATGATCTGAAAGTACAGATAAATTTTTTATGGGCCGGTTGTTGTGCTCTGTCACAAATATTTAATTAGCATAAACAGTTAAAGTATCCTGGTGCGTTTAACGTTAGTATCTGTGTAAAAGAGCTAAACGTTAAAGGCACTTCTGTCCTGCAAGTAGAGAAAAATGCATCAAGTAGGACATGCTCAGCATCTGCTCCTGTCAGGCCCCTCATGTGGCTGAGCATGTGACTTTGTTTTTGTGAATACTGCTGGGCCTCGATGGGGAGAACTAACTCTTCATTCTCTAGCAGAGAAAAGAGACAATGTCTGCGTGGACACATTAGGCCTTGTTTGCTCTCATAGTTCACTGGACTACACTGAGGTTTTATGAGAAACTAAAAAGGCAATCTTGAGATGGATTAGACTCCTCCTCTGGTAAGTGTTTGGCAGATAATGATTTGGCTTGTGAGCATGTAGGCTAGTGAAAACTGGATACTAGACTGTGCTGCTGTTTCCATTCTCAACATGCATGTGTAATAGGATCATTTTTGTCTTTCTGATGTTACCAGGAGATGCGCGATGCCGGATCCACAGCCTAAGTAGTGCTGAGTGGAGAGAGCTGAGAGCTGGGAGCTGAACGATGGGGAATATAGCGACTAAGTTTCGAAAGGCGCTGATTAACGGAGATGAGGTGCTCGCCTACCAGCTGTACGAGGGCAACCCGCAGTTTAAAGAGTCACTGGACCCCAACACCTCATATGGGGAGCCTTATCAACATAACACCCCTCTCCACTACGCTGCTAGGCATGCGATGACACGGATACTCAGGTAACACACAATATTGGGTCATCTCAAGGTTACATTTTATTACTTAGAAGGTTTAATGGTACTATTAATGCTTTTGGGCAGGATTTTTTGCGCTGTACTGGAGAGTAGGGGTGGTCGATATAACGTTATATCGATGATATCATTATACTTGAAGATATTTCTATTATACATGATATATATCATGATAAATATTTCCTCCGTTACTGCCAGAGTTTTAATAAATTAACATTTAAAAGAAGGAAAAATTGTAAAATTAATTGTTCATATTAAAAATGTTAAAAAACAAAAGATACCATGGTACCTGTGATATTGAAGAAAAGTGTACTGGGGCACAATTGATATTATATCATCCCAACACTGCTGGAAAAAGATGTGTTGTTACTGACACCAACTTTATATGTTTTATTTATTGTTTCTGAACACCTTCTTAATTGTTCTGAATGTTTTGAACACACTTATATGACCCTACTTAGGTAGAAGTCTTAAGTCTTGTGTAGAACTGTAGAACTGCCCTATGAACTTATTTTGTTTATTATCAGGTTATATGTAGTTTACCACTTGCACATTAAACTATTTGATTTAACAACAGAATGTGATTTGACTGGATTATTAAATTAAATAGTATGTGAAGTGTAGAGTTTTCTGGAATTGTGTCCATATGCTAGATATTTATTCCCCTATTAGGATAAAAATATTCGAAACGGCTTGTTATCTGGCAGGTGTCTTCTGCTTTACATGCTTGTGGTCACAGTACAGGCGCAACAGGATAAGCCATAATTGTGGGATTTGCTTTTGCTCTTAGGTGTTGTTTGCTGTCAGGTGTTGATGTCTCAACTGTAAGGAGGGGGTTGAAGGAGCAAAGGAGCTGTCCATGTTCCCAATCATATCCAGTCATCTAAACACTTAGAGCTTTGAGTGTTGTGTCTCAGCTGCTTGTATAGCTGGGTTTATTTCTCAACAGTGAGAATGATAGTAAGAAATGAAATAGTGAAAAAGCAGACATTTCTTTACCAAATTCCTCACAGCATTTTTGGACATGACCTCATCAGCCTTGGGGAAAAGTGGAGAGTTCTTGACAGACCATCTGCCTCAGCCAGCCCAAGAAGGAAGATGTAATGGTGAACGTAGTACAAGCCTGATTTACCATCAGCGGGGGGGATACGTCAATGTCTGTGTGTCACAGGATGTTTTTACAATGAGAAATATGCAACTCTGTCAGATTAGCAGGAAAATCGTCTGTCCAAATGCTTTGACCTAAAATGGTTATGTAGGAAACATTCTGTAATTTAGAAATGCAGTTTTATTCCATTTCTTAAATCTGATTTAAAGCTGCATTTTAATCTTAGTAGGTGATCATGTCTGAAGTACAGCACCAAAGCAACAAATTGTTAACAGTGCTTTTGGAGTTTACTCTCTGTCTACAAAGTCCTGGTGCATCTGAGATCTATTGATACTGGAGCGTATACAAGCCCTGGGTTTGTCTGAGTGCTAGTATTTGTTTCAGTGGTTGAGATGGTAGATAACGTGGCTGAAGATAAAGTACAAATTATGCATCCCAAACGTTTCTCTGGTCATCGTAAAGGAACTCGGAGCTTATCTCTTCTGATCTAGGACGTGTCACTTGATAGTGTTTGTCTGCTGCGTAAAATAAAAATAAACCCCATACATCAAATTCACACAGGAAGTACCATGTAAGCAAAACGTCTGCTTGGTGTAAGCAACTGTCTGTCCAGACCACACCAACTGCGTGGCGTCCGTGCTATTGCTGCTATTTGTCACATGAGGAATGGGACAAAGTTGAGCAAGCTGTAATTACAATGGAATAGTAAACAAAGTGCATATTTGTTTTAATCCACTTAGCATTATAAGTAGCAATACTATACAGACTCTTTACTGTGTAACATTTGCAGGATTAATATAAAATCATGTCACCTTCATCACATTTTTTTCAGATTTTTGCAAATTGATCTCTCTTGTATCTAATTTTGAAATTAAACTTTGTCACCATCTCACGGACAAGATTCTGTCAATCAGTGCTTACACTAAGGGGGCAGTTTCCTTTTTTTTTTTTTTTATAGAGTATTGTACTTGGTTGGCTAATGCAGAGACTAATTTTTACAAATGTGCACAGGAAGAGGAGATTGCTGTGGGGATTTCTGATGAGCTGTGGAACTCTTGAGAACATTAATAAATGCTCAGTTAACACAAGGAATAATTTGATACACTTTAAAATGTGCATAGGCTCTAAGTTACATAAAATATTTCAAGAAATTTCCCCACTGTGTGCAAACTGTAAAATACAACGGGCAAATATAGAACGTAAAGTTTTGGACATGATTAAAACTCCATCAGTTTTGGGAATGTGTCTTTTAGTTTATTTTGACGTTCGACAGAGTTTGCTGTTCAGATCCAGATCATAAAGGTGTAATTGTAAGTTCTGTACTTAACTTCCAAATGTTCCAGTTGTGGATTACTGGAATTTTCTTTTGTCTTTTTCTTCTTTTTTTTCCTTTATACTAAGGTGCTTATGCTTTTTTTTTCTTGCCTCATGAGCTGTGGAACTCAGTTAAAACAAGGAAGATTTTGATGCAGTTTAAAATGTGCATAGGCTCTAAGTTACATAAAATATTTCACGAAATCTCCCCATTGTGTGCAACCTATAAAATTGCATGATAAAATTAAAAAGTATTCTTTGCTCGTGAGTTAAGATCAGCGGTCTTAGAATGCATACTGTGACATGTTCCCAAGTGGCCAAATTAGTGCAGCTTTTACCATCTAACCACCAAGTTTTGTCAGTGTCAGAAATTTTTTTTTATCTCAGAATATGACCACAGTGGGGAAACCTCGTTTAAAAGCCACCAATAAGAAGAAGGCATAGGACTCACGATGACTCAAGAGACAGCAACAAAATACTGTAGTGTCAATGGTAAAAGGTAAACAAAATATGCTAAAGGACAGAAAAATTATCCTTATTACCTCAAGCTCGCTTTGAAGAATGCTTCTGTTTATGTGACCCCATTTTCTGCACAAGCCCAGATCGCTCTGATTGATTCCGTAAGCTTAACATAGTCATTTTCTTTAATCACAGGTCTATATTTAGAGGATCTTCATTGTATAATCTGACACGGAGAACACATGATCTTGCATAGTCTGTTATAGAATTGGGCCAAGATTTTATTAGGCTCATTTCATACATTGTGACGAGTAATAGTGTTAGAAGTCTGCTGTAAACGCACAGTGTAAAACAAGCTTTAGTTAACAAAGTTTGAATTGTTCTACTTATAATGTAACTGGGCAATCATAAATTATACAGCTGTTCTCATCAGTGGGGGAAATGACCTTAATAAGTAGATTATTTTTTTTCTTCTTTCTTTCATCCATTTACCCTGATTCCCTTCTCTCCATTCTTTCCTCTTCAGGTCCTTCCTATTCAGCAAGGATGGCAACCCCAACAAACGCAACGTGCACAATGAGACGGCGCTGCACGTGCTGTGCATGGGACCGCACATCCTGCTGGCAGAGGGGACGCTGCAGCCGCGCCTGGCACGGCCCTACGAGGATGAGCGGCGTCGTGCTGACTGCCTCCAGATGATCCTTAAGTGGACCGGTGCCAAGCTGGACCGTGGCGAGTACGAGAGTGCTGATGTCAACGCCACTGACAACAAGAAAAACACGCCACTGCACTATGCCGCTGCCTCAGGGATGAAGACGTGTGTGGAGGTGGGCATGTTCTTCAAATGACTTCTAGATCTTCTGTGATTTTAGTGTTTCTCTAAGTCATGCTACGTAGTAGACATACTGTCGTGCATAATGCCATTACTAATATGTTTTTGCATTATGTATAATTTCTTTCATCACAGCTGCTTGTAAAGCGTGATGCAGACCTGTTTGCTGAGAACGACAATAAGGAGACACCATGCGACTGTGCAGAGAAGCAGCATCATAAGGAGTTGGCACTGAGTCTGGAGTCTCAGATGGTCTTCTCAACAGACCCCAATGCTGAGGACATTGAGGCTGAGTACGCTGCCCTTGACCGCAGGGAGGTGAGCAGCATAATAACCTTTGTAAAATGTCAAGACTTTGTAGTTTTCATGGGGCTTGTCATAAAGTACACTTTAGATTAGAAAGCTGTAATTGGTGGAGGTGCTGATTTGGGATGTAGAATACTTGGCTGAATGATTAATCTGTCTCTGATTATGTCTCAGTTTTACGAGGGCCTGCGGGTCCAGGACCTGAGGAGACTGAAGGACATGTTGATAGTGGAGACAGCAGACATGCTGCAGGCTCCTCTCTTCACTGCAGAGGCTCTCCTCAGGGCACATGGTACGCATGCCATAGTCACACTAAGATATCTGTTGGGATCTTCTTCACTTGGCCAGGTTCAGTCTTTGGAGAATGGAAAATGTCAGACTATTTAAACATAAGTCGATATTGGACATGTTAAAGCTGCCTGTTCTAATACTCACAATAGCTGATGGAATTTGAACCCCAATATCCCCTGAAAACTGCATTCCCCTGAAAATGCCAAATGTGAAATGTGTGTAACACTGGTCCATCTCTTGCATTTGCTTTTGTATGTTTTATCAAATGGAATTAAAGCCTAGAAGTTAAAGGCTCTCTGGAACAAGTCACACAGTTGGATCTGTGCTTTCTTTAATTATCTCCAATTAAGTGATCAGGCCAGTAGAAGGCCTTGTTCTAGATGAGTTGCACCCATGGGGAAAACAGGCAGAGTTCTGCTCCACCATGCTTGCTATTATTACAAGTCTGTCCTCTTTGGATTTTGCTAGCGCAGGTTAAAATATGGGGTGTTGCCTCCTTAGAATGTGTAAAAGATAATTCTGTGAATGCAAAGGATAAACAGTATGTATAATTACAGGTTATATATGAACATTATTTTACAAAAACTTAACTGAAAACATAATCATTTTCCACAAAAGATTCAGTCATTTGAAATTGGTTACTGGCTAATAAAGTCACTTTTTTGTTCCATGTCACCCACAAACTTCTAATTTCTGTCTTACCTCCAAACTCCCAAATAATTTTGGATCAACATGATGTATGATTACTATATGATTTCATTCAGCGTATCATTTATCACATGCTATACAGCATAGGCTCTATATAACATTACATGGCTTTCATTTACATTACAAGGTAAATTTAACTTATTGTAAACATTTTCTCAACATAATACTTCATTATGTTTGTTTGCTTTAGACAGATTACCAAGCGTTTAAGTTGTTGCACTCTGCTTATGAGAACAAGAGAAAGACCGCTATGCCATCTAATCCAGAATTGGGAATAAATACGGGCAATTTGCTAACTCCTGAACTTGATATTAATATACTGGTGGTTATTATTGTGGGCTACTTCTTAGCAGTATTTGGAACCTCCATAGAGTATAATTCCATAATGTCTGTCCATATATTTTATTATATTAGACCTACATATAGCCTATGTAAAAGGAACAGAATTAACCAGTTTTTCATTTTGTTCTAACCAATTTATGAACATTATGTTGAGGTTGGAACGCAAGAATGGAAACGTATTTCTAAAATACTGATTGTTTGTTTTATTTTTTTTTGGCTCTGTTTCTGAGCTCTGGTCGGCAGTGCTTTCTATCAGTTGTAATATGTTATTTATCTGAGATCCGGTTGCTTATGTATTAGTAACTTGCTAGTATATTAGTAACCTGGAAGATACAATGAAAAGAGAAAAATGTTCTCTCCCTACCTTTCCCCTTCTTACTATTAAATTTTAAACCTGAGTCTTAATTCTGTTAGTGATGGTGTCGTCAGTGGTCAACTTTTTTTAAAATTATTATTTATTTATTATTATTGTTAGTATTTTTTTAAAGGACTGGTGTCTACCAACATTTAGAGACTCCTGAATCTGGATTGTAACTGTGTAATTCTAATGTAATTGTATTTAAATATATTACTAAATACTCACTTAAATACTGGGTCCTCTATTGGCTCAGCTAACAACCTTCACTTTGCTTTAGAAGTTTTGGAATGTGCTTTAAGTCAGTGATGGTTTAAATCAGTATTGACGTGGTGCTCTGACTTAAGTACTACACTACAGTGCTGTGTTAGTTGTTGAGCTTGAACAGGATGACTGAGCATGTTTTACATAACAGCAAAGTCAAGAAGTTATATGACTGGACTTTGTGCTTCCCTAGTTCAAACTTGTGCATTAAGCAGATCCTCATTATAAATTGTGATGTGCGTGACCTGCTTTAGGGCCTGTTTGGGCCCTATAAAATGCTTTTATTTTAATATCCTGTGCATAATATTTGGACTAGGGAGATCTAGGGATTCCCAAAGGCTGTATTTGGAAGTTCATCAGAAATTAAGGTTTCCGAGGATATTATTCTTTTCACATAAAATTAGAAGACTAAGTAATTAGACTGAATGAATGAATTCTGAAGTGAAGTCTTGTATTATAATATCATTTTGGAGCAGTATGATCTATCAGACAGTTCTGCAGTATGATACACTTAGTATAAACTATATCTCTTCTACACAGACTGGGACAGAGAGAAGCTTCTAGAGGCGTGGATGTCCAATGCTGAGGACTGCTGCCAGCGCTCTGGTGTTCAGATGCCCACTCCTCCACCCAAAGGCTACAATGCCTGGGATACACTACCCTCACCCCGAACGCCACGCACCACCCGCTCCTCCATCACGTCACCTGACGAAATCAGCCTCTCGCCTGCTGATGACGATCGCTCCCTGGTGAGAATGCAGAAACATAAACACATCTTTTTTTAATATGGAAGCTGTACATGTCTACGTTATTTTAATGCTGTTCTAGCTCTGTCTCAGTGAGTCATGTTGTAGGAGGGAGGTGTCAGTGTCATTTTTACGGTTTAGGTTTGTTTATGTACACTAGTGTGCGTTCAGATTTAGCAGACAGACTGTTTCCCAATTTGTCCCCTTGGAGGATATTTTGTGAGAAAATCATAGTGTGCATTAGACTGTGTGATGGTAACTGTATCTCGGTATTTTTCGCAATATCTGCTGATCAGTTAGCACTTTATAGCTTCGATCTAGTGAGCCTTTTCTATTAGAAAGACACTAGCTTGAGCACAGTCAGTCTATTAACGTATCAATACAGACACTGTAGTCAAACAATGACTTTTTCACAGTGGCCACTTGTACACTCTTATAGACAGTAAAACCACAGTCTTCAGAATAGAGGAGCTTTTTAGTAGATGACTGAATGGACAAGATGATGTTTGCCATGACAAATACGCTGTTTCATCCAAGTGTTAAGTGTGCACACTACACGACTGTCAAAATCTCAGAATCGCTGAACCACTCAAACTACATGATTTTAATCAGTTCTTTCTTTGATGTAGTAGTGTTCACACTACACAAGCTATTGCAAGCAAGGCTCTTGTACTACACAAAAATTTTTCACTTGTAGAGTTCCCTGATGAAGTGTACATGATCCCCAATTCCCACTTGCTCATGAAAATAAACTCAAAAGCTGTCTATCAGGTGTCTTTGGCTGTGGTGGGTGTTTGTACACTATTTTGCAAGAAATAAGAGAAAATCGATTGGTAGGACGCGAGCAGCGAGGACTGTCTGTTCTGCAAAGAGAACCTGAGGTATAGTGCAAAGAAACTCTATTATTAAGCTAGATAAGCTATTTTTATACTGATTGCTGCCAGGAATCATGTTGTGTTTATTTTTAATTTTGCTATTCCCAACAACCATTGGGGTATGACATGCCACATGTAAGCACAACATTATTGTGCTTACATATTGCTCTCACCCACACAAATAGATGGATGAGATCTGGATTCAGGGATCTGCTGTGCTTGACAGCAGATGAATTTGTTTTCCTCTTAGACTGTCATTGGTACTCACACTGCACGAATCATCTTAAAAAAATATCAGCATGTGTGACAACTTGCAGACTGAGAAACTCGCATCACTGAACCGCTCACACTACATGAGCTGTCGCCACGGGACCATGCAGTGAGTTGTCCCCAATCTAGAGGAAGGGGGTCAGTGACTGAAATCAAGGTTAACTCGTGTAATGTGCACTTGGCTTAAGCTCCTCTGACACTTGAAACATGAATATTGTGTATATTTTTATCCACAGCACTTTTTAGATTTCTCACTTTGGTATTCCCAGTTGGCCTGGTCCTGGTATGGATGTGTATCACCTCAAACTTCCTGAAAGCTTCTTGCTCTGATTTTTGCTTTGTGTTTATTCTCTCAGTGTGGTATATGTATGTGTGCTGCCTCCATGTTCGAAGAGCCTGTTGATATCCCGTGTGGGCATGAGTTCTGCAGATCATGCTGGGAAAGGTGAGAGTTGTTTTTTCCCCCGTTGTTCCGCAGGCCATTTGCCGCTACTCAAATTAAATTGGGCTTTTAAAACTGATTAGATGCACGATGTGTGCCATGTGCTACCTTGTGACAGCTGTGCTATTTTCATCCAACACTTGGACCAGTATGTCCACTAAAGACTAGATTCATTTGTTTAGTGAAATGTCTTCTCTGGCAGCTTTTTGAATATGAAGATCCAGGAGGGAGAGGCTCATAACATCTTCTGCCCAGCCTATGACTGCTTCCAGCTGGTTCCCGTGGAGGTTATAGAAAGTGTCGTGTCCAGGGAGATGGACAAGCGGTACCTGCAGTTTGACATTAAGGTATAACCTTATCATGGACGACACATGCTACATTTTATAATCGGTTGTTGTGCAGTTTGTCCTCTAAGAACCTAAAGTGATACTGTATGATATGTAAGCTCAAGCCTCATGCAAGGAAATCTTTTTATTTACACTGAATGTTTTGTTTTGATAAATTTTTTTTTTGCAAATTTAATTTGTACTCAAGATAAGGAATTTACTGTCTCACAAAATGAGTCATCTTTTGCTTCACCGCTGCTGACCCAACTTTTTTAATTTAATCGCTAGCTGTTAATTTGTCACTGCTCCGTGACATTCCAGTCACATTTTCCTGAAGGAACTTCGATGTGTAATGTGACATCTGGCTAAGACAGCTAACGTAACCTAAAATGTGAACTATGGGGGGAAACAACAGTAATGATTCGCTGCCCCTGCAATCTGAACATGCCTTGGAATGACGTGTTTCATGCTGTGTGCCCAATAACTATTCATTATGTTGCCATAACAACTCTGAATCTTTTGCTGGGATGCTCTAGTTCTGTTGGTAATGCTGGTCAGGGTAGAGGTTACTAACGGACATGATGGCTGTCTCGATCTGCTAGTAAAAAATTAACTTCTTTATCATAATGCAGTTGTGCTTGAAATTAAAGACTCCCATTAGCGATCATTTGCTTTGTGCTGTACAATGTTTTACAGCCTATATATTAACTTTGATTTGGTGACACATTACTGTGTATTGTAAAACACAGTTACTATGCTCATGTAAAATGAGGATGCATCAGTTTTTCTTTTTATTGTGCTTGTTTTGATAATTATAAATGTGCTGAGTTTACTGGGTCCATCTCTCTGATTTATTTGTCTGTATTTATTTCTTTCCCTTCCCTTTCCCCCGTCTTGTTGCGTCTCCCTGATGTTCTCTGCCAGGCCTTTGTGGAGAACAACCCTGCCATCCGGTGGTGTCCGCGGGCAGGCTGTGAGAGAGCGGTACGCTTAGCGAGGCAGGGGCCTGGTGCCAGCGCCTCCGACCCGCTCAGCTTTCCTCTGCTCCAGGCCCCGGCTGTGGACTGTGGCAAAGGCCATCTCTTCTGCTGGTCAGTGCTGATTTCCACCACAGCGCCATAATTACCATTCTAAAACCACAATGCTGGCAGGTTCTACTTTTAAGAGCAGGGTTAAAATTTTCTTTTTTATGGCTTTGGACAAGAAAATCATTGGTTTAAATGTTACAGATTTTTGCCCTTTTGAAAACTATTCATATGCATTTGTATTTTATGATTTGTGGTATACATGTATATTTTGCCTCCTGGCATGGCAAATCACTGATCATCTCTTCCCTGCAGCTCTGTCCCTTCTGTTCAAACTGCACACATGCACAGTCTTCAGTTATGTATCTAGCACTGATTGTGCCAGGCCTCATTACACTTACCTCAGCGCACTTTTGTCTCCATTCCTCCATATGCTGTGTGGACATTTGCTCATAGCTTTATCTAAGCAAGTATGGCAGGAACATAGCTCTGCTCTCTTGCTGATATAACTCCATTTTCTTAACAGTCCCTTTCATTAACAGTAAATGACCACACTTCACTTAAGAGTCCAGCTTTTCACATTGATACATTCTGAGAGTCACTAGTCTGCCAATTCAGCATAATTATTGTTGATCCTTTTGTGGCTTTCCAAACTCTGATGCCTGTTTCAATTGTGTGGTTTTGTCTGGACAGTGAAATAATGATAAATGCTTTCCTTATTTAGCTGCTGCAATACTGAAGTGCTCAATGGCCAAAATGCAAGTTTGAAATTAAGCACGTTTACAGGATATATGTTCAGATGTACGTGCTACTATGCACATCCTTCGCCCTGAGCTACAGTGTCTGTGTGCTTGTGTGTGACTCTGCAGGGAGTGCCAGGGGGAGGCTCATGAACCCTGTGACTGCCAAACATGGAAAATGTGGCTGCAGAAAGTTACTGAGATGAAGCCAGAAGAATGTGAGTATGGTTTTGCTCTACACCTGAACAACAAATGCATAGCAGGTACTAACCTGTGTCAGTCTTAGGGTTCAATGTATTGGAGCTCCATGGTGGTTTTAAAAAAAAAAAAAAAAAAGACCTTTGCCTTCATGCTAGGATTGGATTGCAGACTTGTAACTAGTTTGTGAAGTAGCACTGCACATAATATTTGATCTGTAGTGTTGTTATCTCATATTGGATTAATAAGTGGACTTTTCTTGAATGGGATGAAATATAACTGAGTGCATGGCCAAATGTGTGGAAACCATTTTACATGTCTATAAGGAATTCTCTGAGGTACAAGTTGTGTAAGAAACAATCGTGTAAGAAATTGCCATTTACATATTAAGGGTTTTGTCCTAAGCTACCCCTGAATCAAATGGGAGCTAGAACTGCAGTGAAAACATAGGAATCTTATTTTCATTTCTAATCATGTTTATTGTGTAACCATATGAAAATTTGCCTTGTCTGGTTGTCTGTGCTTGAAACAAGACGAAGATCTATTTTTGTCCTTTTCCCCTGCAGTGGCAGGTGTGAGTGAGGCGTATGAAGATGCTGCCAACTGTCTGTGGTTACTCACCAACTCCAAACCCTGCGCCAACTGCAAGTCTCCCATTCAGAAGAATGAAGGCTGCAACCACATGCAGTGTGCCAAGGTGCTCTTTTAGTTTCTGTTCCGAGGTGCATGGCATAAATATTGAACTTCAGGCATTACCTTAATGTTTTCCTTCTTTTTCTCTCTCTCTCTCTCTCTCTCTCTCTCTCTCCCTCTCTCCCTCTCTCTGACTGCCAAATATTTGTTGAGGTGCTGCAGGAAAGACTAATATTATTTTTAGGCTGGAGCAATAAATATCAAGTCAGAGATGTCCTTATATAAATCAGCATTATGCACTCTGATGTTGGACATGAACATAAATTAATATGGAAATAAATATTTCAGTCCACCATGATACGCATTATTTAGAATATTTTGTCAAGATACTTGTCACAGGAATTCTTTAATATTTGTGTTATTTTTCCTTATTATTTCATTTAAAGGTTATTATAGTTTTATATTTTATATAGACCATATCGCTGTTGAAATTTTAAACCTGATTGGTCAGGTGTTGATTAATTTTCTATAACACCCTCTGACAGTAGTGCTGACTTTAATTCACATGATAGGTTTATATTAATTATACTGTTTATATTAATTATAGGGTTATATTAATTATATTGTTATAGATCTACATAATCTAAGGCTAATGACAAATGGAAAATAATTTATTTAACAAAGAAAAATTGCTGACATGGTGAATTCTGTAAGTAGACATTTATTTTACATTTATGTAAGGAATATTTGGTGCCAGCTGTTTGTAACAGTGACTTTGTAACATGACAAGCTGCATTTTTTTGTCTTTATTTGTCATTAATATTGTCAAATATAATATTGTCATTAACTTCTAGAGAGAATAATAAGAGAGGCTGTTGATGTACAATAAAATGTACAATAAAATGTACAGTACACTGTGTCATTCTTTAACATAAAAAAATTGCTGTGTTGCCAGAGAAATAAAACTCTTCAGGGTGTGCTGTTATTGGTATTCAGCTTTGAGAATTTAAATCACAACACCCTTGAGCTCAACACAGTCTTGATCTCTGCAGTACTGATACTGCAGACGTCTTCAGTATGAAGCACACTAAAGAAAACACATTTCGTTTATGGTCACCAGTTTGATCACAGCTTCTCCAGTTTGTTTTAACATATTGCAAATCATATTACAATCGCAGTGTCTAGCAGTGTAATCGCAAAATTTATTAAACAGAAATAAATGGTTATTAAATCGTCACGATAGGCTTTTGATACATTTTAATAAGCATTACCACAGTGTCCTCCTGTGTGATCATATGCTTCCCTTGTGTCTCTACAGTGTAAGTATGATTTCTGCTGGATCTGTCTGGAGGAGTGGAAGAAGCACAGCTCTTCTACAGGAGGATATTACCGCTGCACTCGCTACGAGGTCATCCAACAGGTGGAAGAGCAGTCTAAAGAAATGACCGTGGAGGTGCACACATTTTTATTCATTACGCTCACTTTGTGTATATACAGAAATATTTAAGTATGCGCAAATGATTTATTTGTGCCTTAGGGAATAATATTAATAAAAACCTTTCTTGATTCTGAAGTTTTCTGCACTGATTATTGTAAAAGTTCATTTCTGGTTTTATTTAAACATGCAGGCTGAGAAGAAGCACAAGAGCTACCAGGAACTTGATCGCTTTATGCACTACTACACACGCTTCAAAAATCATGAGCACAGCTACCAGGTGATGGATTGTTTTGAAAGTTTTTTTCTGTAGTAGGATTATACTCAGTCCTAATGTCCCCTCTTACTGTTCTATATAGCTGGAAGAGCGTCTCCTTAAAACGGCCAAAGACAAGATGGAGCAGCTGAGCAAAGTCCTGAGTGGAAGTAAGGCTGTGTATTTCTGCACTTGTTTCACACAAATGCCTCTTGTCAGAGCAGCAAGTCTCTGCTATTAGATGCAGAATGAAGACTCTCTGGCTTGCTATTACAGGGGAAGGAGGCGCTCCAGACACTACTTTCATTGAAGATGCAGTCCATGAACTTCTTAAGACTCGCCGTATCCTCAAGTGCTCTTACCCTTATGGTTTCTTTCTGGAGCCCAAAAGCACCAAGAAAGAGATCTTTGAACTTATGCAGGTAATGCTACATCCATTTCCACTTGCCTTAACGTCCTGCTACTGAGACTTTGCAAAGAAACATCTACCACACCAAATTCTGAGTCATCTCCAGTTAATGATCATTGTGCTGGACAGCAGGGTAGTGGACTGTGGTCTTTATGAATACAATCTGGTTCATGTTCACTTCCGTTGCTCTCCTCAGACCGATCTAGAGATGGTAACGGAGGATCTTGCCCAAAAAGTAAACAGGCCCTACCTCCGTACCCCTCGCCATAAGATAATCCGTGCCGCCTGCCTGGTGCAACAGAAGAGGCAGGAGTTCCTGGCCTCTGTGGCTCGAGGCGTGGCACCCAACGACTCACCTGAAGCCCCACGACGCAGGTTTGTACCACTTCTCTATCTTATTTTATCTGTATTGTACAGATTTATGTATGTTGCCCAGATTTTTGCCATGCAGGAGTGGCGGCAATTTTTGGTCAGCAATTTATCAGTAAACTTAAAGAAGAAGAGTAATAAGGATCCCTCATATCATGTTATATTTTCCACATCCGTGTCTGACAAATTTCGGATGTGGCTACAGTTATTCCTGCCTCCTATGCTGGTATTACCAAGCACTCCAACAATTAGAGGACAGAGCCGAATATCCTGCAAAAGGGATTTGTCTGAACACAAGTGGAGGGGTAACACATCTCCAATTCTTCTGAAGTTTCACTGTTAGATTTGATATGGTTGCATCTCCGAGCTGAACCGCATCTTGAATGTTTGATCACTGAATTGCTCTCCAGGGGGGGGAAAAAACAGGCTTGTCTTGTTGTCTATGACTTGGATGACACTGTGCGACTCTACTTTCATTTTCCATATGACATCCGGTCATATCGGTTGTAGGATTGTACGTTGATCATGTTTCTGTGGTTTCACAGTTTTGCTGGGGGCACATGGGACTGGGAGTACCTGGGTTTCGCATCTCCAGAGGTAATTTCTTTTCCTGTTGACTCATGTTAAATAAATGCCATTTGCATGTTAGCCTAGTAAAAATAATACATCTAATGGGAAATTTCTCAACTCAGCCTTAACTATGTGAATACTATAGCATCTGTTTCATTAAGATGTTGAATTTACATTCCCTAATTTGCATCATAATGGCAGCGCATTAATGAAGGTTAGACACATGTATTATTTCAGTAGCCTACTTAGTTGTTCTAAGCAAGTTCTAAGCAGACATTCACCAGTAAAAGTAGCTCTAATTATATACCAATTTTGGAAAAGGTTCTCTTATTTCCTTATCTTGGTCAGAAAAAAAAATCAAGGTTCTCAAATAAAGGGCAATTTACTCCATCACCATGGGAGTTTATGATTGGATTTAATTAGACTTAGAGGATCTGTTAGGCTGAAGTCTTTAGGAAAAAAGAATCACTGTTTCAGCAGAGAGTACTTTCAGAGAGAGAAAAATCTCTTATATTGGACATAAGAATTTACTTTATGCATATTCATAGCTTAAAGTGTTGTAGAAGTACAGACAAGTATTATGGCACAATACAGAACTAAATTAAAGTAGTAATATTTATTGTATGTGCACATGTATATAGTATTTCGTCTTGTGTATTTTGTTGTTTTTCCTTCTCTCTCTTAGTGTTTTTACTGAATTTCTCTATTTGATTTATTTTTGATGCATTTTTTTAGTAAATGCAATAAAACTATAAGCTTCACAAGATATTCTCTATTGAGAAACATCTTTTATATTGCCAGAATGTGGGAGGGAGTGGTAAACATGTGTACCACGAAGCATTTAGAATAACCCTTCCCTTTGTGTATTATTTGTGTATAACCTGCTTTTGATTGTGGATAATTGATTTAAGCCACGGTCTACCATTTGGAATTCTAGGTAATGAAATAACAGCTATGTTAGAATTAATTCTCTGATTTATTGTTTACTTGTATTTCTTTGATTAAGGCTTTACTGGTACATAACGGTCTATAGCTCAAAATAAGCATGCTGAGATTTGAGGTGCAACACTATTGGATGTCTGAGTGTGTTCATGTATAGCTGAATGGTATTCCACTGCTATTCTGTTCTAATCTAAAGATCCAGGGGAGTCAGGCAATTCTCGGAGGAATTGATCCGAGAGTCCACATTCAAAATGCAGGAGGCCAGCGGCAGGTATTACTGAAACCCCCCTCCCCCCCAATATTCTTCCATTTTAGGGATGGCAGCATCAGCAACAGAATGGCACCTGTCATCTGCACTCCATCACTCTTTTCATTGTTCGTTCTTTTATTTGGCAGCATGCTTTTTTTTTTTTTGGTTGTGTACTCTGCAGTTGACTTAAAAATCTCATGCCTGAGAGAATATTACCTTTGTTTTGTTTGTTGTGGAGTTGCATCTCTTAGTGAGCCCCTTTTTAAAAAAATAAATAAATAAATTTTTGTTTGGTATCGTTGAAAATCTGCTCCATTCCTTTGCAAGCATGTACATGAACCAGCCATGTACATACTTTTTTTTTTTCTTTTCTCTGTTTTTTTTTTCTTTTCGAAATATTGTAGCTCCCACAATATGACTTGCTGAGATGTGATGGTTCAGGTGTCTTGCCTTTTATTTATGTTTTATGCACTCAAAAACTATATCAGTTCAGTAAGAAGGGGATAAAATAAAGGAAGAAAGAACTACTTCTTAATCATCATTTACTCTGATTACTGATGTAATATAATATCGTTCCCTTAGTATAATACTTCTTTGAGCCTAGACCTTTCTTTTGCATGCATCTTATTTTTTTTTAAAAGATAATCATTTTTCTGAAAACAAGTTGCTTGGCCTCCTGATATAATTGAAACAACTGCCTTTTTCTGATTGCTTAAAGTTAATACCATTGTTCATGATGGTGTCACAAAACAAGGAATTACCACATACTGTATACTTTCCACAAGTCCAGTCCCGGACGGCCACTGTACAGGGTTGTGTTTTATTTATTTATTTATTTATTTATATTATTTTTTTAACATTTTACTTTACATTTTATTTTATTTTTGCTAGCCTGCTAGATGTGCTGTGGTCATACAGGTCTGTATTTGTGTCACAGTTTTGTGGAGGTTGTTTTGCGATTTCCCTTGAACGTGTTTTAAACAGGCTCTTCTTCAACAGGGTAGGGGGGAGTCTTCTGTGCATGGGCTCAACAGCTTCTCTGAAGTGGTTGAGTATGTTGTGTTTTGTTGTGTTACACTGTAGGAGTATGCGGAGTTCCAGTACAGACGCAGACACAGACAGCGCAGGCGCGGAGACATGACCAGTCTGCGCAGCAACACCCCGGACTCTGATGAGCCCAACCCCAGCAATTTAGGTAACTTCCAGAAGCGAAAAAGCTGCAGTATGCTTTTTATGCCTAGTTATAGAAAACCCCTTGGAATAGTTACTCATGTTCCTCTACATACTCTTGCTATAATTGTGGATAAGAGCTGAAGAGTATTCGGAATTATTCTTTGAGGAAAGCATTTTCATATGAGTTTCTTGTGAGTTGATTTCCTTCTCCTGCCCATTCTCTCAGATTCCGAACAAGTTGGTTGTAGTCAGAGACAAGGATTACCTATGGTAAGTTTTGTAACTCTTTTAATAATAACGTCCACACTGAAAAATTACAATGTGAGTAATTCCTTTCCTTTCTTCTGTCCTGCAGCCCAACAGCTCCTTGGATGAAGACGATCCTAACATCCTGCTGGCCATCCAGCTCTCTCTGCAGGAGACTGGAATGGCCATGGGGGACGGAGGTGCTGTAGACACCCAGGAGCTGCTGGCTCACGAGGCATCTCTGGGGGCCATCGGCACTTCTCTGCCCTCCAGACTGGACCCATTGCTCCATGGTGTGGATGTTCCCCGTGCTGCACTGAGCAGTTCTGAGCTTCTGGAGCTCGGAGACAGTCTAAAGAAGCTGGGTAACATGAGTGGCCAGAACGTCCCGCAACGCTTTAACATTGTGGGCAATTCCAGCCGCGAGCCCACCGGAGGCCCTTTTCCACCTCCTTCTGGACACGCAGACTCTGCTGAATTAGACTCTGCTGACAATGCTAATCTTCTGGGCAACATAATGGCCTGGTTCCATGACATGAACCCTCAGAACATCAGTCTGGTTCCTTCAGCCACTTCTTCTGATCCAGAGTTTGGCGCTCAGCTCAGCTCTGAGCAGACAGTGGAAAAGCCCTTCCAGCAGTGGACAGCAGAGGGCGAGCAAGAGGATTGCGAATACAGCAGCATGCAAGAGAGGGAGCCTGTCAGACCCACTCAGCTGGACCTGGTGAGTGTAGATGTGCCATCTGCAACCGCTCTTGTGCCCCAGATGAGTGAAACCCTTGGCGCCTCTCAGCCGAGCCACCACGGCGACACCCTTAAATGTGACTCGGACCCTGAGCAGCCAAGCAGCAGCTCTTCAGAGTGGGAGGGTCAAGTGCACCTTGTATGAAATCAAGCCTCCTCCTCCTCCTGTTCCTCCTCCATAACCACTTTTGATGTGAATAAGCTGATGAAGACATCAATCGTGAGAAGGGAATCATTCATATACTGACATGATTAGAAATCGGCTGAAGCCCTATTTTAAGAACAATGAAATTGTCTTGAAACTTGTCTGGTGTCTCTTGCTGCAGGCCTGTGTTTTTTGTGCTTTGAGGACATGATGTGTAATTTTCTAATTAGAAGCAGACAGTGTTTCACAGTCTTGAAAAGGTGAACAATTATGAAAAGGAAAGCAGTTGAAGCAGAAACCGCCAACGGAACAAAATATGCCTGTCTGTAGTCTGTGGCAGGGAATAATTAGGGTAGTGAGCTTCACTATAGAACTGTCAGATCTCTTTACACAAAAAGGTCTACTGTATTGAACAGGACTGTTCAGTCTGACAGAACTGGTTTCCGTGAATGTCCCGTGCAACCTGAGCAGGTATTTTTTTTTTTTTTTTTTTTTTTTTTTTTTTTTGGGAAAGACCTGCCATCATAGTGATAGGTGTTACTGTAGGTGCCATAAACACTGGTCAGCACATGCAGAGTTCACACACACAGTGGACAGAGTGTTGACTGTGCCTGCTGCTGAGGGCTAGAGAGCCCTTTTGTAAACACAACCCTTCCTTTAAACCCAGTGTATAGTAGTGGAGAAATTAACTCTAGCAGCTTCCTTTGGAGAGCTGGGCTGTTCTGAGGTGTTGATCATGGCAAAAGAAAGCGCAGTTGTTCCAGTCGCAAACTCTTCATTTCTTTGGTCAAACCTGATCACTGTAATATGCTACTGGTATTTTAAAATGGAAAGTAACGTTGAATTCGTCCTGTGCAGGAACACTGCAATGGTTACACTACGCAACTTATTACAGTGCCTTGTCCCTGAACCTCCCCACTTATTTATTGCCACATCTCTCGAGTGCTCTATCAATGATGCGTGCTACCTTAAACTGCACGTCACTCTAGTTTTCAATGGCAATGGAAGTAACAGTCTCCAGATTTAGCATTTGTATTAACTTTTTTCTATATTCTTGACCACCCTTTAGTTAGTCTCTGGGCTCCATCTCCAGAGCTTTTTATAAAACAGCTATTAACACAGGCTTGTGTGGGATCACTGCTGATGATATTTTTTCCTGTATCTCTTATCCAAACCAGTTTTAGTGGTGATAAAATGAGTTGAGTGTTCGAGATGATGTGTGTACAGTACGTGATGCCATTGTGCTTCATCCATAATGTAAAGCGCCAGACCTAATATATTGTGAAATTGATTTTCTATTTATTTGAAATTGAATGTCTTTCATAAAAAAAAAAACCTGAAATAATGGATAATGTACAAAAAATGAATGAAAGCCAATGTTTTTGTCCATGTGTCAAAAAACAGTCCTTTTACAGTGCCACTTTTAAATAATGCGCTTTAAACTAATTAATTGTTACTACTGAGGTGATTTCTTTTGTTAATAGCCTTTTAAACAAACAAACGGCAAGCTTTTTGGTATGGGCATATAATTCCTATAAACCCCCCTGGCCATATTCTCAATCTAAACTGCCATTTTATTAATCCTGAATGGCAGTATTCACTGATAACATTTTGGAAGTGGTAAATTCGCACTTAACTTTAAAGAAATCCCCAAACGATAATGGTATATATTAATGCAGTTTTGCATTGCTGAAGAAAAACAATTACTGTATTGCCAATCAAAATTTAATTCCGTAGTGAAAAAGCAAATCTGTCCTAGTAGTGATGGTAGAATTACTGAAATTCTGTACTTTACATTTGACATCGTCTCATGTATTTTGTGTACTCATGTAGTACAAAATGCTTTAAAGGTTTTTTTCTTTTTCTTTTCATACCTAAATAGAATTGACTAAGTAACCTGCAGTATTTCTTCAGTAAGCAGTAATGTATGTTGCCAAAGTGATGGAGCTAACATCGTGAAGCGCTCGGTAGGTTCTTTCCATCGGTTTAGATGTGAAGTGACACGTCCTTTATGTGACAGTATGCTGTGCATTAAATCAAAATACACAAGTTCTATTTTCTTGGAGAAAAAAAGGTGATTTGAGTGTCAATGCAGGCAATTGGAGGAAAAAAAAGGCAAGCACATTTTGTAACCCATTTTAAAAATTTATATTGTTAAGTGACTAATCCTTGAAATGTTATTTGCACTTTCATAGTCTATACTTGATACATTCCCAGTTTATATGGAAAAAAATATATATAAATGGTTGATGTTTGGCCAATACATTTGACTGAACTGAGTATGAAACTCAATAAAGTTATGAAGCCCCCCAGTAGCTGGACTTTCCTCTTGAAATTACTGTCGCATGTACAACTGTAGTTCTCAGTCCAAGTGCTGGGTGCCCTATGCTTTTGCTAATTCCTTTTATCAGCTGATTAGCAAGGGTTTCCTGCGCTGTGATGGAACATGGAAAACCCCAAATATGTGGCGATCATGGTGTGGAATAGAGAAGCTCTGATGTGTAGTGTAACAGCAAGTAGGGGTATAAACCTCAGGCTTCCACACAATACAATATGTTTTTGATTCTTAAGGCAACAATTTGATATTTGACAATACAACTGAATCTGCTTTGATATGTTATGATGTGATATTAGATTTAGTAGCCTCTGATCGATACGTGACCAACTTCATTCAGAGTCTGGAGTGGGCCTACTTTCAATTCGCAAATCATGATGACTATCGTAAGTACCAGAGTTATGGGCAAGTGACCTTGCTAGCCTATTAAATTATTTACACATCAGTTTAAAAATCTCAATTATTACATAATTGTCTCTTTGTTTCTGGTCAGTTATTGTGGATAATCAATTTATGATTCTTGCCTTGATTAATTTCAACCATTGCCTTTTAAATAGGTGCATCCATCCAAATCATCCGATCGTTACGCCCCTAGTAATAAGCAACATTTAACTTAAAAGTAGAACATATTTTATATTTCACTTTTACATGTCAGCTTGAAACCATTATAATGCTAATAGGGAGTTCAGCTGAACACATCCAAATGTTAATATACAAAACAAAAGAAATGCTACCCTACCTTAAACCAGCTCCACAGATGCGAGGGAGTGTGATGCTTTCCAGGCGTTGCACTGCCAGAGCGCCAACATGTTTCATTTGCATCGTTAGCTGGAAAAATTTATGAACTTGTGCTAAATCCTCTCATTTGTTGTAGGCTAGGGATTTAAGGTTTAGCAATGGAGTTGATTTAAAACATTAAACATTTTGGACATTGGTCAATGTGATTGAAATGCTGTCTTGACAGTCCCACAGCGACAACAGAAACATGGGTCAAAACACAAGTATAATAGTCTTTTAAACTCAGTAGGGATTAGGGAGGGAGCTTTATTAAGCTTAAATGTCAGATTAAATGATGCTGCAGAGAACCTTTAATACGGTGGTTCTGAATTCTGGTGCTAAAGGACCCCTGCAAATTTTGTTCTACAGCACTCCTGACCCAACTCTGATTGGTCAGCTGATTACCAAGCATGGACATGGGCGTGTTGGAGCAGAGGTCTTGCAGCACCAGGGATGGAAACCATTATTCCCTAATTAGAAGAAGTAAAGATTCTTATCAGGCTTGTCAAGAATTCTTTACTCTTTAAACACTAGTGAAAATCTGTAACTTATGCAACTGAGGGGAAAAAAAAATCTTGAAATTGATTTCCTGTAATGTTTTGGTTTGATTTCTGAGAAAGCTTAAGTATATATTTGTACACAAAAACACTTAATAGACTGTGACTGATAATGGAGTCCATTTACAGATTGGTATCTCTTAAGGGTGTATGGAAACAGGACGATTTTGCTGTTATACTCTAAGAGTCCAGTAGAGTGTAGTAAGCTTCCACAGAATGAGAGTCTGTCTATTCTGCTACTCATTCTGGCAGCTGTGTGTGTGTGTGTTGCTGGCAGACGCTCCTGGCATGCTCCACCCCAGACGTGATTTGGAGAGGAAGAACCAAAAGCTTCCTCTGGTGACTATTAAAGTATGTCGACATCCGGCTTGATATTCCCACAGTCTATCTATCACAGGTTGCTTAAATGAGATACTGTACATAGAGTATAGATATATTTATTTGGTGTTATTTTCCAGAGGGGAATAATTGTATAGTTGTTACAGTAGAATTTACAGTACCGTCTTAGGCACATGTAAAGAAATGCTGTAAAGTAAAGACACCTTCAAAAAAAAAAAAAAAAAGTTACTTATTTTCAACAAATTAGTAGAAAATTTAGATGGTAGGTGGGTGAAATAACTTCTCTTAGTGGTACAACAGGAAGATTGTTTAGCTGATTCAACTTTTCAAGCTGAATTTCTCTAGAAGTGATTCACCAAATGTGAAACATGTTTTAATTCAGCAGTGATGTTTCCAACTTAATGTTAACACATTTTTGAAAAATCTTGTTTTATGCAGTCTTATGTATCTTACTCACTTTAGTCTTTTATGTTACTCCTTGATCCTTGAGGTACAATGTTTCATCCCACTGTACCTGTATGTATTGATGGGATGATTATAAAATCTACTTGTCTTGAATGGGTTCTAGGCCAGTTGATATCTGACATCTGAACAGTACACTTAGGCACATATACTGTAATTACATTCCCAATTTGCTGAATTGTGTGCATTTGCAACTGCCTTTACAAACCACACATGCAGTATGCATTTGCCAAGACTGCCTTCTGTGTGAGCAAGGCCCTTAAGTTGCTCTTTGGGCCTGCTGTTGCTTTATCTACAAGAAACTCCTCATAACATGGGCTTGTAGTACATCTGATTCCAGGCACACTGCTAGTGATCCATTCCTTATGAAGTACCTGATTAGTTTGCAAGAGATGTTCTCGTGGTATATGGCAACGATGAAAAACTCCATGTTGGAGCTGTCTGGTATTCATTTGTTGCCACACACGCACACAGACGGGTGGTTTTAATCCCAATACCAGGGCTTTGGTCATTAGTTTACTTTGCTTATTACTATAAATTGGCCTGTGTGGTTTTACTGCACACTCATAATTAGATGCTTTTCTTTGTAGGACACAGGACCTCATTTGCCTTCCTGTGAACTTAGATTCAGAATTTCAACAACAACTAAACAGATGCTAGTCATTCCAAGTTCATTATTCAGTACATATCCTGAGTGTAAGTTATCCATTAGTTAATTTTATTGCCAGTATTAATTATTAAGCAACTCTAAAAATTAAAGAAAAAACATTTGTTTAAATACTGAAATTGGTGCTAAATGTATTGAAAAGAAAGGCACAACATTCTTCAAAATAAATACTACCATTTTTCTTTTGAAAGTAGGATTAAAATCTAGTCTGTTCATATCTTTTCTGTTAGATACAGTATGTTACTTTTCTATTTGATGTTTTTTTTTTTTTTTTGCGATGGATTATATGTGAGACAGTGTGTGATTATATGTGTGGTTTTACCAAAATAAATAGTTTGGCAGATTGAGTAAGCTCAATTATTCATTCTCATAAACAGTTAAGAAAAACTGTAATATACACTTGGGGAAAAAAACGACAGGTGAAATCTAGAACCCTACTAAAGCATTCTTTCTGGGAAAATGCTTAAAGGTTCTAGGTTCTATGTTCCCCTTTCATAGTGGGCTCCAAGTATCTAAGTACCCTTAACTATACAAAGAAGAGAACAGGCAGATATGAACTGCTGAAGTGGTGATGTTCACAATTTTATATGTGTAATTATCACCACACACTATTGGAGACAAGAACACACTATTAAACCTGTTTGCATGTGCTATGAATGAAGTACGTTGTAAGAGAGATTTGTTAAAGTTGCTTAGTTTTCTTATAATCAGTAGGTCGGATTCCGTCATATTTTCCAAATCCTCATCAGGAAGGCCTTCTGTCTGCAATTCATTATACCCACCTGTAGGTTCACCTTGTCTTAACTGAAGTGAATGGTTTATGAGGACTTCTGTGAGCCCCCTCCGCCCGCCCCCTTCCCTAGTGCTTAAATGCCACTTTGGTTCCCTGGCTCTTAAATTTCCCTGGATACAAAAAAGTAATAGAAGTAATAAGTAATAGAGTTTGTGGGAACAAACAGTGCGCTCCTCTCAGACACAAACTGAGAGGCCCGCAGGTAATACTGAACCCCTGGAGAGGTAGCCTCAGATGCCGGCCTGGATGAGGGCAAGTGTTGGATTACTGTTGCACAGTGACAACACGATTATCACACAATGAACGTGCTTGGGCACAGGAGCTCAAACGCCTTGTATGTAATGAACACCGGGCACCATTACAACGTGATACCTGGCTGTGGAGAAGGACAGACTGCACCCGTCTTCTTCCACTACAGAACGTAGTCCTGTCTCACCAAGATTTAGATGTTAAGTGATTCTCTGCTATATGTTTAAACAAAAATGGAAGGCTCCCTCTTCGGAAATGGTCCTGTTTCAAAGGATAATGTCTTATCACTGGAATAAAGCCCCTTGGGATCCCTTCTACTGCTACCAGTAGATCATTCTTTGCAGGGAGAATCTAAATAGTGTATGTAAACTAGCTGGGAGTCTTCCCCTTTGCTCCTTAACTCTGGCCATATGGGGCAGCTACAAGCCCATGTGGTTGTGATAAAGGCACAGTGATAGCTTCTCTCCACGCTTTCTCACAGAGACGCACTGTTGCTTGGCAAAAGTAGGGCAGTCTTACTGACAACCACATGCAGTTACGAGGAACAAACAGAAATCTGCGCACAGGTTTATGGCAATATGTTGGAGGACCAAGTGTAATAGATTAAGATTGTATGCTTTATAAGAGTTCCTGAGATTATTTGGTCATGGTAGATAAAATCTCTTTTTTTTCCCCTTGTACTGAGACTGTTAGCCTTGTAGAGCATTGGTCTAATGTCAGATTTAATCAGAAAGCAAAGGCAGAGCTTCCAGCTTGTGCATAAGCATAAATTAATATCCTCTTTTTCTTTACAAAGAAATAACTGTACTGTTAGATTGTGTACGCTGGCAAAAATCACTATCATACAGGCTCTGGTGTACAGTGTGGTGTTACTAAATGATTTAAGTACGTACGGGACATGCATGAGGTAATCTGTGTTTGCTAGTTGTACATAATGATCTGCTTTACCTATCATTTAATTTCAATGACATGCCATGTCTGATTAGATACAGTGCAGCTCATGATACACAGTGGTGGTGAATGCAATGAGAATGTCATGCCCATGCTTTTTCCTGTCTTTTCTCAATATTCTGGTCTCTATATGGTTTCTGGATGACCCTATAATGTCCTTTAATCTTCTTGCTTTAAGGAAGATGATAGTTGTTCTGTTCCTCTTCAATCTGACTACAGCTTGTTTCATGTAAGCAACTCTACCACAGCTCCTTCATTTTTCATGTGCAAAGATGGCAGCTATTCTTTCTCTGCACAACATTTTCATCTGCATGTTGGAATGAATCTTCGGAACAAATCACCAAAACATTTGCAAACATCTGTACGTCGATGTATGAGTCAGTCATGTATTCGCAGAACTGAAATTCACTTTAGTTTGCTGAGGCCTTTCAAGGAAAGATGACTCCCTGGGTGTGCTGTTTGACTGTGGCTTTCCAAACAGCTGGGGGACGTGATTATCTGTTCAGTGTCGCTTACCGAGTAGACTCTGCTTCCAGCTTCCGTCAGAGGGTTCTCAGAGGCACTGCTCTGACACACATTGCAGACAATAAGGACTCTGTGAGCCCCTCTCCATCTAGGGCATTGAGCCAGCAAGGAGCATCATTTCGGCCCAAAGCAAAACTGAGTACTGAAGCGATCCATCTGGGCAAAATAGTGTTAGACATGGGTTGATGTCAGTTGCCTAGGTAATTTGGCAGTGCATCCATATTTCTGTGGATTGAAATCAGAAAAGTTGTTCATTTTCAGGTCAATTACATGGTGAATATTGTACATAACCCATGAATAAACCTTGTGTGATCACCGATGGTGCAAAAAAAAAAAAAAAAAAAAAGTTGTTGGTCTAGGAGGATGGGTTACCTCTTTCCGAGACGAACACTTTGTCTTGGGAAGTTTTGCCACGTGATACTAACAGCTGGACAAACAACTGTAAAGCACTTGTAAAGCACTTGTGTGCTCTATTGTAAAACACTCTGTATTGCAAATTGCAAGACAAATCTTGTATTTGTTTCTGAGATCACTGTACTTTAGATTTACTAAAGTACATCACAGTGAGTGACAATGTAAACTGTGAAATCAAATTTTATTATATAAATCTAGGAATGAATCTTTGGTGCAAATGATCAAAGCCTAAAATGTAATATTGTTTTAGGCTAAAATGTCTTTAGGACAAAAGCATTTAGGACACACACACACATTCTAAAGTCTAACCTCTGCTACCCCAGTTAGTTTCTTTGAAGAGAATGTTAGCACGATCCAACAGTCTTTTCACAGCACCTCTCCTCTCTTCAAAAGTCCTCTAACCAAATGATATTCTACACTAAACCATTCTGATGTCACAGCTTCCAAACAATATCAGCACTGCTAAGTAGCTCCAGGATGCCAAACAGCCTTGCTTCAAACTCATACACCCTATAGAAACTGCCCATGCTAGATCAGGTTAACTGATCCTGATCTTTTTGATCTCATCAAAGCCTTTGATACAGTTAATCTTAATATCCTACTGTCCATCCTCACTGGCCTTGAAATCTCAAGCACAGCATGACTGCGTGATGTTTGCATCATATCTGGATCGGCACCCGTATCAAGTGAGATGGAGAAGATTTGCATATGCTTCATGCAGACTTTATATTTGTTTGCTATGTCTTTCATTTGTTTATGGTCAGTAAGTGTTTTATCCTGGTGAGGGTTGCAGTGGATGCAGACCCAATCCTTGGAACACTGGATGCGAGATGGGACCCTCTATCGCAAGGCACCATGCACACATATATTTGCGCATTGACACCTAATGGCAATTTAGAGTCACCAATCCAGCTGCTAGCATGTTTTGCGAGGTGAGAAGAAACCAGAGGAAGAAACCTTAGGAAATCCACACAGACATGGGGAGAACATTCTAAAGATCCACATAGGCAGTAACCTGAGCTCAGGATTGATCCAGGAACCCTGAAGCAACGAGGCTCTATATCTTACCATTTGGTATATCTTACCAAAATTTTACCAAAAAATTATTATTACTTTTTTTCATCTCCTCTCAGACCTTTTTTAATGAAAATTTCCAGTTAAACTATCTGTTTATGAGAGTGATCAGATGAGAATTGCCAGACTGGTTCAAGCTGACAGGAAGGTTACGGTAACTCAAATAACCTCTCTCTACAACTGTTACTCTTTACAACCGATGTAAGTAGAAAAGCATTTCAGAACAAACACCATGCCAAACCTTGGGTGGATGGGCTACAAAAGCACTTTTTTGACAGGTTCCACTCCTGTCAGCCAAGAGCAGGAATCTGAGGCAACAGTGGGCACGGGATCACCGAAAGTGGACAGTTGAAGATTGAAAAAACATCGCTTGGTCTTTTTACAATCTTCCATTGGAAAACTGTCCAGTTTCTGTAAACCTGTGCCCACCGTATTCTCAAGAGCTCCTAACTGAAGCTCTTGACCTGTATCTGTGCGATTTTATGCACTGCTGCCACATTATTAGCTGATTGAATAATTGCATGAATGAGCAGAAATACAAGTAAACCGGTTGGTACACTCCTGGGCAAAAAAAAAAAAAATGGGCCAAGCCCAAAATGGCTATCTAATGGTTATCTAATTCAGGTTTTGTGGCTAGAAGATGTGTTAAAAAGCCACTGCTGTCTTGGAAAAAACATCAGAGACAGAAGTTTTTGGCAGAATATGGAAAGTTTGATACAGAGCGGTTCAGTAGAGATGTGTGGAGTGATGAATCACGATTTGAGTTGCATGGTGATGCTTCAGAGAGGTGTCTTTGAAGATCTGTTGAGAAATACAATAGTGTTTGCATCTCTACGACAGTTAAGCGTGGAGGAAGCGGTGTCATGGTGTGGGGAGCCTTTTCAGCTGCTGGTGGAAAGTCAGTTAATGCTTTGGAATACAGGAGAATTTTGGCTCGCTTCCCACAATTGAAAAGTTGTTTTCTAAAGAGGGCCGATCAGATATAATTTTTCAACAAGACAATGCTCCTGCCCACACTGCAAAGACCACCAAAAAGTGGCTTGAGAAGTCCATCAGGCTCATGTTTTGGCCTGGTCAGAGTACAGATTTGAACCCTATAGAGAATACTTGGTCTCACATAAAACCCATCTAACTGGGAAACATTTTTCAACTACTCATCAACATTGAATGGAGCAACAATGACTCTTCTTTCTGTAAAAAGCTGTCCACAAGTTTACCCACAAGGCTTAAACATTTAAAGAAATCAAAGGGAAAAGCTATCCTATACTAAGTTACTTTCTCTATTTGTTTAATTCTTTCTAATTTCCTGACCAATGATTTGTTGGTAAGACAATTAAAAGCTTAATATTTTGCCATTTTGGGCTGAGCTCTTTTTTTTTTTTTCACCAGAAGTGTATAATATATAGTATTCTTAAGTATCTTGATAAATATGTGAAGATACTATTACAAACTTGTAAAAGAGTGGAGACATTTCATTAGTGGATATGTGTTAGGATGAAGGCTGCTAGCTCGAGAGAAGGTGTATAGGGCACCTTGAGTAATAGTTGCCTGTCCTCTGAACCCACATCAAAGTGTGTGGGATTCAGCACGGAGCCTGCAGTGGCTCCTTCACACATTCCATGGGCAAAAAAGATTACTTAGAGAAATACAGTAGTACAAACAAGTAAATATGACCAATTTTATCATTTGATGAAATCCTATTTTGCATACATGTTACATAAATAATGATCAGATGCATTCAGTATTTAATGTTACAGCAATCGATGAACTTTTCCCACGTGTGACTGAGCCAAAAGTTGTAGGTGTTTCAGGTTTGTCAGAGAATAAACCGTCTGTAATTAAATCATTATTTAATTATACCTGGCAGCTGAGGGGATTCTTGATGAACACATACAAGGTTTCAGAGTACCAGATTTGTTGCTCTGCTGTGGCATATATTCCTTTACTTTATCCTCTCCTTAAAGTTAAGATTTCACTCCCTCCCAGCACTCTTTCCTTCTCAGAATCTCAGCATATACAGTGGGGTCCAAAAGTCTGAGACCACTAAAGAAAATGCTTCTATTTGCAAGTTTACAAATTTAATACAAAATGTTTAATTACAAATAATCCCTTCTGCTTTAATTACTGTTTGCACTCGCGCTGGCATGGACTCCACAAGTTTGTGTAAAAACTGATGACTCATGTTAGATCAAAACCATGGGAGTGTCGTCCGAACACGCTTTTCAGTGGAAGGAATAAATATCAAGGAATATCTGACTTTTTGTACAAAGGAGTTACAAACGTCACAATGTCACAAATTTGCTTGAATTTAAACAGTGACCAACAAATCATGCATAATCTTGAATATTTAAGATTTTTAAAATTTCCTTTTCTTTGGTTTATTTAATTCTTTAAAACATTCATTTACTTCTAGTCATAAATGGAAAAAAAACAAACAAAAAAACAACACAACAGAATTTCAATGTGGTCTCAGACTTTTGGACCCCACTGTATCTGTTCCCCCCTCCCATTCTTTGTCATCAGATGAACCGATAGTTAGAGGTAGTGTTGGCATGACAAAGCCCAAGTGTGTTGTAAGGTGACAGTTAACAGTTCCTGCACAATTTGTGACTAATATGACTTCTAGGCACAGGTGCTGTTTGAACCTTTAAGTGCTTTGATCTTTCTTTCATTCATCCCCATTCATCAGCAGATTCTGTGCAGGCTCACACACGATAGCTGACTCACTCTTTCACGTTGCCTCTGTAAAATAATAATAATAAAAAAAAAGTATTGTCATTCACATTCACTCCAATGAGCTAGTAAAATTCCAAGGAAAGTGTGGTTAATAATTTCAGTCAGTCTAAATAACTGAGCCACTGTACAGAGTAGACTATTTCATCTCCAAGAGTCAGGCTCAGGGGATTCCAGTTATCCAAACTGTGGTTTTCTTTGAGCTACGATATACTGTACGAGATGTGATCCTTTATGGAGTGAGACTCTGGATGTGAACAGGATTCCAAAGCTCATAAACACACCGCTTAGGCAGAGTTAAAGAGACAAGGTTAGAGTAATGGATCCTATTGTCCTCTGTCTGACCTCTCTCTGAACAGCAGATACGACCCAGGGTGCTAAAAAAACGAACATTTTCACCTTTTAAGTGGAGTAGACAATGTTTAATTTTTGAGACTATACAGAGAAATTAAATATCAAATAAAAATTGTGGAGTTGATATGGTATTGTTTTATGAATTATATTATTTTAATTATACAACTAATGTTTAAAAGTCCCCATAATATTTAGTGTCGTTGTAAGTTTAGATGATATTTTTAGTGTAAATTATTCTTGGTCGTGATTCAAAATCTTCTGACTTACTCTCACGTGAACACTCAGTAGTACTATGGCAGCATTTATGGTCAGATGAAACATGACTCCTCATTTCAGGCCACCATACAGGTAGTCAATAAAAGCTGTTATGTTCCTCATAAAAGTAGCACATGGTATATAAGTAGGAATGGAGTAGTCTTGTGACTTATGATTGGACTGGAGGATGCTGGAGCATTTATATTTGGCTGAAGACAATGGTCACTCATAAAATAGGAGTTGGCCTGTCAATATAGCTAATGGTAATAATTAAAGATAACGTTACCCCTTTAACATGCTTAAACTCTTACACATGTTTTCATCATTTAAAGAAAATTTCAATTTCATTCATTTTAGTTAAAAAAACAGTATATGTATACACTATATGGCAAAAAGTATATGGACATCTGACCATCGCACTCATATGTGCTTGTTGAACATTCTCATTGCAGATATATAAGTCCCTCTTTGCTGTTATAATAACCTCCACATTTTGGAGCGTGGCTGTAGGGATTTGTGCTCATTCAACCACAAGAGCATTATTGAGGTCAGGTACTGATGCGAAAGATGTGAAATCCTGGTGCACACTCAGCATTACAGTTCATCCCGAAGGTGTTCAGTGTGGTTGAGGTCAGGGATCTGTGCGGGCCACTTGAGTTATTCCACACCAACCTTGGCAAACCATGTCTTCATGGACCTCTTTTTGTGCAAAGGAACATTCCAACTTTGTGGCAACAGTTTGGGGAAGAATCAGATATGGGTGTGATGTTCAGGTGCCCACAAACTTTTGGCCATATAGTGTACCTACTGATTAGGATAGGACCATACTCAAGGCCAGTACACATTAGGGATCTAACCAAATATGAATACATTAGTTGGATTGAAAAAGTAATGAATAGAGTACACAGGGCATGCGGTACGAGTGGTTATATGCATTTACATAATAACTGTCTGGTCAGGGTCGCAGGGCTACTCCTTTACATGTTTGGGAATAGAACCAACTAAATTCGTTAGAAAATATCACAAGCATGTACAAACACAGATAATAACTGCACAAGCAGGATTACAAAAAACAGCCTTGCGCAAATGTTTAGTTGAAACCGATTATAAACGGGAGTGATGAAGAATTGTAAGAACCTGAATTCATAGACCATGCTAACAGTGCACTTCTGTCATAGTAGAAGGGTCAAATATTAAAAAAAGCTTCAAGCTCAAATCTGAATACAGTTATGAATATTTGGAGCATTAAACAGATACAGATAGTGTACTTGCCTAACACCCCTAGCACATATGAATCAACAGCACAAAGATACTGTCTGTAACATGAGCGCTATTAACATACAGTAGTCATATATAGTGTTTATGTGGATCAGGTACAGACATGAAACATGTATAGTAAAATAAATTGTAATTTTGGACAAATAAATGGAAATGAATAAAGTATTAAAATGTTTGACAGGGCTCTTTGCTTTTGTCACTACTGTGAACACAGATCTTACCAGTGTGTTTTTTTGTAATAGCCCTGGCTTGTGTAATACCTAAAATTACTGCCTCCACTGACCACAACCACAAGCTGGTCGCTCTCCATCGTGGGTAAACTCAGGCTCCTCAGCTAATGAGCAATGTGAAATTACAAAAATGTCCAAAACTTTCTTGATCCAATTTGAATGAGCTAACATGTCAGCAGACATTAAATTAAAGCTGTGTGGCTAACCAGTAAAGTTGCCGAGCACTCATTAATTAAGCTGCTAACAGGATCCAGAATTAACAAGCCAGCATGCTAAGCCTGCGTCTAAAACGGCGTACCACCGGAACAACAAAATAGTATGCCACTGGTAGTTTGAATATGAATAACTCTGCAAAAAAAGGATATAATGCTCAAGTGTCCAAAAAGTGTACATGCTATTTGTTTGTGCATTATCAGTATGTAGTCATATAAGTTCATACAGTATGTCACTCAGGCACTGGGCCACACCTGGAGAAAGTGGCCCAGCAACATATTGTTTGTTAAGCCAGAATCAGAACATACATATAACTATTTATTAATATACAGAATGATATTAATCTCTTAAAAAGTCCAAAACCATTGGCTGCCAGCTGGGGTGTTCTTGGGAATGATAAAAAGGACGATCATCCAGGAAACTTCCATAAAAAATGACCCGCAACAATCCCAACTGCAAGCCATGTTGTGGGAAAGAGACCTTTGGTAGGTGGTCAGAAATATGATATTTGTTTAATGTCATGGTTGCCATATTGACAGTTTTGATGAGAATTTTCTGGCAGGAATTTGTCTCAAGGGTTGATCCATTTTAGGAACAAAGTACTCCTATTCCTCTGATGCTGCTCAGTGTTTATAAAAGTGGAATGCAACAGTTGTTTTGGAAACATTGCAGCACGAATGAGGGTGTGTGTAAAAGTGCAATTTTGCGCATTTTCTGCGTAGAAGAGTGGGTGTACTCTTGGGTGTTTCTGTGTATGTGTTTCCTAGTTGCTCAACATGGGTTCGTTCCATTTTTTTTCTTAATTTTTCATCTTGAGTGTTCCAAAACCCAAGTGTTTTCTCTTGTTTTGGCTGATGTTTTGTTTCTAACCAATTTTGTTGCTGATACAACTTATTTGTTGGTGTAATTATTTCTCCGGCGGTGTCATCTGAAGAGTTGTGAAATTAGGTGGTGAAATGTGAAGGGAATGCTGTTCTTAACCGCAATTTATTTGTGTTTATGTTTCAATTATAACCTGCCATTAATATTGCATTAATAATGGTGCAAGGCTTTCGGAGGAACTCTTGAGTTTGGTAGAGGGAATAAGCTTTGTCTGGGTAAGAAAATCGTCACAGTCTTAGCATAAATCAAACAAATGAAAAGTGTTTCAAATGTACATCTGGATAAGTGCAAAGTTCAGTGAAGAAAGCTCTAATGGATCAAATAAATTAAATATAATCACACATATTAACTCTATGGTTCTTAAAATTAATTCTGTGCTGTGATCATATGGTGGTCTTTAGAAATGGTTTTATTCTGGAAAGGATGAACTAATGAACACAGATCCAGAAATAAACCAGCACCATTCATTTGAAAGTATCTCCAATAAACAGGGTGTCACAAAAGTCTCCATACATTGGGGTCTATGTATGCCAGCACCACGTCAGCTGTGCCTTCGTCAGTGGATGCTCGAGATCCGCAACACTTCCAATCTTTTTGAATTAGTTAATAAGTTTGGCAACAGTGTCATGTGTGATGTGCTTGCCATGTTTCCTGTTAAATCCATCACAACCTTGCAACAGCTTCCCGATCCACCCATGAGAATATGTTCTTCTTTTGTCATACGTACTTCTTTTGACAAAAGAAGAACGTATGACAAAATATGAAAAACTTTGGAAGTATGGAGACTTTGGGGACACCCTGTAGTAAGATTTTGGGTCAATATCCTGTCTTTCTCCATTCTAAAGGCTTTACATCTTACAGTCCTCCAAGCCTCAACAGTATCAGAGATTTGGAAAAGGGTCTGCAGTGCTCCCATCAGAGCCCCTGCTACTGTAGAGAAATCCAAGTGCTTACAAAAAGGGCTGAGTTTAGCCGGACCCATTACACTGTCTGGTTCCCTAAGAGCCCAGCTTTACTGATCAAATGACAGACTGGGCACGAAAACAAAGGCCACCGTAAACCCTCTCTCTATGCAGAACATTGTATGATATTTCACTGTTGTGATGTTGTTGGTCACAAAGACACCTACTACAGGAGTGTGCCAAAAGTAAATCCCTTGTAGCATTCTTGGTGGTTGTTTGGTTTGAAATATTGAATTGAGAAACACTGTACTGTAGGTTGGCTATAAAAGTAAAACACATTTATAAAGTAATCAGGCACTAGACCTAAGAATATATGCCTTTGGTGGCACAGTAGATGACAGTGCATTTAACTTGGAAGGTTTGCAGATAGGATAGTGGAATACATTCAAGGCCCCACATTACATCCAATTAACTACAGTTAAATCCAAACTCCAAGATGAGATGACATATTGTTGGTTTGGTATTCAAAAATAGACTGAAACAGAAAGTGTCTGCAATCTTCACAAGGCTTTTTTTCATGTTGTGTAAGGATAAGCTGTCAGGCTGCAATTCAACAACAGAGAGACAGAGAGAGACAGAGAGAGAGAGAGACAGAGATACAGATGCTGATGGAACTTTGTGATTCTCCAAATACAGCATAGACACATATGAAAATAATATCACGGTACATTTGGGATTATGAGGAGCTGTTTTTTTTTAAGACAAGATAAATGGAAACTGAAAGACATCGCCTACACAAAAAGATAGTGTTGAATTTCGCTTCCAGTTTTAAAGAATCTCTTTTTTTTCTAGAAGTAACCATGTGGAAGATGTGGAAGTGGTACACATTTGGCAGGAGTCCCGTCTATTGTTTTTAGACTTTATAATAGTAGGAGAAGCAAATGTGATATTCATTGCACATGTGTTGTTCTTGGATCTTACTTACATTGAGAAATACGCAATGATTTATTCCTTCTGTATATGCTGATTCAATAGAATTGGGTAAGCCTTTCCAAAATTTACAGTAGATACATACAGTATGAAGCCGTTTTTATGGCCTTTTTGTTAAATTAATATCTTGTAATATGGCAACCAGTTGTTAACTATTATGTATGTACATTTGCTCACTAAAGTGTAATACATTAAATAATCTACATGCTGTCATGGTTTCATTGTCAAGCTTTTGTCATTGTCATGCATATGTGTCATCTTGTGTTCCACAGCCTTGCTCATAGTCTGTCTGTTTTTAATATCCATTGTTTACATTTATGGTTCTTGTTTCATGGTTTTGGTGTTACACTTTTTCAGTAAAATCTGCACTTGTATCCGCTGCCTCTACAAAATCCTGACATGCAAAATTATTTATTTTTAAATTGAACATTAATGCCACATAATACTGTACATGTTATGTGACTGGAACCAATGGTCCAAGTACTAGTTTATGTTTATATAGAGCTCATTTAAGTGATTTGACTAAAAGGATTGTTCAGGAGGTCCTTATACATGTTTCTTAAACTTAGGAAAATAACTCTTAGGAGAGACTGAGGTAGTCCCCAAAAGCCCTGTAGTAATTTATCTTCAGCTTATTCTACAATCCTTGTGAGATAAGATCCCTGTAGTGTAAGACCCATTCCTAGTGTTTCTAGGAAAGCTAAACCTTGGCTGTTAACCTCTTCCCTTGATACACTGCTCTTTTAGGTACACTTCTATTTCATATTAACAGGATTCATTCATTTCACATCTGTGTGGGATATGGACACTGTACACATCATAAATCTTCTCTCACTCCTCTGCTTCTATACATTTAATGGTGTTTGGGCTGAATTCCAGCTCTATGGGTGAACTGCCCATCAAGATCCATGCAAAAAAAAAACAAAAACAAAAAAAAAATAGCCACATTACAGCCAATTCCATCCCTGCTGCAGATGGGACGCAGAACATACCTGAACTCAAATACTAAAACTTTTGGCATAGTGTTATTTGAGTTCCCCAGGGCTGGATCTATTCTGCAATATGAGGTAATATGATTTTCTAAGATTTGCTATTATATTGGAACTGTCAGAAACACATGCCTTTATCAGGGACTGAACAATTCGCTAGGATGTGATCAGGTTAAGATAAACTATCCTTCGCCTAAAAGAAACATTTCCCATTTCCAGGTGATCTCGTGCCTGCAATAATTTGTTCAATTGTGCTAATCTATTTTAGGAAGTGACTCTTATTGGCTTTTGTTTTCCTGAAACCTAAGAAAAGAAGGGTGAAGCAAAACATGCACTCTATTTACTCAGGAAATAAATAACCCAGTATTCACAACAGTCACAACAATCAACCCTCAAATTACAAAACAGTATAACCAGAATCCCAATTACTCTCCACTCGTTGTCACTAAGCCACACAGCATTATGCTAGGCACACAAAGCCTTTTGCTTTACACTGTAAAACATTTCAGTATAATGTCTAGGCTAAGGGCTGCACACACAGAGGATCTGTATCGTAGCTCTTTCTTGGATGTGGATCAAATATCATTTGTTCAATTGTACTGTGAGTTTAATGGATCTTGGCCATGTTTTGCAGTCTCCAAGCCATGTGGACAAATTCACAGTCTCCTCCCTGTCCACAGGAACTGACTAATCCTAAACTGCTATTTCTGCCTGGGTAACAGCAGTGAGATGCCTTTCTCCATCTTACGCACCTTCCAGCTAATTAACTCAGATGACAAGTTTCTGGAAATTACTGGAAATGAGGACCTCCCACTGCTCTAAGTAGCTCTCATAGAGCTGGCATTTGATTGCCATTTTATTCAATTATCTCAGTGAATTTCCAGTTATACAACTGATTTAGACTGAAAATTGTAAACTTGGAAAAGTCGAATTGCTCCAGTATATCAGAAGTAAGGATGCAATGCAATGCCTGTATCTGTATCCTTATCAGTATATGTATTGTTCTACACCACTTGAGTTTATAATTGGTCTCAACTAAAAAAAATAAAGAAATTAATTAATTAACTAACTGATCTCTGTCTGCAGGTTTCATGATGAATGAAGAATCTGGTCAAAATCAATGAAATTCTGAATACTAGGAATATAAATAGTTTTGGCTTACTATGCTCTATCATCGGGAACTTTGGGACTGAATGGAAAATCCTTGAAGTAATTCACTGTAGCACTACGCCAGAGTTTTTCACATTTGGTATTTTATGTTTGTGTAAAGTGTATAACTGAACCGAATACGTAGTGGCGCAGTGTGTGCATCCTTCAGTCACTATTAAAATTGGGCTTAAATTGGGATTTAGTTATTAGAAGTTGTTCACACTAATAACATGAAATTGTGATTTAAAAAACCAAACAAATGTTTAATATGCCTGCTGCTCTATTTAGGTTTTAAAAATGTATTACTACAGTTACAATTTTAATAGTAGCTAGGCCTTAACTTTTCAGTTTTCCTTATATCTTCTGATAATTTTTTTCTGACAAATATAAATGATACAGTGAAGCCAGGCACTGGGTTTCTGATCAGAAACCCAGGTTGTGGGTTCAAGCCACTACACCACCAAGCTGCCTCAGTTGGGCCCTTAACCGTTTCTGCTCCAGGCTTGCCAAATCATGGCCGACCCTGCACTCTGACCCCAACTTCCTAACAAGCTGAGATATGCGAAGATAAGACTTTCACTGTACTGTAATGTATATGTGACAAATAAAGGCTTCTTCTCATGGCCTAATGGTTAGAGGCTCGGACTTGTAACCCAAAGGTCGTGGGTTTGAGTCTCAGGTCCGGCAGGGATTGTAGGTGGGGGAGTGAATGACCAGCGCTCTCTCCCACCCTCAATACCACGACTGAGGTGAGACCCTTGAGCAAGGCACCGAACCCCCAACTGCTCCCCGGGCGCCGCAGCAAAAAAGGCTGCCCACAACTCCGGGTGTTTGTTCACAGTGTGTGTGCGCACTTGGATGGGTTAAATGCAGAGCACAAATTCCGAGTATGGGTCACCATACTTGGCCACACATCACTTTACTCACTCATAGAAGTTAAGCTTTTCAAATGAATGTTATTTATTAATTAATTTATAAACAAACAAACAAATAAATAAAAATTGAGAAGGATGTATTTTGAAGCTCATTTTCGTGATAGTAAGAATCTCATACAGTAATTCTATTGCCTCATAATATTGCTCAAAGACAGAAATTACAGTATAGGATGACTTATTATTAACCTCTCTATAAACACAATGACCAGAACTGCAGAAAAAATGAAAACAATACATTATTGGTTCATAAAATCACTGCCTGTTGCAATGTTTTGTTTTAATTATTGGGCTGTCAACACACAGCATGACCAGGCCATCATAAAACAGTTGTTTAGTTTAGATGTGAGACATCATTATGTCCCTCATTTTAGGATCCTCAGCCCAGGCTTTCCTCACTGCATTGATCTCATACCCTGAACTCCAGTTTCACAATGGAAGAAGTGTTTCTAAATATTGGGGCCACCTAGACCTGTTTTACTGTTGCAAGACAGGCTGATCTATGTGTGTAATAACACATGTAACCTCTAATACTCAGAATGAGCTCTTTTATGGAGAGGTATGTATGGGTATATGTGCTCCCAGAGTTGCTCAGACTTGCGTGCTAGAGTTTGTTATTTATCTACATACTGACTGTACACTGAGGATCCAGACCTTCACCTGACACACACTCTACCATTATTCCCAACAGAGAATTGTGTTGAATGCCAACTGCTCTGTTCTGCAAACTGTCCATATTGAAATCAGAGCAGCAGGCTTTCCCTCCTAGTGATTTAATGATATGATTAAAAGTTGCAAAATCAACCAGAAATGTTGTTCTTACCATGTTACAGCTGATGTGCTTTAGGCGATAAGAGTGGAGAAATAACGGGCAGAGAGTAAAGCCTGGGGAGGACACTCCACAGCTAGAGGCTGTTAACAGGGTGTAAGAGGGACTTTTCCTCATGTTATTGTCAAGCTTTAACTTTCTCCCGACTGCATAGATCAGAAGATTGACAAATGATAAAAATTGAGAAAAAAAAAAAACGATTAGGGGATCACTATTGAGAGATTGATGTTGTGCCACCCTGGTTGAATTGGCTGAACATTCTGGAACAAAAGTAAGAAAATAGTTGCGTAAGTGTAAAACTTAATCACAGGCACCATTTTCTTTGCTTATAAACAAAAATGAGCGTGAAGTTCACATGACTGTAAAAAAAAGCTGCACCCGCTATATTAGTATTAGGCATATTAGGCATAAATCTTTAAAAAAGCAAGGCTTAAGGACAACATCATGCTACATAAAACCTCTAAAGTAACATCTTGAGGCCTTTCAAAAATCCTCCAGTACTGATTTATAAACTGTTAAATATTTATAAATATTTATTCAAGGCTTATAAATGTGTCACATTATAAATGTGTTACATTAAACAGTGTCTAACTTGGGGTGGTTCAGTTTAAACATCATTAAAATCATCATTAACATCATTAAAATCAGTGCATAATTGTTCCAAATTGCTAATGCACTGATGTTATGTCACCTCACAATCCTCAGGATTTGTCATTAGTCACATCAAAACATGCATCTTTATTCAAAGTTTTCAAAAGGATCACAAACTCTTACCCACAAGAACTTCACAGAGTTTAGCCAATGACATCTTGTCTTAAAAGCAGCGGCCAGGAAAGGCAAAGCTTGGTAAATAAACAGTGTTTGGAGAAATTGAGGATTGCACTGGGACTAATTAACTTTTCCCAAACATATCTGGAACAGTGAGTCCTCAGTGCATACACAACAGCAATTCCATACCCTTTGGGCTTCTTAGACTCACTATTTTATGCATAACCCCAAAAAGAAATACATATACCGACCCTTTCTGAGGACTGATGGAAAATTTGCATTCTGGTATCAAGTTTTTGTTTTGAGAATGTTAACATGTGCGCTATCTTTTCTAAGAAAGTGCATTCCATTGAATAAGGATGCCTAAATGATGTGAGTTCATTTTTGGCAGTGTACCAGCATTTGTTATGATTATATCTCTATAACATTTCCTGGTCTGACTGGCCTTTAAGGATCAGCATGATCCTGGGATTACACTTTGAACTGGCTGGGTGCCAAATAAACACTATGGATATGTTTGGTGAAGTGACTTGTTTCTGATTTCGATTGCCTTCATTTAACAGCAACATTTTTTTTAAAAAAGATTTTTATTAGTATTGTTATTGTGAATATTTGAAAGAGATAAGACAAACATGACTATCATATATATACAATTTTAAGTTAAGGGATCACGACTTGATTCAGATGATAGTCATGTTTGTCTTTTTATTTGCAAAATGTTTAAAGTAACCTAATAAATATGCTTTCTAACTTGCTGATCTATGTTGTTGCTATAAAAGTGAGTCAAAATCAGAATCAAAGTATGTCAGCAACTTACAAAGCATATTTATTATGTTACTGTGAACATTTGAAAAAGAAAAGACAGACATGACTTATCATCTGTTTATAATGTTATGTGATAAAGGCTTGATTCAGATTTCTCTTGATTCATATAACAAAGCATTAAATTATTGCGTAGTTCAGGAAACACATACAAGTTTGGCAAGTGAAATGTCAAATCTGCCAATAAAGAATCAATTTCTCTTTAAGAAAAGAAGGTCAAGCTCATGTTGTCTTCTGCCATTTGGCTCTGACAGTATCGCTTTTCTCAGTGTTATCCCAGACATTGCAGCTTGACCACCACTTCCCTACTCCGACTTTGCATCTTTAGGGACAGCTCTGAGTGGCAAGACAGATGTGCGGACAATAGACACTTCATTCAGCCTGTTGTTGAGGCGGAGACTTTTTTGGAAGATCTAGCTAGTGTTGAATACACCAAATCTGATGAGACAATTCATGTATACTACACAGGATGCTGATGATTTTTTTTTTTGTTTAATTGTCATTGTATCTGTTTACACACAAGCAGTAAGATGAAGTAGTTGACCCATTCACTCAGTTGAACAAATTAAACAAATGCAGCATATATTGTAAAAGATGGTGTCAGATCCTGAGGAGCATTAGCTTTGATTGTCTGTTCCTTGCACAGAGCACAGAGCACAGGAGAAACCAGCGTCTCTGTGCACACTAAGTTTGTGAGTTCTGTGAATCTGCCTCCAGTCACTCTGCACTTATGAGCTCAGCTCTGCTGGCAAGTCTTACAGCTCTGTGATCTCAAGCCAGTCTGCACTGGCACTCTTGTTAACCAGCTCCACAACAAGAAACTGCATTTCTTTCTGCTTTAGCACTCTCACTCTCTCTTTTCTCTTTCTGTTGCATTTTTCTGGCATCCTATAACCAGGAGAGCTGGCACCTTATGCTCATTCTCTTTATTTGGCTTCCATTCCCCTTTGTCTCCTTCCTGACAACACTTCTCCATACAGACCCATTTCTGGTAACAGTGTCAGGTTTTGAGAACATGTTTATATCTTTTCTAAACCTTCCAACATTATTAGTTGCACAGCTGTTAACAATAATATTTCCACAATGATAGTTTTAATTTAACTGGGAATGTTATGTGAAGCAAACTGTTGCAGCGGGTCACTGAAAGTCATTCGTGGTCAAATTATATAGCCAGAAATCACACTAACCTACAGTTACCTTTCAGTAATTATGAATAAATTATACCAACTGATGCAGGACAAACACACAAAAGAAAAAAACACCCAATTGTTGGTGGCAAAGTGTGGCAGGGAAATGCTTTTCCATGCAGCTCCATCGTAATCCTCAACAGCCAAGCGAACAGTTTTTTTGCCAGGTAAAAGCGGTTCTATGTGGGGGCCGGCAGTCGCATTCACCTGTCTTCTCCCTCCCTTTTGTTCTGTAGACTGAAGCATCAGGCAGAGGGTTGGGTGCTGTTTTGTCCCAGGTGGTGGAGGGGGAGGAGCACCCAGTGCTCTGCTTACAACTGCCAGCCCCGCTCCAGTGCTTCCTCCGCATGGAGGATGCTGATGCCTGGATAACCCATTGGTATTTGGCACTTGAGCCATTTAAATTTGATGTGGTCCACAGGCCAGGGGCACAGATGGAGTTGGCAGAGACCTGTTTGATCTGTTGGTTTTTGTTTTTAAAGTTTATGGGAAGCATACTTTAAAAATGATTGCACGACATAAAAAGGGAAAGTTAAAAGTAACCAAAATCATCCAGCATCCAGCATCCTTTACACACACACACACCGGGTTCTACACAAACCATTATTACATTACAATGCAGGAATATTATTTATGCAAGGTTACAGCCTAACCTTTATAGAACCTGCTGAATACGTTACTAAATGTTCTGTCAATATTCTCACTCAGCTTAATAAAACTATTATGCATGCACATAGGAACACACTCAAGTCAAGTCAAGTGGGTTTTTATTGTCATTCTTCTATATAGCTGGTATACATCAGAACGAAATGTCGTTTCTAGAGGACCATGGTGCAACACATAACAGTACAGTAGTACAGTATACAAGACTACATAATGTGCAAATACACAACAGTGTATTGAGACGAGTGCAAGACAATAAGTACACAGAACAAAATACACAGAACAGTGAATACACAAGACAAAAGATAAGCAGTGCAGTGATAAAAGAACAGTGTTGTGTAGGAAAGGTTTTGCAAAGATGGGCTGTAAACTACTCAGTAGTGTAGCAGCATTATTGGCTGCAATGTAGACGCAACGTTAACAGCCAATGTTTCTCATAAATTTATAGGGTCTAATGCAGCATTGCAAAATGCAGGTGTGCAGTGGTATTGAGTCTTACTGGGTTAGGTGTTTGACTAGCCCAGGTGAGCGCTGGGAGGCAGCAGGTTACTGAATAATCTGACTGCCTCAGGGAAGAAACTGTTGCAGTCTTGTGGTGGTGGCAAGGATGCTCCTGTACCTTCTGCCAGATGGCTGAGAGGGGTTATGCACAATGCTGGTGGCTTTGCAGATGCAGCAGCTGTTGTTCTTGGCTAGGCAGGTGGTGTTGAGAGTCCAGGAGATGTCCTCTGTCATGTGCACACCAATAAACTTGGAGCTTTTAACTCTCTCCACAGTTGTTCTGTTGATGTGCAGTGGTGAGTGGTCCACTCGTGTTCTTGTGAAGTCAACATTCATCTCTTTTGTCTTATCAACATTAAGAGATAGACTGCTGTCTCTACACCGTTCTGCAAGCTGCTCCACCTCCTCTCAGTACACTGATTCATCATTGTTGCTGATGGGGCCCACATCTGTAGTGTCATCAGCAAACTTGATGATGTGTTTTGAACTGTACTTTGCAGCACAGTAATGAGTGAGCAGGATAAACAGCAGTGGACCGAGCATGCAGCCCTGAGGAGTGCTGGTGTTCAGCGTGGTGGTGCTGGAGGTGGTGTTGCTGATCTTAATGGACTGGGGTCTCCCAGTCAAAAAGTCCAGGATCTAGTTGCAGAGGGAGGTTTTCACACAAAATAGCCTCAGCTTTCCTTTCAGCTGTTGTGAGATGATTGTATTGAATACTGTCTATCAACAGCATCCTTATATAATTGTCCTTTTTGTCCAGGTGGGTCAGAGAAAGACTCACTCACTGAAATACAGAGCAATTTACTGTTGCCAATCCACCTACATGCATGTTTTTGGATGTGGGAGGAAACCGGAGAACCTGCAGGAACACAGACAGTAACAGAGCTCAGGACTTAACCATTTTGGCTGGAGCTGTGAGTCAGCAATGCTACCTGCTGCACTATCAATTGTGATTGCTATTTTTTTTAAGTCTTTCAAGTTCCAGATATAACAGCCAGCCAACAGAGGAGTCCACTAACTGACTATGCACATCCATTAAATAAATGAAATTAAAGGCTGTGGAGGAACAGCCAGTCAAAACTTTTCATGTCCCCTTTTGCAGGAGTAAAGCCACAATTACTTCACTGTCTGTGATGTGATAAAGATGGTATTTCACTAGTCACAACTCCTAAGTTAGTAAGCATCCTCAGAGGCTAAATTGGTACATGTCCATATATGGGTCTCTCTAGGAAGTGGATGAAGAGTGAGGCCACAAGATTTAATCCTTGGTATTGAATGTGGCTGGACTTAAGAGAACAACACTAGAGGCTTGTGTACAGTATTGGTGCTGATATTAAAGGCCCACACATTGAGGTCCGATAAGCAAACTGGCTAACCAGACAGTGGAACCATTCAGGTGCTTTTCAAATAATACAATCCTGAACAGATGGAACACATGTGCTGGAAACGATTGCTGTGGAGCTTTTACCAGTTTTTCTCACCCACTAAAATGTTTGCACCATATCCCCTTGCAGCAAAGTGCTGCTTAGAACTGCCAGCGTTGTCAAAAAGGGAAAAAAATGCAGGGTGAAAATGTGAATCAGATGGTATAAGCAAGCCTATAATTGTCCTTGCCTACCCTGCTCTAATCTATGTTCTACTTGCATAGGATTATCATGAAGCTATCTTACTGTCAAGATTGCATGTGATTCAGCTGTGTATGTTTCCCAGAAAATGCACACTCAGAACTGAGTCAGTGTTTGCGGAAGGGGGTGGGGGCTGAAATCACTAGTTTATAACATTACTTTTGGCACATGCTCTGGAATCTGAATAACTACTTGAGTGGACAGGACATAAAAGCACCGTCTGAAGGCATTCTAGGGTTGAACTAGTGTTTGAAAATATACAGAACATTAAGACCAAGGATTTATTCTAAATGTATAATTATGTACTGAAAGCTCCAGAGTCAGCATTAAATATGCTGAGGGTCAAGTCCAGTAAAAGCATTTATATGTGAGGGTCCAAAGCATACATAATACCAGCACTGGTTTTGCTGGTTATATCAAAGCTCTCATTTCAGAACAAATGTTAATTTCTCATGTACAATGGATATAAAAAGTCTACACACCCCTGTTAAAATGACAGGTTTTTGTGAAGTAAAAAGAATGACACTAAGCTAAAGCATGTCAGATCTTGTCCCACCTTTAATGTGCAATTGCAAAGAATACAAATAAAGTGAAAAACAATTAGAAACACTTTATGGAAAAAAAAAAAAAAAACTTACAATAAGCTAGTTGCATAAGTGTGCACACCCCTAAACTAATACTTTGTTGAAGCACCTTTTGATTTTATTCCACCACTCAGTCTTTTTGGGTAAGAGTCTATCAGCATGGCACATCTTGACTTAGCAATGTTTTCCCACTCTTTCTTGCAAAAACATTTGTGAAACATCAAATTGCGAGGGCATCTCCTGCACACAGCCCACTTCAGGTCACTCCACAGATTTTTAGTTCAGGTCTGGGCTCTGGTTAGGTCATTCAAAAACACTGATCTTCTTTTGGTTAAGCCATCCCTTTGTTGATTTGGATGTATGCATTGGGTCTTTGTCATGCTGAAAGGTGAAATTCCTTTTCATCTTCAGCTTACTAGCAGACACCTGAATTTTTTTTGCACTAAAATCAGCTGGTATTTGTAGCTATTCATGATTCCCTCCACCTTGATAAAACCCACAGTTCTGGCTGAAGAAAAGCAGCCCTGAAGCATGATGCCACCATCACCATGCTTCACCATGGGTATGGTGTTCTTTGATTTCCTTTTTTTGTGCCAAACATACCTTTTGGAATTGTGGACTTATCATACCTTTTGGAATTATGGACTTTTCATACCTTTTGGAATTATGGACTTATCATACCTTTTGGAATTGGTCTCATCAGACTATAACACATTTTGCCACATGGTTTGGGGTGATTTAGTTGAGCTTGGATGTTTTTTATGAGAAAGAGCTTCCATCTAGCAACCCTACCCCATAGCGCAGACATGTGTAGAATATGAGAGATTGTTGTCACATGCAGAGAGTAATCAGTGCTTGTCAGATATTCCTGCAGCTCCTTTAATGTTGCTGTTAGTCTCTTGACAGCCTTCCTGGTAAGTTTCTGTCTTGTCCTTTTGTAAATTCTGTTCTTGGTAATGCCACTGTGGTGCTCCATTTTCTCCACTTGTTGATGACGGCCTTCACAGTGTTCCATGGTACATGTAATGTTTTGGATATATTTTGTACCTCTCTCCTGATTGATTCCTTTTGACAGTGAGACCCTGTACAGGCTTTATCAGCTCTATGCAGGCCATGGTTTCAGCAGTCAGATGAAACCAAGAAGATGTCAAGAAAATCCTACACAAACAGCTGGTCTTTATTTGGGGTTAATCAGAATCACTTCATTGATGCCAGCTCTATGATAATTTCTTATGAACATGAGACTGAATGTTCTGAACACAGCCACGTCCCCAATTATAAAAGGGTGTGCACACTTATACGACCAGGTTACTGTAACTTTTTTATTTTTCCTATTTTCCCCTAAAATATTTCTGATTGTTTTTCACTTAATATTTATTCGTTGTAATTTCACATTGAGGGTGGGAACAGTTCTGACATGATTTATCTGGGTTTAACTTTTTTCATCACAAAAACTTAACAGGGGTGTGTAGACCTTTTATTTCTACTGTACCTCTATTTAAACCTCATATTCTTTAATAAAAAATTGTTGGCTAAGAGACTTTGAATATCTTAGCTCTTATTGCCTTTAATAGCATGATGATATTTCATACTAGTTAACCTGTCGACCTCTTACATTTTGAGATAATGTTTTGAATGTGGTAGGGTTTTTCACTAAAGAAGAAAATGGATTTTGTGTGATAGACAACAAACATTCTTTAATTTACTGTAGTGTGTTTATTGTATTCAATGTATCACTCCATGAGTGCCATCTTTGTTAGCCTGGGTATTTTATTCAGGCCGTATGTATACACTTTGTAAGAGTGTATTATCCAGGCCAGATGTTTTGCATAAAGATAACGCTTATGTAGTCCTTTTTTTCTGGGCACAAATTATGTTGACCACTTGAAAACACTAAATACACATGACACTGGTCCTTGCAATGACAGAAATGTTGCAATTTGGCTGTTTATTTACTGCTCTAAACATCTTTTAGATAACTTTGAGTTCAGAAAATTAGTTTTAAATGCCTTCTCTGGAGAACTCTATAATGAAAGGAATACTTAAGCTTTAACAAACATATAAATCAGGGTATAAATTGATGTATTATTGTTTGAAAATGATATTGCTCTTAAAAAGCAATTTGATACTTATACCATTCATCAGTTTTTTGCAGATTACTGGTCACAGATTTTGAACAACATTCACTTCATATTTTAGCTAATAAACTCTGTGATAAAAAAAAGAGTGTTATGGCTAATTAAGTCCATTTTCAATATGTCCAGAATTGCAAACAGGTTTCCTCATTGATCCTCAGCTATGAACTCTGCTTTGAATTTAAGAACCGTTTCTATGTGGGTTTTTTCCAGATACAGTAGGTCCTACTACTTCTGAGAAAGGTAGTATGCATTGGCTACTTAAACTGCTCCAGTGTATGAATGTGTGTGTGTGTGTGTGTGTGTGAGTGAGAGACTGTCGTTTATGATTATGTACTTGCCAATGCAAATAGATATAAATGAGTCATCAATTATCATGACTCATGTTTACATTCACTTCCCAGATGCCAGAACAATGAACAGATTCCACCTAGCAATGTTTTAACAATAATTCATACCATCTTTTTTTTTAAAAATTTATTTATTTATTTATTATTATTTATTTTTTCACCATGCCACCATGAGACAATGGCTTCAAACTGATGCAAGTGTCTTAATGTTCACTCTATATTTGGGATATCACAACTGTAAGTTCTAAGCACCAACCAAGCCACAGAAAAAAAAAAAAAGTTTAATTCAAATGTGTGAAAGAAACACTTCACTATGACAACATTTGAAAATTTGTTCCCAGGAACACTGGGCATGGTACATCAGCCAGTTGAAGGGCACCATGCAAACACACTTACACACTTACCCATTTACACCCAGGGGCAATTTGGAGTCACCAATCCACCTACTGGTATACTTTTGGAAGGTGGGAGGAAACCAGAAAACCAGGATGAAACCCACAGGGAGAACATGTCAAACTCCACACAGAGAGTAACCTGAGCTCAGGATCAACCCAGGCACCCTGAAACTATGGGACAGTAATGCTAGTCACTGTGCCACTCTATCTGAAACCAAATCATTTCAAATAACATGGTCACAAATACTTGCCTTAAATACAGTTCCCTCTGAAAGTATTGGAATGGCAAGGCCAATTCTTTTGTTTTTGCTGAAGACATTTGAGTTTGAGAGCAAAAGATGAATATGAGATGAAAGATCAGAATTTCCTGATATTTACATTTAGATGTGTTAACAACTTAGAACATGGCACCTTTTGTTTGAACCCACCCATTTTTCACGTGATCAGAAAATATTGGAACATGTGACTGACAGGTGGTTCCTGTTGCCCAGGTGTGCCCTGTTAGATTGATTGTTTATACTAAGTATACATGCCTCATTTGATCAGTCTATATGAATATGCAATAGTTTAAAACATAAATACAGCAGTTCATTTGACCAGTTTATTATAACCAAATATTCAATGGTAAAAAAAAATCTACAGTACTGCTGTGATTTTGTGCTGTGGGGCTGGTTTTGGTACTTTTTCTTGTTGTACAGCTGTCTTATTTGGGTTTGGTCATGCTCTTTTAGACTCTTAGTGTTTCAAGCTTTGTTATTTTTGGCAGTCACAGTAACAGTTGATCTGTCAGTGTTGCAGAGGTGATCAGGCGGAGCACCCATTTTATTGCGTGCAGGCCACCACCCTACATTATGCATCATCATAGCCCTGTCCCAACAGCTTCTAACTAAGCTTTGCAAAATAGCAGCAGGATTTATGATTCATACATCAACAAACAGATTTCTATTTACGACACTGAACTGTTGAGCATTGCTTTAGATTACGTTGACTGAAGGGTTGTCATCTTAAATGGGAACGGAAGGACAAAAATGATTGCAACACTTACCATTCAACAGTCTTAGGTCTTCCATGGGAAAATTCCAGCGGAAATAGTGCAAGTCATCAGACTATTTTGTTTATGCACCAACTCACCTACACAGAAGCCCTGAACTGCAAGTTGTGATAAACCGAGTTTAAGTGTTATGATGTTATTTCAGTAAATATGTAAGTCTTATTCATAGATCGGAATTTGAAATTTGATTTGAATTTGGAGTATATTTCCGGATATATACTTAGGATTAATACTTTTGGAGTATTAAATATTAAGTCAAAATAATTCCATAATAATGAGTTATTATGCTGAATTATTCGTTCATTATTAGTTAATGAGATATTATGTAGAAGTATCAACACAACACTTTTCTTTTCACAAAATTTTCTTCACAACTTGCAGTTCAGGGCTTCCATACCATCAGGCTTTTACTGTGACACAGTTTTGTCAACTTACGTTGTATTTTAGAGATTAAATCATTATTTTATGTCAAACCATACATTATGAACTAATTATTGTTGGTATTGCACTCTGACTTTATGACCTTCTCCGCACGTTGAAATATTAACCTGCTTATTTGTAATCTGCTAAGCATCATGTCCAAATCATGCTCATAATTGCCTCAACACCAGCAGTAACATCAGTTCAAAACAGCTCACTCCAACCGTACATTCTGCTGTGGTTCCTGGAAAAGAAGCGTAGATGTTTGAAACACAGTTAATGACACCTAGCCACTGAACTCTCCCCTGGGGAACATCAGGCAGATTTGGCCTCAGAATGGGGCCTGCTGCTTGCACACAGAAAAAACATACATAGAAAAGGTGGAAATCTGGCTTTTACTCCTTTCTGTAATGACTACAGGTCTGATTAACTGCTTCTAAAATAACAGTGCTTATAGAAACACATTGCATCACTCTACAACCACAGTGCAAACCCTAATGGGACATTTGCAAGTGCCCCTTTCTATACACCACAGGTGTATTCCAGTGGTCACCACCTCTGGACTAAGATGAGATTCCTTAGCTTGAACCCTTACTGTATTGATGAACGATTCTGCAAAAACAACAACAACAACAACAACAACAACTAAAAAACACATAAAGCACCTATCAGCATCAAAACATAGAGTTGTCATTGTACAAGTCAGGATAAAAGATGTGGGATAGCTGACTTATTTATATGCTTGCCAAGACTTCTGACTTTATATGGCTGGGATGCAAATGCAGGTTTAATGATGCAAATCACAGAGTAAAAGTCATAAACATAGAATGGTTCAGACAAACAGACAAGAATAGGGAAACAAGCAGGGTTAAAACCAGAACAGCATGCACACAATAGTAAAGGTGTGGTAATGTCACTAGTGATGTGCTAGAGCAATACTTCGCATTGAACAGAGGCTTGAAGTGTCCAGTAATTTCAGTTTAACATCCAATCAAACTTATCAATGTAGATAAATATCAAGAACAGTGCCAGTTTATCATCTACAATGACTTTGTCTTGCTAAAGTATTTAGTGCTAGAGCAGGGTTGCCAGATTCAGGCAATGGAAAAACACTAATTTTTCTTGTTCTCAGTCTTTGTGTAAGAAACATGGTCACTTTGATGCGCTTGAATTTTTGATTTACAATATTTGCAATAATTTTTGTCATCATCTAGTACAGACATTATCCACTCCAGAACCCCCTTTTCCCCCTCACAATTTTTGTAATATATTTTACAAGACAAATCGTACACTTGCATTACAAGACAATCGTGTACACTTGCACATTCCCTTTGTTTGCCATAGCCTACTGTATATTCATCTGTGTGCATCTGAATATGGATAAGGCACCAGACTGCAGCATGGAACTTGAGGATGAGCGCCCTACCTCAGTAAAATGTTTCAAAATGCTGGATTAAGCAAAAACTCATATACAATGAGGTGTCTCTTTTGTATCCTTAGATGCCTTGAACTCCATCTAATGTGAAAAAACATTAAATTCCATTCAATTTTATTTGTATAGTGCTTTTAACAATGGACATTGTCACAAAGCAGCTTTACAGAAATATATAAATTCAGGATATACATTTTAAATTTATAAAGTTATCCCTAAAGAGCAAGCCAGAGGCGACAGTGGCAAAGAAAACTCTCTGAGACGATATGAGGAAGAAACCTTGAGAGGAAAGAGACTCAAAGGGGAACCCATCCTCATCTGGGTGACAATGGATAGTGAAATTATAAATAATTCCCTTCTATAACTGTGTACTACATGGTCAAAAAGTGAAAATGAGTAACCAGGAAATTCATTATAGTTTTCACATGAAGTCTATTTTGTTGTAAGTTATCAACTGTTCACTGATGGATACTTGAGTGCAAAACGTGGCAATTGCAGTCCAAAGCCATCATCATGGTTTTTTAAGTGGTACCATCCACAGTAATCTCATGTATCGTTAGGCTGTCCATGTGGGGCCATCCCCATCAGCAGAGAGTGATTTCCAAGTGATGAGAGCTCCAACCAGAAGTAGGGCATCAGGATGGATCAGGCAGGTCCGGAGAGCAGAAGGGTTCAGGATCACTGGTATCACAGGAGTAGCACGTGTAGCTTGACAGAGAGAGAGAGAGAGAGATTATTAGGTATGCTAATTGTCATATAATGGTAAAGGACAATCTATATTGTGTGCAGTGTGCAAGCAGGGACTCCAGCAAGACTAGCTATGACAGCATAACTAAGGGAGAGTCAGAAGGTAACACAGACATGAGGGTGGTCTGGGACATAAAGCGGCCAGCCACTCCACCGTCAACAAACCTGAGTGAACATGTGAGATTTTGGGGGAGGGGTGGTACTGACAGCATCCAAACATCCCCGTTCACCACAACACTTTATGCCCGTGAACCCTCTAGATCTGCTTCTTTAACTGAGAAAAAAAACATTCACAAACGGTTTGACTAAACAAATATGTTTTCAGTCTACACTTAAACACTAAGCCTGTGTCTGAGGTCAATAGTAGTATTTTATAATCAAAGCAGAATTTGATTGGGAACCAATGCAGGGAAGATAGGGATGATGTGGTCATATCTTCAGGTGCTAGTAAGGACTCTCATTGCTGCATTCTGACTAACTGGAGCTTGTATATGCACCTCCTGGAACATCCAGACAGTAAGGCATTGCAATAATCCAACCTAGAGGAAACAAAGCTTGACCTTGTTCAACTAAGTTACTGTTTTCTTTGCTAATGCTGAGTTAGACTAGCATCAATTCCAGTGAATAAGATAACTGGCTGGGCAGAAATTCAAATTCTAGCTAATGGTAAATATTAGTTATTAGTTTACAGGATTTACAAGATATTTATTTATTTTTTGCTTCTGATGAATTCATTAGCAAAATATGTAGTGCCAATCATGCATATTACAAGCAAACCTAAAGAGAATGAATGATGTTTTCAGGCAAAGCAGCAGAGTGGCTTTAAAATAAAAATAATCTAGCAGTTTTAGATAAGTAATAAAAGTTAGGTTTCACGTGAAAACATGGTATTTACTTAATTGCATCAGCTGAAACATTTACTTTTTACTTGTTAATACTTGTGTACATTTAAAAGGAGCCACCATTTTACTTTCACTTGAATATATTTTTGGCTGGATACTTCTGCTTTTAATTGAGTATGATTTTGACACATTATCTATACACATTATCTATTTCATTTCAGTTGCCTATAATTTCTAAAGGATTCTGTGAAATGGAGTGTTTACAGAGGGGGACGACCTGACACTTGCCAGCACTTAAAATTCATTCAAACTGTTATGTATTGGATTGGAGAAATCCTTGTGGCTTATTTACTGTAAAGTGTTTTTCACAGATTGAGACTGAAACTGACAAGCAATAGGATTATTCTGTCTCACTGAAAACAGACAAATCAAGGTAGCTGAGAATATTAGCATTGGACATTTCATATCCTTGGAAAGGTTTTCTGTTAAACTGGAAATTAACAAACTGAGACCCACACAAAGATCCCCAGAGATAATCTCTGCACTGCAAAACAGTCAGTAATGATGCAAGGTAAGGACGCAAGTGTAGGTATTCAAGGCTTTATTCAATGTAGCAATCAAAACAAAGACTTAATTCAAAGTCTGTCAAGGAAACCAGAAACAAGATCAATTGGCAAAGCCCTGCAGAGAGTGGTATGCTTAACTGAGCGCATCTCCGGATCTGCTCTCCCCTCTCTGCGTCATCTACACCAGGTTCTTGGTTTGGAAATTGCGCCATCTCAGATTGCAACACCCTTCGGCGGATAGTGAGGACAGCTCATCGGGGTCTCTCTTCCCTCCATCACAGACATTTACACCACAGGCTGCATCCACAAAGCCACCAGCATTGTGGTTGATTGCACGCACCCCTCACACAAACTTTTCACCCTCCTGCTGTCTGGTAAAAGGTACTGAAGCATTCGGGCCCTCACGGCCAGACTGTGTAACAGTTTCTTTTCACATTTCTGTATTTACTTTACGACCAGCATTTTTGCTGCTACAGTATTTATAAAATACTATACATAATTTTTTGTCACTACTTATACTCTCTACCTGGCTGCTACCCCGATGACTGCTATGTCCATTTATAGTATAAACTTATCTGCCGAATACTATGTCATAGTATGTTATGTTTACATTCACAGCAATTTATTATATTGTTATTCTTTTGCACTACTGTTATATCTGATCCTTTCATACCAGAGCTGTGTACTAATCTGTGCTGAACTGTCTCTTACTGTGCCTATTGTCCTGTTTTGTTAGTTATTGTACTGTCTTGTGTTGCTTGCACATGCACTTTATGTAGTATTGTGTAGTCTCTTGTAGTTCTGTGTTGTTTTATGTAGCACCATGGTCCCGGAGGAATTTTGTTTCGTTTCACTGTGTACTAACTAGCTGTATATGGTTGAAATGACAATAAAGCCACTTGACTTGACAAGAGCTGCTAAAATCATCAGGGACTCCACCCACCCACCCCGGTAACTGTCTGTTCTGTCTGCAGAAATCAGACAAGCGCTTCCGTAGTCTGATGGCTAAAACTGAGTCTCTGGAGGAGCTTCTTTCCCCAGGCCATCAGACTCTTCAACACGGACATGTCCACCATACAGATCACTTAGGACTCCATAAAGATCTGTCCACCATAAAGCTCCCTCAGGACTCCTTAAAGACTCTCCAGTTCCTCTGCACTCCACTTGCACTTTGCACACAGCACTTTGTATTGTTACTACATGTAACATACTAGCATTTTTTCTACGTTCATTTTTTTGCACATTCCCTGCATATATTTTACAACCCTTTTTGCATATTCCTGTACATATATTTAACCCTGTACATATATTCATCCTGTTCATATATTTAATATATTTCGTATTTCTTATTATTTCTGATTTTTTTTTATGTACAGTCTAAAGAGGAGTAGGCCAGGTTCTCATTTCACTGCAAGTTATGTACTGTATATAACTATGTATGTGACAAATAAAAATCTTGAATCTATAGCTGTTAGCTGTTACTAAAGTAGTTAAAATTGTCACATAAGGCTGGATTTGGGTAAAATTGTAGCATTATAGCACCAAAGCTATAAATGTTAATCACAGCCAGTAAGCTTATGTTTAAGGTTAAAGCTACATTAGAGCAGTGGTGGAATGTGAAGAATAGAATTTTACTGTGCTCTAATGTTTATGTGACAAATAAAGGCTGCTTCTTCAATCTGATATTGAAGTAACCATTAGATTATTCAGGATCCATGTGTTACCTATATTGAACTTCTGATCTCTCCTAATGGCATTGTGTGGGTTATTTCTACCATAAGTAACACCAACAAAGCCCTATAAAGGAGTAGAGTTGACTACTGAATTTTAACTTGTAATCCTTCTCCCCACAGCATTCAGAGGTGCTACATCTCTGTAGTTAATATAAATTGCTCTCACACAGCAACAGATTAATACAACATTACTGTTTATACAACAGTTAATACAAAACTGTTTACTTACATTAATAAACAGTTAATAGAGCCAGTTCACAACTTGTGCATCATTATTTTTATTCTGGCTCCCTGGTTTAGCACGAGGATTTTCCAAATTTTGCAACACTAGTTGATAAAAATTAAATGTCATATTGCCTCTTGCTTCAGCATTTTCTTTACATTCATCTGACAGCACTGTTGAATTCTTAATTCTTGTTTGTCCAAAGCCATTTAATAATTTTCTATAACAGCATGCCCTCCCATGTTCTTTTCATAAGCATAAGTAAAACACATAGTAACACACACATAGGGAAAAGGAATGAATATCCTTCACAGAAAAAAATTTTCATTTTCATTTTTTGGTTTTGTTTTATTTCTATAGTGAGATATCTAAATTTGCAGTAGAAAAGTTCTCTGATAAATTTACAGCAACATCTTCACATTTGTCCCTCTTTTCTGTTTGTTATATTATGCTACTTCTCAGGACCTGAGTAGGGTGTCAGTATAGTCTAGGCAACACATAAAAACTCATTGATGTAGTTTAATAATTTTCATAACTACATGCTAGATATCTACAAAATCAGCTTCATTTGTGATCCAATATCAAATCTTTTTATTTTTCACATTGTGAGATTAGATATGTAAGTTCAGTTTGTACAGGAGCAACTTATCTTCAATATCTGAGTATATTGTCATTTTGACTAACATTAATACATACCCTTTTATACATCCTGAGCATACCTTTCTATATTTAATCAATTATTAGACATTGTTGTCAAAGATCAGGTTATCAAATGGGATCAAATGGTTACATCACTACAGTGATGTAGTAGTAAATTAGTAAATTCACTACATTGTTTTCCATGAAATATGAAACTATGCCATGTGTATGTTGTCAGTCTGAGTTTACGGCTGCAATATGTGTCTAATGGAAGTATATCAGTGCATCCAAGTGTTTGTCCAAGCAACACAGAGAAATGTCTGAAGGACTGGGCACTTCTTTGAACTATGGGGGTCGCCTGCATCCTGCAAAGGAAGTAAGGAATAATTTCAAGATGGGACATTCATGCATCTTGCACAATAGTACCACTGGACACTGATGTATCTTTCTGCTGGAAGAAGAGCCACAGCCTGCTGGGAGGGCACAGGAGCTGTAAGCTGTAACAGAGTGCACACCAGACATCAAGATTCCTGACCAGTACCTCCACACAGCTAAAGACGCCTGATGGAACTGAATCTTCAGGAATCATGTCCTGGTTAGTCCTATGATCACCATAGAACATTCCTGCTGGTTGTGATGGTTCTTGAATGCCTCTCTTCCAAACCCAAGAAAATATTTTATATATTACCAAATAATATTAAAAGTTTTGCTAATCGGATGGAGCAGTAACCAGAGTGCAGGAGGTGATGGCCCAATGAAGGGTAAGATTCTCCACTGGCCAGAGGAGGACAACCTAAGGCAGGGCTTCACTGCCACTGGGCACCTGCTTTGATGAAGGTGTAATCTGTATAAAGGAGTGTGTGTGATGCTTCTTTTGGGCCAACAGCATCAAAGGGGGACTGTAAGAAATTACAGTCTGCCTCTAAGCAGATTCCACTCCAAGGTAGGTGTTAGAACAAGCTCATCCCCAAAAAGGCTTAATTATCATAGAGACAATTCATCTCAGTCTCAGCAATGTGTGGATAATACCACTTGAAGTGATGGGCATTCAATTATAGCATGGAAGCAGCAGTGGGACATCAAGAACTATCCCTGAACAAAGGAGTACGTGACCGTAATTATCATTCAGAAAGACATGCGTCTAGACAATTGTTTCACTCCACCATTTGGCTGGTCACAGCTGTAATGACATCAATAATGTGAGAATGGAAGGTGATCACTTCAACTGTTATCTTTAATTTACATTTAGAGCATGACTTCATTCATATTACAGGTGGGAAAATCTGGTTTGAAAAACAGTATAATATGTCTGAGCTGATATCGTTTGAGGTTCACACTGAGTCTAATGAACCCGAAGTGCTTCATGTACTTTGTCACTGCTATGCTGCAATAAAGTTATTTTTCATTTTGATCTTTGATGTCCTCATCATTTTTTTCTTACAGACCCCTCTTTGAGGGCTTCCTCAATATATTCCTTTATGGCCTGCCTGGGTCTCTTTGGCTGAGAGAGGGTAAACACGGTTGCGAGGGAGCATGGGTCCCACTAGAAGCTCGATGTCATATGCATGATGCGGTGAGAGCCCCCTGGCTTTCACTTTACTGAACACCTTGCTGAAAGCATGGAACTCTGGAGGAATTTCCACATGGACTTGGGAATCTGGGCTCTCTATGGTGGTTGAGGTGATGTTGATGGATGGGGCATGGAGATATTGGGTGTGACAGTAAGTCAACCAGTGCACAATCTCTTGTTCTGTCCAGGAGATCTGAGGGTCATGAATCTGCATCCACGGGAAGCCCAGTACCACTGTGAACTTGGTGGTGATAGTAACAAGGAGGGAGATGCTCTCCTGGTCTCCTGGAGATGCTCTTTTTCAGTGTCCTGCCTCAATGACTACCGTCTTGTTGCATTCACACCCATCATCATGAAGTGCTTTGAGAGGCTCCTCATGAGGCACATCAAGACTCTGCTGCCCCTCACTGGATCCCATGCAATTCGAGTATTGTCCCAACCGCACAGCGGATGACATCATCACCACAACCCTCCATCTGGCCCTCACCCACCTGGGCAAAAAAGACACATATTTTCGAATGCTGTTCATAGTCTTCAGTTCAGCATTCAACGCAATCACTCCTCCACACCTGATCAGAAAGCTGAACCTGCTGGGCTTGAACACCACCTTCTGCAACTGGATCCTGGACTTCCTGACTGGAGACCTCAGTCATTCCGGATCGGGAACAGCATCTCCTACACTACCACACTGAACACTGGGGCCCCCCAGGCAAGTCAAGGAAACCAGAAACAAGATTGAGGCCAGGATAGCCAGCAAAATACAAAGGTTTGGTGACGACTGGAACAAATGAACATAGCGTGTATACTTTGTGAAGTGAAGGTGCAGTGAGGGTGCTTATGTACTGTGTGTGATTGAGTCCAGGTGAGTGCAATTAGTAGTCAGGTGAACGTGAACCTTAGTGTATCCGCTGTATTCTGGGAATTGGAGTTTGACGCTGATTCCAGCGTTGACATGACAATCAAGAGGTAGAAAAACAGTTTAATGTTTTCTTAAACAAAGTGGAAATACATTCAGGAGGTAGAATGTGATACTTTGAGGAAACACTGGCTTTGGCAAAACGTCTTTGGTAAGTTTTTGAGCATGAGCTGGAAACAGACCAGTTGCAGAGTGGAGTATACCCCCCACTAACTGCATGAAGATCATGGCAATCTGTCGTCATACTGGCTATTCCATCTAGTGCTCCTGACAACTATAATTTGAATTTAATAAACAAAAGTTTAAAACTCCTTTGTAAGTACTAGCTTTGGTCTCAAGGTCAACATGCCACTTTGCAAAATGGCCATGTCAAAAAATATTGCCATGGATTTTTTTTTTATTTCAGCAACATTATTCAGCTTCATAAGTACTTAGAACAGCTTGATACCACTGTTAATGATGCTATTCTCATAATTAAAGAAGGCACATGCTGTGAATTTCAGGCACCCTGTCTGGGACAGCAGGACAGGAGTAATTATTTGAATCAGGTCCTCACTTCTCTGCCCTTAGCTCTAATGGCATGGAGAGTCAGTGAGTATAATGAGGCTGAAGTGAGGTCCAATTTACATCAATGCCAAATAACACAGGAAATTCTTGCCCTAATGACACTGATCAGAATGAATTTTTCACTGCTGATCAAACCTCACATCCAGGGGCTCCATAATAATAAGTGCTTGATGGCACAAAGTCAGTCACCCTTTTAATTAGCAGGTTTGAAGCAATTCAAGAGGTAGTTTGTATGACATTGCTTACTGTGAGATGTTTCATGTTTTTTCTCAGGTTAGAAAGTTATTAATGGCCAGCAACTGTTAAGATATTTTAGTTTCATGTCAACATTTTAAATTCTGTTCCCAGCAAAAAACAAAGCCTGTAAATGAGAACTGCGCTTGGAAATAGAAACAGGTTTGTCTTTTAAGGAAAGTAATAGAAAGAACCACCAAGAATTCTGCAGCATCTTCCCAAAGCCATAGTTTTAAGTGATTTAAGAAAAAGCCCCAAAGAAACATTACTCCAAAATAAAACCAAGCCCAGATGTGATAAGTACACATAGCAATTTTCTACAGAGAGATATTGTAGCTAAATATCCAGGTTTAGCTAAATTACAGTAATACAGAGTTACGTTCTTGTAGCATCCATGCAACAGACTTACATACAACATTCCTTAAAACACATTGCTTAAAATGGCTCATAACCACCCAAATGAAACTGACAATCATTCAAGCGTGATGATACTAAATGACACTGTTTTATAGTTAAAAAAAAAAAAAAAAACAGGAAAAGGAAACGCTGAGAGGGAAAATTACTATCTTAAGACCAGCTGTATTTATGCTAAACTCTATACAGTTTATGGAGACAGTGTTTACTATAACTGCCATTGTAGCCAATTAGCAAATCCTCTATTTGAAGAAGGTATGGAGAGACAATTCATTTGCTGTGCTTGTAAAAATATCCCATATGATGAATGAAAAGACTGTTTATAGAGTTCTCTAAAGACTTACTTGAGCATGCCATTTTTGGATGTATAAACTTGTGCCTGTTAGGAAAACTGCAAGAAATGAGAGAGCTTGCAAAGCTGTTTGCAAGTGTTAGTAATTGTGTTACTATAGCACTTGCTTCAAACCCAGTGCTTATGATGTTTGCAGCATGGGTACCTTTCATCTAGTTTTCTTGACCTGTACTTAAACTTGCAAAGCTATACTTTATTCATTTCACTGCTTCATACTGTATCTGTATTGCATCTTGGACAATCATATATTTCCCTTTAATGACATCAGAATCAGAATCATAATGTTCAAAGTACACAAGAATTTAACTTGGCAGATCAGCACAAGAACATATAATGTGCAAATAAGCAAAATGTATAAACTACACAACTACAAACACAAAGTCCACATAAACTTGCCAGAACACCTGTACCTCTGTTCGTTCGTGTAGTTATCCATTCAGCCAATCATGTGGCAGCAGTGCAATGCATAAAACCATGCAGAATACAGGTCAAGATCTTCAGTTAATGTTCACATCAAAACATCATAATGGGGAAAAATGATCTCAGTGACTTTGATTGTGGCATTGTTTTGGTACCAGATGGACTGTTTACACAGAGTTAACACAGAATGGTGTGAAAAGCAAAAAACATCCAGAAAGCGGCAGTTCTGTGGGTGGAAACGCCTTGTTGATTATAGAGGTCAGGAGAATGGCCAGACTGTTTTGAGCTGACAGGAAAGCTACAGTAAGTAAAAGTAATGAATCTTTACAACTGTGGAGAGCAGGAAAGCATCACAGAATTCACAACATGCCAAACATGAAGGCGGATGAGTTACAACAGCAGAAGACCACATCAGGTTCCATTCCTCTCAGCTAAGATTGTTGCTACAGTGGGCACAGGCTCACTGAAATCACCTGGTCTTTTTACAGTCCTCAACTGCCCAGTACAGGTTTTCATATTGAAGTGACTGGTTAGTGTACCACACTGTTAGTATCATAAATGGAGGGTGAGTTCAGTTTATTTGTTATAGATGGTTTGATGAGAAGTGTCACCATTGTTGGGAAAAATTTGTTCAGATGTCATGTAGTACCAGTGCCATTTACCTGAAGGGAGTTTCTGAAACAGATTCCCCAGGTGTGTGGAGTCAATTAGGATTTTTCTGGTTGCTTCTTGGCCCGGATGTAATACAGCTCCTGAATTGAGTGCTGCTGCTGAACAGTCAGCTGTGCACACAGTTCATTTCACTGTGGTCTTTGAGGAGGAGACTGAGCTGAACCACATAGTTATGGATGAGGTGAAGATGCTCTCGATCGATGGTGGATCTGTGGTGATCTCAATGGACCTCAGTGGTGAACTGAGACAGAACTGGTTGAGAGATGTTGAGTTTCAACAGCTTTCATAAAAAGATCATTCAAGTTTTTTTTTTTTTTTTAATTATGGTTGTTGTGTTTATTTCCCATTTGAGACCTTTGGATGGTGCCTAGGAATTTGAACAACTCCACTTTCCTTACTGCTCTGTTGTTGGTATTTCAGACTGTATTTCAGTTTAACACTCTACTTTCATAAGAGCTTACCAGGAGCAATTCTTAGTTACAGATCAATCATCTGTAGCCTCATTTCATAACAACAATATGCATGATGCCATGCAGGATCATTTATATAATTTCTCTTATAGTATTTCCCTTTGCTTCAGCGATGTTTCCAGTGGAGTATGTTTTAATAGCAGCTAAAGGTGACAGCACTGAAACAGAAAAGCGCACATACAAATTCCTGCCCACGTAGAAATAAATTAACACAGTACTCATAAATAAAAAAATTAAAAAAAAGAAATGAAAAAAAAGAAAACAAACAAAAATAAAAAGCATAATATCTTTATGAGCTCTGCATCATCAGTCAATTACAATACATCTTTAAATGCATGATTGTTCTGTGTGTGCATCTCTGCATGTGCATAATAGACATTCAGTTATGTTTTGTAATTACTACCCTCAAAGGTATATCACACAGAGAGAGTAAAGACTGTATAACAGTTCAACAGTGATTTTCCTGATGTACATGTAAGTAAGAGGTGTTACATTTGGCCAATGCGATGTTACAAGTGTGCTGCATTGCCAATCTTAAAAGTGAGCTGTTTCAGTGAAAATGTACAGATGATATAGGTAAACTCACAAAAGATATGCATCATGTTATATGGGAAGTATGAAGTCTGTAGTTTAAATTATTGTTGAGTAATTTAACTCAAACCACAAAAAAATGTTACAGTTGTGCCACCTCTCTTCTACCTTGTGGATATGTGTACTACACTATTAGTAGCTTCCCTGTGAGCTAGCACTATCCAACCATGGTGTTACTACTCTGTCTCTCTGCTATCTTGCTCTTGCTTCCGATCAGTTAGTGGATAAACTTGACACTCTCCCTCACTCTCTGTCCAGCTACACATGCTACTTCTGAGATGCCAGTGATCCTGACCCCTTCTGCTCCCCGGACCTGCCTGACCCATCCTGATGCCCTACTTCTGGTTGGAGTTCTCATCGGTTGAGTTCACTCGCTGCTGCTGGGGGTGGCCCCATATGGACGGCCTGAAAAACCATTTGGTTTGCTGGGGATAGTGCCACCTGGGGGCTGTGGAGATGGCTTGGGGATCACATATGGGGAGCTGTACTGTAATGGCTTGGGACTGCGATTGCTGTAGTGGCTTTGGGGCTGCAGTTGTCACGAGCACCTTCATACTCACGACTCCATCAGTGGACAGTGGATAGATTTTAACCAACCGGACTTCTTGCAAAAACTGTGATGAATTTACTGGTTGCACAATTGCACTATTTGTCCATATAGTACACAGTAATAGAAGGGATTTATTTATACTGTAATTGCACTATCCGTTGCACCCAGATGAAGATGGGTTCCCTTTTGAGCCTGGTTCCTCTCAAGGTTTCTTCCTCATATTGTCTCAGGGAGTTTTTCCTTGCCACCGTCACCTCTGGCTTGCTCATTAGGGAAATATTACAATATATTTTTTGTCACATATTTACAATATATTTTTTGTGAATCCATTTATTTCTGTAAAGCTGCTTTGTGACAATGTCAATTGTTAAAAGCGCTATACAAATAAAATTGAATTGAATTGAATTAAACTTGATATCGAAAAAACCCAATGAAAAATGTAAATCTAATTGTTATGTGGTTAAAACATTATGTTATGTGGTTTAACTGACCTCAGTATTTTTTTTATTATTATTTATCACATCCCTTCCATTAATTGAACTCATAGGTCATGTTATCCACTGCAAGTGCTGACTAGATTTCAAGCAGGAAGTTGGTGATTAATAGAAAAATTCACTTGAAATGCCACTCCTTAGAAGCGATCTGATAGAGAATGATTAAGAATTTTGATGAACAGATATTAAATATATACAGCTGCATGGGAATGGCATTTAACACAGATAACACAGTTTGTTCAAATAGAACAAGCTGGGGCAGAAGATCATAGTTTACTCAGTGACAACTATGCATGCAATGAATGTTCACAAAATGAAAGTGTTTTATTCCTCTACACAACAGTAGCTTTCCACCAGTATTTTTTTTTTATTCATTAAAGAAGGACAGGTCATACGTTTTATCTATTTATAGTTACACAATTAATGTGCAGTTACAATATAATTAATGTTGTGGAACATCCATGAAACAGGTTAATTCATGTTATTACTTACACTATATGGCCAAAAGTATGTGGACACCTGACTATGACACATGTACTTGCTGAACATCTCATTCCAAAGTTAGCCCCACCGTTTGCTGTTCTTATAACCTCCACTCTTCTGGGAAATCTTTACACTAGTTTTTGGATCATGGTTGTGTGATGATTTGCACATTCAGCCACAAGAGCATTAATGAGGTCAGGAACTAATGTCTGGTGAAGAGGCCTGGGGTGCAGTCGGTGTTCCAGTTCATCCCAAAGGTGTTCAGTAGTGTTGAGGTCACATATAGGGTTCAAGGTCAGGCATCCGCATACATTTGGCCATAGCAACAAGCCACTTCTTCTTGAAGTTAATAAGGGAAAAAAATGTGAGAAACAGCAAAACACATGTAAAGGAAAAAAATGTAAAGGAACAGCTTGCGTTTTGCCTGTTCGTTTACACGACAACGGCGTTTTGGGGACTGAAAACGCATATTTTTGAAAATGGGTTTCAAAGTGCAAGGTTTTGAAAACGCCACCGTTATCGTCTCCATGTAAACACCCAATACGGGAATCTTTGAAAACGGTGACGTCATGCGCGTAGATTTGATTATATGGAGCATGTCCTATACAAGTCCTTGTGAATGAGCTGTTACTATAGAAATGATAGCATTTTAGAACAAACACATTATGATCAGGACTCCATCAGTGGACAGTGGATAGATTTTAACCAACCGGACTTCTTGCAAAAACTGTGATGACTTTGTTGGTTGCACAATTGCACTATTTGTCCATATAGTACACAGTAATAGAAGGGATTTATTTATAATTGCACTATCCGTTGCACCCAGATGAAGATGGGTTCCCTTTTGAGCCTGGTTCCTCTCAAGGTTTCTTCCTCATATCATCTCAGGGAGTTTTTCCTTGCCACCATCGCATCTGGCTTGCTCATTAGGGATAAATTCACAGTGATAAATTCAAATATTTACAATATATTTTTGTGAATCCATTTATTTCTGTAAAGCTGCTTTGTGACAATGTCCATTGTTAAAAGTGCTATACAAATAAAATTGAATTGAAGTGAATTGAATTATGCAACATATGATTTGAATTATATCTGGCACTACTGTCAGAGTTGCTGTTATAGAAAATTCTGTTATGTTAAAGAAAACACCTTCTGATCAGTCAGGTCTGAGAATTCAACAGCCCTGTGGTATAAACAATAACTATTACATTATATTTTGGCTTGGCACCCTGTTCAGGGTGTCCCCTGCCTTGTGCCCCGAGTTCCCTGGGATAGGCTCCAGGCTCCTGTGTAGGATAAACGGTAAGGAAGATGGATGGATGGATGGAAGGATGGATGGATGGATGGATGGATTTTGGCTTGTCAGGTATTATCATGACTATTGTTCCATGATTATAAAAGAGAATTCTTTTTTACCTTTTTAAATCAGCATGGCAGTACGTTATTTTGCCTAATATTCTAAAATCAGATTTTAAAAGCTATGGATCTGGTTTATTCAATAATTATTATAGTTTTAAGTCAGTAATCTTCTACAACAGATGAAAGGGCAAGAACCCATAAAAACTAAACTCTGCTAAGCATACAAGGTCTGAATAAGTTCTAATCTGTTCACACTACCAGCTGAGCATTTTTTTCCAAATGGCATTGAGGCTAATCTTTTTCAATTACAGATTACATTCTATGATTTATGCTTGGTGAAAACTGTAATTTGTTTCTTTTTACAATGTAAAGAACAGGGTTAAATGAACTTGTGTCTGACATTTCCACACCCGTCTACAGAATGAGAGAGTTACTTCCACTCTCATGCAAGCTACCATGCTGCTACAGCTGCTATAAATTTAAAACTAGGCAACCTGGACTCACTCTTTGAGTCAGTTTAAGTCATGGCTAAATCAGGAAAGGCTCAGTGCTAAACTGAACACTGAAGACAACTGGAGATTCTGTAACGGTTTCATAAATTGAAGACTGAATAAACTTTTACACTTACACTCACATTAACACACAAGAGACAAGAATTTTCAGAAGTTCATTGCTATGTGCCAGTTACTTCCCACACTTTATCTCAGCAAAAGTAGACCTACAAAGACCAGGAATTACGTATCTCACACTGCAGATGTGAACTATTTTTTTTTTTTTTTTTTTAGAAAGGATAGTAAATTAAAAACATTAATAAGGAAGCCATTCTCATTACACTAATCCAATTTTGTCTTATAATATTTTTCTTTACCAGTATGGAATATATGGTAACAGTTAGACCAAAGCTGTTTAGGATATATTGGGATCTACTTGATGCTGTGAGTGACACAGACAGGACTTTAAAACTTCAGACAAATGAACTTTGGACAATGATGGACTTGGACAGGGTAAAATTGGTTCCTCACCAGAATGAACACTGCAGCATGTGCTACAGTAAATCTCACCAATAAACAAGGAAGCCACTTCTTGCCACATAATTGCAAGCAGGGCTTCTGTAGACACAGGGCAGCTAAAATTCATTTTGGATCAAAACTTTGTCAAATAGAGCTTTTGTATTCCTGCTTCTATGCCTCCTTTTAATTTACATAAACAATGGCTGTGTGTCTTACTCCTTGTTTTAGTTTCTTTTACTGTACAGATTTTAAAGCTTGTGGGAATTAACATCAGATTAGGGCCAATTCCTGAATGGATAATGGGTATGTTAATTTGTCTGTGATGTAGCTCCCATTAGAAACTCAAAGACCCCTTTACCAGAAATGGTAAAGTCTTGGTAATGCAGGTATGGGCCACCCCATAAATTTATAAGCCAATAGGCAACACTGGAAAGAGTTTCTTTATAATTCTTAGAAGTCCCAATGAAATCATTTCCAGCTAGTCTTTTTTTTTGTTCTACTGCAGGGTTTGACAAATTTCAACTGTGCATTAGCGGAAAAAAAAATATTTAGCTTGAGAAATTAAATAAAATTTGTGGTCTGTGGCTTGGTGAGCTGTTGCACAATTGTAGTTGCAGGAGAGGGGATGAAGGGATACGACAGGAGTTTGGGTTATTTTCAGTGTGCAGTATTTTACTTTTCCCTTAAAGTATCTATTTAACATTTCAACATTCAATGGATATTGAGTAAAAAGCAAAAAAAAAAGGAACATGCATTGGAAACATAGTATATAAATGCCAGAAAAGATTATTGGCTACATTTAGACCACTCTCAATTTTATTTTTATTGCTCACTGGAGATAGCACTTTATTTCCAGGCATTTTCAAAGAAAAGAACATTAAATCTCTTTTTTCAAACTTGTTTTCCCACAATTCCTAGTATAAAACACTGCCTCTCATGACAAAAGCTGTCAGTGAATAATACAATTTTGGACACTCTACCCTACAGATTAATATGGTGCATATGGTGCCTACATGGACCAGTGCTCAGGACTCTAAATCTACAGACCAGTGATTTCTAAATCAAATACTCTCAGTTTTCTCAGTTTTTTCATGTTGGTTTTTCTTTGTATTTGTATTTCCTGTTATTGTAGGTCTTTGTGTAAAGAAAGTAAACTACCTTATTTGATAAGTAGAAAAAAAGTAGAAAAATGTCTTCTTTTGGGGCGCTGTTGAGTTGTTCCTGTGACTGCATTACACATACAAAAATAACACACTTTCTCCTTGTGTGCCTGTCTCATCCAATCCCTGATGACTAATTGGGCGTCATCAGATGAGACAACAGGATACAAGATGTATCTAAACTTATGTCTCTATCTGCTTGTGTTGTGCTATCTGCTATAGGAGCCATTCCTCTCACCCACTTACCTGATAACCACCATGGGAATTAGAACCCAAGTCACCAACAGCTTACAACCACTGATAAGAAACGCTTTGTACAGTAGCCAGCACAGGAACAAGATAAGCCCGCTGTGTCTGGGTACTCTTGTGACTAAACATGACTTCCCTGTAATGATGTTGGAAAAGAAAGAGTCATTTGAGCATTGTGAGTATCTAGTGCATGGGCTTTCTTGCTTATAAATACTAATATATGTAAATTATAATGGCAACTTTACAATAGCATATAAAAAACTAAGGTCATGAACATTTTCTGAAATTTTCTTGTGGATGGGATGGTAAAAATGTTAAAGAACTTCCTTTTAAGGGCAAGGGGCAGTTTAAGGAAGGGAAATATCTATGGTCTAAATCCAAGTCTAGAGCTGTCCTAATTGTGAGACTTCAATGGCAGTGTTAGATAAGTAGTTGATAGTATCTATTTTCTATTTTAAAAAGAGACAAGAAATGTGCAGTAACTGACAACTGACTGACTGCTAGTTTGTTTTTTTTTTCTTCAAAGGATACATTGTGCATTTCAAACTAACATATACTCTACATCAGATGATCACATTCTTAGCGGTGGTGAGGACTTATTTTTTTCTTGATTGATTTTTGTTTTCAAATCTGTTGTTTTTTATTCTGAATATAGGACCCTGGTATCTGCATCCAGAGTTTCAGGTTTTTTTGACAACCCTGTAAGACAGTGACTGCTGTCATCATTCAGCATGTGGCCCTGTCTGACCCCTGCCTCTTCGCTCCAGCTCTGACACCTCCAGTGGAGTGTGTCAGCCTCCTGCCTGTGTCTTGCACGTTTTGCACTTTTTTTGTGACCACACACACACACATACACACACACACACACCCACACACAGACACACACACATGTTTGTCTTACTATCCTTATGAGAACCTTCAAATGACATAATTATTAATGCAGCTAATTAATTATGCCTATACTTAAACCTAACTTTAACCTCAGTAAGCAAAAGAAAATCTTACTTATTTTAAATTTAATTATTTTTTAAAATGCTGTATTCCTCATGGGGAGCTTTGTGGCCCCCAAACACACCGACATAGAGAATAGATTCCCACCCATCTCCAATTAGACACCTTACTAGTGATAGAACTAGCCATGTTATAAAATAGATTTATACCACAGTCTGGAAGAATGACAGGTTTATTTTAATGCACTCGTTCCTATACATTATCGATAATAGGCCAAGCTCATTCACAGAAACTTCTATGGCGAACGCTCTACATAAATTAAAGCTACTAACCAGATTAAAAATCAGTTTTTTTGGTTAATGAAGAAAAACATATAATCTTTGACATGGTGAAGTGTTTGTTTTTTTTTTTTTGTTAGTAGATTTTATACATTTATTTGATACATTTATAGAAGGAGTCTTGGGTATCTGCACTTTTAGGTTTCTTAACATGGGAAAGTCTTCAGGACAGAGAAGTTTGCACTTTCCAGTTTCTCAATCATGCGTCAAGCTATGTTTTGGTCTTAAATATTAAATGCAACTACAAACAGTTAAAAACACAATTTGTCATTCATTACAAATTTAAAAATCATTGGCACATCACTGTGGTATGTACAGAATAATATGCTTTGCATTGTGCTGTATCACACCATTCCAGCATGTATTATTTTGGTATAACAGCATGTGTTATTCCTTATTTAACATGCCACATGTGTTATATACTGGTTTTATTTGTTTTAAACTGCCAAATGCTGAAATCTAAAAAATAGGGCAGATGCTCAGTAAATCAGAAAGCACCATCATTCCCATAAAAAGCTTCTTAGAAGACTGGAACACATACCTTGAAGTATGTGTTTTATAAATGTAGAACTATTTAATAGGCTGCCGATAATGAGGATCCATAAACCTTCTCTTCACCTGTCTCATAACTTATTCTTGATTGTTTCCTCTCTCTAAAGATGGAAACAATTTGCTGGGTGTATCTTGTAATTGTCCTGGTTTCACCCTTGTATGAGTGAGGAGACTCGGGAGAGCAGAGAAGGATGTATTAGCAGACTTTCTTGGCTCCACTATACATCTGGATCTACTGTACACCAATTCTTTCTAGGCAGATCTGCTATCACTGGAAAATCATATAGACATCAGACATAGTTCCTTCAATCTAAATGTCTCTAGTGATTGTTCCATCAATCATGCATAATAAATAGCAACATATACCACATTTATAAGCTAAACCAGAACAGAGATAATACCAAAAATCTTCAAATCAAATGGAGTGCCAAAAACTAGGGCTGAGAACCAATACTTTGTTCTTTTTTGTGTTTATATTTTAACCCAGGTGTCTGATAGGTCTGATTGATCATAATGTACAGTGGGCGTGCTTCTTAACTTGCCAGCTCACCTTTTAGACAGTGGTGTATAGTAATAAAGTAGAAGTACCTCATTACTGTAGTTAAGTATGTTTTTGGAAGTATTTCTACTTTACTCAGTACAAAGGTTTGTTCACTTTGTTCACTTGTTTACTTTATAAATCTTCAAAAGCAAATGGTTATTTACTCCAGACACATTTGTTACTTGCTTAACTATTGTTACTTTCATGCATTAAAAACATTTGTATGACTTTCAAATATTATGTCTTGGCTGTAAAATCATCAATTTATTTTATTTCTGAAACTGCTTTGCAAAATATGATACTTTTTTTTGAAAATGAAAAAAGAGGAGAGGAGGCACCCAGAATACAGAAAATTGTTAAACTGGTTATTACTATTATTTATAGTCTGCCAGTCTTCCCTTTCTGAAATAACTGTAATGTGAATCTACAGGAAATTTTATCAAAGAGTTTAGCAAATTTTCTAACACCATAGTGTTATTTAAATTAGTGCCTGAACTAACTAGTTAACTACAACCCAAAACTTAACAAAGCTGAGGTGCTGAACGCTGCATATAACTGCCATCAGTGCTGGCTTGAAATAGGAAGGTTATGTACGATTAAGTGGAACGTAATGAAATAGAACTGTGATTAATTATTTTTTTTATTACTCAAATTGATTGTGTACAGATTTACAAATCCTCTCAAAAATCCTGTCAGGTTAACTCATGTTAGATAGCTGTCTAGCGTTAGCAACCACTGAAAATCGCAGTGGAGTGTCTGATATGTGCAATAAGTATTTTTTTTAAATCTATAATAATTATCAGAGCTTCTGTTGTAGAAAATTCTAATCTAAACAAACAAACAAACAAACAAAACACTGATTGCTTCACAAAGTGAATGCTTTACTAAATTAAAGCTACAGGACCATATTCAAATTTGGCGAGTTAACTCTGCAACTTAAATTAAAAACATATGACAATATTTGCACAGGGAACATTCTGGGCATCTCGCTCCCTCTCTCGCTCATTCATTCATTCATTCATTCATTTCATACCAACAGTGGCAGAAAGCATGAAGCATATGAATGAAAAATGTTGTTCAAATGTGTCCATGACATACAAAAACAAGTTCATGAAATCCTTGATACATACATACACACACACACACACACATATATATATATATATATATAATTAAACTGACTATGCACTCATCCTCTATGGTTAAAGATGTTTTATTACTGTAAAACATTTTTAACTGTAAAGAAAATGTGTCATTGAACTCTCATTGGACTCTCTTTTTTTCCTGTCTGGCACCTGCTATTCAATGTATTCAATGTATGTTGAATGTGTGTGCTTTGGCTGTTTTTGAAATTCAACACCGTGACAGCAACAATGATATTAATTGTAGAATCACTGACATGAAGGTAAAAATGTTAGAGTTTGATACGTTGCTTTTATCATTATTAGTATTATACCTTTTGCTCATGATCCAAGGCATGGCACTATTAATATCTACATCTATATTCCAAGTTTGAAAGGCATCAAGTCTGTAATACAGTTTGTATTGAAAAATATAAAAGCATATAAAAATGTCAAATAAGCTGCCATAATAAGACAGCAGTATTGATTTGAAAATATCAAAACAAATATGTAGAAATGATCTATTTATCTGTAAAAGCTAAGCACAAAATGTGCTCAAAAAGTTTTTTTTTTTTTTTTTATTTCTTTTACCTCCGTGATACAGTCTAACACTGTAAGTGCACATGTGAAAGAACTATAATTTTATACAGTATGGTCATCCATGGTGCAGTTCAGTTCAGTGTCCAGAATTACCAGAATGATGTCCATGTAAACTCTAGAGCCTGGCTCGTGTGCTAGAGTGATTGAAATTGTGTGCATATTATTAGAAAAAGAATGAGAACTAGGCGAAAGGTGACCCGGGCCTTGCTTAGTCTCACATTTCAGAAAAAAAAACATGCCTGACTAAAAAGAGCTACATAGTGTTTGAGCTACATAGTGCTTTTGTGCCATTGTTTCCATGGCTTGTTATATCACTCAAGTTCCAAAGGTCATATCCAGCAAAGGAAGTCCCACATAGCTGAGACTGCCAGGCCCCTAGACCCTACCAGCCTCCACACTGATTCTTTATCAGTTGAATGTCTGTGTTTTCCACTTTGGTGGCCATGCGAGCCATTGTTATCAATGTGACTTTGACACACATGACGTCACCAGAACTGTTTGGACTCTGATGACAGCGGAACACTAGCACTGTTCCCTCATCATGCTGTGTATACTGAAAATGACAAACACATCTGCTCAGTTTGAATGAAAGATCTTTGGAGACAGGATTCTACCATACCATACTTTAAAGCCACAGTCAATAATTTCAGGGTAACACTAAGCGAAAGTGTTGGGAGTGTTTTGCTGAGATAAACCTTTGAATGCAGGAACCAATAATCAATAACATGAAACATGATTTCAATTCCATATGAAGTTTATGTGACACCTAAGTGAAGTAGAGTACAATCCATATAGAAAGCAGTGATACAATAGTGCCAATACACTGTGTTTCATTAAATGGCAAGAACTAAGTGTAAGGGAGTAGTTGCAGGAAGAACAGAAAGAGCCTCAAATGAACATGAGGGTTGGAGAGTTCTAGTACTTGCAAGGGCTATCAGTCTGTCAAATTATTAATGACAAAATTTGATAACTAAGTAACTGTAATAGATTCAATGAAATGAAATGAAGTGACTCCAAAGACTGTGTATATCAAGATATCAAGAAATAATCAAAATACAAAAAAAAAAAAAAAAAAAAAAAAAAAAAAAAAAAAAAAAAAAACAATAATAGGGTAATCTATAAATGGAAAAATCACATATCAATTTTCACCTCAAAAGGCAACACCATGACAAAAAGTGACACTTAAATACTTATAAGCATTGCTGCCTCAGAGCTACAGGGTCCCTGGTTTGATCCTGAGCTTGAATTACTGTTTGTGTGGAGTTTTGCATGTTCCCCCAGTATTCACATGGGATAACTCTGGGTAAACTACTTGATAAAAATACATTTGTAATTTTCCCCCATTTTCTCCTCAATTTGGTCATCTGTCCTTTCCTACCCACTGGCCAACTCATAACAGTTACCAACCGTGGAGCATGAAGGCTATTGGGTGCTTCCTCTTGAGACATGTGAAGCCAGGCACACTATCTTCACATCACCGTGTGTCACAGGGCATCGTAACATACTTGAAGGAAAACAATGTCTGCCCTCTTCCCCATACATGAGCTCACAGACACCCGTGATTGGCTATTGTCACTTTGATTGAGAGAGGAGAGAGAGTATGCCATCTCTGTCACACACAATTTTGCTCTTCATCAAAATGTCAAATGAATATATATATATATATATATATATATATATATATATATATATATATATATATATATATATATATATATATATATATATATATTCAATCTAGTGTGTCCGATCCTTAAACTAGCATTTGTTTATGGCAGGACATAAAGGAATACTGGGTGAATGAGAAACATGATGGCTGAACTAAGTGAAACAGTGCTACTGGACATGCTAAAATGCTGAAATGCTAAAATGACATTGCTAATCATCCTAACAACATAAGGAGTGCCCCCTTTATCTTAGGGGCGATAGGAGGTTCCTCCAATGCCAGTGACCCACTGCAGTAATCATCACCCGATATGGATGTGGACAAAATAGCCTGTTCTGATATCAATGCCAGGCAAACTAAACACTACTCCTCCTAGGACATGATGTTTCTACAAAGAGATCAAAAAGCCCACAGAAACCTTTGTGTCCAGAATGGTCAAGGTTTTAAAATATCTCCTGCAAGATATTTACCAGAGTAATTAGGGAACATTAGTTAAGTGACTCAAAAAAGAAACAAAATATGCTTTTAAAAAAGCTAGAATGCAGGAGGACCTGTTCTATTTATTTTTACCAAGTACATGAAGAGAATTCAAAGAACAAAATGGCTCTCAGTGACTGAGTTGTAAACAGATGCTTGTTTTGAGAGGAAATTGCTTATTGGAGAGAAAGAGATCCTTATGCTGAAGCACCACATGTCAGTACCGTGTGTTAAACTACTGTGGTGTTAAACTACCACTTTCTCCAATTTAATTAAACAGATGCCTCACTGCTCCATTTACAACCATCCACAAGATAATACGACAGTTAGAGAGATACATAAGAGACACACAACAAACTGTGAGGAGAATTACTAAAACATTGTCTAAATGACAATTATAAATGAAAGCAACGCTAATTTATGGCAAACAAACAGCAGAGATTACTCATAAGACCCCATGTTCTGGATTACACTGATTTAGCCACTTTGGGGAAGTTCATTACTGGGCATGTGTCACTGGAAGAAATGTGGATGACCACCCATAATAGAAGTCAAACATGGCCGGATATAAGTGGAGTTGGAATTGCGAGAAAATGGGGGCCCTGCTCCACTTCGAGGCCTGACTGGATTAGTGGCTGAGCCATTACCAGCTGTGTGTTAGTGTGTGTGTGTGTGTGTGTGTGTGTGTGTGTGTGTGTGTGAGAGCTGCAGCTGGGGACACAGTACACCAGCTGGGCCTTCCTCTGGTTACACTCATCTTGTCCCTTTGTGCACACACACACACACAGTCAGTGCTCTTCATCATCTACATAGTCATGAAACTGTGTAGGGGAATGTCATTAGCTCGATAGACAGAACTACTGGAAAGGAATATAACAAATAAGTGTATTGATTGCAATGAATGAATTGAATGTATTGATAAATCATCTGAGAAGAGAGGCATTCAGAAAAGGCGGAAAGTACTGCTCTTTAATGTGTTGTTAAAGTAGTATTTGTAATTTTCCCTATTTTGTTCCAAAGGTTATGGAATTGTATTTGCATATTTAAAAGGGAACAAGGATACTACAGGCATTTTCTTTCCAGCTCTGTGCAGTAGAGCCCTCTTTTTATTCTACAGATTTTTGCCATAATTTCATTGTGGTGTGCTAAGAGGCAGTGTGGGAGCTCAGGGAAATACTGGTGGAAACCTCTATAGTTAGGATTGAATGTCATGGCAAGTTGTGTATTGTAACTGTTTTTAGCTGGAGCTGTATATATTGAGGTCAATTAGAAATTCCATCTGCAACAATGATTAAACATTGTTACAAACTGAACATGATTATTAAATTGTTGTGTAGAAACTACACAAACAGCTGTTGTTAAAGCACACACATAGAATTTTCTGTCAAATCTAACAATTTTCTGAGCCACAGTATGACTGTTAAATGTTGAAAGTCTGTAGAACAAATCAGAAATTCCTAGAAAAAAAAGACTCATAAAAACCCTCCTAACATAAGTCACACAAAACAGCACAGAAGTAGACACATATATTAATACAGTAACACAATACCCACATTCATTAGTCTCATCACTGAAATCTGTGAACTCATAAACCACAGATCTCTGTGGATTTCCAAGTAAACATTGCAGTTGGAAATTCACACTAGAGCCATCATGCATCATCAGTGTATGAGAGGTAGTGGTGGTGTTCAATACCAAGAGAATAGGTAAATGTAGTTAACCCAACAAGAGCACATTTCCTAAATGAATACAGATCATTCTTAGTTTTAGTGCTAATCTATACTGTCTACAGCTAGAGGCTGGGAAATTCTGCTCATCAGTCCTGCACCACTGAGTGCTAGGATGAACAGAGGAAGCAGCTCTGATTTATCAAAGACAAGTCTGAGACTTTCAAAGACGAGTCGTATTTCCCCAGCCTCCCCAGGGGCCAACTAATGCAGCCAATACTGCGCCCATCTGAATTTTCCAGATGTTGGACGTTTTTACCTGTCCAACGTCAGAGCTTTATTTCAGGTCATTAACATCACACACCCCAAAAATACTGATGCTGTCAACTTCAGAGCCCAGTGGCTTCTGTGTAACTCAGCGACAGAGGCTTATAAAAGAGAGAAAAATGCATATTTTTCTAGTTATATACTAGCTAGGCAAGTGCAAGCATGAGCAAGGTTTACACACCCACGCCCACACTCAATTACTCATTTGTGAGAAATAAACATGACGGCCAGGCTGAAAAAGAGATTCTGAAGAGATATTCACTCCATCAACTATCATGGCAGAAGTGAGCAGGGGAGAAGAAAAAATACCTATTGTGCAGCATGCAGCCACACAGTGTGGTCAAATGTTTGTTTTGGCTGATCAGAGTTGAATGTCATTACTTTATCTGACCATCGGTGCCAGGAGCATCTCTTACTGGCTCCAGAGCAGCATGAGAAAATGTGTCCTTAATTATCAAGTAGACCACTGCAGAATTGGACTGTGGTGTTCTGCATGCTGGAGAACATCAGCATATGTGTCATGCAACAATAAATTTACAGTAGAGGGGGAATCATATTACTGTTACAGCTTCTCATTGCTAAATCTGCTTGGAATTGGTATGCTCTTTATTTGCACATTATTTGTAAGCTCTTTTGTTCTATGGAGAGTACAAACCCAGAATATTTACTTACAGTTGCTCTAATGATGATAAATAGATAATATTGGCTCAGGCGAGTTGCAGTATGTCAACTGTGCACAGGCAGTGTTTGACAGTGTGATGTAACCACAATATGCAACACTAACATTTATGTTTTGCATCTACAGTCATCATTTTCTATCCCTCATTTTTTTCAAGCTTAAAGGCAAGTGCTTGTGTTTAATGGTGTTGGTCTAGATTCTACTGAGAAACCCCATCTCCGACACTTCTGACACCCAAGAACTACATACAAGACATTTGCATAATCTGAATGAGGTGCCAGAAAATTGTATTAAGCGTATGCATAACCTGTCTCTGAATATGTGTAACTTTCCCTGTGTAAATGCTGATGTAATTTTTTCAATGTCCAACACTGAATTTGTCCCAGTATGAACATCTGACTAAAATTATATATTTTATGAGAAACATTCATTCATTCATCTTCAGTAACCACTTAACCCTGGTCAGGGGTGCAACGGATCTGGAGTGCAAGGCGGCAAAATTCACCCTGTATGTCCATCGAGAGGCTCCATGCACATACAAATTCACACACTATTTCACACCTAAGGGCAATCTAGCATAGGCAGTCTGCCAACCTGTATGTTTTTGGACAATGCAAGGAAACTGGAGAACCTGGAGGAAGCTCCAGCAAACATGGGGAGAACATGCAAAATTCTTCACAGACAGTAACCCGAGCTTAGGATCCCGAAGCTGTATGTTGGCAATGCTACCCAGTACACCACCATGCCACCCTTTTTTATGAGAAACAAAGAAGTAATGTCTTACGTTATTATTTGAGCCTTATGTCATGATTTACAGATTGAGGAAAACGTGTTTGCCAGAAATTTCAAAAGTTCATTTAGAATGCTTGGCATAAAGAGCTTATTAACATTTTTAATGCTTTTTCAAAACTATCATATACTATATATTTTTAGCCACCAGTTTGAAAAGCAGCAAACTGAATCACTATCCACTAATGTAACAGCCCTGTTGTAGGCCTTGTACAGTCAGGTTCCATAATAACATTAAGGTAAGAGATACATACTGTACATCTCAAAGCCATGCTAACACACATCTCTCAAGTTTGTAACACTTTATAGTAAGTGTCTCTAATGCCTATATAGAGTAGTTAGACATAATTTATACATGCAAATACACTGTGGTTATATTTGCAGATGTATGAACTGTCACAGATGGATTACACATACAGTATGTATCAATTTTTGGCAGTTTTGGCAGAACATAGCAAAAGCCTATGAACTGTTTTATGAACCGACATGACATTTTAGATATAGTCAATCTGCTTTCTGTGAGCTACTATTTTCCTACAAATATTGTAGTGTAATTAGAAACAATCTGAACTTTATATACAGTAGGTACCTTGTAATTGGATTGCTGTCAATTCAGCCAACTTTATTGTGTTCCCTTGTGACAATATTGTATGATAATTTAATAACAGTTATACTTCCTGTATATATGGTATTTAAGTATTAATAAATTACGTTTGCTTTAAAGCCTGATCTTTTGCTGGGGTTACACAAGCAAAATGAAAAAATGAACATAAAGAAAAATTTTATTGGAGAACCAGCAGGTCATGCAAATATAATTACCCTCATCCTATTACACATGTAATTAACTGACAGAGAATGTCATGTTACTGTTGTTAGGGTATGTTTGTGTACATGGTATATAAGAAAGTTTATTCATATGTATATTGGCATAAGATACAGCATTTAATACAGCATTTGTAACAGCATTTGTATATAGTGGAGTCCAAAAGTCTGAGACCACACTGAAAATCTGGATTTTTTTCATTTAAATTTGGAAATAAACAGAAAGTATTAGAATTTTGAAATATTTAAAACAAAGAAAGTAAATATTCAATATTTACAATATTTTTATATACAGATTCTGCAATATTTCAAGGTCCCTAGTTACAGTTGTTTTTTTTGTAATCATTGCTAACACGCATTTCTCAATACTGAAGGCACATTTTCAAAACTCTTAACACAGTTCTCAATACCAAAGCACAGCTTGGCACAGCAGTTAATTTTGCCTCCAAACGGCACCTCAGCTATGAAAATACTTTATACATGTCTCAAAAACTAGCAAAGGTTGTCGTTCACCAAGATCATATTGTTGCTCATATCAGAAAGACAGAAAAAAACATACCAGTGTCATTACAAGATATATCATCCTTTTAATTGTTTTTGCTGTTGATTTTATTGAATAGGAAAATATTCAATAATGAGAGAGGAATTACACCTCACTGCACAAAGAAATGATTCAGTAATTCAGCAAAACCCTTCCATGATTTAGTTTTTTGCATTATTGTGCTGAAATTCCAAAGAAAGCAAGTACAAGAAAATGAATAATTTGGAAAAAAAAAAAATCTGGCAGGAAAACTATATGCACTATACAGGATGTACTGTACACACCTTGATGTGTACAGGGCAGTCAAGTCAGTGAATCCGGTCCTGTGGATTGGGCCACAAATTTTCATCTACATCGCATCGGATGTTTTCTCTGGCCATACACCTGGGAAAAAACCTTTCAGAATGCCAGATCCATCCCTGGCAACTCTCCACTGTGAGATCCAGGCACCCAGCATTCAAAGCATCCATGAAGGACATGCGGCCGGTGGTCACAGACTTTCCACTTACTTGAGAAAATGAATTCCTCTATGGGATTCAGAAAAGGGGAACAGGGTGGTGTGCTTCAAAACGCTCTGCGATGGCTGAAAGTGGTGAAATAACACATTGTCCCAAATAATGGCATATGTGTCAAGATTTTGCCTCTCTTGCCCACCTCCATTAGCTGGTACCAGCCTATCATAGAAGTCCTCCAAAAAGGATATTAGCTGGTCTGTGTTGTGTGGCCCTATGAGTGGTTTGTCTAATAGCATTGCATCATCTAAAATGGCTACACACATAGTTATGTTTGCTCCCTTCTGGCCTGGAACATCAACTGCACTTCATCCAATCAAATTCCTGCCTCTGCGGTGACTTTTTTGCCAGGTTAAAACCGGCTTCATCTACAAAGATGAATTTACTGGGTTTTGCCCTACCTTCAAGCTCCATGACTCTCTAAAATATACTGCACTGTATAAATTTATTATTGTGTGTTCTTTGGTTTGGATCACTGTAACATCAGTACTGTAATATATAGACATTTTACTGGACATATTGGCATCTGATTTCTTTTACCTGTTCCGAGTTTTTCTCAAAGAAGACAGAGTATAATTTTTTTATCCAAATCTAATGTTTGTTTAGAATTCTTGCAATTGTAGTTATACTCACTTGTTGTACATTTGCAAACGTGGTATCTGCTAACACTGACTATCTAATTTCCCTGAGTTTTATGCCACTGTTGGCAATTACCATATTCACAATTACAGTTTCTTGTTCTTCTGTGAATACCCTGTCCCTGCCTCCTGTGATGGGCAGCCGCTGAATCCTACAGTAAGACAAAAACACAACTCTTTTCTAACACACATCTCTGGAGGCTTTGCTTACAGTATTTTACAACAGTACAGGAAAATGATGTTCAGTCAGATATCCTCACAGAATGTGCCTCTTACCTGTCGGTTTGATGAAAAATTCTTACAATAGAGGCGACCACAGAGCTTGCTAGGTTTGGCTGCATTCTTAGGCCAGCCTCTTTCATGGATAGACTTACCACATGATTTACCGCATGATCAATGACTGTAGCCCTTATTTCATTTGAAACTATGGTTCTTGATCTCAGCCTCCTCTGTCTTCCACCATGCACACATGCACCTCTCCCTCTCTCTCCTTGCCATTTGTCCTTGATTTTCTTTGCAGGCCTTGTTTAGGGAAGTTTAGAGAGTTCCAAAAAACATCCCTTTTTGTAATGATGGCAATGAAGGCACACCTGGGAGAGTTGTTAGCTAAAATTGATATCAGCTGTAGTTGATATAAAATAAAACACATAACCCTAAACTTTTATTTTTGCAAGTTTGATTTTCCAATATTCATTATAATGTAGTTGTTCTAAAAATCCAGCAAATTGCTGTAGAATTCAATAGAGCTGTGTTTAATAGTTGTGAAAACAGTGGTTTAGCATCTGTGTTCAGACAAAACTCTGATGGATTTGATCTAAAATGGATCTAAAATGGATCATAAGGTTTTGCACAAACTAGTGGGGTCCATGCCAGCTCGAGTGCGCACTATCATTGAAGAAAAAGGGGGCATACCATATACTAAGATTATACTCACATTATTGTTAATAATATAATTTTGTAATGGAAAGTGTTGTATTAAATTAGAAAAGAATGTAAAATAGAAGCATTTTCACTAGAAGCATTTTCACTTTATATCCACAGTAGTTACATTATATTAGCACACATAGGCTATATAGGTAACTCCACTGTCATTACTGATGCAAAATAAAGTGGGATCCAATCTGTTTCCATGAGCAGTTATGCAACCAAACACTGAATGAGTACTAGACAAACAGTGAGTAGCTGTGGGAGCGAAACTATTTTGACTACAGCCAGTATCTCTTAAACAAATTTATTTGAGAGTGGCGGTGAGGTATTCCACGCCAAATTAAACAAAAGTGCACATGGTGAAAAGTTTTTGCACTGAATGATTCACAGTGACAGAACTGAGAAATCCTAGCCCATTGGCTTTATTACAGCTGAATTCCACCTCATACGTGGCTTAAACAGGCATGTGCTTAAGCTCTATTAGCACTTTATTGTATTTAAACAAAAGCACTGTCTGTATGTCTACAAGAATATTCTATTAGTTCTGATACCAGTGGAATTAACAGCAAGCTTCAGATGTAGACTCTAGAACAAGGCTGCCATAACCACAATCAGTCAAAGAAAGAAAGAAAGAAAGAAAGAAGGCAAAGAAGCCTGGCTCTTTTATGGCTCCTCCAAGACTGCAGGCGTGGCAGCAGCATGGAAAGGGGGCACACGCCGTCAGCAAGTAATTGTAAGTAATGGGAGCCCGCCTGAGAAACTGCTGTGAGTGTTCGGGGTCAGGGCAAGCCTAGTTTATGCAGTCCACATGGGACTAAACACAGGATGTGAGAGAAACATGGACATACTCACATTGTCTGGAACTGGGTCCTGCTCCACCTCCTGCTCAGCCCTTTTATGCTCATAATTTAAAGATATTCAAATCTGTGTGCATCATAACATAAAAAGAAGAGCTCTCTTTATGTATTGTACACCATAAAATGTGCTAACTATATCTAGTGGGATATAGTTGATGGGATATGATTGATGGGAGAGGAATTAGAACTTAGCATCCAGAGTGAGGAATGTAAGACTAAACCCAGTTTAAGAGGTTAAGGACCTAAAATAGGAAAAAGCATCACAGAGATAAAGAGCTCCGTTAAAGAGTAGGAAACACCCAGTTAGAACAAAGAAGGGAGGCATGCATTACACCATGTCTGCAGAACTAAATCATTAGCGACGAACCAAATGATGTGCTATGGTGGTCCGCCCACAAGATTTCCTGGGCTGTGACTAACATGCTTTGACGTCACAGTCTGAAAGTTGCACAACTCGGTCGTGAGTTGGCCGCTAGTTCATAACTAGTCCTAGTGACTGCATGACATGCAAAGGCTTTAAGGCTAATAGCCTACATTATTCATGTATTAGACCCAACGCACATCCTGTTCTGGATCATGTTAAGACTCTAACCTCTCATGTGCCTAGATCTTCATATGCTTTGTGTCATAAGCGAATCACTAATCACATCTGTTTCCCAGAGACAGCAAATGCTCATTCATACACTCACTGAATAAACAGTTAACTAACTCACACAGCTGGCCAGGACAAGAACATTACATGTCGGGGTGATCATTTTTTTATCGGTCCATAGTTGGATAGCGGACAAGTTGCTAATATAGGGCCATATTTAAACTTGCTACACGTATGCTACACATATTCAGAGTCAAGTTCAGCATTTATTGGGCTCCCCATTCAGATTAAGCAAATTAACTTTGCGTAGTTCACTCCTCTGAGGTTGCCAGATTTTTGTTGAGTAGAGGTGTCCAAGGTGGAGATTTTCAATAGCGTCTAGACCACTTCGTGTCTAAACACAAGCACTTGCCTTGCAGGAGGCAATTAAATATAAAAATGTTTAAAAATGACTAATATGATGATATATGAATGAGAAACATCTAAAACATCATAAACATCTAACACAGACCTAGCTGTAATGATCAATGATCTATACTGCAAATATGATGTAATTTATTCATTCTCACTATTCAGCAACTTATAAAGTAGCACTTTCTTACTAGCACATTCTATTAATCTGCATTTTTTAAATATTGGGCACATAGAGTTAATTATATGCAAAACATATAATAGGTACAAGACAGTGAATAGAGGTCATGAAATGGTAATGTGTGCACAGGATATAAGTTATTTTATAAGCTGCTTTTAATTGATGATTTTTAGTTGTTGAATTAATAATATAATTGCAACACTTTTGATAATTCTGTGTGCTCTCTTGCAAAGAAAACGTGCAGTTTCCCAGTTTGAAGGATAATCTGTACTCAGCTGCTACAATTACAGCTCACATTAGGTTAATTCATAACTTTATCTATAGAAAATTTGGTTCTCCACATAAGCAACAACTCAGATTATTTAAAATGACTACTTATTAATAGTGTCATATGTAAGTATTTAATAATGATGTTTAAAGTTATTGCATGGTTATTTGAGTGTATTTACAGCCCAAAACATACATTTCTGAGTGACATATTGTGATTACATCAAACTGTTAGCCAACAGCACTGGACTTAATACTGCTCCTCACTTAAGTCAGTAAAAAATGAGCTTCAGTCTAAGATCAGAATAACACATATCTGAGACAGGCCTCTGTTTTAGGCAAACTCCTGTGCATGTAATTCTTGAATACTGATGTGTGCAATTTTGGTATTAACTGCTCACGACACATACTTAACTCATCTCTGAATATGGCCCATAGTGCCCACTTGCAATTTTCCTTTCTCTCATCCAACAAACCTGAAAAGGAAACAAAATCCTGCTTCCTATTCACATTTGAAAAAATGTCAGGTAAGATATATAAAGCCATGGTTCTAAGAATGCGTAGAGCACTGCCAGAGTGTTTTCCATTATAACTAGTCTGGTTTTCCTGTTTGCTCATTTCCTTGCTGAGTCCTAATAGCAATGCCATCACCTAGGGATAGGGTTAGGGTTAGGGGTAGACCGTGACTTCACATATACAGCCTATCGTCTTCTGCCCATTCTTGTCAACCCAAGTGACCCAGTTGGCCCTGACAGTACTCCACACAGTTGTAGGATCATGTTCTCATATGTAATGTTTGCATATGTTCTGTTCTACATCCTTTTGTTCCAGAGTGTCTAGTGGTTTCTTCCTAAAATAGTGGACACCATGTATCTGCTGTACTTTGCCAGCTAATAAACAACACTCAAATAGTGCCAATATCACGCTTTATTGAGCCCGAGCATTACTTAGTGTTAATACTGCATGGTAATAAGGAAGAGAATCACTGAAGTGTTAATACTGCTTCTTAATACGTAAGAGAATCACTGAAGTGTTAATACTGCTTTCTAATGAGGAAGAGAATGATTTAAAGTGGTAATACTGCTTATTATTGAGGGTGAGAATCACTCAATGTAATAATACTGCTTACTACTGAGGAAGAAAATCACTCAAGCTGCTGATATTGCTCTTACGGCTATTAGGTACGAAAATCAATCAAGTGCTGATACTTTTTTTTAATTTTTTTTTTTTTAGGATGACTCACTCAACATTCTCATAGTGCTCTCTACTGAGGGTTAAAATTACTCAGGGTGATCATATTGTAGTGTTTTTGAGAATAAGGATCATTCAGTGTATTAATACTATATTCTACTGGGGTGAGGAACACACCAAGTCACCATATAGCATTGAGATTGTGATGAAACAACAGTCTGGCAAATCTGGTGATGGTAGGCAACGAACTCCATGTCAGCGCTTCACAAATGCCTTAGGAGGTAGCCATAGAGCTTGTTGAATAGTATGTAATGGAAGGGGGCACCTCTTGACCTGCGTTAATGTATGCTTGTGCAATCACTTCCTTTACCAAATGTCTTTAGGCAACTGAGCCCCCGTATGGTGCTCCCCATAGCATAGAAACAGTTGGTCAGTGACCCTCCAGCTGGCTGTCACTTCCACTCCCTGTCTTGGGTACTTGTGGAATCACTGTTTTGCATGAGGGTCTGAAACATTCCATACCTTTTAGAGAAGTCCACAGTGACCCATTCATCTGGGACAGTATGTCTGATGAGTATTGTGCACAGAGGGCCTCCAGACCCCTTGCGAATCTGTGCCTCCCTGGTGGTTGATGTAAAATACCGCTGTGGTGGTGTTGGTCCACACTATTACATGTGATCATGTTAATGGTTTCTGAAAAAATGTTGCAGTGGCAGCCGCACAGTTTTCATTTTCAAGAATGTTGATATACTGACATTGTGCCTGGTTTTTCCATTTTTGTTATACTTTCAGGTTTTCCCACACACCGTCAGCCTTGCTGGGAGGCATTTATTGTTATTATTTCCATCAGGAAGACACCTAAGAGAATATCTCAAAGGAAAAAATGCGCACTGGACCAACAACTCAGGGTATATATATATGCGCTTCTTGCCAATATTGACACATGCTTTTGCGATATGGCTGACAGTGGCTGAGCAGTCAGCCAAGACTGAAATGGTAAGAGGTGCAGCATTCCCAGTTTTACTATTGGGGTAGCTGCTGTCAACATCCCTGCCAAACACAGAAAGTTGACAGTGTCTTGCATATGTACTCACTCACCTCGAGCTTGTCAACATTTTTTAGTGTTACAACCTGGAATTGAAATGGATATAATTGGGATTTTTACCATTTGATTTACACTTGTCTAACATTTGAAGGAGCAAATATCTTTTATTGTTACACAAAGGTTAATTCTTTAGTTGGCTAGTGTTGATATTACAGCTGCAAGTCTTCTGGGTTATTAGCTTTACACATCTGGATCCTGATATGTTTGAATTTCTTTTTTTTGGCAAAATCACTCAAGCTCTGTCTGATTGGATGGAGACCATTGGTAAAGAGAAAATTTTTTTGCCACAGATTCTCAACCAGACTGAGGTCTGGGCTTTGATTGGACCATTTTAACACATTCAGGTTATTGGTTTTGAGCCTCTCCAGTCTAGCTTTGGCAGAATGCTTAAGACTGTTGTCCTGTTGTAAGATGAATCTCTGCCCAAGTTTCAATTCTCTTATAGACTGGAACAGGTTTTCTTCTAGGATTTCCCTGTATTTGGCTTCATTCATCCTACCCTCAAACCTGGCCAGTTTCCAAGTCCCTATGGATGAATATCATTCCCACAACATGATGCTACCACTACCATGCTTCACTATGTCAACATATGGTATCCACAGTTTTTACATTTCCTGAAAGCTCAGTTTTGGTCTGATCAGACCAGAGAATCTTTTGGCAACCTCACATGGCTTTTTTGTCTCTTCTCACCACTTACTATAAACTTGAGCTTGTGGGGGTGTCCATTCTATGGTTGTCCTCTGAACAGCTTCTCCCATCTGAGCTTCAACCCAGTCTCACAGAAAAAATATTGGAATGTAAGTTATTTGCAGCACCTTCCATACGTTGAATATCAACATTCTGGCACAAGCACATGTTGCATAGCAACGTATCAAACATTCACATAAATGCTCTGTATGAGAAATTCTGCAACATATTTTAACCAAGCTAATCTCTACCACTACACTATTGAAATAAGATTAATATTTAATAAACAACTTAACTTCCTTTTTTAAACATATTGAGCATTGCCTAATATTCATGCATAAAGTTGCATTTCATGCATAACATGCATTTCATGCATAAAGTTTGTGCTTTTCATGACATAATATTAGATTAACCCGGCTCATGAAACTACTCCTATTTTCTGCAAAAACAAACAGGCTTGCAAGTCACATGGTACCATGGCTATTTTCAAAATGCGGATAGTTTTTACCCGGTAACATCTTTAGGATACTGAGAATACAGAGACTTTCCGCATTTTGAAAATATCTGCATTACCACATGACTTGAAAGTCTGAGACAACCAGAGGTACAGTGCACAGAAACATAGCTATTTTTATACTGTGTGCTGCCAGTAATCATTTATTTTTGCTGTTCCTAACCTTTTTGGTATACTATGGAATAATTTCTTATAGAAATTATATTGTTCTGCTTACATTTTTCCTCTCAGACTCTCATTGGCTGTTTATCATCACTGTTCTTCCTACTTAGGACCCATGTAGAAGTGCTCACACTATACAATTCATTGCAGAGAAAGTTGCTTGAAATGTTGATGCATCTGTAACATCTGGCAGACAATCATAGAAATTTACGTCGCCAAACTGCTGACTTTACATGAGTTGTCGCTAATCATCAAAATTACTTTGGCGGGGCTCATCACACATGAAGTGTGCACTCAGCTTGTCACAAACGATCAGGTCCCAAACAATTCAGGCGTTGATCATGTCCATTGTCCAAATACTGATTAAACTGAGAAAAATACAGAACAGTACAGCACAAAAACTGCCATATAACTTTAGGTACACCAAGCAGTTACCAAAATGTTAACCAGAAATGTTAACCTGGAAACAGAATGGGAGAAGACCCACATGTGGGTGTGATGTCAAGTGTTCACATATTTTTGGCCATATATTGTAGCACATCGGTTCTTTGTACTCCTGTACACATTCACCTCATATTTTGTTCAAACTTTTTTCTAGCTTGAAAACTTAAAAAAAAAACAAACAATAATAATAAAAGTATAATGAAAATATACTAATACAATGGCAGATTAATAAATGTACCATACAGCCAAAACTATATATATATATATATATATATATATATATATATATATATATATATATATATATATATACATATATATATATATATATATATATATATATATATATATATATATATATATATACCAAAACATGTTGTAACATACAATAAATTATGGCATACGACACAAACTCTATGTAAAACATACTAATGTGTAAACAACAGAATCCAGTATAGGACATTATACAGTATATTAAATTAAGCTGATATAACCAGACAAACACACAAACATGATTCAAAAGTGCATTAACTTTCATCCCACTGTTACAATTATATCAATTATGAAATTACATTATGTAATCATTGTCATCATCATCAGTATTAATTCATTTTCAGTAAGCACTTGTCTTGCTCAGGGACCTGGTGGATCTGGGAGCACTAGGCCTGAGGCTGAAACACACCCTGAATGGGAAGCCAGTCACAGAGCCCTATGTACCCACATTCACATGTTACCAATGTTAACAAACACCTAGGACAATTTAGTGTAGCCAGTTGACTTGCCAGAAATGTTTTTGAGAGGTGGGAGGAAAGCAGAGTACTCTAAATTGCTTAGTGGAAATTCAGGCATGAGGCTCCACAATTAGGAAAATGGCAACTCTTTCTCAGGGCCCAGGTTAGGTTATATTTAATGCCTCTTAGAGGGGTGTATTTCCTTAGAGAGCAAGTGGAGATGCACCTGGGCATTGTTTTACCACAATGTTGCTCCCTGTAACAACTAGGCCATGCAATTACTATGATTGCCATTAATTTAATGGAGACTTTCTCCATATGAGGGCTTATGCTGACCTTTACTCATAAGGAATACATTAGCATTGAGCTGGTCTGAAAGTCATGTTCTAAACATCATTTGAAATATGGGCCCCACTAAGTAGCACTTTGCCTAACATACAGTCAGGTCCATAAATATTGGGACATCGACACAATTCTAAAATTTTTGGCTCTATACACCACCACAATGGATTTCAAATGAAACGAACAAGATGTGCTTTAACTGCAGACTGTCAGCTTTAATTTGAGGGTATTTACATCCAAATCAGGTGAACGGTGTAGGAATTACAACAGTTTGCATATGTTGCTCCCACTTGTTAAGGGACCAAAAGTAATGGGACAGTTGGCTTCTCAGCTGTTCCATGGCCAGGTGTGTGTTATTCCCTCATTATCCCAATTACAATGAGCAGATAAAAGGTCCAGAGTTCATTTCAAGTGTGCTATTTGCATTTGGAATCTGTTGCTGTCAACTCTCAAGATGAGATCCAAAGAGCTGTCACTATCAGTGAAGCAAGCCATCATTAGGCTGAAAAAACAAATCAAACCCATCAGAGAGATAGCAAAAACATTAGGTGTGGCCAAAACAACTGTTTGGAACATTCTTAAAAAGAAGGAACGCAGTGAGCTCAGCAACACCAAAAGACCCGGAAGACCACGGAAAACAACTGTGGTGGATGACCGAAGAATTCTTTCCCTGGTGAAGAAAACACCCTTCACAACAGTTGGCCAGATCAAGAACACTCTCCAGGAGGTAGGTGTATGTGTGTCAAAGTCAACAATCAAGAGAAGACTTCACCTGAGTGAATACAGAGGGTTCGCCACAAGATGTAAACCATTGGTGAGCCTCAAAAACAGGAAGGCCAGATTAGAGTTTGCCAAACGACATCTAAAAAAGCCTTCACAGTTCTGGAACAAGATCCTATGGACAGATGAGACCAAGATCAACTTGTACCAGAGTGATGGGAAGAGAAGAGTATGGAGAAGGAACGGAACTGCTCATGATCCTAAGCATACCACCTCATCAGTGAAGCATGGTGGTGGTAGTGTCATGGCGTGGGCATGTATGGCTGCCAATGGAACTGGTTCTCTTGTATTTATTGATGATGTGACTGCTGACAAAAGCAGCAGGATGAATTCTGAAGTGTTTGGGGCAATATTATCTGCTCATATTCAGCCAAATGCCTCAGAACTCATTGGACGGCGCTTCACAGTGCGGATGGACAATGACCCAAAGCATATTGCAAAAGCAACCAAAGAGTTTTTGAAGGGAAAGAAGTGGACTGTTATGCAATGGCCAAGTCAATCACCTGACCTGAATCCGATTGAGCATGCATTTCACTTGCTGAAGACAAAACTGAAGGGAAAATGCCCCAAGAACAAGCAGGAACTGAAGACAGTTGCAGTAGAGGCCTGGCAGAGCATAACCAGGGATGAAACCCAGCGTCTGGTGATGTCTATGCGTTCCAGACTTCGGGCTGTAATTGACTGCAAAGGATTTGCAACCAAGTATTTAAAAGTGAAAGTTTGATTTATGATTATTATTCTGTCCCATTACTTTTGGTCTCTTAACAAGTGGGAGGCACATATGCAAACTGTTGTAATTCCTACACCGTTCACCTGATTTGGATGTAAATACCCTCAAAGCTGACAGTCTGCAGTTAAAGCACATCTTGTTCGTTTCATTTGAAATCCATTGTGGTGGTGTATAGAGCCAAAAATGTTAGAATTGTGTCGATGTCCCAATATTTATGGACCTGACTATATATATATATATATACATATAACATATAATATACTTCCTAAATATATTGTTTAGATTAACTTTAGATGCTCCTTAAAAGTCATCTTATCCTGAAGCTGAACTCAGACCCTGTATTAGATGCCTAAGCTTCGTTAGTCCATGTTAATAGCCATGGACTAAGGTAAAGTGGACCGCTGAGATTCAATCCCAATACAAGTTCATTTCCTAAACAAATACAACATGCCCTCAGCTGGTGAAAGATCTACATGTGGTGAAAGATTTATGAGTGGGTCGCCGCATTGATGCTTACAAATTTATTCTCAAGAAATAAAGAAAACTGGAATGTAATCTGTGCTTCTCATTAGGGTGATGAGACTTAACACAACAAAAAGGCCAAACACTGTGAAATCAGAGCTACATTATAGAGCTGACCTCTATTTCCCCTGGTTCCATAGGCCAAACGATGGATCATGTTGGACCTACAGTCTAACTGTACAGTGAAACTGTTATGTAGTTCAGGGAATTTCAAGCTCATGCAGTAGCCTACAGAATTGATGACTATGAATCCTCAGCTCAGTGGTCGTCATCTAAGCTCTTGATATAAATATATAATTTATCACTCCCTGTAATTAACATGTATAATGTCCAGCCACAGTTACTGTAGTTCCTCACTGATGCTTGGCAGGGAGCTGCACAGATCTTTCTAAACAACATAAATGTCTGCAGAACAAGAGAAAGATTGCATTCATTTACCACAGTTGTGGCTGTATTGACAGCAGATGTGCTATACTGTAGTGTTTCACTAACCCCCACCCTGCTATTAATTGGTTCAGAATGGACTGGCTTCATTGTATTCCCACAGCAAAGTTCAGGCAACTGTGTTTGAAAGGAAAGCTTGCTTCTTACCAAACATAAATCAGATTGATTGTCTCAGTGATGGTAAAACATAAAGGGAAGAGTATTAGTCATGAATCAGAGAAATGTGTTCGCTGTGCATATACGCTGGTGGGGTCTGACGCAGGTAGTCCCAGAGGAGGGATTATTTTAGCCTCTGAGAATCAGAGTTCCTGGTAATGCAATGGAAGACAATGCCCTTTTACTACTGTAAATGTGGCATAAATCAGTGCAATTTCTCAAAAGTTGCAGTGAGGAAAGTTTGATGCACTCTCACAACATGTTAGAAGGGATCTATCATAATGCTAGATAGTAACAAGGTAAACAAATGAACAACAAACATGATCAGATTAAATATAACACATAATGCAGTTAGTGATGTCCAAGTGTTTTTAGGTTTCTTTGTCATTTTGAGTACTGCCTGTGGTCTTGGTGTTTTTGAGAACACACCACATTGCTGAAGGGCTGGCTATTGAAATGATCTTTTCATCCTTTCATCATTGGGTTTAATGTGAGTAAGCTGAAGCCTGCATGATTTTTAATCCTCCATTCCTTTAGTCTGGTCACTTTAAGCTTCAGTGGTCACTGTGGCAACGTTTACATGCACATCAAATTCCGTTTAAGGTCCGTATTCTGGTTGTAGCCATATTCTGAATATTCTGGAATATTCCTGTATACATGGTTGTTGTAAGTATGCTTGAGTTGCCATTCCTAAATACCTAGACTACAGCTAAGCATCTGTTAGCACCCACAATTCCTTGCAGACTGAGCACACACATACAGTAAGGTCTGGAAGTATTTGGACAATGACAGAGTTTTTGTGATTTTGCCTTAATACACCACCACAACGGATTTGAAATAAAACAATCAAGATGTGATCGAAGTGTAGACTTTCAGCTTTATTTTAAGAGGTTCCACAAAAATATGGCATTTAACATTTAGGAATTACAGCCATTTTAAGCAAAGTACTTCCATTTTCAGGGCTCAGAGGTATTTGGACAATTGACTGACAAGAAGTTAATTGACCAGGTGCGGTCCATTCCCTCGTTACTTCAAGACAAATGAAGCAGATAAAAGGTCTGGAGATGATATCAGGTATTGAGTTGACATTTGGCAGCTGTTCAACTGGAGCTACCAATATGAAGTCCAAGGAGATCTCAATGCAAGTGAAGGAGGCCATCATTAGGATGAAAAAACAAAAGAGACCTATCAGAGAGATAGAAAAAACTTACATTCTTACAAAAAACGTACATTCTTAAAAAGAAGGAATGCACTGGCGAGTTCAGTAACACCAAAAGGCCTGGAAGACCATGGAAGACAACTAAAGTGGATGATCGCAGAATCCTTTCCTTGGTGAAGAAAAACCCGTTTACAACATCAACAGAAGTGAAGAATACTCTGGAGAAGGTAGGCGTATCATTCTCAAAATCTACAATCAATAGATGCCTTCATGAATGTAAATACAGAGGGTTTACAACAAGGTGCAAACTACTGGTAACATTCAAGAACAGGAAAGCCAGATTAGACTTTGCCAGAAAACATCTAAAAAAGCCTCCCATGTTCTGGAATAAGATTCTTGAAACCTGGACTGATGAAACCAAGATTACCTTGTACCAGAATGATGGGAAGAGAAAAGTATGGCGAAAGAAAGGAACAGCTCATGATCCAAAGTATACGACATCATGTGTCAAACATGGTGGAGGCAGTGTTATGGCATGGGCATGTATGGCTGCCAATGGAATGGGCTCACTGGTGTTTACTGAAGATGTGACTGCTGACAGAAGAAGCAAGATGAATTCTGAGGTGTACAGGCCTATACTCTCGGCTCGCATTCAGCCAAATGCTGCAAAACTGATAGGACACCGCTTCACAGTGCAGGTGGATAATGACCCTAAACATACTGCGAAAGCAACTCAAGACTTTTTGAAGCCAAAGAAATGGAATATTCTTCAATGGCCAAGTCAGTCACCTGATCTCAACCCAATAGAACATGCTTTTCATTTACTGAAGACAAGACTGAAGGCAGAAAGACCCACAAACAAGCAGCAACTGAAGGTAGCTGCAGTGAAGACCTGGCAAAGCATCTAAAGGGAGGAAACTGAGTGGAAACTTGGTGATGTCCATGGGCTCCAGACTTCAGGCAGTCATTGACTGCAAAGGGTTAGGGTTAGGGTTAGGGTTATTTTCATAAGTATTAAAATTATGGTTATATTTACAATTATGTCACTTTGTCCAAACACCTCTGAGCCCCTGAAAATGGAAGTACTTTGCTTAAAATGGCTGTAATTCCTAAATGGTAAATGCCATATTTTTGTGGAACCTATTAAAATAAAGCTGAAAGTCTACACTTCGATCACATCTTGATTGTTTTATTTCAAATCCGTTGTGGTGGTGTATAAAGGCAAAATCACAAAAACTCTGTCATTGTCCAAATATTTCCAGATCTAACTGTATATCTCCTTTCAGTAGATTTTCTGAATAAGGAGTTTACATGCAACACATTTCCGATTAAAACAGGCATATTCCAGGAGTGGAAATCAGAATTTGGGGAATCAGAATATTGTCTTAATCTGAATCGGGCATTTACATGACCCAGTACTAATTAGAATATTGCCAAATTCAGATTAATATCATAATATTGATATGCATGTAAACATAGCCTGTGTGTCTGGTCAGTGCGTTCCATGTCTGATAAAAAAATGTAGAGAGCAGAGAGAGTACACAGAACAGATCTTTACTGCCTTGATTGGGTTACCATTAACTACAACACCAAGCTTTTCACCCCTCTTCCTGGTGACCCACGTTTGCCTGTATTGTTTATCGCTGGTTCAGATAAACAGTGCCAGATGTGCTTGGACCTCGGTGGCAGGAGTTGTCATGGCCAAGGGTCATACAAGAATACTCCCTCAAAGGAGCTCCAACATCACTGGCCAAGTGTACAAAAGATATGGCAAGTCCACAGCAGCATTGTATTTAATTTTGAAAAATAAATATGAAAATGTGTTGTGATAATGGTTTGTTAGACAATGATCTTGTAATGATGCTCAGACAATGTTGCTCGCCAGAAACAGTCTAACATGGAAAGTTTGTAATAAAATTTTTGCAGCAGTGTAATATGACGTTTTATAAACTTTACATGAAAACATTCAAGAAATCACAAGAGACATGTTCAGAAAATATTCTGACAACTTACAACTGAGTATTCTGCATTCTGGCAAACAGACAAAAATGAAGAAAAATCTGGTTTTAGCCAATGTTTGGTTTGCTTTGACACCTTATTTTAAAGACACCATACATATATATAACAAAATGACATGGAAATACATTATATGGCCAGAAGTATTTGGACACCTGACCTTATATATACACCCATATGTGGACCTTTCCCAAACTGTTGCCACAAAGTTGAAAGCACACAGTTTTCTAGTATGTTGTAGCTTTAAGATTTCCCCTTGGAATACTGGAATTATAGAGCCCAAACCTGTTTCATCATTACAATGCACCTGTGCATAAAGTGAGGACCATGAAGTCATGGTTTGCCAATGTTGGCGTGGAAGAAGTCAAGTGGCCTGCACAGAGCCCTGACCTCAACCCCCTTTGGCATGAATCATAACACTGACTGCACTCCAGGCCTCCTCACCTGACATCAGTGCTTGACTTCACTAATGCACTTGTTATTGTAACAGCAAAGCGGGGACTAAATCTGGAATGGAATGTTCAAAACGCACATATAGGTATGATGTTCAGGTGTCCACATGCATTTGGCCATTTAGTGTACATGCAAAAGAGAAAATATTTCAGTTCAGGAATGCCTGTAGTTTTCAGAACTACATGTAGCAGAAAAGTCAGAATTTGACCATGTGAAAAAGAAAAACAAATATGTATTTTAAACAATTTTTGCCCTTTTTTAACTTCTATGTCCCTAACACCTTTTTTTTTTGTTTTGTCCATGTCAAAATCAGGGGTGCTTATTTTTTAAAACATGTTTCCAATATATATTTTCTTTTTGTGTTCTTAAGGCAGCCTGCCATAGTTTCATTTTACAGTATGCACACTACCAAGTTACACTGACCGCAAGTTCAAATGATTATTTTAGGAGTCTTATTAAACCTGGCCAAACAGATATTTTAGACCAAAAAAGGACAATTCTAGCAAAAGAGGATGTCTAGTCCCTCCAATATGTATAAAAATTAGGTATCGTTTTAGACCTAAAAAAAGGACAATTCCCACAAAAGAGGATGTCTGGTTATCTTGATTATGTGTAATAAATAGGAATCTTGATGTCAAAACTTCTTAGTCACAGGGAAGTTTGCGTGTGAATCAGACAGATAAGAGACAGTGATCTTCCCAGAGTATTATTCTGGCAAATAATAATGATAACCCTGCCAGTATAACAAACTCCAGAAAAAAGAAAGTGCGTGAAGAGTAAAACAGTATACATATGTCTGGGAAAATAGTGTCCTTCACTAGTGATATCTCTCAATGACCTACAAAAAAAAATCATGTTTTAGTTTTTCAGGAATTGAAACTCTATAACAGTCTTAGGAACTATAGTCAGGTCCATAAGTATTTGGACAGTGGCACAATTTTTTTGCAATTTTGCATCTGTACACCACCACAAGATGTGATTGAAGTGTAGACTTTCATCTTTAATTCAGGGGTTTAATAAAAATATTGCATTTTAGGAATTACAGCCATTTTTATGTATTCCATCCATTTTCACAGGCTCAAAAGTAATTGGACAATTGACTGATAAGCAGTTTCATGGCCAGTTGTGGCCTGTTTCCTCGTTATTCCATGACAAATTAAGCAAATAAAAGGTCTGGAGTTGATTCCAAGTGTTGAATTTGCATTTGGTAGCTGTTCATTGGAATTCTCAATATGCGGTCAAAAGAGGTGTTGATGCAATTGAAGGAGGCCATCATTAGGCTGAAAAAAAAACAAAAAACTCAGACCTATCAGAGAGACAGCAGAAACTGAAGGAGTGGCCAAATCAACAATTTGGTACATTCTTAAAAAGAAGGAAAGCACTGGAGAGCTCAGCAACACCAAAAGGCCTAGAACTTTGGATCTTTAACTCAAGATGCAAACTACTGGTAATCCTCAAGTACAGAAAGGCCAGATTAGACTTAAAAATAAATATAAAAATATCTATTTAAAAAAAAAAAAAAAACAACAACAAAGAAAACAGCCTAGTTCTTGTACAAGATTCTTTGGACAGAAGAAACCAAGATTAACTTGTACCAGAATTATGGGAAGGAAAGGAAGAGCTCCTGATCCAAACCATACCACATCATCTGTCAAACATGTGGAGGCAGTGTTATGGCATGGGCATGTATGGCTGCCAAAGGAACTCGGTCACTGGTGTTTATTGATGATGTGACTGCTGACAGAAGTAGCAGGATGAATTCTGAAGTGTATAGAGCTATACTTTCTGTTCAGATTCAGTCAAATGCTGCAAAACTGATAGGACAGCGCTTCACAGTACAGATGGTTAATGACCCAAAACATACCGCGAAAGCAACCCAAGAGCTTCTTAAGGCACAGAAATGGAATCTTCTTAAGGATTTGTGTCCAAGTCTTAGAAATAATCCTAATATTAATGATTTTGTTAGTTTGTCCAATTACTTTTGAGCCTGTGAAAATGGAGGGACGCTGTAAAAAATTGCTGTACAATTGCTAAACAGTTACTGAGATATTTTTGTTAAACCTCTGGAATTAAAGCTGAAAGTCTACACTTCAATCACATCTTGATTACTTCATTTCAAATCCATTGTGGTGGTGTACAGAGGCAAAATATGAAAATTGTGTCACTGTCCAAATACCTATGGACCTGACTGTATATAATGCTGGCAAATCCTAGAAACAATAGCAGAGTGTATGAAAGAGATAACCATGAGAAGATTCGTCATGTCTGGGTGTTTCTAGGCTACCCTAGAAATACAAATCTGTTTTTGGCCAGTTTTGCAGTCTTAATAGAGAGATTGTGCTAGTCAGCCTAAAGGGAATTAACATAAGCCGACTGCCATAATCAAAGCAGGTAAAATTAATGAACTTGGAAGTGGCGAATGTAGAACTGAAGAAGTTTCTTCATTATTTGTTTCAGGTCCCTTTCTTCTTGTGTGCAGATGTAAGGGCTACTTTTAAAGCCCTGCTGCTTTGTTTGGAGTGATGTTTTATTAGAGACAAGCACAGTATCAATTTTCCCCAACAAAGTTGGTGCCAGTTTTCACTTTTCTAGAGCCATGTAGGACAATTAAAAACATCTGTCTCTGGACCAGGCTATTCTCTTAGCCAGAAGAAATGAGGGAGGGAGATTAAGAGAGTTCAGTGAAAATATGATCACTGGCTCATATTACTGTACTCTTACCTGGTAAATGTAACATTTCTGGCTTTCATTCACTGTTGTCATTTAACATTTATTATTTTGTTATCTTTGGAGGAGCACTCTCAACCATACCATTAGTTTATAGGTATCTTTTCTCGAAAATGTGTTAGAAATAAACATATGCACTACGTGAATGAGCATTGTCATTCTCATGCCCTCTTTTACAGTATCAGTGCTAGCACAGAGATATATGACATGCTCAGGGAGTTCGAGTAGTCCAGCAGTAAACCAGCAGGAAACAACAATTAGCAGTGAAGCCATGCTGGTTTGCTGGGGGCTGTGATAAGACTTAAGGACTATGGAAGGAGGAATCAGCTGGAGAATTATACTATCTGTCAGGACTTTTTGACTCCGGTCAAGGACACCTTGTGTGTGCTGTGGTGGCTTCACAGGAGATATGGCCATTCGAAACATGGGATCTTTGTCAAGGTCCAAGAAGGGAACATTCTTCTCTCTGCAGATGCCATTTCTGGACATTACTCCTGCATTACGTAAGACCCAATTGGTTTTCCACGAATGAACACAGAAAAAATATGACTACTTATCCAGATTATGAAACAACTATAATGTTAATGTAATGACAATATGAGATATGCATTATAAAGCCATTCACAGTAATTACACAATCATAATAAATCATAAATTATCAAGTTGTTAAGCTGTAACAACAGACATTGATGGGGTATAATATAATATAGTAGTTTTCTCATTTAATCTAAGATTGCTAAAGAAATATCACACTTTCCTTTGAGGTCAAGGAGTTTTGACACGCTTCCCAGAGAGACTGTTTACATTGTGTTCATGGCGGCTCTGGAGTAAAATGTTTTACCTACATTATTACTCCCAGGAGAGCTATCAAAGCCAGGGTCAGTATAAAATAAAGGCATTTTGCTCAGATGTGTTATTGTGGACAGAGGATTCATATCTGCCCCCTCCACATGACACCCATCCGGGAGAGTGGAAATGCCTCTGTTACAGAAGTAAGTTATTCTCCTCAGGCTCTCAACCTTATTTTCAACATATTCCAAGAAGCCAATCAAAACAAATCTGTTATCACGTTCCTTTGTTTTTTGGTGTCCTCTTCCAATCTTTATTTTCAGTACTGCCTTACAGTTGGTGTAAGGCCAAGTCAACAGTTTCAAAACTGATTTAAAAGCTGATTTAAAATATAGTAGAATAATTAAAATATTCAAGAGGAAATGACAACTAAAAACAACCAATATAGACATCATCTGATAAGGGCTATTTCCTATAGTAACTGCTTGACAGTTTTCAATAAACACAAAAAGAACACATCAGCTCAGTAACTGAAGTTTCCATTTAATAATCATCTGGAAAGACCCTACAAAAACCACTGGTTGAATTGTTTAGGCTGAATTTCATTATTCTGGTCTCATGGTTGTGGTCCTTCAACAGGGTTTGCCTCTGTGTCATCTTATTACTGTCATGCCACAACACAGGATTGGGTCATGATGTTTCTACGTGGGTTGTAATTTTTTCCCAGAGGAAGTGGGTTTCCATGGTTAATGTTTCTAGATTTCTACTAAATATAACAGAATGTAGTCTTAAAGCTGTAAAAATAGCTTTATCGTATTTATTTTACAGCAAAATTAACACAAACCATCTTCGATGCAATTTTATATGCTAGTAAAAACTTTGGTTTATTAAAGCACTGAAAATCATCTTTTAGTGGGTGTTAATTTGATGATAGAGGCTGTTGAATCCATGCACGTTAGTTAAGGGAAATGGTGGCTCAGTAGTTAAGGCTTTGCAGTAGTGACCAGACGGTTGTGAGTTTAAATCCCAGCACTGCTGAGCTATCATGTTTCTGGAAGAAGACCCTTAACCTTCAACTACTTGTGTCCTGCTTCAGTTGTAAGTTGTTTGGATAAAAGTGTCAGCTAAATCAGCAGACGTAGTAGACTGTGTTCTATTTTGTACTGTATATTTTAGTTTATACTGAAATTATAATTACAGGTATTTAAGATAAATACACTCTGTTGCCAGTAAATTACTGTAAAATCATCCTGAACATTTACAGTATACACTGTACACTGTACAAAGACAGTTAAAAACAATAAGTGCCTGTAAATATATTGTAGTAATTTACTGTAAATAAACTGTATTGTAAATTTAAAGTAATATTTTTTACAGTGTACAATGATTTAAGGAGCTGCTTTATGACTATCACAATTTTTTCATGTACACTTAACTGATTACATTATTGGTTTATACATAATGTATTATTCATATAAATGTTTATAGAAGGTTAATACATATAGAATAATAAAATGCATTATTTTTTACTATTATGCTTGGTTAGAGAACCATTGGCCCTCCTTTGCAATTTGTCTATGCACCATTAAGTCCAGTTTGAATTTCTGAACACACAATGTAGCAAAAAGTGATTATTGGCTAGAAGTTTTCCTAATATCTGGACTCCTACGTAGGAGTATAGATTAATATAGGTTTAATCATACTTGGTACCTAAGTTATCCTCCATCCCACCACAACAAACACACACTCTACAGAAAGTAACGCGTAAAGGTAAAAAGGTGATAACGTGGATAATTTAATAGCCTCTACAGGATCTCTGAAGATATAAGGAGGCTTGAATCTTAGTAAGGGTTTTGCTTGTTCTTTATTCAAGACTTTGTCAGCTTCCTCTTTGTCAAAGCAAGGCACAAGAATTGATGTACGAGTGCAGAGCTTTAATAGTGCAGGGCAATGGTCAATATAACAGGGTAAAGGGTAAACAGGCTCAGACTCAAGGAGACAGCTAAACTAGTCTGAGAAGAAATTACTTTATTATATTCTGTAAGTTGAGCAAAATGGGATCCACCAAAAATTTGGATCAGGTGAACAGAACAGGTGTCAGTGGTTAATAAACAGGGATTGGTTGGCATACTAGCAAATGATTCCCTTGCAAGGTGAGTTTACATTTTATTTACAGATGCAGTATGTAACTTTTAAGGATCTGGAGACATGCAATAACATTTTGATTTGTGATGCCCACCCCTGCCATGGGTGGATTAATCTGATGGATTATTTACTGCAAGTATTTATAAAGTTGTGAATTCTATGCTTTGTTATGACAAGAAAAACTGAGTACCTCATACACAATGGAAATATACTAGCAATAAATAGGAAAATTCTATGCAATTGTGACAGATCCCCCTCTCACTGCACGATGTGGTTCAATGTGCTACAAACACTGTTCTCATTTTGTTTTGAGTATGTCATGTGGTTTTGTTTTGACATTTGTCTTTGCTTTGAATCTAGTGTTGTCTCTGCCCCTGTCCTGTCACTGGAATATTTCCCTATTGTTCTCCTTTGTTCTCTTTTCAGCCCTTGATTAGTTTGTATAATTATACCCTGTTGTGTCTTTGTCTAGTTATGAAGTCTTATTGTGCATTTTGTTATTGTGATCTTATTGCGCGTTTTCTGTGTTTAGACCAGTGCCTGTGTTTTTGTGTATCATCATGTTTGTTTATGATCATATTTATGATCATATTTGTTTATGGTCATGTTTGTCTGTATATTATCATGTTTGTTTATCATGTTTATCTGTTTATTATCCTTTTTACCTGCCTGTTCTCTGACTGCCACTGTAGACGTTGATGATAACTGCTGGATTAGCACTAATAAATACTATATTGAATATATACACCTACGTCCTGCCTCTAAGTACCACGGGTTACAGTAATATATTTACCACTATATGTCAATTTTCCTAGTGCATCCTACTGTAATTTATTCTTCTAATTTTTTAATATATACATATTATTTGTGCTACACTAGTACATAATAATATATGTGCTACAGAATGTATCAAATTTAGTTCACCACCAAGCAGTGATGGTCAGGGATGCAAGTGTTTAAGGAAAAAAAAAGACTGAAATAATAATGAAGCAACTGGAATGCAGCTAATACACTCTTACCAGCACAACACCCTTTCAAGGTCACTGCTACGCCACTGAAAAAGCTAATATCACATCCCTTGCACTTATATTTGCCATTGCTCTAAAGTTCTTCAGCTCAACACAAGCCTGTCAACTAACACTGCTATCACTCCTGCCTAAGATTGTGATGTAATGCAATTGAATTATCCATGATTATGTATGATGTACATACACTCACCATCCACTTTATTAGGAAAACCTGTACAACTGCACATTCATGCAGTTATCCAATCAGCCAATCATGTGGCAGCAGCACAATGCAAAAAATCATGCAGATGCAGGTCAAGAGCTTCAGTTAATGTTCACATCAAACATCAGAATGGGGAAGAATGTGATCTCTTTGACTTTGATCATGGCATCGTTGCTAGTTCTAAATGGGCTGGATTGAGTATTTCAGAAACTGCGGATCTCCTGGGATTTTCACACATAACAGTCTCTAGAGCTTACACAGAATGGTATGAAAAACAAAAAGCACACTTTGAGCAGAAGGTCTGCAGACTGAAACCCTTTGTTGATGAGAGAGATCAGAGGAGAATGACCGGACTGGTCAGTAACTCAAATAATCACTCTTTACAACCGTGATGAGCAGAAAAGCATCTCAGAATGCACAACATATCAAATCTTGAGGAGGATGGGCTACAACAGCATAAAAGTACATCAGGTTCCACTCCTATCAGCCAAGAACAGAAATCTGAGGCTATCATGGGCACAGACTCACCGAAACTAGACAGCTAAAGACTGGAAAAAGACCAGGTGATTTTTTTTTCCCTAATCTTCAACTGTCAAGTTTGGGTGCACCTGTGCCCATGATAGCCTCAGATTCCTGTTCTTAGCTGACAGGAATGGAACCCAATGTGGTCTTCTGCTGTTGTAGCCCATCCACCTCAAAGTTCGTTGTTTAGTGCATGCTGAGATGGTTTCCTGCTCACTATGGTTGTATAGAGTTATTATTTGGGTTACTATATCCTTCCTGGCAGCTTGAACCAATCTAGCTACTTTCTTCTGATCTCTCTTATCAACAATCCACCCACAGAACTGTCGTGCACTCAATGTTTTTTGCTTTTTGCATCATTCTGTGTAAACTCTAGAGACTGTTGTCCTTGAAATTCCCAGGAAATCAGCAGTTTTTGAAATACTCAATCCAGCCCATTTGGAACTAGCAACCATGCCATCAAAGTTACAGACAGCACACTTGTTCCCCATTCTGATGTTTGATGTGAACATTAACTAAAGCTCTTGACCTGTACTTGCATGATTTTATGCATTGTGCTGCTGCCACATGATTGGCTGCCTGGATACCTGCATAAATGTACAGGTGTCCCTAATAAAGTGTGTCTAAAACATCCGATCAAATCAGACCTGCTAGCTCTGACTCTGAATGGCTTTAATATACTTTCCAGGGTAACTCTCAGCTGCAGTGTTTTTTTCTCCACTGATTCATTAATACAAGTGTTGCCAACTATTTTCAGGGGAGTCACCAGATGATGTCATATACTAATTTGCATATTCATTAATTGGTTGTGATCATTTGCATATATGATTCACACATACATACATACAATCATGGTCTTACTAATGAAATGCACATGATTAGTTAATCATCAAGAAGTGTGACTACCTCTGTAAAAGCAGAAATTTTGTCAGTTTGGTGCTCTGGAGCACTCAGGTGTGTCTACGTCATGCCAAGAAGAAAGGACATCAGCCATGACCTCAGAGAAGCAATTGTTGCTGATCATCAATCTGGGAAGGGTTATAAGGCCATCTCCAAACAATTTGAAATTCACCATTCTACAGTGAGAAGGATTATTTACAAATGGAGAGCCTTCAAGACAGTTGCCAGTCTTCCCAGGAGTGGGCATCCCAGCAAATTCAGACCATTTAATGCTCAGAGATATAAAGAAAAACCCAAGAGCTACATGATGTGACCCGAAGGTCTCTGTAAGCACAGTAAATGTTTATGTTCATGATAGCACAATTAGAAAAAGTATGAGTTCAAAGTATGGCTTTCATGGAAGGGAAGCTAAGAAATAGCTCCTTCTCTCCAAAATGAATATGGCAGTATGACTTAGGTTTGCAAAATTGCATCAGAACAAACCGCAAAAGTTCTGGAACCATATTTTAGGACTGATGAGGTTGACATTGAGTCATGCAACAGGATCCCAAGCACAACAGCAAAATGACATCTGAAGGCTTAAAGAAGAAAAAATTCAAGGTATTGGAATGGCCATGTCAAAGTCCAGACCTTAACCCAGTTGAGATGCTGAGGCGGGATCTTAAGAGAGCTGTGCATAAATGAATGCCCTCAAACATCAGTGAACTGAAGCAATGTTGTAAAGAAGAGTGGGCCAAAATTTCTCCATAATGATGAGACACTAATAAACTCTTACAGAAAACCTTTACTTTAAGTTATTGTTGCTACAGGTGGTGTTGCTAAGTTTTTGGTTGTGGGACCACAAACTAACTATTTACATAACTATTACTAACACTATTTTCAAAATAAATGTATGCAGACAAAATGAGGTAATGGTAATGAGGAGCTGGGAAATAGACATGAAGGAAATGGGTACAGATGAAGTAACTCTCTTTTACTTTTAATGTTTACTTGTAAACATTATCGAGAAGAGAGTTTAAAATGAAGAACAAATAAGTGTGTGGATGGGACAAACAATGCTGATCAGTGATCAGTTGTTGGAAACAGTGGTGATTAGTGATTGGTTGTTGGAAATAATAGTGATCAGAGGTTGGTCTCTGGGAACATCAGCTCATGCAAGCAAAACTCAGTCAGGCTTTACACACCGGTGGTGTGTCAAACAAACCTGCTCTCTCAACACACAGCAACTGTGACGTGAGCTGGAGAGCTGTATCATGTGCAGGACACTAATGTCTGCTCAAAAAGTCGCTAGATTTGTCGCTAGTCTTATCTTGAATTAAAGTAGGTAAAAGTATCCTAGTTGGAAACACTGAATAACACTGACTTCATTTTCAGCAAAAAGTTATGTGCCTTTAGGTACTTTAAGATTAATTAATTAAATTTTGTCTACTTAATTTAGACATAAAAGACACACTGCACTGTGAATGCCAATAGACAAGAAGTAATCATATGTTCAGTTGTGTTATTTGCATCTAAAACATCAAGAATAGATTTGCACCCTTTATGATTCAAGGAAGAGTTTAAATCATTTATTAACAAATCATTATTGTACCACATTATTATGACATACAGTTTATGTGAAAGTTTGGGCACCACTTACCAAATTACTTATTTTGTTGATTGTTGAAGTGAAAAGAAGTAAACAACCTCTGCAGCATACTATTTGAAAAAAAAACCAAACATTTTCAACGTTAATGCAATGCACTCTTAGTTTATATTTGATGTACCTGAAAATGGAAAAATAAAAGTAATTGTGTCATGTGCAAATAGTTGGACATTTTATTCAGTTTCTTGACTGACTGTGTCACATTTGCTTCCAGAATTTGCTGATATTTACTGGAGTCTATTCTTCCATCTGTGCAGTGTTTCCCCAAAACATAACACAGGGTGTCCGAAAAGTTAGGAATCAATGGGAGTTAAACCTCATATATGTGATTTTGTATTTATGGATTAAAGGGTAGAGACAGTGCTTCTTGGTAGTCTCATTGGTTCCTGACTTTTTGGAAACCCTATAGATCTACCCCATGCTTAACATTTGGCAAGGTGCTCTTTTTTTAATCAAATGTTACTCCTTTTTTCTCCAAACATACTGTATGCTTACTGATAGTTGCCAAAGATTCCATAGCACTTCTAAAATGGCTTATCTATCTTATCTAGTTGTTTTGCAAAGATCAGACATTGACTTCTGTGGTTGCATGTACGGTTTCCTTCTAATCACTCTTCGATGTTTGTGCAAGCATGCTGCAGATTAGAACAGTGCACCACCACTCCTGTTTCAGCTAAACCTTCCTGTAGGTCCTTTTAGGTCCACTTCTATCTGAGACTTTTCTTGGTCTTCCAGGTCTTGTGTTCCACCTAACTGCCGTTTCTTTATGACATTTTGTGGAAATTGCAAGCTGGAAGCTCTCTGATATCTTTTTATATCCTATACCCCTGCTTTGTAGGGATAAATTAGGTAAATTTTAAGATCATCAGTCAGTTGCATAGAGGAGCTCATGGTTGTTGACTGTTGATACTTAATGACAATGACCTGACCTGAGCAAGGAGTCCTATTAAGGCCTAACAAGTTACAGAAGTTTTCAGACTTTACAACTGGAAAGTTGTCCAAACTTTTGCACATACCATAATCACAAATAAATAAAATATATGATTTGGCCTGGGGTGTCCAAAATATTGCACACAACTGTAGTACTTTATTGTTCTTCCAGATTCCACACAAAAAGCTTAGAATGGAAGCTGTGTTTGTTTGGAATGAAAAGCCTACCCCAGACAGAATTACACGTTGGGTCATTTCCCTGGTGATGGTCATGCTGATCAGGAGCATGCAGTAGTGCTTCAACCTTACCATAGAATGTAGAGTTTACACCACTCTATATGATATGTTATATATTCCTAACATGATGATATGTTATTCCTAACATAGCATTAGTACTTCTTAAGCTTTCCATTTTTAGCATATGGTAAAATGGCTTAAGCCTTCTTTTCCAAAAACAAAAATGTATGTTTTTACACTTTTCTTTACACAGAGGTATTGTGTTTTGTTTGGTACTGAAACCATATTTCATCCTATTCTATATGATTAAGGTGGATAAAAAAAGAATCCATAACAATGATGTTTTATCTGTAAAGACTTTGGAAAACTATCATTTCTGCAAACTGTAAACACACACATACAATGCACACACACAAATGCACACAGTATCATCCAGTCTGTTTATTTTGGCTCTCTGCTGTCTGTTGTCAGCTCACAGTGGCAGGATTTCTGCTTGGTGTTCGTGGAAAAGTGGCCTCAAGGTAACACTGCTGAGCGGCAGATGGCAAGATTCGCAGAATTCTCCAACTCTTCCTAGAGATCCCAATGATGCGTGTAACTGCTTGATTGCAAGCATCAACACAAATGAATGTTTTTCATTATGACTTGTCCTTACAGCAAATGAATAGAGAGGAATGATTTCTGGATCTCCACAAATGTGTTAAAAAGTATCAACTCTAATTATAGTTGCTGTCTTCTTCCTTAATTTGTATGCGCAGTTTATCAACGTTCCTTGCATCTCTCTCTCTCTCTCTCTCTCTCTCTCTCTCTCTAGCTCTCTCTCTCTCTCTCACACTCACTCACACACTCTCTCACACTCACACACACAAAGCACATTAACCATTTCAAATCTCATATCTACTACTGTAATATCAAGCATATCTCCATGATCCATGATCCAAACTTTCACTGGTGCTGACTGACACTAACTCAAGAGTCTGGAGTCAGAAGTAACTTTCCATTTGCCAACTCTCAGCAGTAATATTACAGGCCTTTCCCCAGGAGCCCCAAAATGCATTACAGTGTCGGCCACCACAGCCTGCTAGAAAAAATCAGCCAATGAGCAGAGAGGGGTGTGAGCGTGCAGCACTGTGGGTGGCTGATACCTCCAACCCAAACCAGAAAGAGAGAGGGAGAATGGGTTTCTGTTTGACTTACCCCCTACTGTAGAGGGATTCAAAGCAACAGGGAATCTACAGCACATTCAGAAATGCACACAAAAGAAAATGCTCACACATACACATTTGATTTGCCAATGATTATTTAATAATGAAAAAACACCATATTTTTTCCATTCCTAGTTATGCTTATCCTTGTGAAACATTCATATATATATATATATATACAGTATATATATGTAAAACATTAAATTAGCTTTATCTCTGACTCTTACAAAGCACTGACACTGGAGAATCCTCACAGAAAACATAACAGTTACACCCTTTTTTATGTAGAGGGGTTCTCATACAAGTCCTTGTATAAGTTGTTACTGTAAAAACGACAATGAGCATATTAATATAAACATTACAGGTGAAACTACTGTCAGAGCTGAAAATGAATCAGCACCTTCTGAACAATCAGAATTACGAATTCAACAGCACTGTGGTATAAATAAGACTGACATGAGCATTCTTCACTAATGTGAACAATAATCTTAACAGTTAATCAACAAATAATAAGTTTGTTGAAGTAATTGTAATCTTCAATCATTATGTTTGATAAACTTATTTAAAATAGTAGCGGCAATAGTATGACGCTTGATAGTAATTGAGTCAATATCAGTTGTAAGTTGTTAAGAGATGAGTGATGGAGATTGCTGTGTTAACATCTGAAATGCATATAACACTGTGACAGAAATTAAGAAAATATTTAGATATTAAAGTTTATATGAAGCAGCATGTAGAGTTGCCATCTCTGAGCTCCAGGATACATGATTCAATCCTGAGCTCAGGTTACTCTCTGTGTGGACTTTCACATGTTCATGTTCATGTCCATGTCGGTTTCCTCCTCCCAAAAACATGTAGGATGAATGAATGTATAAATGCAGTTTATAGGAAGATTTCCTAAGCATATTGAAATGGTTTTAATGATTTAAAAATGATTGAAATGGTTTTCATGTATTCTTAAATACTACATTCTTGTTAGTGAAGTTAACCCTAATATTTATAAAAATTTACATACACTCCTGGGCAGAAAATTAGCAAGAATTAAACAAATGTACTCCTGAGAGCTCCTGTGCCACTATCTGCTAGTTTACTTTTGTTGCAGTGAAGTGATTGGGGAAAAGCTAGAAACAGGGAAATTCACTTATATAGTCTCCTTTTATGCAAAAATCATGTTAAAATCATGATAACGATTAAAATGCTTGATGTAAAATTCAAACTAACACATGTCTAGATGTACAAAATTTTCCAAAAATATCTTCTGGGATGTTTTTTTTCTTAAAAGATTAGTCATTATTTGGTTATCTGCCACACCTGATGCAGCCCATCAAGGGCCACAAGGCTTAAATATTTAAAGAAATCAAAGAAAAAAGCTCTCCCATAATAAATTCCTTTATCTGTTTGTTTAATTCTTACGAATTTCTTGACCAGTGATTTTTTCGTTAAGACCATTAAAAGCTTAATATTTTGCCATTTTGGGCTTGGCCAATTTTTTTTTTTGCCCAGGAGTATATACACTCATTTATCTGAGATGACACCTTCTTGAAGAAACCATTTCCTTGCACACATTATCAAGTGAAACATCTGCATCTCTGTCTTTCTCGCCTGCTCTCTTGCTCTCTATCAGGCACATACAGTACACCAAACATGATCTCTTCCTTTGCAGCTGTTCTTTATTTGACCAGCTCTTTATTTATGTCCTGGATATCAAAACCATAACAACTATCCCTATGGCTTCAGAGTACTTTGAAAGATCCAGAACATGAAGCTAAAGGAATTACCACACCAATCTGCAGTTAACAAAAGGCTGAGAGTTGAATGCACATAAGTAGCTCTTTCTAATTAGTGAGACAACCAGCTCATATGAGTTGGCTCACGTCACCATTTAAGCATATAACAGACAATTAAAATATGAGCCATGTGCTTCCTCCTACCTGAATAGTGATTACAGTTGTTAGGTGATAAGGCTGCTGATGACATTGATTGTGTACATTTCATTCAATTAAACATCTGCAAACAAAATTCATAAACATGCTGTTTTCACATCATTATAGATGTTCCTATGTGCTTACAGTGTGTGCACTGACGTTGGGGAGTGTTACACTCTTCAGTTACATGTGGTAGTGTTAATGGTAACCAGATGTCAGTTAATTGGCTCAAAGGCTGTTAGTCATTTTGTTGTGAAAAGTGGCCTTGTTTAAAGTCTTATGCTGCTCCTGTGGCCTTATATGCTGCTGGCCTGCCTTAATTTAAGAGGAAGAGAAACTCTGAGGAACTGTGGAAATTTTTTGATAATTCCTTAGTTAAACTACCAGATGAATCCTATAGATCTCATAGGCTTCATTCGCACTTCCTATTAACATAGGTGATCTAATTAAAGTGAGTGTATAGCTGATCACACCTTTAATTTTCATGTGTCTCAAATACATTTCCAGAGAAAACTTGAGATGACTGTTGACTAGGCAGTCCTTCAAAGTTGTAGGGGATAAACTGGGAGCTATTAGTGTTCACACTACAAATGTTACATCTCTAACCACCTCTGAAAGGCATGTTTGAGCCTTTCCCCAAGAAGACTCTTAGTACCAGGTGTGAACAGGATGAAAAATCTTTTGGTTAGAATTAGTGAGTGATGGTTAACATACAATTACTGGAGTCCAAATAAGTCCAGGATACATCCTGCTGGTTTTGTTTTGATTCATTAATTGGACGTGGATTTCAGAGACATGCAAAGACATTCGTCACAGTGAGCAATAAGAGGGAAAAGTTCTAATGAATAGCATGGTTTCAGGATTTCTCTGTAGATATACAGTAGCTATAGATAGCTATAATTTGGATGATCTGATACCATGATCTAGTATGTAGAGACATTGAAACAGACGACATGCTCTTCTATTTTCTTGCCCACCCATATTGATATTTTCTTTTCCCGACACTTGTACTATCCTTTCATTAAAGGACATATCCCAGAGAAACAGGCGTTACACCTCTGGTCTGCTTTATGCATGTATTTCCACAACCTTTGCTGATTACTCTGAGGAGGGCGGCTCAGAAAAGAGACTAATGAAGTGACACTGGAAGAGGGTGGACAAGATTAAATGACAAAGAAAATGGAGAATATGAGCAACAAGGTGGAGAACCACTTGAGTAACAGTATGGTTTCTCTGTGGCCAACCACAAGGACATGTTTATTCATTGCATGCTTTAACAACCTATGAGCTTTAGTCACCTTCTCAAGTATACTTCCCCCTCAAGAGCCATCATTAACACTTAGCACTGCATGCTTCATTCTTCATTCAACCTTCACAGTTTACCTACACCAAGTTACTGATGTGTTTTTTAATGGTCTCTCTGCTTAAAGACACCAGATTCATCTCAATAGTTTATTTTCAGGCTTAGAAGGTGTGTTGTATCAGAGTCTCTAGTTTCCCTAAATGGACCATGAGAGTTTCAAATCTTTAATAATATATATAACCTTTAGTATATAAAGGTTAGTATGTGACCCTACTGTATGGAACTAGCCAGAAAAAAATCAAATCCTGTAGGGTGGCAGGACCTCTGCTTCATCCCCTTTCCATTGCACGGATTAAAACAAATTAAAACTATTATGGTCTACACCAGGTGGTTATCAAATGTGCATACGCATAGTTTTGTAAACCAAGCATAAGCAAGTTTCATAGAACACAATTTATTAAGTTAATCTTGTGCATGAGGATGCAAATACCCCTTGTGGTAGAAAAGTGTATTCATGGTTAAACTAATGGTGTTGCTCACAACAAGGTGCAGACAGGTGACAGAAGAAATATAAAATCGTATAAAAGGCACATTTAAAGATTGATTGGGATGATGCAGACAATGACCGATCTTGCCTTGCGTGATGATTTGACTCACATAGCTTTGCACAAAAAGCATGGTTTTAAGGACTGCAGGAACCTCTTTTCTGAGAGTGGCTCATCAGTTGATTTCATTTGCCCAGACCAACTGTAATTGATCTCTGCCAGCAACTCAACCCATTTTTGGAGAGGCCCACAAAATATATGCATTCATATCATGCAATCACAGGTTTTCCAAAGGTAACTGAGGCAATAGATTGCACACACATAGCCATAAAATAACCCAGGGTTGAAGAATTCATGTATGTGACCAGAAAGGGCTACTTAGTTAATGTACAGGTAATTTGTGATGCACAGTTGAGGTTCTTGAATGTTGTCACCAAGTGGCAAGGTGGAATACATGATTCTTTGATTTTCTGAACAACACAGTGGGACTTTGACTTCAGCAAGGTGGCACTGGAAATTACAGGTTTATATTTCTTTTTATAAGTCTTAGACAAACCATTTGTAAAAGTGACTTCATTGTCAGTGAAGTTCATCTACTTAAATCTTTGTTGTTCACAGCGACCAGCACCACAAATAGGCTAGAGGGATTTTTAAAGGGAAGTTGTTTACCATATATGGCAAATTGGGGGCATTTCTTTCTGTAAATGAGCATGGACATGCACAAGCAGAACGATTTAGAGGTTTTGGGATATACAGCTGTGTATATGCACATGTGATAAATGCCAATGTTATTGTGTGTACTGGAGGTTCATACAGAATTAGAGCTTGTTTTATGCACATATTCATAAATGAGATCTCCAGGTTCAACCAAGTTCATAGTTTTCATGGGCTATGGGAAACAAAGGCAATGAGAGAAAGTCAGCTGAAAAGCCACTCAAAGCCAAGCAAAGGATGAGATCACTTACCTCAGGGGAACTTGTTTGGGAGTGACCTGTGATCAGAAGTGTTGGTGCAGAGGCCAATTGTAGCCGAAGGGCAAGCCTGTGTGGGGCTCACTCGGCTGGGACCTGTCAATCCAAACAAACATCTGTGACTTCATCCTCACTTGCACTCAAGTGTAAATCATTTGCAGAGCTGCCATGCCCAATGTTGCAGCCTGTGCTGGAACCCCTGCTGCTCTGACGCACTGTGTAGCGCAATATCATCATGGGATTGGTGAGAAAAAAAGAGTTTACTCTTATAAAGATAAAACACTAAGTTTATTTATTGTGGAGTTCTAAGATTGTCCTACATTCACCTAGTTTAGTGTTTGGTAGAACACTTCAAACAAGATCTGAATGGAAATATCACAGCAGGAGATACATAGTGCAAAATGAAATTGGAGACAAAATTTTTCCTCATGTTCTGGAGTGGATACTGCTCACGCCACAGAAGTAAATATACTATTGTCTATAAGACCATTGCGTTATTTTATTTTTATTTTGGGAGCAAACATTAGATCCTCCATTTGCAACCTAAAGACATAAATGGGAGAAAAAAATCATTACACATACAATAAAATAGAAAATGAAGCAAGTCAACTGACAATTGCAAATAGCTGATTAAAAGGTTTAGCTGTTAGAACAGAACTCGGTAAGCTCTGTTTCCTGCAGGAAAGCTGCTCCTTGGTTTATCAGCAAACATGTCAAACTAATTACAATAATCATTTTCACATTTGATTTCTGCAGTCTGTCTAGTCAGTAATGTAGCACTGAGATATATTTTATGTCTTTTTAAACAAAGACATATTCATATCATATGTATAGACTGACATAAATAATCTACTGCTGAAAACACCCAAAACCTCCAAGAAGCATGAGTTCTACAGAGATTTGCATGGGCCATTGATTTAATATACAGTATCATTAAAACCAATACTGACATTAGTTTAAGTTTGGGAAAACCAAACATACTCTTTATGAACACCTCTAGTGCAATACAGTTATGAAACGATAAAAAATAAAATGATTTTCTGGCAGTTTTATACACAAGCACGGATTTAGGAGTTCAACTTCTTTCAACAATGTGGAAACAATATTGCTTGATCTACGTGCTTGATCTCTCGATCATTATATGAAGAGCTCAACAGTGATATCATGCAAATATAATTAAAAAAAGGTTTTGTTAGATCTGTGTCTGTTCTAAGAGCTTTTGTTTAATTTCAGGAAAAATTGGCTGCCCTGGCCTTAGGTTTTCAGTATACTTGGTTTGCTGTTTCTCCTGTTAAATGATAACAAAATGATATCTGACTCTTTTCTGGCAAAGATACATAATACATTTAAACCTTTCAACTACCAAAATGAACATATGTGCTTGGATGATAACATGATAGCAGGGAAAAAACATACACACACAACAGCAGAAAACTAGGCTACTTAAAAGTTAAGACATCATTTATTTATGCAGCTGAAATGTTGAAATATTATGAAACTAGGCAAGATTGAAGACTTGCATAATTGTGGAAATCATCAGCATGAAAGCTAAAGCTGTATTATCATAGCTTTAAACGTGCAGCACCAAGCATAGTCAGGTACTCGTATGATTATGGAACATTAGAAGGGATAGGCTTGGAGATGATAGTGTAGCTAGGAGTCTGGTTTATCACTTAGAATATGAAGGTTGTATTGCAAATAAAGTTTGTTTTAGAAATCATCTTCTATATATTTCCATCAAATTACAGTGTAGGAGCTGTGCTCTGCTTCACATAACCTAAACATATTTTGACATTTAAAAATGTCAATGTTACGACAGCACTGATAAGTACTGTAAAGTAGAAACTTCGGTGTGTTTTAAAGGTAGAGAATTTCCACAGGCTGATTTCATACAGTATGAGATCATTTACCTGGCCCTGTATCCCAGCTTTTTTGCTGTTTAATAGTCACCATATGTGGCACCTCGAGTATCTGCCTGATTATAAAATATAAGGCTGTGTGGCAACTTCTGCCACAGCTTCCCCAGTTTCATTCCTTTTTTCTGCTATACTGTTGGGCCGTTAATATTATTAGTGCCATATGTTTGGCTCTTACTTTCACTCCCTTTTCTATGTCTTTAGTATCCCAAAGAAACATAATATCAGAATTTCCTTGACGGAATGCTCAGGTTGTGAGCCTAGGGACCACATGTCCTCTGTCTAGACTGCTGGCAATGGCACTTACCATTTTTATAAAAAATTAACCATTTGCTGAACAGTGATTTTCTTTTGGGATCAGCTCCTGGTTACACCTGCTGTTAATGTGTAAGGCACCATTAAAAGCTGTTACTGGGGGTATGAAGCCAATCTATAAAATGAGCAAGGCCCAAACAGAAGCAGCATGTGTGACGGTTACTTTCCCCTGCCAGCTGCATTCTGTAGGAAAGTGATTGACGGCCGGGCCAGCCATGGCGTGTGACGTACAGCACATACAACAGAATTGGTGTGTAAAAAGCCAATGAGTGAGTGAGACGGTCATGTGACCTGCCCGACCAAATGGGTTGTGTGTTAGTACAGGCGGTGCTGCAACAGTGGGAAGGTGGCTGATGGTATTTACTCCCAGCAGGCAGGGGAAGCCAAAAGGCATGTAGGTGGTCTGAGTATTTGCTGAGATGGGGCAGAGTTTGGAGACTGAAACAAATTGATCACCCACCAAGATTCCCAGGGTGCATGGAAATGAATTGTCTCAGCGTCTGAATAATCTTCTCACCCACACTATATGTAACACCAGCTGTCTTTCATTAGAGAGAATCATGAGGGAGAAGAAGTCTGAGAAGAACTTAGCAGAATCTAAAAAGACTCTGTTGAACTGTTTAATAACAAATGAGAGCATAATGCAACATTTCATGTATTAATCAGCAAAATGAACAGGAAAATTAAATAATCCATTTAATCTAATTTATAAACGGTACCCCTTGCTTTTATATTTGTTCTGCTGTGTCTGGATTTCAGTTATTTTTTTCCCTTTAGGCACAACAACTAACATTTTGTCACACTGCACTATTTTTAGCAGTTTATTTAAATGAGAATATGTCTCAAGTGTAGAAGATTACTTTAAAATATGCTTCCATGGTGCTCTTATGATTCTGCTCTCCAGGAAAATCAAATAATATCATTTAGATCTCAAGTGCAGTATATTTTAATTATATAATGACTGCATAAGTCATAACACAGACCCTGAAACAGCTGAAAGTTACATATGGGAGGTTTCTGAATACTACATAGCTTCTTTGCAAGGGATTCTTTTTCATCTGACTGCATCTAAAATGCAAATATTTAAAGTCATATAAAATTTTCTGGTCCACTTTTAAGAGCCTAAAGGCAAAATGTTGCTCAAATTACACACTATAAAACTTTGCAGAATTAAACTTTCTTTCCATTTTATGTCATTTTATTTCACACAGCAGACGTTACATTTAATGGAGTGTTAAAGATAAGCGGGATATGAATTTCACTGTGGGTATAGATTCCTGTGGTTGGTATGACACCAATGGATAAATAATAATTTGTGAAACCAGGTAAAAAAAAAAAAAAATCGCCATTTCACACATCATAAATGGGCACAGAGGTGTTAAAATGAGTACATTCACAGTTTACTGGTTCACACCAGGAGACCTCCCAGAAAGTATTGAATTCAGAGGATATGAATGTGTTGAGAGCTTTTTTTTTCTAGGAAAACATGCTTTTGGAAACATAATGTTGTACCTCCTGGCCATGTCACAGTAGGAATATGGTAATTATGAAATTGACTGTCACACCCCTATGCCAAATCCAAAAAGTAATTTGATGAGAAGCAGATACAGCTTACCACTGAAACGAACTTACCTTTTGGTTCTATAATAAGTCATACACTGGTTAGGGGTAGAGCTGATTAACTGAGCACTAGGGATGCCCAAAAGGAGTGTGTGCTAAGTCCGCTCAGTAAGTCCTCTGTTTACCTTTGTTCCATGAATCAGCTGCATAAGTCCCTGGGTCACTGCTTGTGGACTAGCCCAGGTACCTGGGGAGCCTCTAATCAGATTTACCTAAAGGGAGAGAGTACGATGTGAAAACTATGCATATAGAATTTACGCACAGAGCAGAACACTCCTCTGGGTCTGTGTTGAAACCTTGGCTCTTTTTTCTTGGGAATAGGTTGGAGGGGGGTTAATAGTTTTGGCCAACATTAAACATTTCAACATTAAATCTTGTGGTGTCTTATATTACATTTGTTTCATGAATCAAAATGAAGTGTGACCATGGCAACAAGTCAGTGCCCAAATCAGACATCCACCTGGGGCTCCTGAGTGGCGCAACTAAATGTCCTCATATGTCTTGAAGGAAGCATATGCTTACCTTCAACCTTAAACATTGGTGAATATTGTACAACAGAGGAGATCCATATAGCAAGAGGGAAATGGGGAGACAACTGGGCCAAAGTCCAAAAAAAACATTCTCTAACAGTCCCATGGATGCAGTCTGAGTGGAAGCTCCCCATACAAGTTTGAACAGATCAACTGACTTGCAAAGCAACATTCTCTCAATACCAAAATTCCATTTAGCAAAAAGAGTATGAACACATGGTTCACTAGAGACCATCCACAGCTAATGCTAGCATGCCACACAAATATTTCAGTTCTTCATACGGGCTACAGCTCAGGCATAAAATCTTAATTAGGATTACAAGTAATTTTAACAAAGCCACTGAAAAACTGCTGCGTCAAAGGGATTGTAATTGAAGACTGAGTTCTTTGTGGCCTGGCAGATGATTTTGTGGAATCATGGCTGAGTTTTGGCAAGAAGTAAAGCTTCAGCCTCTACAGTACATGGAGAAATGTGGTATGACCATATTAGAGCATTCAAGAAAAATCGATATTATGTCTTGTTAATTTAGCAACAGCAAGTTGTTTAATCAATAGTTAATCAGCCTTGAAATGTAGTGGGTATGCACCCTTTAACTTACTGCTGAGGGAGGAAAGAAGTATAGGTCCCTTTAAAGAGAGCAATAACCTAGATTCATTACCAGATATAAACTGTGGGCTTTTTGCTTGTTTTTACTGACCGTTATAGAGACGCATTACACATCCAATAGACATAACTGTATGTTTTATTTCATTGAGGTTTTTCAAAAATTTAGTGGAGAGGAAATATAATTTTATAACTATGCACAGTAGTATGAGTGTGGGATAGACAAAGTTCTACATCAATGAATCTCTAATAGATCACTCAGTTCAGAATAACTGAACATTCTCTGAGTAATGTTAATGTTATTATGCCTCTAAGATTATGTAATAGTGACAGGAAGGATTAAATCAAACTTAATAAATATAATAATAATTATTTACTGCACAGCTTCCACACTGTCATTTTTCACCGTGAAACTATGAATGTCTTTGTTTGTAAGTTTCTCCTACGTGCTTTAGTTCAGAGTTATATTGCTCAAGTCACTGGAAAAGTGCAGCGTCAAAAGGTTTGTAATTGAAGACTGACTTCTCTGTGGCCTGGCAGATGATTCTGTGGAATCATGGCTGATCTTTGCCAAGAAGTAAAGCTTCAGCCTCTACATCAGCAAAAATAATCTGATCATAGTACAGCGTTCAAGAAAAACATCTACACAGAAGGCTTTCCAGAACAAATAAGAAGAAGCAAGAAACAATATGTCTTGTTAGCTCAGTAACAGCAAGAGGTTTAATCAACAGATAATCACAATTGAAATACGGCATGACATTTCTGAGTTGTGGGAGTCACTACAGGAAACAAATGACTTATTCACTTATATGATATCCATCAAGCTAAAAATACCATCTGATAAGCACATGTTTTATCAAAAAATGCAGCTGGCAGTCAGACTCTGTTTAGTAAAATCTACTTTCAGAATCAAAATAGATACCAGTGACTGATATTATACTGTAGTTAATATAATAATTGGTTTCATTTTAATTAATAAACTAATTAAAACAGTACAATTTTTTATCACAGATATGGCCTTTTTGTTGTCATATTTATCACGTCCAAAATATATTTACTCTGTACATAAAATAAAACAGCAATCCCAATAGCACAGCCTTTTGTATACAGGATTGTTCTGGAAGATAACCTCAGTAAGAGGAAATTAACCACTCTCTGTGATAACAAACCCTGCTAGGAAAGGTCTGCAGGTTAAACCACAGGAGACACCACAGTGTGACAGCTAGAGTCGGGATTGCAGACAATCACATGACCCACCACAGGGAAATAAGGTTAAATATACACTCTGCTCCTCCACTGTAGGCTTTGCAACCACTAAATCTGAGAGATTGAGGCATGCCATTTTATTAGGAGTTATAGGAAGACACATTATCTTCTCCAAATTAACCTAATAACACACACTTAAGCTATATTTAAAAAATTTAAAAGTTCATTTTAGCAGTAATTAAGACAAAGTAATCCTTCATTTGAATAATGCATAACTATTTAATCAAATTTGAACATTAGCTAATTAACAAAATAACAATTTCACTTACATAAATAAGTGACTTAAATAAATGACAGATTTTGTTTATTTAAATGATGAATTTTTGTGTGTTTCATGTTTTAACTTTAAGTTACTTTAAGTTAAGATCATTCAAGAAATTATGAGAAATTTGCATAATTACTGTCTACACACCCTAAGTAGCTTTCTTTTCAAATATGCCAAAATAAACATTAATTTAGTATCACACAGTGAAAGTATACAAATTTGGGGGACAGTAAGAAGGCTTCCTCTTTGCTGTTGGGGGAAATGGGATTGGCAAGGGTGGCAAACAGATATAACCGTTTGCCTTTTTGCTTCCTGCCTGCCAATAATTCTATAACGACAATAAAGGTGACATTTTTTCCAATTTCCAACTATCCGGTTTCTGTGAGTCTGTGCCTAGTGTAGCCTCAGATTCCCCTTTTTGACTGACAGTAGTAGAACCTGATGTGGTCGTCTGCTGTTGTAGCCCACCCACCTCAAGGTTTGACGTGTTGGGTGTCTGTGACGCTTTTCTCCTCACCACAGTAAAGAGTGGGTTTTTTGAATTACTGTTGCCTTCCTGTCAGCTGGAACCAGTCTGGCCATTGTCCTCTGACCTCATGACATTTTCGCCTGCAGAACTGCCACTCACTGGATGCTTTTTGTTTTTTGCACAATTCCGTGTAAACTCTAGAGAGTGTTGTGAATGAAAATCCCAGGAGATCAGCCATATCCTAAATACTCTAACCAGCCCTTCTGGCACCAACAACCATGTCAGGGTCACTAAGATCACATTTTCCCCCCATTCTGATGTTTGGTGTAAACATTAACTGAAGTTCCTGACCTGTATCTGCATGATTTTATGCAGTGTGCTGCTGCTGCATGATTGACGGATTGGATAATTACGTGAATCAGCAGGTGTACAGGTATTCCCAATAAAGTGTCAGGTGAGTGTTTATAAGTATAATAAGGACAAAAATGTTCTGGCTGTAAAAGAAACAAACTGTAGATTGAAGCCTGTGAGAATGACTTGCAATCAGGGTCTAGAATACATAATGGGATAAACTCCACAGACTTAACTCACCACAAATAAACCTCACAGGTCAATGTTTTTAAGGGTTGTTCTTATTTCATCACAAGAGTCTGTTTAAAGGCCTGGAAGTCAGTGTTCTTGGCTGAAATTGCACACTGCTTCAAATCCCTGCCAGATGGGTCTTCAATAACATGTACATAATATCAAAGTAAGAGCTAACTGCAGGGGAAAAGTGAAATACCATCTAGCAGCACTACATGCCCCCCAACCTCCTTCCAACCTCATTTTCTACTAATGACACACAAGTCCTATTGCAGAGAATTTAAGGGTGAAGAGTGGAGGCAGATGTCCTTGTGGGGGGTAACCACCCCACCCCCTTTAGAGTTCACAGAATTTACTCTTCTTTGCACAGTCATAGTGCTCAGTAATAACTCACACATCTGGGATAAAAGTCAGAGTTCTAAATAAATCTGTTACCACTAAGCTGCTCATGTCTGTGCTTTCATGGCTTGTTGGAGGTTTTAACCTGTGAAACGTGACCAAATCTTCATGCTAATTAGTTTCACTGAAGGCTCCTTAGAGGATTCTGTAGAATCTTTTGACAGTCAGAGGAAGGTTAGTGCACTAAATTGCACAGTGGTTCCATTCATAGGATGGTGCACATTTTTAAGTCACTTGACGTAAATCTACTGTCATTTGTCATTCTGTGACTTACAAATCCTGGAAAAAACTTATGAGGCAGACACTGGTGATGTAGTGGGTGTGCTCTCATTACCACTGGGGGAGAAAAGATGTATGGTTCACTATAGGGAAAGAAGTAACCTAAGCCTGATTCATTCGTAAGTGTAATTTGTGGGCTTTTTGTTTGTCCAATACAGACTCGCATTATACATCCAATAAATGCAATGCTTTCTGATGCATGTTTTTTTTATCATGTCTTTTTTTGGTGTTCTGAAGATTAGCTGAACTGAAATGTTATCTATGGTGCCTTTGTACACTCATAAGACTAGCTAGTATAAATTCGCTTGGATTATTTTTTGGTCTTGTGGAACCAGGAAAGATTGCACCACCAACAGTTGTACAACAAACAAACAAACAAACAAACAAACGAACAAACAACAACAACAAAAGAAATATGAAATAAGCTGGGGCTGATTCCTTTCTAGCCAGACTATAGATTCATGGAGCCTATTGTTATCAATTGTGTCAAACTATTGAGTGAAATACTTCTTGCATTTGGTGTCCATTGGGCAAAAATTATTTATGCCAGCTTCGCAGAAACATAACATGTAACATGTAATCAGCAGTGATTGAGAAGGTAATTTTGAAATACAAAAGCATGTGTAATAAACAAAAATGAGGTGGATTACTTTCTCAATCATTTTACTGTTTTTACCATGACTAATGACAGAAATAGGAAGCACAAATGGTGCTACATAACTATTTTTCAATGTGTGTGTGTTCCTCTTTGCAGTACGTTTATGCCTATGATGAGACTCTGCTATAAGGCTAACCCTATGGTTTTATAACAGTAATGGCTAAGCTCCACATACAAGGGATTCTAATAGAGTAATCCATACAGTCTAACTGAACTTTGACACACTATTCCCCAGGATTCCCTCATTAGGTGAACATGACAAGACAAGATGAGTGATCTAATCATGTAGTCGTTCACATTATTGTTTAATGGCTGTATCAGCATTTGTATCAGTGTTTTTTATATACTTATAAAACCCTGCTTCTTTGTAGTAAATTTGTTCTGTTTTTTTTTTTCAATATGCTCTTAAATATGGATTCACTTTCAATAAAGGCACAATGTGGCAGTTGTGCAATAGCATATTAATCTACTCCTTATATCACTATTTCATGCTCATACTCTCGGAAGCATAGCTGAATTACCATTACTTCCATAGAAAGTTCAGTTACACTGTGTGGAATGCTCTATTAGAATGTTAGCAAATACTGTAACCAGGTTTAATGCCTCATAATTTAACTACATTACATCACATGTATGTAATATGTATGTGACAAGTAAAGAACCTTGAACCTTTGAATGTGTCATCTTGCATCTTTGCATTGTTGCCCCTGAAATGTGATTTCCTTAGACTTTGTATGATTAATAATACAAGACAACTAAATGTGTAAAGAAGTAGGCAGTCATTGTTTTATACAAAAAGTGGATTTCATTAAACCTAAAAAAAGAATCACACTGATCAGAAGAAAGAGCAAAAAGCTTTTTTCATTCTGTGCTACTACTAGTTAAGGTAAGTTCTCTGCCAAGACTGTTGGTTTTCATGAACTCAACACCGGTGATTCATTCTTAGACATGACTCTCTGACCACCATGGATAACACAGGTGCATAAAAGCAGAGGCCCACCCACGCACATATTACACCAGCAACAAACCATCTTCAAGTCTGGCTCAGTTGCTTACTGGAAACTCGTCATAGCCAGACGTTTTCCAGCCCGGAAGTGGGTGCAGTTGGTAAATTGTTCGCACATAGAGCAACGGCATGTTGTGTGTTCTATGCCAACCTCATGAAAGTCCCACTGAGTAAGGCGGCCACTCAGTGATCTCATGTGGGCTGTTAACAATAATTATCATTGGATAATGGAATATGATGGCTGCATAATGCATGTTTCAGTATTGGACTGCAGAACTCCATACCCAGCACGCCCTAAACATCATTCTACTACAGAGACACACCCTTTTATTTTCTCTGGCTCTTTCTGAAAAGACTGAGTTTAAGCGATATCCATATGTTAACCTCATAGTTCAGCATGATTAATGACAACCTGGGTTAGGCTACACACTATATTGATTTAAGTAGTCTGAGGAGTCATTCACTTTTACAGAATTAGCTGACATGCCGCTGATAATCAAGGGCAATTATGTCTTGTATTCCCCACATTAAGAAATCATTTCTATCAACCATTAGTAAATTTATAGTACAGATTGTGCTGTGAAGAATCACAAATGCTGCCATACCCTATAAACTAATATATAGTATATATGCAACTTTAGAATAACTATGTCTAATTAGACAGTCTTAAGTTATTGTAGAATAACCCAGTGAGGCATGGGAAACAGTGCGGCAGCTTCTAACAGGGTGTTGCAAGCACTCACTCACTGATGTCATGTTTAGGGCAATTGCATCAGCGCACAGGTAAAATCCCAGACAGCTCAGAGGCAAGTGGACGGGAACCTCTGTCAGCAATGTTGTAATAGTCAAAAACAAACTCTCTTTGTCTGAAATCTGACTTCAAGAAGGTGACAAAGATTCTGACACTTGGGTATACAGTGAGTCAGATTATTCAACAGCCTCACAGCTCCAGGGTCTCTGGTGCAATCGTGGTTTGATTTCTCCCTATTTTCTCCCCAATTTGATCACCTGCCAATTCCTGCCCACCAGCTTCCAACTTCCTGCTTCCTCAAAAACCTGTGACATCAGCCAAATGCATCTTTTCAAAATGCTGTTCATGTTGCATCACAGGTCATTGTAACACACCCAGAGAAAAGCACTACCGGCATACATAAGCTTACAGATGCCCAATATTGGCTAGTATCGCTTTGATTTACAGGGGAGAGAGTAATGCCAATTTTGCTCCTTTGGCTCCATGCTCATTCACTCATGATCTCCCAATGATAGGATGGAATGCTTTTCTGCTGTGTCTCTCGGAAGCTCCCTGGTTGCTGTTTGTGTGAAGTTCTTGTACATGTTCCCCTGGTGTCCATGTAGATTTTCTCCCACATCCTAGAAACATGCTGGTAGGTAAATTGGCTACTCTAAGTCTAAGCTGTGAATGTTTGTGCATGGTGCCCTGCGATCCAGGAGATATTCCTGCCCAGTGTTCCCAGGATAGGCTCTGCATGCACTGTGAACCTGACCAGGAAAAAGTGTTTACTGAAGATGAATGACATAAGATTCTAGTCTAGTACTAATTATATAAAAAAAATCTTTAAATATACACTCTTGTTTTTGAGGTTTGATGATCTGCCTGAAATCAGCACAGTTGATCTGCTTCTTTTTCTTGAAGATCGTAAGGAAATGGTTATCCTTTCTACAATATCAACTTCAGTATGGCTTTTCCATGTCAGTGGATCCCCTCCAGAAGTATATTTATGAGGTGATTAGGAGCAGACTACATGAGACGTGTTGTGCTTTCAATAGCAACATAAGAGCCTTTTCATAAAGAAACCATGCAAATTACTACCACAACACTATCTACAGACCATTCCCTCTGCTGCAGGATATGCTTGGCAGTATATGGTTGTGTAATTGGCTAAAACAATGGCTCCATTCTTTGTGTTATGGCATAATAACCAATGCACCCAGATGTTCCCAGGGTGTATGAGAATCACGTTGGTTTTCTAATGTGTTCCCCATTTCCACAGGTTCGGGAAATGACACAATGCAGACGCCACTGGGTATAAGAGCTAATCCTACTTGCCCCCACTGAAGACCATCAAGTCAATTTGGTCCTTTGATGAGCAAAAGCCCATCGGTAGGAAAATCCTGGCATTTCCACCACATGCTATGACTAACTAAAGGGCATATACATTGAGTGATAAGCAATTTATCCTTCTTATTCCCATTGTCTACATTTCACACTATTGTTTCAGTGTTTCCCCACAGTTCTCGCTTTTCCTATTGCTTCTTTTCCACCCCAAAACCATTAGATCAATCATACAGAAAAAAAAATTTAATTTACAGGAGTTCAGCTTGCAGTCAGGAAGTGATTGTCAGTGACAGAAAAACAGAAGGAGCTTTCTTTTCACAGTTTGAATCTGCACTCAAGACATGCCTGTATATCAGAAGGTAAATGGTTCCAGCTGGCCTGGGGTGGCATGCCCTTGGATATGATGGCTATATTACACACACACACAAACACACACCACTCATGACAAAAATGGGCCTCAGAGGAACAATTTTTTTCTAACCTGAGCTGTAATTTCTGTAGGGATGTGCCAGTTTTAAAAATGGATTTAACAATTACAGTAGCTCACAAGCTGAAACTATAACATCACTGTGGGCAGCTAAGACCAAGTTTCTCAGAGAATTGTAAAATCAAGATAATCATGTTTAAAGAGTCAGGAAAGTATATTCAATCTCTACTCTTTCAAATATTTTATATGGTCTTGTGAAACCAGTGTCAGTATCACATCAAACTCTCATTTTAAAAAATCTGTCTAATCTCAGAAAACAGATATCTAGAGAAAAGATTTACTGAATTTTAATCTGTATTATTGGTCAGATGGATTAACTTGAACTCAGGGCATATCTGTAGTGATTAAATGACTTGCCCTGTGCAGATCTCCCATGATACATCTGTCTTAATCCTAATCTTGACCTTGACCTCTTTTGTCTCCCTTTTGATTCACGTTATCCTCAAGACCTACAGCACACTAATACAGGAAAGAGAATTTTAACCATTTTAAAACCAGTTGATTAATATGTACTTAGACCACAGATACTAACATGTTGGAACAGTTTTCTTAACCTTTTTTTAACTGTGTTTTCTTCAAAAATGTTCTACAGGAATATACCAAGGCTCTTTGGAAGACAACTGAATATATATTATGTTGCGCCATTCAAGAAAATTTGTCCAATAAATAAAAGCAGGTAAAGGAAGTCATTGATTAAACTGATATTACTCGATACTATTATTCTACCCAATAGGACCCTTTCCTATCCCAATACACGTTGCAACATCAGTAAATTACATTTCACTTCCCTGTGCAGACTGTGTAATTGCTGTTTTTCCAGCACAAATAAATTCTAATTAGGCAAAAGTTTATTTTTGCTCTGCTAAACTGGTTTGCCTTGTCCTGGTGTCTAAAAGAACAGTCCTTCTCAAGAACAAACATTTTAATAGAAGAGGAAGGAAGTCTCATATGTTCATATTTAAGTTGCTGGGTCCAAACCTTTCAGCTGCCTTCAAGTGATTCGTGGCTGCTACATCCAACTTTGTGTTCATTTAGGTATCTAACATGGCTTCCTATAATGTGGACCAAATGAGCTAGTGATTCTAAAAAAGCCTTTGGAACAGCAAGCCTGCACTTTTTCCGTTAAAATAGTGTGAATGTCTTGAACTTTTCATTAGAAATGCTTTGTTTTATACAATAGAAGATCCTTTTAGCTACAGAGCATGGAGGTGAGAGGCTTTCCTGGAGTGACCCATTGCTCTTGGACTCAACCACCACATATCGGGGTGGGAGATTGGCAGACCTGAATCCCTCAGAAAGGTTTTTCCTTCAAACTGGTTAACTTTTTTATGTCATTTTTCAACCAGAGGGTTCTATGCTCTCAGGTTACATTACAAACACCAGCTCTGAAGGCGTAGGGGACCATAGCAGGGCCAAAGATTATGGAGGTGACAGGAAATACAGTGGGTGTTCTTCTAGTTAACATCGTCAGAGATTCCCTTGTGTTTTTCGAGGTGGGGTTGTTTTTGTCACAATGAGGATTTGTCATAAATGGGAGAAGAAGCAAACAGTGCACTCAGAGTTCTGTGTCATCTATGTCATGTCAATGCTACAAAATCTGTAACAAGTGACATATAAATGGAGTCAAAATTATATTACTGTGTGTATAAATGTAGACCAGTAGTTTAGCATTCCAACTCACTCACAAAAACACCCAACATTAATTTTGTTAGACAATAAATCTTTAAAATCCTAATCTTGAATTGCGTGTTTCTTTTTTGATTGTAGGCCAAATCAGCATGTATCTGGCAGCATGATCTAAGTAAATGTCAAGGGACGGTAAGTCTGACTCCAGATCATTGGGGAAGGAGGGGAGGCTTGGAGGAACTCCCTGCTGCTCCAAACATGACCTCTCACCCAGCACTGATGCAACAGGCTCCACGGCTCACTTTGGGGACAGGGTGAAGTGATGTACTGTTCCATGCTGCTGAATTCATTATCGACTGCAAGTCACTGAGATTTAGGGTCAGCTCTAAAAGTCAGTACTGCACAGTAAGAACAGCAAGAACCATCAGTGATATTTAATTCCTTTAATAGATGTTAATTAACCACTACAGCAATAAATATTAAGGTTTGTCCAGTGGTGCTTATTCTGCATGCCTTAACAATTGTAAGTTCTAAGAATATGTGCCTGAAAATCTATGCAGCTCAACAATTCATGTTTAATCAGAGGTCTAGAAGAAGGTAATAATATTTGAAATAGTCAAAATAGGTGCAGGAAGAACACTGAGCCTTTCCTTGAATAATTAAACCAATGTGAAATAGAAAGTACATGTGAGAATTACAGGCTGGCTACTACCTCCACTGCATCATAGAAAGCTAACCACATGGAGTGTCTGTTTAACTTAGATAAATGAACCATACAAAAGTCCTGATGTGCATGAAAATAGCAAATGCTATGAAGTGACAGGAGACAAAGCACTTTTAAAGTCTTGCCTTTTCGAAATGAGCTAAAGGTTTCATAAACCAAGATGAAATCAACAAATGAAACAGGCTGATTGTAATTTAGCCCTGTAGCAAAACAAACAAGGATTGATGCATCAGAATCCCAAAGGTTTCTGGATCAATTTCCACCACACACCTCAGCAATGACTGCTATCCCAGGAACCATTGTGGTGCCTGAGTCAGTTTATACTCAGTACAGAGTTAGTTCCCTCGCTCTTAGTGAAGAATCTAATTGCACGCTCTGGCAGAGACCCAAGCCATGAGAATTTTATCCCACAGACAGGATACGGAACCCTGTTGAAACCGTAAAGCTGCTTTGAAGCCAACCGAAGTGTTTCACTGTGGAAGCGAGACCATAAAGAGCAGCCCAAGCTGAACTGGTTAACATTCTGACCTCCTTAGCTCTATTACCTCTATAATGAGCACATAGCACCAGCACCTTATGGCTTCTTTTCCGATAGATGCAATGGAAGTCAATGACTTCAGCATCGTAAGTTGAGAAACTGTTTCATATTACATCATAAATAAAATCCCCAGTGTAAGACTAAGCAGTCCCAAAGGAGGTATTTCTAGATTTACTAACAGAACACGTGTCATTTTGGACCTTAATTTAATAAATATCAAACTAAAAACTTTAGAGCATAACCAATATGCCCAAAATAGTTATATAACAAAAAATAGGATTTATAGTAATAAAGGTGATGGACTCTTCAGTAAAGTTAGAAAGGTCTATGTAAAAAATTTACAGTGACAGTGCCATGTGCTCTGGTGACTCCCCACACACTTTTCACAATTTTATTTTATAGCCACATGGAGTGACCTGATACGATGTCCTTATAACACCAAAAGGAGGACACAAAAAAGGAAGGAAAAGTTAAAGCAAAAACTGAGTTGTTTGAATTCTGTGCACTCCTGTGTTCAAAGCACTCTCTATGGCAATAGTGAAAACAAAAGGGTGGAGCATGAGTATGACTCTCTTACTCTCTCTCTTACACACACACACACAAGCTGAAGAAACACATGTCAGAGTTCCTATGGAAACAGGCACACTCCACATTCAGTGCTCTCACACTCCAAGCGCAGCACACTCATTCACCGCCTATTTGTCTGCGGGTAATCGTTGCTCACCGAAAGGACCAGTTATTGTTGAGGGCTGCTGACCACTAATGATATCGCAGCCACCAGATACAATTGTGGAAAATCTGAGCCATGAATATCATTCAGTAAGGTGCTTTCCTTGGATGTATAACAGGATGATTACTCATATCCCAGACCTACTGTCATCATTCATCTTCAGCAAGCGCTTTATCCTGATCAGGTTTGTGGTGGATCCGGAGCCTATTCCATGAGTAGTGGGTGGGAATACACCAGGCACAGACTCTGGATCCACTGCAACACTGATTAGGATAAAGTACTTACTGAAGATCAATGAAAGAATGAATGATTTCTTCCTCATTTTCTTGAAGGGGGCCAATAATTCTTGAGGTGGCTGAATTATTATTATAATTATTATAAGTGACAAACTGTCACAAAATGCTATTTGGGTGGCACAGTGGTGCATGTAGTATTGTATGTAGTATTCCTACTTCATAGCTCCAGGATTCCCGGTTCAGTTCTAAGCTGTGTGGAGTTTTGCATGTTCTCCTTGTGTCCGCCTGAGATTCCTCTGGTTTCCTCCAAAAACTGAATGAGTGTGCAAATGTGTGTGAGTGCATGATTCCCTCTGATGGACTGTCATCTCATACAGGGTGTATTCCCACCTCACACCCAGTGTTCCTGGGTTAGAGTCCAAATCTACCTTGACCCTGACCAGGATAAAGCTGTTACTGAAGATGAATGAACAAAAGAATGAACAAAGATATGTGAAATAGACTGCATTTCCATCAGGTCTGTTTAGGCAAATAAAAAAGTTCTTGACTGTATGGGAAATATGCTTTCTTATTACAACTGGTATATATGGTATAACAGTATATATGAACAAATTAATAATATTTCTTTATCGCTTCACATTGCACATGAATGGCCAAATTTCCGGACCATAGACACCGCCAATATGTACTGACAATTGTCCTGATGATGTAGATGGCATGAATTTTTCTCAGATCCTGTCTGTTGAGAATCATTCGGTCTTCAGTTATTTCAACTGAAAATTCTCAGTAAAAAAATCTTTCACTGTGCAGTGTGTCATGTATCAAAGCTCTTCTACATTAACTGTTGTTTAGGCATGGCATAAACAGTGTTTGCTTTAAACATTAGCAGTAACAAAGGAAGGAGATGGTACTTGGAAGTCTTAAGTACACTTGAGTAGTTTAATCTCAACAAACCATTGCCCAAAATGGAACTTCACTTCTTAATGTCTCCCTCTATACTTTGTGGAAACTCCATGGGAGTTCCTGGGAGTGAAACAATGACTACATTAGTGCCTTTGATTAAAAACAAAACGTAAAATAGGCAACACATAGACTCTCAATGATCCCATTGTTCAGAATGAAGTCAAAAAAGAGCCTTACGAGTCCACAGAACTAAAGTAAACTCTCTCTTGTGCCTTGGCCAGAATACACAGCATGGACCCCTAGGTGGTATTTAGGGTGGTTTGGAAGTGAGGGATGGGATCCATACGCGCAGAACACAATGATGTTCTGTGCAAGCCAGCTTTGGGTGATGTGATCCAAAAGCTTTAAGTGAGTCGGCAAAACATATGGTTGCTGTTCATCATAGTCAGCTAGGGGTAGAAACCAGCCTCTAGGCATTAAACTCATCAGCTTCTAGCCCTCAGCGCCACGCCGGACTACTAGCAGAAGACAGAGCGTTCATGTTCAGCATGCTTCCCTGGGAGTTTCTCCTACGTAGCTACATAACATGGGGCTGCCCTTCCCCTCGGGCGACCCTGCAGCCCTCAAGCCCTGGCTATTTTCTCTGGCTGTCATTGTGTATCCTTTCTCAAATAAACAGTAAGCCAAATTAACACATGAGGAACTGGGTCTTCCTATGAATGGACCACTGCCAGAATGAGCTCCGGCGCTATCCCCCAGGGGGGCAGAAACTCTCTTTGTTGATTATCTGGGATTTGTTTAAAATAAAGTGGACAAGATCAGCAAACAACTTACTCTTGTGGGATTTTGGATTCTTATACTGTTTTGGACATGGTCTCATCCTATTAATTACTGTATATTAGGATATAAAAGCTAAACTTAGAGTTAGGGATACAGTTAGCATTCAAAACTTTTTTTTAATGATTTCCTTTGTAGGAAATTTGTCAAAATCCAACCATGTCACCAAACGTTCTGGAGATCTGGGTGGTTGTGGACACTCCATGTAGGTATTACTGTTTCAGCAACAATTGCTCAAATGTACACATTATATTTCTGTTCATAACAGATACAGTTTATCTGAAACAAATGTTTAATACACATGTATTCATGTATTAACATGGCAGAAATATGTGTCCAAGCCAGTGCTATTCCCATAAAGTGCCTTTCGCGCGCGCCATTTTCAACAGATTTGGAAATATGTCTATGGCGCCCCCTGCTGGTCAATAAGAGCTATGCATCCAATTCACTTAGTATTGAATGGGCTAATTGATGAAGAATGACTATTGGCTGAGAAAGAACACACACAAAAACCAATATAATCACAGTAAAGAAGTTTTAATATATGATAATTTTACTGACATATGGCTAATATATTCATACATATTAAATACTATCCTAGGCTGAGCATCCTCAAAACATATCTTTATCTTAGGGGACGTTTTACTTTTGATCTGTTAATAGGTAAAGCTGTTGAAATCTTGCTGCAGTTAAACAGTTAAAAGCTTCCTGAAGCTTGAGTTGCAGACACAGGCAGGTAGTGAGCTAGTGCTACCAGTTCGGAAGTTTCAATGAGTAGCACTTTTTTTTTCTTGCCTCCTCCAACAAATTTGCTCCTCCTCGCCCCCTGAACCTTCCCCCTTATTAAAACAACTCCCAAAAACCCTGCCGGTTTTAAAAGCCTCTTCCAAATGGACACGCTACAGGAAGCAGCACAGGGTGGCCGTCTGCAGTAAATGAGCATTTTAACGCATCATCTCACAGCTGTACACCAGTGATGCCTGAAGAAACTTGAACCTGCAGTACAGTGTCTAACTAACTTTTTCCTACGTTTGGATACTTTTAAACCTTCCTTGTTATTATCTAACAAAAACAAACAAACAAACAAAAAATGACAGTCAGGACGATGCAACAAGTTCCGTCGATCACACTGTATAAGTGTATTTACTGAGGAGGAAGACTGCAGATTTGAGAAGCTTCATCTGTTAACGTGGGGAGAGACTTCATGCACGTTTCCTCTCAAGTTCCACAAGTTCCACAAGAAACTCGTGCTCAGAAAGTTTACTGCAATTACTGCCCTGCCAACGGAGTCAGCTCTGATCTGCACCCATCCTAAAGGACCCCAGAGATGTCATCTCCAAGTAGCTGCTTCAAGGTAGGGCTAATGAATCCTCATTTCCTCCTCCTACAGGCGACATTACCTTACATGTAAACCAGCACTCTTCCTTACTGTACAATGAATGGAGTCGACTTCAGGTAGTGATCACACTGAATCATACAGCGACTGATTTCACTTTAACCTCACAGTACATTGCAGAGTGTGTGCTTGTGTCCTGTAAGAGTAACAGTCCGTAACTGCACCAGCTCCCCGCCTTATACAGTACAGATTCACGAAGCGCGCGAGCTGAACGCGCACAGCTGATGTAGCCACGGGTTGCCAGATTTACTACAATACAAAGCTACAATCCGTTTAAACTTGTAAGTTCATTAAAAAGTCGTATTGTGTAAATGAAAAGAAAACGCCCAAAAACATACCTGAATTAGCACAGTTCTGACTGAACAAGACCTCATGTTTAGTTCAATTAATTGTTAATGAATTTAACGGGATGAAGTTTGTCCTAATTCAACACCATAAGAATTCTTTGAGCACTAAGTTCAGATTTAACAGTCCAGTATTGTATATTTTGATGTGTATGCCATGTAAAAGATCCCAAAATATAACTTTGCTTATTTAACTACTCGTCAAATCCCCCCACCCCCAATCCCCCAGTCTAACGCGCTTCAACGTTAGAAATTAAAAAAAAAAAAAACAATCTGGCAACACGGTTTGTCGATGACGTTTCGTTCAGATGTGAATATTTATTTGGTCTGGGTTTAAACGAGCACAGCGCCCATGCTTAGCTGTTTAATTCCAAGGTGGAGTTTTATGGTTTTACTAGATTTAAAATAACTATTGACCCAAAAGAACGCGCATGCGTAATTACATTTAAAATAGCTCAAAATGTGACGTTATGGACTTGCTTCTTTTTTTTCTGAAGAAGTAAGTTTACATAGCAACAAGATGAAATGACCCACAGGAATGGCTTCAGACAGGAAAGCTTTTAAGCTTCATTCACCTAAGATACTTGTGGATTTTGGTCTTAAGTCCTCAAGGATCTACTGAACTGCAACTGGAACTTTTCCTCACTTCACATCACTTTTTAATTTATGCTGTTGCACACCAAGAGGGTGTTTGTGAATTGCTTGGCTCAGGCACTAATAGTCCATGTTTAGATTATGTCAAATTAAAGTTAATTAATTAGTCCTAGTGGATTCATTTTACAATTAAGGAAGTTAAAGGGAAAAGTCATCAGTTTTAGAGAGAAAGGTCAAAACCCTTACACACAATGATTTCCAAAATGTTTCAATTTCTTGTTCATTATAATCATTAGTAATGTCAAATCATTAACTCCATAGATACTAAAGCAATGCACATCATGCCTGCATGATCACAGTGTGTCACAGGAATCCTGAAGAGCAGCTATGGTTATTAGGCTGTGACCTTATGCCCCCATTGTCACTTTATCAAAGTAGTTTGGGCAGAGACCTTCAAAAGTCCTTGAACCATCACAATTAACACGTAGATAATTATATTACAATAACTATGGCTCTTTACTTGTGATTAGGTCATAACATCAATCATCTTTAACCATGATCTCTTAATCCTTAGTTGTAAGGGAGCAGTAGTCCCATTACAGACCATTGTCTCTACATGCACCGGATGTTCTTTAAGGTGTTTGAGTGAGTTGGGAGTGCTTCTGAAAGTGCACCATGCTTGTTCCTTATTAGTACAGTGGAAGCAGCTTGAGGGAGCATAGGTGAGAGAATCACCAGGCCAGACGGCTGAACTCAATGACTGGGCAAAGTTCCAGAGCTGGGCAAATGATGCATGTGCTGGTAAACTGAGCACTCATTTAAAACATGACTGTGGCACTATCACTACTATCACCATTGAGGTTTATATTTGATTCAACTTGGACATAATTAGTAAATGGCTAAGCTAATCTGACCACATTGTCAGAAATGTAATTGTAGTTCTGTATCAACAAAAATATTGTCAGTCACCAGTAGCATCTGGACTTTGAAGATGTGCTATTCAAACGGTCATAAATTTGAAGAAACTGGGCCAAAAAACTGTCTGCACTTGGACAAAATGAAAACGAGAAAGAGAAAGTCCTTGTTGTCAACTGACAGTCATCTGGCTCTGAATGCAGTGCTTTGACTGTAATAAGGACACTTACAAGAACTGGTCTGTTATTGCACATAAGAAAGCATTTGCTGGAGAAAGGCAAAGCAGAAGTGATTGGTGGGCCAGAGCCATAATGCCTTTTGGAATGATGAGTTCAAATTTATCATTTGTTTTTGTTCACAAATGTTCCAGGATGTCAGAAGCAGAGCTGCTAAGAAGCACAATGATGACTGTTTGCAGTTTCACTCTCATTAGTTTTTCAACCAGGGAATCTGGTCAAAAGCAATGGAAAAGATGAATGATGAGAAAGATAAAGGACTGCATGGTAAAGCTGTTCTTTAATTGTGATAACAGCTACTCAAACACACTGCAAACATGATTAAAACCTACTTGGAGTGGAACTTAGATGGGACTTTACGATATTAAATGGGCCACATCAGAGCTCAGCATTAAACTGTGTGGGAAAAGCAGTCTTGGAGAAGAGTTCACGAGGTTTAGAAGATATGACCCTAGAACGAATTTAGTTGTACTTTCTAAAGGAGGCCACAAATATACATTAAAGAACAAAAGAAGTTAAGATGGTATAGATGTCCATTTCTGTTTATTTTATTGATACTGTATATGGTGATATTTCATGCAAATAAAGCATTGTTCAGGTAAAACCGTTACAGTGCTGCACTTCATAGCATTGAGATTTACATGTGCTGTTTTAGGGAAGGCAATAGTTGTGGTGATCCGCTGCTGAATAATTAGCTTCTGACTTTGGGATTCCCCTACACTTTCCCACTCAATTCCTAGCATTAATTACAACTGTGTGTTAATACTTCGTAAATATAACACTATGCCAAAGAGGCTGTTGTAAGTCTGAAGAAAATTCCACAGACAATCACATTTTCTGTGCATCCACCATATCTGTAAACCTGCAGTAGAATTTTTTTGCAAGGCACAAAAACACAAGGAAGCAGTACACTTGAGTGCGTTTATCAGCCTGACGAGCACTCTCTGATCATGCACTGATTGATAACAACAGTCCACTTTTTTCCCACAGCTCTAGGCAAAAAAGTGACTCAGAATTTGAGTTGTTCAGTGCAGCTTTACTGTAGCTTCAGTGTAGTATTTCATCTAGGTTTGAAGCTGGTGTTTAAGTTTTCCCCACTGAGAATGATTCAATTCTCCAGCTCTCTTGCTTTGCAACCCCTCCCTTAAGGGTCTTCAGCTCTGCTGGAACACCGCCAGCTATGGGAAAGCAATGCTACGTGCATGCACTTACAGGCGATAAGAATAAATGTAACTTTGTTACATCTTGCAATTTGGGAAGTAGTGGATTTGATAATGTGTTAAAATAGAATAGAATAAAATCTCAACAAGAATGGTGCTGCACCATCCAGGTCAAGAGGACATGTCAATCAGTCAGAGTTAATCAAGATCAGCAATGATTTCATCCACAGAGGACAGTGTTACTTTCAATATCACTTACTCCCATGATTAATCCCTGTAAGCATCTAGACATGGGACATAGTTTATTATGCAGGCAGTTGTAGCACTAAATGAGAACTGGGGTTCACCCAGAGTTTACTATGGAAAGAAAGGGCTGTGAGACCCACATAGCAGCTCTGGCTTTTCAGACATTAACGCTGCACGTGTCGCCGTCTAAGGTGGAGTCTGGAAGGTCTAATGCGTCAACACCCAGGGTCTTGTAAACATGATGACGTAAAAGGCCATAGCGTGTGCCAGTGATGCTAACTCCATGCTAACAGCTCCACATCTGCAAAGCTAGCTGTGTTACTTAAACTACAAGGGAAAAAATATCCAGATCTGGGTGTCGAGAGTGGATTATTCAAGCACCATTTGTTAAGAGAGGTCTTCCCCTGAAATAATAATACAGAGGGGTTTTAGCATTCAAATAATCTGAGATTCACTGCTCATGTCTTCCCATAGAGATATAAACAGATGATGTCAGGAGGGCGGTGTCCTGCAACAGCCCCTGCCAAGCAGATGGGAAACTGCATCAGTTTGGAAACTTGGCACAAATGGCTATGGAACACACTCAAATTTTGAAATAGAGGGGAGTGGGAGAACTGTCCGACTGTCTGAAATATTCTGCTGCTTTTGTTGTAGATGGAAAGGCTTGTGTGATTTTAAAGATGCATGATGGGGCAAGGCAAAAAATGATCCCAATCACACAAATGCTGCCAGCTATAAACTGAGCTATAAACTGAGCTAACCACAAATCTTTTATTATTTTCAGATGAAATGTGATAACCTGATCACCTACCTGAGGATTATTGGGACAACACTGTTTGGTGTCTCGCTGCTAGTGGGAATCACTACTGCCTACATCATGGGCTATCAGTTCTTCACGACTACAGGCCATTACCTGTCCTTTGGTCTTTACGGAGCCATTTTGGTCATTCACCTCATCATCCAAAATTTCTTTGCTCTGTTAGAACACAGAAACATGCGGCGGTCCATGGAAACACCAATCAAACTTAACAAATCACTGGCACTTTGCATCGCCGCATACCAGGAAGACCCCAATTACTTGAGAAAGTGTTTGATATCAGTTAAGAGGCTCACCTATCCAAACATCAAGGTCATTATGGTGATAGATGGGAATAGTGAAGATGACAGCTACATGATGGACATCTTTCGGGACATAATGGGCCGGGAAAAGGCAGCCACCTATGTCTGGAAAAATAACTACCACCAACTTGGGCCGGACGAGACCGAGGAGTCATACACCGAGAGCCTGCAGCATGTCTCTCAGCTGGTGCTCAACAATAAATGTGTGTGCATTATGCAGAAGTGGGGAGGAAAGAGGGAAGTCATGTACACAGCCTTCAAAGCCCTGGGGAAGAGTGTCGACTATGTGCAGGTGAGTCTCAGAAGTAACTTGGTCTTGCCAAGCTAAATAAGGCAGTTAAGGAACACAAAGGCCCTTTTGTGCACGTTTAAAAATGTGCCGGTTAAATGTTTGTAGTATGGGGGCTAAAGGAAGTGACTGTGTATTTAACAGTGATGCTCTTCATTAGGGATCAGCATGAGCTGCCATTTACACACCTCGGGTCTTTTCAGAATGATTTACAATTGATGTACAAATGGTACAAATACATAGTACAGTTTAATGACCTTACAGTTTGTCTTTGGCTTAGAATATCATCACTTAGGCAGTTCCTCAATAGGAATTTACTGAGAACATTATTCATTTTTAATGAAACTTTCACGTTTTGTTTGTTTGTTTGTTTGTTTAAGAACGTCTTCATAGCATGCCAAGAAATTTTACAGGATTACAAAAATAAGCCATAAGTTTATTCCTGTGATAAGACAAAACAAAGGCATCTGTGTTCAAGGAAACCCATTATAGTGAAGCGAACATCTGATTCTGGCTGTAGGTCTTCCTGAAGACCATTTCACTAAGCAGGGAAATGAGCCTAACGAAATAATATATTTCCTTGTTTCTGCAAACCAAATCTGTTGCTTTCCTACACAGGTAATCATGGCAGTGACCCTTGGGAAACTTTTACAAATGGTGTGATTTTGTCTACTCGCCACCTGGTTCTAATGAAATGCCTGACCTCTGCTCCATGTGGACAGGCATAATTGCATTTAGCATATCACCAATCTGTCATAGCTGACTACCAAAGTGGGCTTTTCCCTAACTGTGGGGTCTGGATAGATGATCCGACTTTGAGTTTCAGCAGGATAGCCAGTTCATGGTCCCTGTGTAATGGCTTGCTTGTTGAATGGGGCATTGAACCACTGGGTTATATCACTTTTAATCTTTGACTACACATCCATTGTTTAAGAGAAATCTAGATGTCTCAGTAATGAAAAACAGAGTAATGAAAAACGCCCCACCATCGTTATCAAACAGAGAGAGTAAATGCAAATTGAGTCATGTTTGAGTCAAACTGTGTCACCAGTGATGAAACATAATGCGCTACATGATATCCACTGATTTCAGTAAAAAATGTGCTGCAAGTCACCATAATCCAGGACAGATTCCAGCTTAATTCCTATTTAAATGGCTTTAGTGTTTTACGAGTGCATGTTTAAGAGTATCTTCCCCTGACAGTATGTTATATTATAAGAAGGTGGAATTTGTGTAATTACCTTTGGACAGCACCATGGTGACTGGGGGTAAAGCTTTCTAATCGATTAGCATAAAAGCTTCAAAGATTTCATCTAAGACATCAAAGTTAGAGCAACAAATCTGCATTTAAAAACATCACTTAATGAAGTAACTGATGACTTGGTAACTAATGCCTTTGTATGGGCTGCATTTCTACATTTTATTTTTTTTTAGGAAGTAAAACCTGGTTTTGATTAAAAGCACAATACATGATTTCCCCCAACCTATTTCTGTGATTAGCACACTTTTTTTTTTAGAAAACAACTTTCAGACAAGAGAAAGACAAAACCACCTAGATCTGAAACCTTGATGTGAAGAAACATGGGTTAAGTGTTAAGACAGCATGTGTGTTTTGAAATACTCAGGGCTCCTGAAGACATCTTCCATTCACACAGCAAAGAACTGAATCAACAAAACACCAACAGCCCTGCATGCCTATTCGTGTTTAGCCCATTTTCAGTGGGCTAAAAACATAATCATGCCAAATAAAGGCATGAAAGAAAGGCTTTTAGCAGCACACAAAGGGCATCTGTCTATATATGAATTTCAGGAAAGCAGGCAAAAGATGGAAAAAAAACTTCATATCTGAAAACTGCAACAAGCAGAGTAAAGAGAGTACCAATTTTTAACCTTGTATGAAACTTTCATACTGTCACGGTACAGATAAAATGTTCTTTAAAAAGTAAGTTAATAAATACCACAAGACTTCTGAACAACTGAACTGTCACATGTGTGTGTGTGTGTGTGTGTGTGTGTGTGTGTGTGTGTGTGTGTGGGAATGACGTGGTACATGCAGGCACCTTCTCAAAGTGTGTTTGTTAGGAATAATTGTGGTCGGTATATCAGGCAGAGGGCAAAACACAGGGAGAAAAGGTTATCTGAGGCATATCCTTAAACAAGCATCAGACAAGCAGGTTAAGGGCAAAACCAGAGAAAATCAGAATGTAACAAGAAACAACAGCTGAGATTCACCATGTACAATAAAACACACTATAATTACACAAACATGGCAGGGCTAACAAACAACAGGTGAAACTAATTAACAGGTGAAACTAATTAACATCTACCTATCAGACACATCCAATAAATTTATAGTACACCTACACTGTGGATATTTGTAGCTCAATATCATACAAAGTCTTAGACTACAAGTTGCAGAAATCCTACATGTAGTGGCTGTATGACAGAAGGTACTATACTGATGAATAAAATTGATGTTCTTTTAAAATGATGATTATGATATGATAAATGAAATGTTCAGGGTTTGTGTGGTTTCTAAAAGTGGTGTGTGGCTTGCTCTGTGTTTCCAGGTGTGTGACTCAGACACCATGCTGGATCCTGCCTGTTCAGTGGAGATGGCGAAGGTTCTAGAGGAAGACCCCATGGTGGGGGGAGTTGGGGGAGATGTACAGGTACCTGTGCTTTCAAACTTCTACAATTTAGTGGACACATAATTATATAGGGGTTTCTCAACCAACTTGGTGCACTACAGTCTTAGAAAATAGGGTTCTTCTTGGCTTCTTTAAGTGTTCATTTGATAATTAAGGTTTTTTTTAGCTTCCAAAAAAGGGTTCCACTTGGAATGTCTTCTAAAAGGGAAACACTGTGGTGTAAGGATTCCCCCAGAGCATGGGTTCCCAACCCTGGTGCTGAAGTACACTCAAATGTGTCCTGCACATTTGAGTGATTTCCCTGCTCTAACACACTCACTTCAACTCAGGAAGGGCTTTGAATTAGTTAAATCTGGTGTCTTAGAGCAGGGAAAACACTAAAATATGCAGGACATGGGTTACTCCAGGACTAGGCTTGGGAACCTGTGCTCCAGAGGGTCAAGAAGGTGTTCTAAATTTTCTAAGAGTATATTCTAGATTTGTTTCCAACCTCTACATTTATTACATATTTTCTATATCATTTTCAATATGTATTATACCATTTATTATATGTAACCAGAAATGGTGAGACTGTAACTTAAAATCACATGTAACAATTAAATTCAGCAACATTCTGCTACAGTTTAATGCTACAGTTTAATGGGTTTTTTCAGGGTAGTTGTACAATGTTAGTTGGGGGATTTAGTTTTCTGGCTTTTCATGGCCTTAAAAAACATCTGTATCCACCCACCAAGGATTCTATAACTTCTTCTAAGTACTCTGATGTGTATATTGATGAGCATCCCATACAGATTCTTATGATGATTCTTACAGTTCTGCAGATTTCTTGCATTAACTGTCCCTGTTTGATTTCCATGTATTGTATTTCCATATGTGAAGTATAATCAGGATACTAATATAGTAATTCTATTAAATCAGAACTAGGTACCAGTATGATTCCTCACATGTGTGACTCTGTTTGTCCCTGTCTCCCTGTAGATTCTGAATAAATACGAATCATGGGTGTCCTTTCTGAGCAGCGTGCGCTACTGGATGGCCTTTAACGTTGAACGAGCCTGCCAGTCCTACTTCGGCTGTGTGCAGTGTATCAGCGGCCCTTTGGGAATGTACAGGAACTCTCTTCTCCATGAGTTTCTGGAGGACTGGTACAATCAGACTTTCATGGGCAGCCATTGCAGCTTTGGTGATGACCGACATCTCACAAATCGCGTGCTAAGCCTTGGCTATGCTACTAAATACACAGCACGCTCCAAGTGCCTGACCGAGACTCCTATCACATACCTGCGCTGGCTCAACCAGCAGACGCGCTGGAGCAAGTCATACTTCCGAGAGTGGCTCTACAACTCCATGTGGTTCCACAAGCACCACCTGTGGATGACCTACGAGGCCGTTATAACTGGCTTCTTCCCTTTCTTTCTTATCGCCACTGCCATCCAGCTCTTCTACCATGGTCGTATCTGGAACATTCTTCTCTTCCTACTGATTGTACAGGCGGTGGCGCTCATCAAGTCCTCGTTTGCCAGCTTTCTGCGAGGCAACATCGTCATGGTCTTCATGTCTTTCTACTCAGTGTTATACATGTCCAGTCTTCTACCAGCAAAGATGTTCGCAATAGCCACGATAAACAAGTCTGGCTGGGGTACCTCGGGGAGGAAGACGATAGTCACAAACTTCATTGGCCTCATCCCCATCTCAGTCTGGTTCACAATTCTATTTATCGGCATCCTGTATACCATTGCTCAAGAGACGCGAAAGTGTTTTCAAAGTTCTGAGAAGATAGTCTTAATAATAGGTGCAATAGTGTATATCAGCTACTGGGCCGTGTTTTTGACTTTGTACATGGTTCTTATAACAAAGTGTGGCAAAAGGAAGAAAGATCAGCAGTACGACATGGTGCTCGATGTCTGATGTCCCTCACTGTGTTGTCCCTCCCCTCTCAAAGTTTACATTGTGAACAGACTGCTCTGCTATTTGTTCTCCATAGGTGACAGAAGATGACTCCATCAAAGAGAGCTACTATTGCTGCTGTGACTTGATACCAAGGACATTTCTTTGAGATTAAATTCTTTGAAGAAAACACCAAAAACCCAAAACAAGTTCAAACTGTTGATTTTGGGCTGTTAATTTTTATGCTTTTTCCAAAAACCACCAACTAAACTTTCTTTTCCTTTTTATCCATGAAACTGATGGTTATTTTCTATGCACTTTTATATCTTTCTCTCTTTCATCAGATATAATGCTTGACAAAGAACTCAATGAACAAATACCTCAGTGGTTATGTTTGCATTGTGTGATTGACTGGGATGCAGTCAAGGCTCATTCTTTATAAATAATTTATTGTGTTTTTTTAAACCATGTTTTATACATGCTTTTAATGAAGGCCAAACAGAATGCGTTGGTCATGCTGTATTTTGTATTTGCATATTGTATTTCTTTTCCTTTTAAATAGACAAGTTTATTTTTGCTTAGCCATGAAAGATTCTTTATTTTCAGTCATAAATATATGAGAAAATGCATTGTGCATTTAACTGTTATTACAATGACTTGTGCATCCGACCAAAAAAATGTGAAGCTAGGTTTTGTGTTTGCATTGATGACAATTAAATGCAATTCTAGTAACAAGTGATTCATAAGGAAGAAGACTAACCTGTGTTATTGAAAAAAAAAAAGTATTACCTGACAAGAAAACCAGCATATTTATATAAAAAAACACTCTGTGGTTCATTGTTTTTGTACCTGATTTATTGTATTTTTGTACATATATTATATTTGGCCTGTCAACTATTATGAAGACTGATCAGCAATCTATCACATTTTTGCACACAGATATACACACATGGATTTCTAAACATGTCCAAAATCGAATGCCATGACTCTACTTTGGGGTAGCACCATGACTTTTTCTTCAATGTGATGTGTTTATTATTTATGATTTAAATGAGCCTATTGACAAGTATCTAATAGTGCTGATGCTGATATGAGACATATGAATACTAGATGTGATGTCACATGAACTGACCTGTAAACGCAATTACAGGCATGTTTTTAAACAATTTTTAAGCTCAAGAGCAAATGGATCAACTGAGGGCTGGAATAAAAAATTGACTATGAAAGTATTTTCTTGCAATCTAATTATGCCAATGTTATGTAGGCAGTATTATTATAAAGCACTTTTTGTGTTTGTGCCAAATTGAAAACTTTGTTTCTTACTATGCATACATAATGTTTTTGTTTGATTTGTTGTTTGTTACCATTACATGTTTTTGAAAAAAATTAAATAAATTGATTTGATGACTTGATGGTGAATGTGTAATTTTTTTTAACTTTTAGAATTACAGAATTTCACTTTATGGATGAAGAACATAAGATCTTTGAAGAAAGTATTGTAATCTATTTGGCCAACATGAGGGGGATTTCCTCTAGTGTTAGTCTGTGTGTTACACACAGGGACCTTGTGATTTCATCAGTGATGAGAAGAACAGAGAGCTTTATCTCACACTGCATCATGAAAATTTCCATGGTGAATTGTGTTTACAATATACAAAGAGGGTGGGGCTGGAGAAACCAAAAAACTGGTTCAAGACATCAACTATATCTCACAAACTAAATTGAATAGCATTTTCTTATAACACAATGCTGTTAAATGCTTGATTCTGATTAGTCAGGAAGTGTTGATTAATTTTCTATAACAGCACAGCTCTGACAGTAGTACTGGTTGCACAGTTTATATTAAAGCACTCATTCTAACAGGTTATTGTTTCTATAGTAATAGTTTATAGGGACTGGTATGGCAGATGCTCCACATAAAAACGGATTTAAACTATTTGTGTGATTGTTGAAATGTTTTCTTGAGGTGTTTATATAGCATTTTTGGAAGGAGGTAAAACTGTTCCTTTAAGTTTTCCAACATGAGAAAGTCTTCTGAACAGAGGGATTTGCACTCGGTGGTTGCTCTATGAATAAAAAGGATAACAACTCATTCTTTAATAAATAATTGTTTAATAAAATTTTTTTTTAAATAATTGTTGGCAAATTGCTGTGGTATAAGACGAATAAAACACTTCAGGATGTGCTATAATAGGAAAATAAAAAATTGCGGGTTTGATTTGGGGTTTGCTTCATGTCAGGCCATATCACCCCACCCCACTGATTGACCATTTCCTAATAACAGTGTGCCTTGTCATGGTTTATTGCTTACATATCAGGAACCATGTGTAAAATGTTTACATTCTCCTCTAAAATTGGGTGATGTCATCTGTGTCCATGCATAAGCCCATATTTTTATGAATGATCTTTATGAGAGTAGCTACCAAAATGTGTCCACAAATAGGACATGTAACTGGAAGCTGCTAAATCTAGGAAGCTCTCTAATTTAGTATCCAGCAGAATCCCTTTCCCAGAACATTTATAATCTTGGCAAGCACACTGTCTGCACTCCAGACTTTTACAAGTAGCTCCAGGTAGAACAGGACTCAGAGTGGAAGTGGTCAGAGAAAGCGAAGCAAGGATTTCAATTTGCTATTATATTACTATAGAGATTTTTCTCTTTGCATACCCCATTGCCACTTCATATACGTATGAAATGAAATTCAGCCTATTGGCTTACAATGCCTGGAGCAGAAGGGGTCTTGCAAATTTTGGGTTTACAGCTTACAAGATTTTGACAACTGTTGCAGTGTTATTGAACATTAGAGGAAGAGCATGTGGGACAAAACTAACAACATATTTCCTGTGAATTATTTGTGTTTTCTCCTGTGAGAAAGCATGGCTGCTGGCTGTCAAACACCACCAGTCTGTCAGCAGCCTGAGCGCTGTTAACTTCTAAACGTAATTCCACTGGTAGGCTGCAGTCAGTGGAAATGAGTTTGGCTCAAGTCTTGCTCAGTGTTCCCAGTATTGTTGGCAAACTTGTGGACAGACACAGTGATACAGCTAATACATTGCCATTAAAGCTCTGAATAATGCAACAGTCTGTTAAAGACACATTAAGGCTAAGTACTTGGTTTGGTACCTGGACAAGCATAAATATACATTTTTTTGTTCTCTTATTTCCTAGCCATGCATATCTATAAATGGGTTTTGTATCATGCAGGCTGTGAAGATTTTGTTAAAAAGCAAGTAATGTAAAGAAAGCCTGATGCCATAAAGATAATCTCAGTAATTGAAATGCAGAGTGGTTTTAATGGGACAAAATTGTGTAATCAAATGTTGGAAAGAGGGATGGCAACTTTTCTTCCCCTATGACGCTAGTACTGATGCCTTTTGGAGCAGTCTCCCTTTTGAGAAATACCTGCAGGCTTACTTCAATTTTAGATTTGGCCACTATTATTGACTTGGTTCTTTTTTGTTGTTTCAGTTCCTTAGCTCTAATTTACTGTAATGTTGTCTGAATGCGAAGAGAAGCTGGACGTTTCTCTTGTGTAAAACAGACTGAGGTAATGCATAGGCAGGTCTGACTGCTTCTTACGTAGATAAGCGTTTGATCTGAATGCTAAACTCTGTAATAATCAGCTTAGGTGCCAAACTGCCCAGTCTTAAGGGAGAAATTCACCAAATTTGGATATATTCTGTTTTTTCTCTTCTGATTTCTTTGCGTCCTGTGTTAAACCTAGTGTATGACTCAGCATACACTTCCACTATTGAATATGAAAGGGAAAGCAAAACTAATAACATATTCCATGTGAGTTACATAAAGTATTTTCACCATCTTTAGTAACTGCTTTATCCTTTTCAGGGTCACTGTGGATATACAGCCTATCCAACACTGGGTGCAAGGCAGGAGAATACACCCTGGATGGAATGGGATTCACACCTATAGGCAATTTAATGTAGCCAATCTGTCTACCTATATTTCTAAACAGTGAGAGGAAACCAGACAACTCGGAGGAAACCCATGGGAAACTCCTCACACACAGTAACCTGAGTTCAGGATTGAACTGTTGACCCTGGAGAGGCATTGATACTACGCACTGTTTCACTGTAGAGTCTACCTAAACAATCTTAATAGTATAAAATACTTTGACACTTTGAAATTATGACATTCTATCTAAAAATTCTATAACTTTAGGACATTCATTCCTAAAGATTTACTTGTCAGTAAGGTCAAAGCAGATACAACCTTTTAACCTAATTTTTTTAAAAATACTTTTAAGTAATATTTATTGTCAAATTTCTCACATATTCAGTATTGTATAAGTAAGGAATAAAACATGACAGAATAGGAAAATAATCGACAACAAGGTAGTCTGACATGAAGTGTAGTTACTGTTATAACCTTTAAAACGTTTTCCTATAACAGCACATCCTGAAGTGTTTAATTCCTCTTATAATTACAATGGTCAAGTACATGGTCAACACATCATACTTTTGAACTGTATAAAGTTATGGTTAAATTTGTGGAACATCCATGAATCAAGTTAGTTCCTGTTGACCATGGGGGAAAACATATTGACTGTTACAAATCACTGACACCCAAGACCCCTTCCCTAAATGTTAAAGCTCTTACATCGAGCGACAGCTGCAAAACAGTTGTTTCAAAAGGTCTTCGTTAATGCTTTAAGATCAATAGTTTTCTATGCTGATGGAGAACTTTGGTGGCCATGTAACATTAATTAAAATAGTGTTAATTAACTGAGTTAAGAATATACTTTAATCAACAGGAGACATTGTCAGCATGAAACCACACCCTCATACCCAGACACTGGTTTTATACGATTCACGGTTGGCGTGGTTAAGGGAGTGAGTACTCCTTTAATCAGTATACATGTGTATGTGTTTAATTTTAATTGGTTCATTGTTCAGCCCAGCAGGAATAGACTCACGCGGAGACGCCCGTCTTGCTTTCTTGCTCACAGCAATTATTTGCTTTCATCATCGGCCCTTCCTTGTGAATCAGGTTTTTTTTTAACATGGTTGATAAAAAAGCAGATGTAAGCTGGGGTTTCCTAGAGTGTTAATACACACACACACACATTTGAGTACGTAAGAAAAGAACTCAAACTTCCCATCCACTCCAGCTGGCTTCTAATGACAGTCATGAGTCTACAACAGCTGGGAGTTGCATTTGAAAGAGCGGGGAGTCACAGCCTTCCATCAATCAAAACACACACCCCTGCACCATAGTCTCCTATTGAGCTTTATGACTCTGGTTTAACACATCATTCAGCTACATGGTACATCAAAGCCGGCTACAGTGAAGTTCATTGTGTGAAATTAAGCACCACTCTTATCACACCCAAAGGTGTTTGCTTGGACACAATAGAAAGTCGGGGTGGTCTCCTAGGCTTAGGTGGCCGAACAAATGTGCCTGATGATGAAGGGAGTTCTTTCAGTCTTCATCAAGCAGACGTGTCTCCCTGATGCTGCCAGACAAGGGGAAGCTTTCACAGTTAGGTTAAATTTAGTAATTAGGGGTTAAATATAGTGTGTCTGAAGCTGTAACATGAGGAGGGATTTAAATTAGCCAGGGGAACCCACCCAAGGTCAGACATGCAAATCAGCAATCTGAGGACTGCAAGACTTCAAGAGTGTATCTGTACTTCCAATGCTGACAGCTTTGACACACAGTTATAAATCACTCCTTACAACAAGCCTCTCGTAATATCACCTCAGTGTGTTCTCTCTACTGCCCAAATGTGCTTATTCTGTGAATGTGTTTTACTTTCACTAATCAGTTATGTGCAGAATCATGCTTATAATGTAAAAATGATGTCATAGTCTATAAAGAAAAGGATCAGCAGGCAGAAACATACACACTTAAAGACCACACGTGACTATAGATGGTTGACAAAGTTAAAAAATGGAGAAAAAAGTGTCTTAGTAATGTGTTTGGCCACCACAACCCATCAGATCCCCTGGGTATAGATTCTGCAAGTCTCTGGAAGTCTCTGGACTTTAACACGATGAAAGATATTTCCTCAGGTGGTGTTAAGACGGTGGTGGAGAGCGCTGTCTAACAAATCAGTCCATATTCTCTCAAAGGTTTTCAATTAGGTTGAGATCTGGTGAGCGTGACAGCCATAGCATATAATTTATATCATTTTCAATCTTCGTCAAACCACTCAGGGAGTCCTCGTGCCTTGTGGATAGAAGCGTTGTCATCCTTGAAGAGACCACTCTCATCAGGATAGAAATGTTTCATCATAGGCTAAAGATGATCAATCAGAATAACTGTATTGGTTAGCAGTGACTTTTCCCTCTAAGGGGAGAAGTGAAGCCAAAGCATGCCTCCCATAGAATAATAGAGCCACTGGTTTGCCCTTTAATTTGTCACCCATCTGCAGAGTGGCTCCTACAAAAGATCAGCATTTTCTTTATGAAGAAACTTTAAATGGGATGTAGGCAAGTCAATCCTACAATCCTGAAAATAATTACTTTAACACTTTACTTAGAACCCTGTGTCATCACACAGACGTAACCATGCCACCTACCCTTTATGCCTGATGCTGCAATGAGTTGTCATAAAAACTGATTTCCAGTAATACACCAGTATTGTGTTACATTATCTGTAATTCACATGATTGCTGTCGAAATGTTTGATGTTATAATAGATTATGTCAAATGCAAATTATTGATATGTGTGCTCTAGCTCTAGTTAATATATGGCTTAAGACATACTGTATGGCTGTCATAACTCTGATTATTGTCATCATTAACTGATGATATAATGTCTTCTGTCACGTCATGATCAAAAATGTATTGTAATTAGAGATGGCACAATACCACTTTTTCTTTTCCAAAACCTATACTGAGATTGAAACCTTGAGTATCAGCTGATATCGATATTCATCTGATATTTTTTTCTTTACAATTTACTAAGCATTATATATGATTTCAAACTGAAGCACTACACCTAAAAATTACAGGAATAATACATAGCTAAAAACTGCACAAAACTGAAGCTTTTTTAATTCGGTTAAACTCTTTCAAACCACGTACATGGCAAATATAATACACATAATGAAGTATAATTATAATAAATACAATCCTAACAAAAAATACAAAAACACGTCTCTTTATACTGTATGTAAACATTTCCATCTCCAAATTTTTTTTTCAAAATCCATTTCCAATTTTTTCCATTTGTTACAGGATCTAATTGAATTGTTGTTTTTTTAACTCATATATCCAATCCATGATTTTTGCTGGTATCAGCCTTAATGTATCAGGCATCATATCCAAAATACTCCCAAACAGTTCATTGCACAGTACAGTTCATTAGGAATACATTACTTATTCATTGTATAGTTTTTGCATAGTTAACTTTTACATATTGTGTGAAATACCAGATTTAGTGACTCTAGTGCCCCCTCTAGCACTATGGCAGACACTATGACTCAATGACACTATGACTCGTTAATTACATTTTTATAAAAATGCAATCCTTTAACCCCATATCTATCTCAACACAAATAAGGACATTTTTCTATAGCTAAAGAAAAGAATGAAAAAAAAAAATAATCACATCTTTTCTATAGTTAGTAGGACTGAGCAGTAGGACAATGGAATAACTCAGTAGGACAACTCATTCATAGGGACTCATGGGCAGATGATTTACATAATCTAAGCCTAATAATAATCTGAAAAATGTGTTATTAAACAAAGAAAAACATATAATCTTTAATATGCTAAAGTTTCCTGCAAGAAGATGTTAATTTAACATTTAGGGAAGGAATCACCGGGTATCTGCACTTTGTAAAGCTCAGTAAGAGTCTTCAGGACAGAGAACTTTGCACATTCCAGCTTCTCGGTAACATGACAAGCTGTTTTTGTCTTAACTTCAAGAGAGAGGAATAAAGAGCGGTTGGTGAGTGGATGACTGATATAAGTCAAAACAAGAACTAATTTGTTACAAGGATGTTCCAGAACATTAAGTGCAACTATAAATGGTTATAAGTATGATGTGGCATTCATTAATAAAATTACAGTTGTAATTGTTAGAAAATTGCCGTGGATAAAACACTTAACAATAAAACACTTCAGGATGTACTGTTAAAAGAAAATAATACACTTTGTGTCTGGCTGCATCACACTACACCATCGTTTTCCCTATAAGTGCATGCCTCGTTCTGTTTTATTCCTTACTTATGACATCATATTACATCAGTAATGGTAAGTGTATGACATAGTTATGTCTGTGTCATGATGCAGGGTTCAAGTTAAGTGTTGTAAAGAATGTAAAAATATAGTGTTAAGATCACTTAACACTTTCTATTTTGCTCCTGTCTAAGACTCTGATATTGACAAAGTGTGATTCTTGCCTCTGTCTCTCAGGGTGTTTGAAATTTAAAGTGAATCCCTCTGTGAATGCTTATAGAGATTTAAAGTGTTATCATAAGCCATGAGATTTAGAAAGAAGGTTAACAAACTCAGCTACTCACAGAAATTAGACATTAAATAATGTTTGTAACATTCTTAAATAGTGTTACAAGTTTTCCTAATGATTAATTGATTGTAGTGGATTTTAATTTGCTTGCTTAAATCTGAATATTTGATGATTTTTGGTTCACTGTTCAGATTTCAGTTCCTACTGAAATTACATAGTAATGTTCTGTGAAAAAGTTTTGCTTCTGGCATTCTTCTAATACAAATGTTCCTCGCAACTTACAGGACTTAAAGGATCTGCTGCAAACTACAGATAGATAGATAGATAGATAGATAGATAGATAGATAGATAGACAGACAGACAGTATATATATTTTTTATTTTGGCTTTGTTTTTCCAGACTGACTCAGTCCAAACTGCAAGTCCCGTTTTGGCAGCGTGAGAGGTGTTTTATTTCCCCATCCACAAATTTGGCCATAAAATGTTGGACTTGCCAAAGTTGAAGATTAGGAGGGAGAGGAAGGAGGTGAGTCTTTATGAAAAGTCTGGTGCCCACCATTGTTTATCTGGGTCTCTGCAGCCTGCCACACTACAAAGCCACTACAACAAATTTGGAGTAGGTTGAGATTAAAACTGTTCTTTACCAATTTGATTTGTGAATATCATGTTAACATTAATGCATCTTTTAAAACCAATGATCATGCAATCAAGCACTTTGAACAAGGATAACAAGGATTTTGGAAACACTGTGTACTTCCATTTGTGCCATCCTCTATCACTCTATCACTCATTCATTCCCCCATTCACTTTCAGGTCAAGGCTGTGAGGAGGGAAAACTACCCGCTGTGCCGCTGTGCCAGCCCTATTATAAAACATGATCAGTAAAATACCTGTTCAAATTTCTCAGTTGATTTTCTTTACATGAAAAGGGAGTGTATTTTCTGTGGAAAAAGCTTAAATGCTGTTCTACTGTGCCTTGCACTGACACCATTACGTTTTATATATAGGTGAATGTAGTGTTTACCCTTTTCCCTAAAACCTAATTACAGTCTATTCAAGTAGCTTGAATCTTTTATTAAAGGTACACTCTATCTGTCAGGACATCACAGTCAGCGAACTCTGTTTCCCAGAACACACCGCAGCCTACAAACAGCTACAGACTACACATCCCAAGACACACACACCTTAGAACGTTCACAGTCATCTGGCTTCTAAAGCATGCACACCTGTCACTAATCATTACTGGCACTGTGTGTTGGATTTTCACACACACTGTCACTGTGAAGTAAATGCTCAGTTTGTGTATTCATCTGACTTTACCAAGCCTTGAATTTCTGTGTTTGCTGTTCTGTTTTTGTTTTCTTTTTTCGACTTTTGCTAGCTTCTTGACTTTCATGTTATCCCTGGTTATTCTGTTTGTGCCTCGCCTAACCTAAGCTGTGTTTTGACCCTGATCTTTTCTTACATTTTTGGATTCATCTGCCTGCTATTTCATTAAAATGTATTCTCAACTGCAACCGCATCTGTCTCAACCTCCTATCTTATGACAATATCCATATTTCCAGCAGAAATCTACATATTAAAATTACAAAAGGTATGACCCCAGCAACAAGGAAAGGCAGTTTAATACTATTTTAGCTGAGAGTGTACACTATGTAGGGAGCAACCAGTGAATATGAAGCCGTTAGGGATTCTGCCCAACTTGAAGATGGTGGATTTTGGATAAGGAATACAAAATAAAGCTAAATGTCAGTGACAAGATAACATTATTATTACATTATTGTGGGTGAATAAGATTAAACAAATCTGCAACATTAAACTCTATTATAATTCACCAGAATGGGGATGTTTGAAATGTGAAAGATACTTTGGAAGGCAATCACCTCTCTTGAAGATGTGAGCCTTGTTCCTGATGACATCATGATCCTTTAATCACTCTCACAGCTCAACCCACAATTCTTTCGGGAAAAATACTCCAGTCTTAGAGAATTACTTTTGTTTAAACTGAGACACGATCAAAATAAACTCATCACAGGTTAAGATCATGTCTTTTCATTAACGTTTTAATTAAATTTGTTGACGTTGCTCTATGACACATGTCTGAACTTTCATACTTTGGTCTTGCTGAGAAAAGTTCAATTTAAGGCTCTTTTACACCAGAACACTGTCTTGACTAGGAAATGCACAGCTCCTGAGAGTAATCTTGCTTTGCTTTCCAACTACACTGAACTACACATGGATCAATGTTTGATTCAAACACTCTCATACTCAAGGTACTAAGCCTCATTGCTTTTCATCACTTTTGCTATGTCCTGGATTGAACCATCCGTTGCTGTTTAGACTATTCGCTGGCTTATGAAATAGCAGTATGTACCAAATGCAGTATATGGCAAGTTTCTAGAAAAAGCGCCTGCTGTGTGAAGGATCTTTACTGTACAAGATGATGTAAAAGGAGGCTGGGACGGGGAGCTTGCAGGCTCCCTTAAGTATTCCAACTCTTACTTATTAGCTCATTTCCAGAGAAGTTTGATAGTAAACTCCTGCTGTGCTCCTGTAAGTGAGCCTGGAAAGCTGCAATACGATCTTGGCCTGCATGTAAAACTCACAGTGCCTCTCAGAGAGAAGTCATATCTTGCTCTGTCAGAGCTCAGGACTAACCACAGAAGATCTATAGGGAAAATCCCCCCAGAGAGCCATTCATATTAGCCTGAGAGTCCCTAGTGATCCTGCAAGTGTGAATGTGGTTACACATACATGGGCTGAGAGGGAAAAAATTGAATTTGTTATGCCAGTGAGGTTAGAATTTGCAGATATTGATGATTCACACTAATATTCCATCATTTTCCCAAACCATATTTTTAAAAAGGTGAAGTTGTAAGAAGATACAATGATATATGGAAGAAATATTTTCTGAGGATTTTAAACACAGATTGTCCATACATTATACCTTACGTTCACGCAATAAGCAAAAAAATTAAGTGATTTTTTAAATGAAACTGTCTATCTCTTTCTGTGCGTGCTTCTGCACATGCATGCGCTTGAGCAATAAGTATGAAATATGCAATTTAATATAGTCTGTTTGTTTGAACAGTTCTGCTTGTTTCGCTCAGTAATAAGAAGTCATGAGTCATTGTTATGAGCAGTACTAACTTTGCTGAAATATAAAACTGAATGTATATACAATTCTTAGTACTTTGATTTCTGATGCATTGTGTATTCACAAATGCAATTTCATTGTAACCCTACATCAACTTTTCAATTATTTTTTTATTTATTTGCCTAACAACCCAGAGCCATATGTTACAAATATTGTCCAAGGATCTACATGAGGTATAGAGCCAGATACAGTCCTGACAGGAGGAAAACACACATCTCAGCGAGATTGTGAGTAGAAATTCCTGCCAAATTGAGTTCTCATGAGCAAAAGAAAACAAATGTCTATATAGTGCAGAGTGCTGGTTGTCATTTGAAATCTTTTCATATGATAGTTACCTTCATCAACTTTTAAACCTTTCATGTTTAAAAAAAGATTTGGTTACACCCCTTAAGATCAATGGGACTAATTCATTCACTGTTTTCTACAAGTTCTTTACAATGCCTTGTTTAGAGCCATAATGAACTGGACCTACTGTGCCAAGCAAAAAACAAAGTAATGTCTTCTTCCATTCAGTGCGTAAAGCTGAGAATGCTACAAGCTTCTGATTTACAGCTGGGCTGAGAAAACCCCGTGGGATTTCTCTCTGGTCCGGATACTGCAAAAGCATGGGGACTTCCTGCACAGGGCTCAGGACACAGCCGAGCCTTCATGCAGTGTGAAGAACAGCCGTCTGTTCCACTAGCTCCTCTGCCAGATTCACTCTCTGCTCCGCACTCTTATAATCTCATTGCCACGCAGCATGTGATCTCGTACCTACATCCGACATGCATGCTACTCTCCTGTTTCACGGAGTTTATGTAGGGCTTAGTGTATTTAATTCAAAACACATGATTTATTGGGTACTCCCAGGTGTTTTAGTGTGACATTGGAGTTTTGCGTCATTTTGGCTAAATGGGATTTAAAAAGCGTGGAGTCAAGACACAAAACAGAAAACACATTCAGAATGCATTCAGAGTTAATCAAGCATGCACAGCATGTGACAAAACAGATCTGTTCTGAAGGTATCAGAACAGTAATAACTACGTTATTACAACCTACGTTATTACTAATATATTTTTAGTATAACACTGCACTTGGAACTTAGAGCAGATTACTTCATTTAAATGCTGATTAAAAAAGCATGCTGCTCTATGAGTGTCGCAGTTATCACAGACAGCTTTTTCAGATGCTGTACAGTAAAGGCTACTGAAGCACAGCAGCACTTCAGAGAGGCTCGTCTGCCGTTATTCAGGTTATTCCCTCATCAGTTTAAGGGCGTATGGGGATATGCAGCTGTACGGCACTCTCTGGCCTCGCCGTGGTTCTTCACTTACGCACTCATTCCAATTGCTTTAGCACTGTAGTACTGTTGGTGAAGAACGAAAAAGTCTTTAAGGGCTGTAAACCCCACCTTGAACATGTGCGTAAGAGAGAGGGCCTCTTTCCTAGAAAACTGCTGAGACATTATAGACCATTTTACAGGGTGTTTGAAATATGCCTTTTGGCATGGTAGCCATGGAGACTGAACTAATATTGAACTAAAATGATTAAAGCTCAAGAATTATTCAAAACTTATGTATGTTCTACATACAATTCTATAGCAAAAGCTTGATAATGTAAATCGACAATTCTTTTTAGTGTAAGAGAATAACAATTTCACTTATACTGGACCTACATGGTAGTATTAGGAGGGGCTGAATAAGCAGGCCAAAACATTTATATTACAGACTGAATAAACACAAGAAGCCTAACTTTGGGGAAGGATTGAAGGTTTCACAACATTGCCTGATTCCTTTCAACGAATCCAGATGGTCTTAATTGTTGTGATTTTTTTTTTTTCCAAATCATCGCCAGATTTTGATGAGTCACTGTGTGTTTTTGACTGTTGTCTTTGCATGGGCAAGGTTTAAAATGCACTTTTTCTTGAATTCAACTGCTGACAGCTGTTTAGTTTATACTGTACACAAAAGCTGTACTTTGTAGCTGTATATGCTCTAAAAGAAACTGGCATCATGATTATAGGTCTTGGATGAGAAGCGGGAGGTTCATATCAGGGTTTGTGTGAACTGCGCCACTTAGAATGACAAATTCAGTATACATTCGCATGTGTTCCTTTCTATGATATAAACTCTCATTTTGCAAAGAGTTTTGCTTGAGCATGTCTGCATATTGACAGAAAATGATGTGGGGGCTCAAAGATGGCACTTCTAACCTTTTCTGTGCATTTCGTGACTCTTCAGAATAACTTGGTAAGGATGACTAATTTTCTAATTTTGTGAAGGGAAAAACT